>NW_026623056.1:58086255-58711255 GCF_023065955.2 Ursus arctos | reverse complement strand
TTGAATCAATGCTTACTTATCACTAATATTCGGGGTATAATAATCACAGAATTTGAATAATTCATTTTTCTGTGAAATAGGATGTCCTTAGTTCCAACTCCTCTTTCTCCCTATAAGTAGTCAACCTCTCAAACTGCTTATTTAACTTTTGAAATTTCAATTAGCATATATATTTTAATAGCTTGATACAGAGTTCTGTTTTCTCCCAGACCTTAATGGAAAATTGCATATTATAAATATCAGTGTTGCTCCTGATACTGGGGTAATAGAGACCCAAATATGTGTGTGTGTGTGTGTGTGCACATGTGTGCTCTTATATCTCCCTATAATTTAACAGTCAACTGTTTAATTTTGCTTTTCAGATAATGGGGGATAAGCTGTCTCTTAACAATTCTTAACATCTATTTAACATCTAAGTGATTTCAGTGGAAAATCAAGATACTTTTTAAAAACTGTAAGTGTTTAAAGGGTGGCTCAGTCAGTTGAGCACCTGACTGTTGGTTTCAACTCAGTTCATGATCTCATGGGTCATGGAACTGAACCCCACATCAGCTCTGAGCTCAGCAGTGAGTCTGCTAGGGATTCTCTCCCTCTGCCCCCCCCTCAAATGAATAAATAAATCTTAAAAAAATAAGGTTTATGTGAATGAAAAATGGAAATATAAGTGAAATTATTTCCATAAATAACAATTTCAAAAATCATTTATTTTTAATGTATGTTAATTGAATTTAGAGTATATATAGCATAGAAAACAAGGAAAACAAATCTTTTGGAAAACTGAACAGTAGTCATTAAAAAATACAGCTGACTAGGCAAAGGAATTGAGATACTTAAAGTCTTTGGCATTACTAGAATTTTAAGTTTTGTACAGCATCTGATTCCAGGAATGGAATTCATAAATCTATGTTTCTAGATATTACTAATAATGATAACAAAAGTTCCCCTAAAAAATCACATTCTAAAACCCCAGGAAACAAAACAGCTAATGTACCCTCTTGGTCCTTGTTTGTCATTGCAGATAGGTTCTCTTTTAAGAGAACCCTACTTGGCCAATTGCTTTTTTCTTTCAAATTTCTTTTAACAGTTAAGAGTAAGATTTTATTGTCGTAGAAATAACTGTAAAATGCAGGACTGTCTTTATAGCTTCCATACAAATTTTCCAGTTTATTTATCCCCAAAATGAAGATCCAGACCAAAGAATACTTCCCATGCAATTTGGAATGCATTGGTGTCTTCTGACAGAGGCTGTTCACTCTTGTATTCAGATCTGACCTATTATTATGCATACTATCTGTTGCCATTTCCCAGTGTGTGGTATGAATCTTAGCCACTCATTAAATTGCACCTGCTAGTGCTTAACACAGTGGTTAAGAGCATGGAATCCAGTAATTATGACTGAGTTTTAATCCACTTATTAGTTGTTAATTTTAGGTAATTTACTTAACTTCTTTCTGCCTTAACTTCCTGCCTAGTAAGGTGATGAGAGTAATGGTGCCATACAAGTGCCTAGCACATTTTAAGTGCTCAAAAAGGAAAGCAATTATTATTTTCTCATACATATTTCTGCATCTCATTCCAAAAATATTAGCTGAATAAAGATCAACACCAGAGTGCCAGACACCATGTTAAGTTATAAACAGGAAGAAAAACAAAATATATGTTAAGCCTTTAAATCTTTAAGATCTATCAGGGAAACAAAATGCCACCCAAAAAATTAAAACAAAATTGGGGGGCACCTGGGTGGCACAGCAGTTAAGCGTCTGCCTTCGGCTCAGGGCGTGATCCCGGCGTTATGGGATCGAGCTCCACATCAGGCTCCTCCGTTATGAGCCTGCTTCTTCCTCTCCCACTTCCCCTGCTTGTTTTCCCTCTCTCACTGGCTGTCTCTATCTCTGTTGAATAAATTAAAAAAAAAATCTTTAAAAAAAATTAAAACAAAATTGAATAAATTCTAATTCCAGAGTACTTGCAGGGCACAGTAGAATGGAGACAAGAGTCATAGAATTGCAGCCACTGTCACTGTGCCTGCTACTTCAGCAGTGAAGGTACCATCAGGATTAATGGCCAGTGCATGAAAATATAAGCATCATTTCAGGCAGTGAATTTCTTGAAATTAGAAAAAAAAAATAGAAAAAAAATAGAAAAAAAAATATCACCTGTGTGTTGATTTACAGATATTTACTTATTGGAAATTATTTTCTTTAGGAAAAAAAAAAAGATGCTATGAGAACTTAAACTGTCAAGAGAGAAAGCAAGGCAAGGGAAAGAGGGAGAAGTTGAGGGGGGACATGAGTCAAGAATCCTTTTAAGCCAATTGTAGTGTTGTCCCGATTTCACCAGTATTCTTGCCATTTCACTCAAGAAATCCTCTGCTCCATGTGGACCACTGTGTATACCCATTGTAGTGCCTCACGCTTGCTACCATACGTTGAATTCAGCTTGGGTCTTTTGACTATGAGCTTTCTGAGGCAAGAGCCTGGCTTATCTGAATCTGAGCGATCAGTGTTATTTCAGGAATTGGTACCTAAGGGCATCTGAGGATTAAGATTCACTGAAGATCACTTATTCCCCCCCTTTGCCTTTTTAGAAATGTGTTTCTTTTATACTCAAGAGGAGACTTTAAAAATCATTTTCATCCCTCAGAAAGAGAGATTTATTTTTTTAAGATTTTATTTATTCAGTTTAGAGCAAGAGAGAGAGAGAGAGAGAAAGTGAACATGTGCCTTAGCGGGGAGGGGAAGAGGGAGAGGGAGAAAGAATCTGATGCAGACTCCACACTGAGCGCGGATCTTAAAGCAGGGCTCAGTCCCACAACCACAAGATCATGACCTGAGCTGAAACCAAGAGTCAGACGTTCAACCCACTGAGCCACCCAGGTACCCCAGAAAGAGAGATTTGGTGTGACCAAGCATCTTATCTTTGAGGAAGAATTTCACAACTGCCTCCAACCCCTATTCTCAGTGCATGTTAGTAAGTAACATAAAATCAAAATTGCTTATATAACAGCAAAGAGAATTTGTAACTAAATCTTCTAAGGCCCAGACTGTCAGAAATTTTAAAAAGACAAACACAAACCAACCTATGAACTGATAAAAATCATTTTGCAATCTATTATACAAAACCAAACACAAAGTGTGATTAAATGTCTTTTCATGAAAGTGATAGTTTTGCTCAAATGCATGAACAGACACTATGAATATGATGCCAAAGCTTTAAGCTATTGGCAGGCAGAATTGACTCATGTCCAATAGCCCAATATCCTCTGTTTTGTCAAGTCCACGGGTACCAGAGTGATGAATTCTCATGGAATGGAATTAAAGCTAAAGAGATGATATTAGAATGAACAACTAGAAATATTTATACCATGTGCTGTTTTGAAACAAGGAACATAAAATAGTATAATCAAATAAACAAGATAGCTTTATTATGTCATCTGTATTTCACTGTAGAAATGTGCATTATAAAAGCATAAAAATAAGAGAATTTTGTATATAAAATTCTTGGAACAAGCAATAAACAATTATACACACACACAGAAACATATACCTATGTATAAGGACTATTGATGGATAGAGAGAGAAAGAGAACATTGGGGCTGTGATAAAGGAAATAACTTAAAATTATTGAAAATCATTGTAAGAAACATTCATAATTACGTATATAAAGTGTCAAGTAGTGATTTTTATTTTGATACTAAAGTCCATTCTTTCAGTGGCAGCCAGCATTTTTGTAAAAGTATTAAGCATAGCAGAATGATATGATTTAAAAAGAAAATTTTAACTTTAGACATTTGTGCAATCCTCAAAACATCTTTTCAACAATGATTTTATATAATCTGGATTATGATACATAGTATCAGGGCTAGGGTATTACTACAGTTAAAAATTTTAATGATGATAAAATCCATCTACCCCCATCTCTTTCCAACACTGTTGTATTTTTATGTGATTGTGCTGATGAGGAGTTTCTAACTTTAGTCAAATAAATCCTTCTAACATTTGGAAGAATGCCACTTCATATGGGAGTCTACTTTTTAAAAGTTATTTCTAGTTGTTAAAATGTTATTTTGAGGTGAAATCCACTTCCCAGCAACTTCCATTTTTAAGTAATATGTTCCTTTTTTTTTTTTTTAAGGGAAAGAAAGCTGAAAGAATGCTGTTTCTAGATAATGTTCAGCTATAGATAGTCTCTAATAATGGCACTATAGTCATATACCAGTATGCAAATTGGCTTCTGTTCTGACAGAAATATACAATGGTTTTCTAGTTACATTGTAACAAAACCAAGTGCCAGAAACTGTCATATTATCAAAAACTACATTTTACAATTAGATTTTTTAAAATGAGTAGGATAATGGATTGTGTTTCAAGATGTTATACATACCAGTGTATAGAAGCTACATTCAAGTTCTGTGAGTTGTTTTTAAATGAAAGGAAATAATGTCTATTCGTGAATGAAACATTTTAAAAGATTTAGGGAGATAATACTAAGGAGATATCATATCCCCATGTTGATTTATAAGTATGTTACATGTTAAAATCAATAACTAACTGAAAATTTGAATTAAATTCAAATTGCCCAGTATATATAATAGGAAATAATTTATACTTGAAATGTATTGTCTTTATACATCCTCTTTTGATTCAATGCAATTATTCTACTCTGTTGTAACAGTGAAAGCCTGTAATAAAATAGACTCAAGTTTATTCTGGGCAGAGATTCATTTCTACTAAATTGTACTGCTTCTAATCTTTTTTTTTTTTTTTTTTTAATTTTCTTTTTCCTTGGAAATCCGAGAAGATCCTATGATTTGGATAATGAACACAAGGTTTTGAGATTTTTTTTTAATCCATCACAATGTTTTTGACATATTAAGCAATCACAAAACCAGCACTGGCCTGAGCATGATGACAACTTGTCAGACTGATGTGCTGTGCCTACCTAGGCATTTTCATGTTTTGTAGATAACAAGGTGAAAAGTGAGTAAACACTACAGAACAAGAGCACCAAAGAATTTCCCATTTGCATTCCATTGCTTACATCTTCTCTGAGGGTTATTTTTGCTTTACAAAATGAAAGTATATATTTAAGTTTAAAAATGGCAAGTGAAAGATACAAATACACATAAAACTGAGCTTAGAAAATTAGAAATTCAAGCAATTACTTACCTTACATGATAGATGGCCCATTTCCATCGGGTTACACATGGATAGAAACAATCTGAATTCTCACACATAGATTTTATAGATGAAGGTCCCTTCATCACCACAAATAATGATTTGGGGAACTTTTTTTTTCTTTTGTCGGGGGGAGAAAGAGTGGCAGAGAAATAGTTTACTATATAAGCAGCATGCTATATTCTGTCTTTAAATGTAAAGCTTCTATTATTTTCTTTATGATATATCAAACACAAATTCTACATACAATTCTAGTCTTGTTTTATGTACTAGACTAATTTGTCATCCTGAAATTAAAAGAATGGTGTAAATCTAAGTTATATGCTAAGAATCGGATATCTTTATATACTTTTACAGTAGCTTTGTTCATTTAGAATTGCTATCATGATGTGTTTTTTCTAACCTAATTACATATTTTTCCATAGAAAGTTACCCTGTGACATCTTCTACAAGTTTTCTTAGCTGCTTATTGTAGTCAGTTCTTCCTCTGAGTATTTACTATTTTTTAATCTTTTCCCCTTTGATAAATACTAACCTAAACCTGCTGACTTTATTTTCGTCCACTGTTTAAACAAAAATATGATGATCAGACTTATGATGGTGATTCTAATCATCGTCCTCCCCACTCCTTTCTCCACTGAGTTCTAAAAACCTCAATGTCCATAACCAGTGTCACAAGCTACTGGTGGGAGTCAGGCCTGACTCAAGTCTCTTATTCTTGGGTCCAGTCTGAATGGTCAGCGGATTACTGGAGCAAGTACTTCCCATGGTGCATGGCAGGAGTGGGAGAAGCCAAGGTAAATCATACAAGTACATTTAAAGTTTCTGGTGTGGCAACATGATTTATATCAGCCCACATTCCACTGGCCAAAGAAAATAAAATGCCATGTCCAAAATCAGTGGGGCAGTAAAGTATATACTATGAGCAGCAAAACTTTAGTGTGGGCTGGGAGGGCAGGAAGAATTGTGGACCAAATGTAATTCACCCCAATTAGTAAGAAGGCATTTCATTACTTTTCATTGCACATGTTAACTTCACTTAACTTCCACTTGGCTTTTAGAGCCTGAATTGGTTTAATCTGATGGTGTTGATATTAACTTTGTTTTGTGAGAGGCACATGCCCTTTTAGGTTTGCAGGGTTCAATTTTTTTGATAAAAATATATACCTTCTCAGGGTGCCTAGGTGGCTCAGTGGGTTAAGCGTCTGCCTTCAACTCAGATCATGATTGCAAGTTTCTGGGATCGAGCCCCATGTGGGGCTCCCTGCTCAGCAGGGGAGTCTGCTTCTCCCTCTGTCTGCTGCTCCCCTGGCTTGTGCTCTCTCTCTCTGTCTCAAATAAATAAATAAAATCTTTAAAATATCTATATTTATATTATATGTAATATTTATAACATATATGTATTTATATTTGTATATACCCTTATATATATACCTTTATATTTATACATGCCTATATATATTTATTTATATATATATGTGTGTGTACGTTCTCCTTAATCATGTTCACTAAAGTCCCTTGATTCATTTTTTTTTTAATGAAAAGGTGTTATTTTGACCATATAAGGATCAATATCGATGCAAGGTAGACTTGTCTTTCCATGTGAAAGAAGCAGATTATAAGCACAGAAACAGAGTGATGCAGGCACATGATATTAAGTGTGAGATCTTCAGGTTGAGAATATACAAAGGGGACTTAGTGGAGAGAAGAGAGGGTGATATCAGAGAGCAGATAGCATGGTTCAAGAGACATCACATCCCTCTCATATTGACTTCTTATTTTGTGGAAACATGTTTTTTATCAGTCCCTACACTGGATAATTTTTAAAATACACCATGAAATGTCAATTCAAATGACATTAATCACCTAGTAACTTTAATTAATTAATTAATTTATTTATTATTTTTTTAATGATTTTTTATTATATTATGTTAGTCACCATACAGTACATCCCCGGTTTCCGATGTAAGGCTTGATGATTCATTAGTTGTGTATAACACCCAGTGCACCATGCAATACGTGCCCTCCTTACTACCCATCACCAGCTTATCGCATTCCGCCACCCCCCTCCCCTCTGAGGCCCTCAGTTTGTTTCTCATGGTCCATACTCTCTCATGTTTCATTCCCCCTTCTGATTACCCCCCCTTTCTTTATCCCTTTCTTCCCCTACCGATCCTCCTAGTTCTTATGTTCCATAGATGAGAGAAATCATATGATAGTTGTCTTTAATTTATAAGACAACATTTTCATTCACAGCTCTCTTTTAAACAGTTATCTCAAGACTATTTTGTTGAAGGGGCCCCTGGGTGGCTCAGTCGGTTAAGCATATGACTCTTGGTTTTGGCTCAGGTCATGATCTCAGAGTCGTAATATCAAGTTCCCTGTCCAGCTCCACACTTAGAAACGTGTCTGCTTGAGACTCTCTCTCCCTCTGCCCCTCCCCCTGCTCTCTGTCTCTCTCAAATAAATAAGTATTTTTTTAAAAAAGACCATTTTATTGCATGAGTAGTCCAAAGGTATTATAAATAGTTGGAGGTTTCATAGTGGTCTCCTTTTTCTTCTAAGACAAGTAATTATGGAATCATTATAGATCTTTTGGAAACATACTCTCTACTAAGGAGAAAGAGTTAAGTGTATTGCTTTATTTTGAGACAAGTTTTCCTTACTGTTTATGAGTGGTTTCAATGGCTATTTTGTGGTTTCATTAGACAATTATCAGAAATGTTGGCTTAAGGTCAACTACTTTAAAATTGAAATATTCATATATTGCATAATTCTTCCATATTGAAATGACCTTTGAAAACACTAAGTAGCAGGAAATTGATTTATGTACTTATATAGATATTTACTTTGTAAGAGATATTCATGGTAGTTTGAGAAGTTACTTTGCTTAAATATAGACAATGTATATGTGGATACACTACCTACACCAAGGTTATTTGACAACAGTTGTTTCAAACTTGAATTGAACAATTTCTGCTGAAAGTCCAATTAATTTTAAAAGTTCACATTTCTAATGTTATCCCTGATTCAAGCCAGACTATTTGACAGTTGTGGACCTGGTGCATAATGCGTTGGTTCCTCAGTGAATGTTTTTACAGAAGCTCATCTTTCCATTATATACTTGCCTTGTATGGAGGAACACATCAAGAACCAATCACCCAAGCTGGTCTTTAAATTTACTTTAGGGACTTGTAGAGGTTATAATCCACTGCTTCAGTTACATTGTTCCCTGCCTATGAAGATCAACTGGAGAAATGTTTCTGTCTCATGAATAATATTTATTGGGAGTCCATGCAGTAGGTTGGGGAAGAGAATGAGTGCCATAATCAGACAGATGCAGGTTCTAATATCAGCCAAATGCTGGTCAACTTTCTTAACTTTCTCAGGTTCGGTTTTGTCACCTGTAAAATAGACAAATAGATACATTACTCTCCTCACAGGATTTATATGAGGAACAAATGAAGACACAAGACCCATATAAGGTAGTGAACAATGCCCCCGTATCCCCTAAAATTGCTCAGTGAATACTTTTAATGCTGCTGCTGCTGCTGCTGCTGCTGCTGATGATGATGATGACATATCTTACTCCCTGGAAACTCAAATCCAAATTCTTTATCTAACTTGAGTAATAATTTGGCAGGACTTTAGCAGGCATTTCTATATTTTATATCCTCTAGTACCATTTTATTATTCAATTTCTATTTTTGTTTTGCTGTTTTTTTAAATCTTTTACTACATTAGTTTTCACAGATTGTCTTGAATCTGTAGAGATGCGTGGGCATAAGTAGATAAGTATTACATGGTCACCTTAGCAATGAATAATTTCACTTAAAGGAATAAATTGTTTTTAATGCATTCTATTATCCATTGAAGAAGAACACCTATATATCCTTTAAACTTGTGGAAATGAGCAGCTTAAATGTGCACCTCAGTAAAAATGTCAGCTTTCTGGAAGTATATTACTATGCATAGTACTGATTGGCAATGTTTAAAATAGTGTGAAAATGGAGAAAATTAAGCATATGGGGGAGGGTGCCCATAATAGTTTTTAACTTTATATAAACAATAAACTTTTTTTTAAAAGATTTTATTTATTTATTTGACAGAGATAGAGACAGCCAGCGAGAGAGGGAACACAAGCAGGGGGAGTGGGAGAGGAAGAAGCAGGCTCATAGCGGAGGAGCCTGACGCGGGGCTCGATCCCATAACGCTGGGATCACGCCCTGAGCCGAAGGCAGACGCTTAACCGCTGTGCCACCCAGGCGCCCCTAAACAATAAACTCTTATCTTGTGCTGTGATCTAAAGAGAGTTTACAATGGATTTAGGTACTGTGACAGATAGCAGAACAAATTTGCTCCCTGTTTTACTTTAATTAAAACACTTGATTTTAAATGTTTTTTTATGTATTGCCCTCAATACTTATATTTAAAAATGTAATGAATGGAAAGATACTTTGATCCTAATTTTATATCTATGAAACTCGTCATTCATTTTGGAAAATTGTATATAAAGCAAAATTCTTTGAAATTATGCAATGATATTTTAAAATCATAAGGCCAGGGGCACCTGGCCAGCTCAGTGAGTTAAGCATCTGCCTTCAGCTCAGGTCATGATCCCAGGTTCCTGGGATGGAGCCCTACAGCTGTCTCCCTGCTCAGTGGGGAGTCTGCTTCTCCTTCTCCCTCTGCCCCTCCCCACCACTAGTATTCTGTCTTTCCCTCTCTCTCTCTCTCTCAAATAAATGAATAAATAAGTCTTTAAAAAAATAAAATCATAAGGCCAGATAATAGTTCTAAGCATGTACATATTACTGTTTTAATAAAAATATATATTTGTCAGATTTATAACATGCTTAGATATTAAACATATTCTTTTTTTAATTTTATTTAATTATTTGACAGAGAGAGAGAGAGACAGTCAGCGAGAGAGGGAACATAGGCAGGGGGAGTGGGGGAGGAAGAAGCAGGCTCCCAGCAGAGGAGCCTGATGTGGGGCTGGATCCCAGGACTCCGGAATCACGCCCTTAGCCGAAGGCAGGCGCTTAACGACTGAGCCACCCAGGCGCCCCTAAACATATTCTTAATTAGTTTGGATAAAAACATAAGTAGAGGAATATTATTTTACATGATACATGTTTGGAGGTTTGCAATTGCAGCATGCTTTCTAGTTAAATTGAAAGGTTGTAAGAAAGGAGAAAAGCTTAAATGGTATCAAAGTGACAGCTCACCTTATGACAATAATTATAAACATCGTAGTTAATATGAATATAGCTGATCTATCAACTCACTCTTAGTCATCTCTGATGTCCCTTCAGTAGCAGGGAGTATTGAAAATGTTGAATTAAACAGTTTAATTTACAATGAAATGAAATGAATCTCAGTAGAATAAATCAAATGCCTCACCCATGAAGGGTAATTATCTTTCTTTTTCTCAAAAAAAAAAAAAAAAAGACAACCATGACTGAGTTATGTCTTCTCACACTTGGAAAGAAATGGAAGCTATTTCTAGATAGATATTTATATCCCACCATTTAATTTTTCATATTTTCTTATAATTTTAGCTGATATTCTTAAAATATTGTCAATAAAATAGCAATCACTTTGCCAGTTAATGTTGATGGTAGAAAGGTTTTTTCTGTAGTTGAAAAATATCAGTTATTAACTCAAAATCTGTAAATTTCAGGAACTGTAGTTATTACTAGGAGTATTTTTTTATAACTTGTAGCATTGTGAATTCTATCCTTAATGATCCCACATTTCCCCCCCGTTTCTTTTCTTAAAAGCAGTAAGGTATACATGAAAGAGAAGTTGAAATAGCCTGCTGGCATATCAAGTCAGTGCATAGTTTGGCTTCAGTCACTGAGGGCAAAAATGAAACCTGTTACTATGGATGATATTTAACCATCATAGCTAAAGGCCCTGGTCTTTCAAATAGTTTGTAGAGACTATAGGGTCAAACTGGAGAGGGTCAAACTGGAGAGGTTTTTATTGAACAGCGTTTAAGAATTTTAAATTGCTTTCATTAGGTTTAGGAAGAGACCAAAAAAAAAAAAAAAAAAAAGCTTGCCTAACATTTAAAAAACATTAGCAATGAAGTAAACTTTCATTAAAATGTTTTGTTTTGTGGGTTTTTTTGTGTTTTTTTTGTGTTTTTTGTAAATATCCCGTCATTATTTTGTGGATGTTTGGAAACCTTCCATCTGGCACTTATATTCAGTGTTGTTCAGAAGATCAGTAAAAGGACCCTCCTGTTACTGAATATAATTCAGTTCCCAGAACAATGATGTTTTTTTACAGATGCTGGCTTTGTAATGCTTTCTGATTCCTTTCTGATATCCTTTCACCTTCTCTGCAGAGACACACATTAAAGACTACTAATTCGGAGTGGGTCCTGATTGTTTTCCCAGAAGGTTCTTAGTGCGTGGGTGTGTGCATGTGTGTGTATGTAGATATACATATACATTCATATGTATGTATACACCTTTATATATGTACAATTATGGATATATATACATATATATGCATACATACACAAAGGAGCAACCTATAGGTATGTAAAAGTGATACTTTCTATAGAGAATGTTAATTAAATAATCATGTAAGAAAATAGAAAAAGACTATTTGAATCAAAATAGTATAGCCATTTTAGTGTTCTATATTGTGGGGCTATGAGATGGCAAACTGTATAGCTACAGCATATGAGATATAATTTCTCCAGAGGTGCTCAAATGAAGATAATTATGGCTTTTTTATGCACTACAATTCTACCATTCTGTTACTTAAAATTTGGTGGACAAAAAGAAAAAGAGATAAAAAGCCAACAATAAAACAAAGCAAAACAAAAATACTACATAAAAAAAAAAAGGAATATGCAACAAAGAAAACATCAGCCCTCCAACAGTTCATTTTTCATTTTGGTTGGAAATGAATTTTCAAGTTTTTATTGAAGATATAAACTAGTTAGAGAATTTGAAAAATTGCATGCAATGAACTCTGGTACGGCTAAAGCTAACTGATGGCATGTTGGTATAACTCTTACTGGATTCCCCAGATTTTCTCATCCTGGTATGGTTCTCTGCTCTATTTCAAAATAAACCACTTGCAAACACTTCCCCAAGTGCTGGAGTTGTTTGAGTGTTGGGCCGAACAGTCTGAATCGGTAGTAATAAAAGCATCAGCAGGATTCATTTGCAGCCTCCTGCCGGGAGACACTTTACCTTAGCAGCTCAAATTATATTGAATCGCAATGAATGAAGAAGTGGATCCCTGCCAGGGAATAGTTTGTAACTTGGAAAAGTAGATATAATTACATAATAATTCTGCCTTTGCAGAAGGTAGCTCTGCTTTAGAAGTACCTGATGTTATTTACAGCTGTTACTTGCCGCTCTGTTTAGTCATCGTGTTGGTATATCAATCAAACCCAAGAATTTTATGTTCTTTTTATTTCTACTTTACTGCTAAACAAAAAATGTAGTGGCATCTATTTCACTCCTGCAATCCATCTAGGATTTCAGCATCTTAACTCCTAATACTCTGTTGCAGGTTTTACTTACTGATCTCAGCTACCTTTAATATGATGGCATTTTCATAGTCTCCTATTCTCTCCTTCTCCCTCTCCTTTTCTGTTCATACATTTGCTTGCTGTAGGATTTACCTGCATGCTTTACTTGTCTAAAGATTTATTTACTTAATGGCAGGTATCCTATAGCAAGAAATAGCAAATGCTCAATGGGCTATTCCCTGGGAAAATTTTAACTGTATCCACAGAGTTCTTTAAGGGCATATCCCAATTCTTTTTTTTTTTTTTTTTTTTTTTTTAGTTCTTTGCTTTTTAATTTTTCTCTTGATGTTCCTAAAGTTAAAGGCCATAGAAGTAGAGTATCTTTATTACTCTAGAATTGTCCTGGTCTCCTAATGTGGGATAATATTACATTAATTAAGCTCAAAACATATTTGTAAAAGGAATATATTTGAAAGAAGATCTTGCTCGATCTTAGACTTGAAAATTACAATTTTACAAAAATACTTATGCATTTAGTTTTAACAACATAAACACAATAATTTACATATATGTAATAGCAATCTCTGTGACCTTTGGATGATGTATTATGGGCACACACATATAAACATGCATGTAAAATTTTAAGTAAGAGTTCAAAGATACTTTGGAATATCTTGTGGGTAGTATTTTAATGATAGTACAAAGGATAATAGAATTGAATTATCATCAACTATTTAATGTGAAACTTATTTTGGCTTTGGAAACATAACACTGATTTTGTCAACAAAATGATGGGCAAAGTCTGTGCTAAAAGAAAGAGAAACTAAAATACAGTAGAGAGTAAAAACCAGCGTATTCTGATGATGGAGTAGAAAGGAAAATGACCTAAATAACAACACTGAGAACAATTTTTGAATGAGTTAAATTTTATGGATGAATAGATGTGAATTGTTGCAAATTAATAATGTTTTATTAAAAGCAGCTTGCACGAGGAATAGGAGATTAAAACAATGGTGATGATCTATGGCCTCTTAGTTGTCGAGCATACCATTAGATGGCTTGCACATATTTTGTCATTTAATTCTTACAACACAACTATGAAGTTGTTGTTTTATAAGAAAGGTCCTTTAGACACAGAGAGGATAAGTAACTTTCTCCAGGTAAACATCTAAACCGAGATGACCTGTAAGTTATTCAATGCCTGGTTAATATGGAAGCCTACCACTCCATATATTCACAGTGGACATACATTTCATATATATCATAGTTTACCAGTGAGCAGTACAATCATGTAACAGAATTGGTTAGAGATGAGCAGATTGGTTATACAACCCCATTTCATTAAACTTCTCAGGTTTTTTTATTAATAATATGGGAATAATGAAAACTATCTCATAGGGTTGTTTTGAAGTTTAAGGAGTTAATTCGTGTCAAGTGGTCATTAAATATTTCTTTTTCTCTACTGCCTGGTGTCTGTAGGGATTTGACATTACTATTTATGATGTGAATAATGGGAGTAAGAAGCCATAATGTTCTTAATCCACCTTAGATATTTGCAACATATTTTCCCTGTAATGTTTTACCCATTATTATTTATAAGTGGGGTGATTATGTGAGACTTTGGGACTTGGATCTTTCTCAATCTCTGCAAATTCATAAATTTGGGGGATTCAAATATTACCTGGGTTGGTCTCTTTCTCCTACCCTACCCCTTCTTTCCTGATATCTTGAGATTGAATCATGATGAATTTCCTTTCTGACCCATACCGGATAATCTTTAATCCTGTATCTTGCTGCATGGCAGTGAATTTCCCCACACTCTTCAAACTGGCACACACTGACTTCTGATTCAAGATTCAGTTCAAGGATCCTTTTCTATTGGAAACCTTCCCTGGCATTGCTATCATTTCTACATTGTAGGAACAACCATTCCTCAGAACAATGGTTATCAAATGTTCATATGCATAAAAATCATCTGAGTAGATCATTAAAAAATGTATATTCTCAGGTGCCATCCCCAGAGACCAATTCAAAAAGTATGAGATGAGGTCGAAGAATCTGCATTTTTAACTAATGAGGCAAATGATTTTTATACAGTCCCAGGATCATACTTTGAGAAACTCCACATTAGGAGGAAATATAAAATTTATATCAAGAATTACTTTAGAATAACTCAGTAGGTGCCGTGTGTGGCATTAAAACTAGATTTACTAAGAAATAAAATTAAGCATTCACCTCTTGGAACCTCTAAATGCCAGTTAGGTTTTCACCTTTCATCACATTTCTCCATATAATCCCCTCCCCACAGAGCAGTCAGAGAGATCTTTTAAAATACCAACCAGATCTTCCTGCTTAAAACCTTCTAATAGCCTTCTATTGCTACTAGAAAAAAAATTCCAGACCCCTTCCTCGGCCTACAAGGCATGTTTAGTCACTTCCTATCTTTCTAGCTATATTTCTTAGCATTATTTCCTAGTTTAAAAATATTCTTGTCAACTGGATCTCTTTCTTCATTACTCAAAAACTCATGCTCATCATAGGAATTTTTGTTCTCCCTATTCTCTGGACAGAGATCACTCTTCTTTGTAGACAATTGCTCAGTCTCATCATTTCAGGTTTCTGCTCAAGCATTTTCTCTTCAGAGAGGAATTCTTGGACACCCTATCTAAAGTGTCTTCCACATCTTCTAACCCCTATGCCTGCTACACCACAGGATTTCCAGCACCCTGGACAGCGGCTGGCACATACTAAACTCAATAAACTCACATAAGTCATGTGACAGAAACTCTAGTCTCTATTATCTATCTATAAGATATTCTATTGATTACAGATTTTTAGGGCTTAAATATTTACATTTGTGTATTGAAATAAGTCTTACACCAATTTGAAAAAGGGCATACCACGCTATAGGAACTCCCCAGCAAGGGAAGTTATATAAAAATACAGATAAGGGAAATCAGGTGGGAAGGAGGAAGTTAACAAGACAGTTTTACCCTAAAATTAATTTGTTATTGTAACAGCTACTTTCCTTAGAAAAGATTTGTATATCTATTCACTTAAACGTTTTCAAATGATAAAATTCTAACCATTATTTTGAATTTTAGGGTATTGAAGTACTTTTTGTTATATTTTCTTACTGATAGAAATTATGTTTTTAATACAACAAAAATAGTGGGGAGATTTTGAACAATCAATATTTATCAAAACATATACCTTTGCTCAATTGTTATTCAGTATAAATATCAACAGGTTATAGTGGTGTTATTTTGATTCCAGGCAAATTCCTGTTTTTGTTTCATTAATATCTGCCAAATACTAACAAATTGACTGGATATTATTCCTTTAGTTCAAAGACTTGGAAATTTGTATGATAGCCTTGGTTTTGTTATGTTTTGCTTTTTTTCCTATAAAATTTAAATGACTTCTCACATGAATTAAGCAAATGAGCAATAATAACAAAGTCAGAATAGTATATCATTTGATGAGCTGTTTTGTGACCAGATACTTTTATGGAAGAGACTTTTGTTGGCTGAAATAAGCAAAGCTTTTTGGCTGGTTCTTTAAAATATGGCTAATTTTCTCTCTCACCATATGGTTTGTAACTTTAGCCATAAGTGCAGAAATTATAAAGAGCTAAATTTAGACTATGCCCATGACAGCAACACATTCAGAGATTCCCATGAGGTAAATGTCTTGCTTTTATTACTCCCATTATGGTACACTTTTGTGAGTATTTTGGAAATTTTCCAGTGCCTACAACAGGCCTCAAGTTCACAGTCAGTTTTTTTACAGTCACAGCAGGGACAAAACTTTTCTTTCTTCATGGGATTTTGACTTGAAATTACATCTCTTAAAAATATAATGTATGCGTTTGTATGGAAGCTTATTGTGGCCGTCTTACCATTTTAGGTAAAAACTTAGTAGAAAATAGATTAAATTGAGTATTGTCTTTCTTGAAATGTATTGTTAATTCAGATGGCAATGCTTGGATATACAGTGTAGAACCTTAGGAAATCAGCATAGTAAACTGTTGTCAAGTACACATATTATTTATCAAATGTATTGACAACTATAGAAATTTCCATGGTGAAGAGCAATATCAATAAATGCAATTTACTCAGTTTCTTATGAGAAGTAAATCTTGATTAACAATAATGTTTATGGTTGAGTAATGTCTGTGGCTGAGTGTTGCCATTAGTTTTTTGTTGTTGTTACTGTGATCCTTTTTGTTGTTAGTTATAAAACTGGTTTCCAGATTTATCATTCTAAGTTTGTTGCACATTTTCCCATATGATTGTTACTTGCTTTCACAAATTTAGTTGAAGATAATGCATTTTTCATTGATAATATTTGCATTTTTCAAATCAGGAACTGCTACTTTCTGATGATATAATCTGATATAATGGTTGAGTCATTTAGTTTCTGTAATCCCATATTTCCTAATTTGGAAAATGGAGATGATAATTTCTATCTCAGAATACTATGAAGTATAGTGGTTTTGAGAAGTAAATAAGGCTATATATTAGGTTAAACCATATGAAATTGACAGTGGATGTGTCAGTGATGCTCGATTCTACATAGTATCAGAATCACCAGGGGTATATTCAGACAATATTAATGTCCGGGTCCCAAAACAGACCACTTAGATCAGAATTGGTAATGGTGGAGCAAGGGCATAAGTATTTCCTTAAAATTCCAAGGTGATTTTATTATGCAGCTAGGTTAAGAACCACTGATGTATGTAATCCATTTTTTTTTTAATAGAATCTCATAGTTTCCACTTGCATAGGGCCAATCACCATATGGACAAAATGACCTTCCATATAAAAGGATAAATAGAAGATTAAAAAAAAGGGAAAAGAAGAAAAAGTTTTTTAATGAGGCTGCAAAATGGAAATGTTTTTAAATGTATTCAAATTTAATTTTGTGCCATGCAGCAAACAGGGACCTTCCCAACTGGGTGGATGATAAAGCAGTGAACAGTGGTTGCTAGAGTATCGCCAATACCACCTGATTTTTGACAAAATGAATGAGGAGATATTTTAATTAAGGATGAGTCCCCCAAAAAACAGCTGTGGAAGTGTATGATCAGCATTTGGGATAAAATAAATAAATAGAAAGGAGAATTCTTTTAGTCCAAATTTCAGGGCTCTTTAGATTGGAGTTAGTCTCCCTTGTCTGAGACTGCTTTTTAGGGACTTCTGACATACAGAAAAGAATCTAAATGAAGCAGAAAAGTTAGGAAGATAGGAGAGAAAAGAAGCAAAAGGCAAAGTAATTAGGTATGAACCAGCTATTTTCAATAAAGTATTAAAAATGCACCACTACTCTCCCCATAGGTCAAGTTGCTTATGAAGAGAACCTTTAACTTAATGAATTAAAAGAAATGCAAACATGTGAATTCCAAAATTGTATTATTTCATTTGGATGCATATCTTATGAAATTAGTGGATTGAATGATGTACTAAATTCAAGGCATTGCCCTGGGACTTCTTTTCATCTTAAATATTGTTTTCAACTTATTTTCATTTTCTACCTCCTTGTAAAAGAAGTACATACAGTTGTACCTAATTGCTGGCCCTAATTTATTAGTTTTAGATTGCTTCCCCAAAAGAAACTGATTCTGTGTAGCAATGTACATCAAAAAGGTTGCAAAACTGCTTTCAAATAAAAATTGAGTTATTACAGTTTTACATTCTTTGGCCATTTTAGCAAATCATTGTTTCTTGGAAATTCAGGATGGATCTCTAAAGAATTGATTTCGTTGTGAATAATGTAGTCTTATCCATATATATGTAAGCATATATATCAGAGATATATACCTACCAAGTTGTCCATGTGGTTTATTAAATCACTCATGTTGGATATGAACTTATAATTTCAAGCTTCTAACTTTCTGATAAGACAAAACATAGATTTCTTGACAGAAATTACATAGGAAATTTAACAATTTCATAGATACTCTATGTTTATGCATTTAATTTTAAAACAAAAGATTCTAACCATTTTTTAAAGTTGTCGACAGGTGACTATATATATTTAACAATTTATTTCAAGAACTTGCAGCCTGTGTTTCCTGATCTAGCAAATAGGGATTATAGCAGTTCCTACATCATAGGAATGTGGTGAAGATCAACACAGCTTGTTCTAAAACTCCACTGCTATATGGTTTCATTTTTTTAAAATATAGTCTTGATTCAAATGATAAGGGTGTCCTGCCTGATGCGCAAAAATTTCCCAGGACACAGGCAGTAAGAGGCACATTCAGGAAGAGGACCTAGATCCTAGATCCTCTTTTTCCAATTATTGAACTATTCTCCTATATCACCCTGCCTCCACTTTTCCTCATGGTAAACTTATTTATAAATGGCTAAAAAAAAAAAAAAATGCTATTACAGAGTTAAGTGGAACAATTCCAAAGTCCAGGCAGAGTAGCTTCGTGAAAGTAGTTTTTAAAGGCTATTTTTTAGTCATATTTCTATAATTGCTGCATACTTGACACAACATTTTTAAAAACATATATTCTTTAATCTTTGTTCAACACTGTATGTGCCGAATCTTACAACTAGGAGGGGAAAATAATCTTTGAATTCAGCATTTCCTTTTCATCATTTGAGAATTGCCTTTTTCTTGTTACATTAGTTAATGACGAACTAATTTGCTATGTCCATGCTGGATCTAATTTAGGATACAGCAAAAAAATTAATGCATTTATTAGTTCATTCAATAGGAAATTATTAAATGCCAGTTATATTTTATTACATAATTTCTTTAATAGGCAAAATAACCAACAATTCTCCTAAAACCTAAACATTGACCTTGAATTTTCCACTTTTTGATACTATTTCAGTGCCAAATTACTTGACCATTACATGTAATCATGTATATGCTCTCTTTACTGACACATGTGTACATGTGTACAAAGGTTATATATCTTCTGAAATAAAGACATGCAAGATAATTCTCATGTTATTAAATCACTTCACATGAACTATACCTTAATACTAATCAAAATTATTAATTCGTAACTTTTTAATTTACTGTGTTCTAGGTCTTGAATTAATTTCTTTTGCATTTAATTTTGATGAAAGTCATAGGAAGAAAGTGTTGTTGAATTTATTTTTTCAGAAGAGACAACCGAATTTGCAAAAGTGATTATAACTTACCAAAGCACTTAGTAAATGAATGAAATATTAGGACTCAGAGGCATGCATACCTTCTGATTTCAGACCTATAATCTTCCTAGCCTTAAACACTGCATCCCTAAAAGAAATTTAACATATGAAGAAAGAGGTATTTATCAAAAATCTGTATATGAAAGCAAGCCTAGAACAAAGCTCCTAGCCCAACAGAATCAAGTCTAATCAAAGGTACCAATGCTTTCCACAGCCCATAGCCATGTGTTTTGTCCTATATTCTCTTGATCCTATATAGGAACAAGGGAAAGTATAATCTTGTTAATAACATTTTTGTAGAGTACAATTCCTGTGACAACCCCCCAAAAAGACTCTTTAAAACAATAGTTTAAATAGTTAAAAACTGTTTAGTGATGGTAATTTACAACTATCACTATTATCTATTAATTGAATATGTAGATATTACAGATGTCTCTTGAACTCTCAGGCCAGAGAGAATATTCTTTCGAGGATTTCAATTTGAAGGGAAAGCTATAATTTAAACTTCTATATACGATGCATAAATTTCAAGGTACATGGAAAAGTATTATATTATGAATAAAGAAGTTAGCTGTAATTCTGGACTTATTCTAAAATTATAATATTTCATTTCTGTATCTCTTCAGTCTTTCTATCAAATAACCATCTCCATAAAATAGATACAACTAAAGTTAGAGAAACATTCAAAATATATTTTCAAACATTGAATGTTTGCTACTTGACTAAAGTTATGTTTAGGACAATAGCCATTCTTTTCCTATACATTCTCTTTTTATGCTTTAGTGTAACTACTTGAAAGTTGTATTTTAAGAAATTCAGAGAGCGTCAAGGTTTTAAATTTACTGCTTATTAGAGATACTTGTGCTATACTTAACACAGAATATTTAGAGTATTTTACTATAAACCTTTTTTCTACCTTATTCTTTATAAAGGTTATTTTTTAATAGACAAAATTTGAACTCTTGGATGTTTCTTAAATTTTGTTTTAAGTGCCTTAAGTATTCCATATACAGCTTCCCTCCCTGACATTTACTTTCTTTCTAAAGGGAAAGGTGTTTTTTTTTTCTTCTTTAATCTCAAAATATCAACAACTCACAGACATGCATATGTAAGCTACATAAAAAGACAATGGGATTTTTTCTTCTGTAGTAGTTTCCAAGATATTTTTCCCCCCGAGGTAAACTTAGAAAGTATTTTTAAAAAAGGAGAAAAACTAAAAGGCAATCTACTGAATGGGAGAAAATATATGCAAATGACATGCCTGATAAAAGGGTTAGTATCCAAAATATATAAAGAACTGATACAACTCAACACCCAATAAACAAATAATCCAATTAAAAAATGGGCAGACATTTCTTCAAAGACATATAGATGGCCAACAGACACATGCTCAAGATCACTCATCATCAGGGGAATGCAAAGAAAAACCACAGTGAGATATCATCTCACACCTGTCAGAATGGCTAAAAACAAAAAAGCAAAAAAAAACAAGAAATGACAAGTGTTGGCAAGGATGTGGAGAAAAAGGAACCCTCTTGCACTGTTGATGGGAATGCACACTGGTGCAGTTACCCTTCTTGGGACTCCTTCAACTCTTATTCACACTGTTTCTTTCTGGTTGATTTTCTATGGCAGGTGCAGTCAGGGGTGGTAAGCTGGGGGAAGAGAGGGCTTTTAGACCCAGCAGGTGCTGCTGTGTTTTGTATACATTTTTCAAGTTCTTTTTTTTAACTGAAAAGCTTTGGGCTAGATTCCTAGCCCTGTTCTCCAGGGCACCAGGTGATTTCAGTTCCTTGTAACCCAGATGTCAAGAGGTACTGTGCAGGCAGGTGCCCTAAGAACATGCTGAGCCCCAAATGGGCTCCTTGGCGATGGAGCTGGAATAAAGGTGAGAAGTCCACCTGAAGTCCTTTGACACTGGCCCCAACTAGACCCTGCATGCCCCCATCCCTCCGGCAACCAGGTTTCTTTTTGCCCTTTCCTGTCACAAATGCTGCATTATTGGTTCTTAATTTTTTATCTCCATATTCTAATTTATGCCCATGCAAATAAATAAATTATGACCAGGATTAACAAAATTGCACTACCATGTATGAACTCAAAGAATGTAGAAACAGCAATTTAAAGGGATACATGCACCCCTATGTTTATTGCAGCATTATTTACAATAACCAAATTATGGAAACAGCCCAAGTGTCCACTGACAGGATATCTATTCAGGATACAGAGAATGTAATAAATATGTATATAATGGAATATTATTCAGCCATAAAAAAGAATGAAATCTTGCTATTTGCAGTGACATGGATGGAGCTAGAGAGTATGCAAAGTGTAATAAGTCAGTCAAGGAAAGACAAATACCATATGATATCACTCATGTGGAATTTAAGAAACAAAACAAATGAGCAAAGAAAAAAAAAGAAAAATATAAACCAAGAAACAGACTCTCTTTTGAGGGGGAGGGGCAGAGGTAGAAGGAGAGAGAATCTTAAGCAGGCTTTATGCCTGGTGTGAAACCTGACACAGGACTCCATCTCACAACCCTAAAATCATTACCTGAGCCAAAATCAAGAGTTAGATGCTTAACCGACTGAGCCACCCAGGCACCCCTAAGCTTAATTATAGAGAACAAATTGATGGTTATCAGAGGGGCGTGGGAGGATGGGTGAAATAGGTGAAATAGGTGAAGATGATTAAAGAGTATACTTATCATGATGAAGAATGAGTAGTGTTTAGAATTGTTGAATTACTATATTGTACACCTGAAACTAATGTAACACTATATGTTAACTATAATGAAATTAAAATTTAAAAACTTAAAAAAAGGGCAGGAGTGCAACACTTTAAAGCAATGATATTTGTGGGGCACTTGGGTGGCTCAATTGGTTGAGTGTCCAACTGTTGATTTCAACTCAGGTCATGATCTCAGGGTTGTGGGATCAAGCCCTGCATTGGGCTCGGTACTCAGAAGAGAGTCTGGGGATTCCCTCTCTCCCTCTCCGTTTGCCCCTCTGCTCGCTCATGCTCTTTCTCTTTAAAATACATAAATTTTTTTAAAAAAAGCAATATTTGCAATTCTAAAGGTAAAAGTTATGGAATAAATTCCTTATTAAGAGTAAATAAGAACCAAAAATTATTTTAAATTTATGGCTGTGAAAACAAATTCATAGTTTGCTTAAAAAGTTATGACACATCAAAGATGTTATAAATCAGTTTTTTTAAAAAAAATTTCACGTTGAAGTCTGTTACAATATCATAGAAGACAATAGGTGGATGTCCTTGAAGCATTCAAAAGCAGAGGTATATTAAAATAGTTTACAGTCATCAGAAATTTTGGAAGAGAGTTATTATTCACCATTACCTATACATTGCTTTGCACACTGGACTTATGTGTGTCCTCTAATATGTTATACCATACATAAAATTCAGAACCAGTCTTTAGTAGATGACACAAGGAAAGTTACTGGCTTTGTGAAAGTTTTTTTTTTTTTTTTTTTTTAACACAGGCCTTCACTTTTCCAGTTATCAAATTCAGTCATCCCGTATAATGCTCCATATCCTGGATTTGTGTTAGTTTCTTTATGTTATCATTTAACATTTTGCTTTATCTTTGTGTGTTCTAGAAACTGGCATATAAGTCTATAATTACCTTCTAATTTGGTCCTTATTAAACAGATAAATACTGTTGATACTGTTTTATTTGTAATTTCGTGTGAGCAAGTTTTTCTCTGATGTATTTTGAAGGAGGATTTTGATCTTAAGGAAAATAGAGAGAAAAGATGCATCCGTAGGGATGAAGGATTTAGGGTAAAAGCAAAGGGTATCAGCAATTTTTTTTCCCTACTCATTTTGACTGAGGCTTACCTTAATAAATAATTAATTGTTCGAAGAAAGGTAAAGTGTCCTAATAGATCTAGTCCTGAATCCTCGTGTAAAATGTATAATGTATAATGACCATAGTAATTCAAAACAAGACAAGAATAAGTAACATGAAAAGAAATATAAAATATTGAAAAGGGAATCTTTCTGCTTGACCTCTAAATGTCTTTATAGTCCAAAGTCTTGAGAAAGAAATTTGACATAAAGTAGAAGTGGAGGTTAATTCTTGTCTATTAGTTTATCGTTAACCTACTATGTGCCAGATAATGTGTTAGCTGCCCTGAAAGAGCCTCATCCCTCAATGTCTTCCATATTACTTTTTGGTCATCTGTTTCTGCTACGTGCTCCCATGATGCCTTGTGCACTTCACTACTATAGAACTTTTCACTAAGTATTGTAATCATCTGTTTGTTTCTCTGTTTTTCCTCCACTGCTTTGTACATTCTTTTGCACTGTGACGTTTAATACCCTATCAATTACAATTTCTAAAATGTTTGTTGAATGAATGAGGAAAGGGCCATATTTGCTTTATGAAGTGACCACAGGCTCACAAACCCTTGTATAATAAGATTCAAAACAGGGGTACCTGGGTGGCTCAGTCGGTTAAGCATCTGCTTTCGACTCAGGTCATGATCCCAGGGTCCTGGGATTGAGCCCCATGCCAGGCTCCCTGCTCACTGGGGAGCCTGCTTCTCCCTTTCCTCCTTGCTCATGTGCTCTCTCTCACTATCTCTGTCTCTCTCACAAATAAATACATTAATTAATAATTTAAAAAAAAACATAAGTTTCAAAACCCAAGAGAGTGGTTTTTGAAAATTATTAGAGATTGTATTATGAAAGATTTGACAACGTTTATACAGAGGAAATTACATTTAGATGATAGTTATTAACTCATAATAAGCTATTTGCCAGAGCTGAAGAGGAGGGGTCAGAATTCCATATATTAGTATGGATGCTACATGGTATAAAAGAATATGATTTTTTATAGAACAAGAGATATGGTCTGTCAGGAGCATAGGACTGGTGGGCTGGAAAAGCATTTTGGGGTCAGATTATGAAGGGACTTAGACATTATGCTAAAAAATCTGGCTGTTTTCCTAAAGGAAAGTAGGAAGATATCAGTGGAGGTTACCCACGTTAGGTAAAAGATCATTCTGAAAGCACCTTAGAGGATAAATGAGTGAAAAGGGAGTGTTGGGGGGAAAAAATCAGTTTGGAATCTATACCCTATTACGCTTGCATTGCAAACTCAACTAAATATCATTTGAAGAGTCCAACCAAGGAGATGACATTATTAACCTGTGCTCAGAGCCCCAGTAATGAATTAGGTTACTAACACCTAGCTTTATAACTTACATCATGTTAGAATTTAAATTAGAGCCTCCACCACAGGATTAAATGTCACGGACACGTTATTGTTTTAATGTATTGCATTTGGGCATTTCAACTTCTAGCCTTGGTTGTTGTTGCTTCTTCATTTTTTTAAAAAAATAAGTTAGTATTAGGAAATACTATATTTTTCCAGTTCAATTAACCATCTATTACATAAAATTCTCTTTTTCCGCACAATGCTCTCATCTCTAGCATCAAAAAACACATAGAACTACAGTGAGAAAATTTCATAATAGGTTGGCTTCCAGAATACATTTCCTAATAACATGGTTTTCATGTGAGAGAGGGAATAATTAGAGCTGGGCATTTTCTAACAAGACTAAATTCAGATAGAAGCAGACTACAGTCTTCGTCTTAGGTTAATTTTCTCCACAATTCTAGTGTTAAGAGAGGAGAAAAAAGTCTGGTGTTATTATCTAGCAGAATTATAGAAAATATTTTAAAGAAGATATTTTCTTTAAACCTCTGAGTGGCATATTTTATATAGTGGCTGAAGTATAGGTATAAATGAGGTGTGTGCCCTTGGTACAGGTCTGGAGCTTTCCATCTCTTTGACCCTCAAAAGAAAATTTCAGAATCCACTTGACAGAGCTCTCATGGAGATGTACACAGTAAAACAAAATAAAACAAAACAAAAAACAACGCTCATTCATGCATTTGGCAAAGATTAATGGAAGACTGCTTGTGTTTGCCTCGTAGAGTTATATGAAGAGTGTCTCAGCATATGTTGATGCAATAGCATTGTCTAATATTATGCTCTAATTTCTGGTTAAATTGTATATTCACTAGTGAATTCATTCAAGAGAGAATATAGAATAAGCCCAAATTTGGACACAATAAAGACTTTATTTGAGCTATAAATCTATGAGTCACTAATTTACTAATAAAATTAACAGATAAAATGTTAAAATTGTACATAAGGGAAACAATAAGATAAAAATACTGAAAATGGAAGTAAATAAAAATATCAACCTCATAGCAAGGAGGAACAGAATAGAAAGTTTTAAAAGATACTGAGAAAAACACTCATCATTTTTCATTGATTTTGAATAAGTGTTGAAAAATAATTAAAATATTTAAATTATGATGGTAAAAATTTTAAGAAAAAATTCAAGTGCCTGTTTTTCGCTCCGATAACCTAACTTTACAAGAAAATTGTCCAAAGTTTCATATAACTTTACTTGTAAAGATACTGCTTGGAAATGTTATTAATGAAGCAGTAGTAATAATGAAATACCTCCTAGAAAGATGATGCATTATTCAGTGAAGGAAAGTCAAGCAATTTTCAAGTTGTTTAATTGTGATAGGAGCAGAAAGTGACAAAGATAGAAGAAACTTTGTTGCAGGGTACAATTTAAATATAGTATTTGAGAAATGACTGGGAAAGACATTTTCCCCTGAAATTAGAACCAACTTATTTGCCTCACTTTCTTTTCCATGGTGTTTCATCATAATGTTCTCCCTTGCTGAATTTAAATGATTGTGACATTCTTTTTCCTACCTTGGCATATTTTTCAAGGAGATATCGTCTTAGGTATTAATAATTTTTAAGTATGTTTTATAATATTGGTTTTAATTGGAAAAACAATTATAATATTGATTGTTCATGGTTCAATTTCCTGGCAGATATTTCTTCTGCAAACTGCTGTTGACCATAAAGACAAAATTGTGATTTTTGAATTATATTGTGCTTGTTTAATGTGGCATGTACGCTTTCTTGGCTCAACGTGGGCTGCTTCACAAAACTGTTTAAAACTGGCTTCTTTTTATTCTC
Organism: Ursus arctos; assembly: GCF_023065955.2. Classification (NCBI taxonomy): domain Eukaryota; kingdom Metazoa; phylum Chordata; class Mammalia; order Carnivora; family Ursidae; genus Ursus; species Ursus arctos. The sequence continues at coordinate 58,684,354 of NW_026623056.1, read as the reverse complement.
CAGCATGGGATGGTACACTGCATGCATAATTCAACTTGTTGAAGCATCCTGGAAAATTTTTCTTTATTGTTAAAATGGTAGCAACAAGTAGAAATTAATTATTTGTTATAACACAAAGAACTTTTATGCTATATTCCCAATTTTGTTTTACACTGAAGTCTTGATTTGCAAATGTGAGTGAAAGATTGACTTAAATATCCAGAGATGATTAGCTGCCAGCTCTAATCAAATTGAGAAGTAATTAGCAAATCAAAACTTGATTAGCTCTTTGCTTGATTTACTAAAATTATAGTTTATGCAGTTTAAATAATGGGGGAGGGGAGTTGTCTGTACTTCAGATACAGTAGAGTCTACTATGTTGAGGCAGGAGAGGAACTCACAACTTTAAGTACTTTCTAATTCTGACAATACTTTTTGTTCCTTTGTAACACTGCAAACTACACATTAGTATTTTCCTTTTCCTTTTCTGGAAGCTTTTTCTTGTTACATGTAATACAGTAAGTTAGATATAATTTAACCTCTTAAGGTTATTAATTAAACATATATGTTTAATATATGTGGAGCCATTGTTTAATAATGAATAAGTCAAGTTTATCCAGGAGTTTTTTTCAATTTTTGGATACAAAAGACTTGTAAGTTGTGCCAATGCTTGCACTACATTATTGGATATTTAAGATTAGGAAAAGGGAAACAGTAAACCACTGTATTAGTCTTCTGGGGCTGCCATAACAGAATACCACAGCCTAGGTAGCTTAAACAACATTTTATTTACTAATGATTCTGGAGTCTGGTAGTCCCAGATCAAGGTGCCAGGAAGTTTGCTGGCTGGTATAGACTCTCTTCTTGGGTGGTAGATGGCTGCCTTCTTCTGCCTCCTAACAAAGCCTTTCTTCTGTGCATGAGCTGTTGGTGGGAGAAACCGCTAATAACTATTCCTCTTCTCATTAGGAAAACAAGTCCTATTCGATTAGGGCCTCACCCATAAGATCTCATTTAATCCTTGTTATGTTTTTATACACTATCTCCAAATTCCCATCACATTGGGGGTTAAGGCTTCAATGTGTGAATTATGGAGGACACATTTCAGTCCATAACGACAAGTGGTCAGTTTCTTTGTACAAAATAGACCTACTGGAACAGGGAAATGATGCGAGAGAAAGAAACTCTTGCTGTCCAGTAACCATCATGCCAAGAGCAGCTGTAGGGCGGTGAGAAGTAGAGCAACAGGAGTTAGAGCCTAAAGTGTCTCCAGCACTTCTGGAGACAATAGAGCTGCAGTAATCCTTCTAGAATCGAGCCTCAAGGAATGGGTTTTTTGGTTACAGATATCAAGCTTCCCCCCTCCCCAAGCTTTTGTTCAAAAGTAAATATGGTAGCTCTTAGTCAAAATTAGAAGTGGAACTAAGTGAATCTCTCTCATTTTTAGAACTCCATGTATGTATTTCTATAACTTTGAAGTCTTAACAATTGCCGAATCAGTAGCTCATTATCGTCTATCATCTATTTGTTTGCTGGTTCAATCATTCATCCCTTCCTAGGTAAAGCCAGGAGGTTCAACATATTGCTTTATACATCCATAAAAACCTTTCTCTGGCTTTCCAGGAATAATGGTACAATTATATGAGGATTTTCATATGAATTTTTTTGAGCATTCTATTTTTGGAGATCCTTGATAATACTGTTAAAAAGTTATTTCTGGGTTTTCAAAATGCAGTTTATAAACACATTGCTCTGTCTCTTCCTCCCTACTAGGAAGTATTCTATGGAACATTCAGACATTGTTTTTTAATATCTAGTTATTTTGAAATTCTGATATGTGGAATGTTAAAGTTATATCTAATTCTTATTTGATATTTAAGGATTTTACTTTTTCCCCCATATCACTTATTTTTAGATGCTTTCTAGGTAGGCATTTCAAACATAAATCACTTTTAGAAGTATGACAAAATTATTGAAGCAGTTGTAAGAGCAGCTGCATTTTAAATTAATTTTAAACAAGTCTTTGACATAAAGTAATAAAATTATAGAAACATGTACACCTAAGAAATAAATTTTTCTAGAAAATATTTCAAAGACCGAAGGCCTCTGAGGCAAACGTATTTAAATAAGTCTTCTAGTTTTTCTTCTCACTTTGTTTTCTATATAAAAACAAACATAAATTCATTCTTATGCTTCCTGTTATTAAGGCGGGTATGACATGACTGTATCAGTCACTGAGGAATTTTCAGGTAATTATAAAGATGTATCTCCTTAGAGAATTAAGCATTGTTTGAAATCTTATTTATGCTAAACTTATTTTTGTTAATATTCCTGTTGTAAAATTCATCTTAGATATAAAAGAAAAATAATGAATGATTGTTGAAATGAACTTTCAAAAAGTAAAAACAAAAAGTAAAGAATACCTTCACATAATGGATACAGTGTTTCTGTTTCAAGAATGAGACACTACACAATGATATTTTAAATGAAAATATTCAGAAAGGAAAGAAAACAACAAAACTATTTTAAAAAGTTGAACATTTTGGGGAAAAAGAAAACAAGAAAGTATATTAGAAAAAATAAACTTCAAAATGGAATAGCTTTCTTGACCCTAGATGTCCTTCCTTTGGAGTCTCTTCTAGAATCGTGTTTGAACTTGATCTGTTTTCATGAGTTAGGGAAGTGAAGTGTCTTGACCACGTTCCATCTAATACATTGTTTGTAAGACTTTCCTTATTAATCAAGGCACTCTAGACCAGAATGAAACCTAGCAGAACATTCCCCGTCATGAAGTAAGCACCTGAGATAAAAGTATATTTAATGTCAGACAAATATTTAAGCCTTTGAATTTCCTTCTCCTTTAGAATACAGTCTTACTAATGAGCTTTCATAACAGCTGACTTCAAAGCTTATGTTTCATAGGACACTGAATGAGTGCTTAGCTTTACAGTTGTTTATAGAACTACCAACCCAGTTAAATGCCAGATAGTCACTCCACAATCAATTTTATGTGTACTATATATGGTTTTTCAAAAGAATTATTCTGCAAATCCTCAAAACCTAATTAGTGTACTGGTAAGCAGTTAGTGAATTAGATAAATGGTCAAACCAGCAGTAGGAGTACAAAAACTGACTTCAAGTTTCTGACATGGTAATTTCTTAAAAAGAGAAGTCTTCCATTGCAACAGAACAAAATTATGAACTTGGTAATTTGTCTTCAATTTTATTGCATTTCCCAATCCCAACTCCAGAAGACCCTCCTCTGATCTAGTATCTCATCCTAACTGTATACAATCATATCAGGTGCTCATAACTGTATTAGCTAATGATAAAAAAAAGGGGGGGGGGAACTCTTCCAAGTGTAGTTTTTTATCTAAGTGTGTTTGCATTTCAAGAAGAAGTACTTTATTTATTTATTTATTTTTTACGTAATTTTTATTTATTTGATGGAGAGAGAGACAGCCAGCAAGAGAGGGAACACAAGCAGGGGGGTGGGAGAGGAAGAAGCAGGCTCTCAGTGGAGGAGCCTATGCGGGGCTCGATCCCAGAACGCCAAGAACACGCCCTGAGCCAAAGGCAGATGCTTAACGACTGAGCCACCCAGGCGCCCCAAGAAGAAGTACTTTAAATAAACCATTAAAAAGTCTTGAAGACACAAAGAAGGGAATGGCATTTTAGCCACCATGACACGTAGTAAAAGGAGAGTTATTTGGAGCAGTAGTCATTCTGGTTGCCCCTCAAAGCACAACACAAGGTGATCTGTTATTACTTATACTTTACAACTAGGCCAGATTTAAAGTTCGGGGGTACAGTATTACAATAACAATGTATTTCATATTAGCTGCCAGTATGTCTTGCTGATATTCATCTAATCTATTTTTATCACTATATAAAAGATAACAATAATAAATCCTTCAGAGTGTCTCTCTTTGGCTTATGGCAAACATTAGGGATGGTATAGGTTTCCTGTAGACATAACAAATGTAAAATATATTTGTATATATCATTTGTTATATCTACAGGAAATCAGGAAACCTCCATTCTAGTGCTTTTTCTCACATTAGTTGTGATCTTGGCCAATTTAACTGTTTAGCAGTTGGTGTCATTACCTGTAATAGGAAGAGGATTGAATAGATCAGGGATGGCAAATGTCAAAGACAAGCTCCCCCAAAGCCTGCCCCTCACCACACACCCACAGATGACAGATTGCCAATCAGTCATGTATTCTTTCTTATGCAGAGCTTGCATGTTTGTCCGAAGCTGTGCCACATAAGCCATGGCGTATTATTTGGCTTTGGCATAGTAGACAAAGCTTTTTTCCCCAATAGCTTGATAATCACAAGGTCTTCTTTACAGCTCAAAAATTTTTATTGTATGACTTCTTATGCCTAGAATGGTGTCTCATTTATAGTAGATCCCAAAAATTGGTGGAATATGTTTGTTCGTGAAATCAGTTTGAAGTTCTTAAAAATACTAAGATCAATTAAAATGTCACTCTTATTGTATCAGATCAGTACAAGACATCCTCAAGCTCTTCTCTTTTGGAAATTTGAGATTTTTGTGAAGTCAGTCTTTTTACCCATGTTTTACACAATTGATTTTAAGAAAATGCCATTTAAAAATAATGTATTTTATATCTTCACATAGTACAAGAGGCAAAAAAATAGTTAAGATGTATTTTTATTTTATAAATATTTAGATTACTAGTTATCTTCAAACATGTCTGTGACCACCACTTATTAAAAAAAATTGAAAATGATAAAATCAAATAGATACCTAGTCAGTCATTGCTTTTCAACTATGGTGAATATTTCCCAGGTCTACAAAAATGAAAGAGAGGAATTGAGTTGCTACTCAGTCTGTTAGTGTTCTCATGCTAATAAGTCCTTACAGGATATGATCCATCCAATCTACTCTTATCATTTCCCTAGTATACCATACATATTTTTTTCCTTGTTTTTTTTTTCTGTATTTCTATTAATTCCATTTATTTATTAATTTAATTTACAGTTGAATTTATTTTTCTCTAGCCCATCAAGGAATTGTTTCACAGATCTCTTGTCTGAACTTAAGTACAGATTTTTGCCCATGTTTCAATTGTGTAATTTAGGTAATTGACAGAGACAAAGCCAGTTCACAAAGTTAATTAAAATTTTCCATCTCTTCACTTTCAATTAGTTTCATTGATATGACATATTTTTTCCTATTTAATGTCTCACCATTATCACTAGGCAGTACACAGGTTATGCTAGTCTGTCAAATAAATAGTGATTATTAAAATAATCTTTAAGTAGACACTATTTGATGTTTTAATTGTCCTCTTGTCTTTGAACAGCTGAGTGTTGTAATTAGTATTTACTTCATTTATGTAGCAATTTTAATTTGTTCTTGAAGGTTTTTTTTTTCCCCCCATTCTTATCTGGGAACCAGGAAAGGTTTAATGGAATTGGAAGTATGTAAGGAAGAGTAGTATAATATCTCTAACTACAGTGTGGTAGATAAAATATTTGTTTAAGTCTATAGAAATTAAATTAATCCTGATTCTTTATGCTGATCCTTTAAATTAATCCTGATTCTTTAGGCTACTCATTATTTTAAAATCATTTATGATATGGGACAAATAACTATGTCGAATTGTTTAAAACTAAAGGAACTTTTATAGGGATGCTATTAAGGACATTTTTAAAGATTAACTTATTTATTCTGAGGGGAAGTCTAATAATCAATTGCTGATGTGTTCCAATACTGAAATTTCACTTGAATGGCTTAGTTGTATACACACCCGTACACATACATGCACACACACATATACATTACAGAAGTATTAGTACTTTTTCTTTTAATATGTTTTCAAATTTTGCCTTTTTGAAAGCCATGTAATACTCATAGAAGCAAACTGTCAAAAATAGTAGTTTCGGTTCCTATATTTTTGCTCATAAATTCATTCTCATAAAAGTCCCCCCACCTTTCTATATCCCACAATGAATTTCTCGTCATGTAAAAAAAGAGGACATAAGTTGCAGTTTTGGTGATTTAGATTTTTACATATACCACCTGCCCTTAATTCAGAAAGAGAAGTTAACCAAGTTAGGTGGAATTTTATTGTTTGGTTTGTTTGTTTTCTTCTGTTTTTAATATAACACCCTTCTCTATGGGAATAGAGATCATCCAAAATAAGATATGTGTTTTAAATCAATAACAAAACAATTTAGACAATAAGTACATTACAAAAAGTGTTATTTGAATTTCGAGTACTTCACTGACTCCTAAGAGAAGAGATTATCATCATTTTCTCTGTAATGGACATTAATCTTTCTGAGACCACTTCTGTTTCTTGAGAGTTTGTTCTGTTTAAGGGTAAGTAATTATATGTGCTTATCGGTTAGTGTAATATTTTGTAGAGTCCTTTAAATGATCATTCTAAATTAATTATTTTAACGGACAGAAAAGTTAGCAAGTAGCCACAAAATATAGCTAAGATATAAATTTCTTCTGAATTTTTATCTTCCATCCTGTTTCCCAGGAAGTTTTAACTTCCATGTTTTATAACCTGTAAGGAGAATATATTCTATAAACAAGCAACATAGAGTTATTATTATGTCTCAAAACCATATAGCTCTGGATACCATTCCCTTAGGGTGCCTTAGTTACAAAACTGGTAAGATTACTTAAGTAACCTTAAGAGAAACAGGATTTATTTTAAGGCTACCGACTCGTAGGATTAAAGGAAAGGCTTAACAATGGATTTTACCAGGGCAGCTGTTAGATCACCAAAGATACCTTGATTCCACTGTCTTGAATTTTGCCACTGGTGTGATTCAGCTACAAGCTCATTTGTGTTCTGTGTCTCATGGTTTGAATTCTTAAATCACATGACTCAGTTCACTTATGGATTAGCTCTGATTTGGGCAGGTACCGGTCAGCTGTGGCCAGAAGAGGTGTCACATTATGCAACAGAACAACCAAGCCTGTGGGAAAGAGAATATATGGGAGAGGACTGGAGAGAAGTCAAGATAAAAGAAGTGTAAGGGAGCAACCAGTAGCCTTGTAAGGCTTCTTAAAGTTGCATCCTCTCTGAAATCTCTTTAGTTTGGAGAGGGTTCTCACTATTCTCTAAATCCAAGTGGCTCTAATTCTATATAATTAATTATATAGAATTAATAGAATCTAATTCTATTTGATTTAGATCTATTTAAATCTATTAGATCTAATTCTAAAAATAGACTCTAATTCTATATAATTAATCTCTCCTGTATGTTAGTTATTTTTCAAGGCTACCTGTTTTATTCCCTCTAAAGTTATTATCGTTCAGGTAACTGAATATCCTGTATGTGGCAAAAGATTATATTTTAAGCATTCGGTTTTCCCCTGCCCCAGGGTACAAGAGGTGAAATTTTCTGAAAAGCTTCTCCAGAATAACTCCAGATCTTTCTGTATACCCATTACAGTGGCAGAAGTAGGAGGAGACATTCCTGTGACAAATGTTGCAAGTAGACAAAATCTGTTTTTTGAACAGCCTTTAAAAATTGTGTTTGAAAAGACAAGCAAGTACATGTAATAAGGTGAAATAATGTTATAATATGATGCTAAATTAAAAAAAAAAGTTTCAAAACATCAGTTTCAAAAACATACAAAGGATACTGATTATATTGTGTGCATGACTGTGTGAATGTGTAGTTGTGTCTATACATAAATAGTATTTAAGGATTAAAAATAAAACTTGGAAAAATCAATGCCAAAATGTTAGATATTTCTCTAGATCAGTAGTTCTCTCAGTGTGGCTGCCAGTGGTTCTCGAAGTGTAGACATACAGCATTAATGTCACCTGGGAACTTGTTAGAAATACAAGTTGTATCTGCTGAATCAGAAATTTTAAGAGTGGGGCCCAGCAATCTGAGTTTTAATAAGCCCACATGTCCGTAAGGTCATACTGTTGGGCACTAAAATTTGAAAACCAGTACTTTAGTGTAGATGGTATGATTATAGATGATTTAATGTCTCCCTAGTGCTTAATGACTGTGTAGTTTTGTTTGATTTTATAAAGCACCACACATGTTAATTTTCTAGAGATGGCTGCCTTTTGAACGGCCACGTAAATCCCACTCTTGGAGCAGTGGTTTGCATATATGAAGTGTAATAAATGCTTGCTGATAGCTTTTTGAAACCAGTTTGAAAGTATACCTCCATCTCTGCTTATTCCAGATTCAAAGTAATGTATGAAGTATGGTCTACCAAGTTCAAGATTCATGGCTTGAACAACTTTAAGTAATGAAGTATGAAATAATTTATTTTAGTACATTTCTTCAAGGTCACAACACAAGTAAAAATTCATCTTGCATAAACTATACCACATCATAAGAATGGAATTATTTAATTGATTTCAAAAATTAAAATAAGAACTAATCAATTGCATTGTTAAAAAGGCAAGAAACATTTTCTGTTGAGGTAGGGGTCAACATAAATATCTCATTGCTATTGTTGAACTTACTGAAGCCTGCAGGTCATATTAAAGGTCACTTAAGACAATAAGAAAGAAACCAAGTTACAAATTAGTTTTATCTTTGGATATTCGTACTCTACCATTTAGTTTTCCTTTAGAGTCCTTAAAAGAATTTTTTTCCTTGTATAGTAGGTACTCTGGGCAATGTAAACACATGATTAGTTAATAAGAAGGAATTTGATAAACGGGAAGCTTAATAAAAATGACTTTTTAAAAGGGAAATAAAAACTGTTCTACAAGACTAAAAAGAAAGAGGTGAAGAAAAACTGATTTCAAATATAATGAAAATGATGAAAAATGGATTATAATAAAATATTTTGGATTGTTTTGTCTTCTTTAGCAATTATATACATTTCCACGTAATCTTACCCATTTTTTAATGGGTTCAGGCCATGATAAGTTTCCCAAACCTCATTAATCTTATTCTTTCTAAACTCTTACCACATATATGGCCTATATTACACAGCCTGACAGTTGACTATATTAGTGTATTGACTAAATTTTTAAAAAATGGTTTAAAAGGGGGCACCTGGGTGGCTCAGTCTAGTGGTGTCTGCCTTCAGCTCAGGTCATGGTCTCAGGGTCCTAGGATGAGCCCTGGGCTTTGGGCTCCCTGCTCAATGGGGAGCCTGCTTCTCCCTCTCCTTCTACCCCTTCCCCACCCCATTCATGCATGCTCTCTCTCTCTCTCTCTCTCTCTCTTTTTCTCTCCCAAATAAATAAAATCTTTTTAAAACAAGGGATGCCTGGGTGGCTCAATTGGTTAAGCATCTGCCTTCAGCTCACGTCATGATCTCGGGGCCCTGGGATGGAGCCCCACATGGGGCTCCCTGTTCAGCAGGGAGTCTGCTTCCCCCTTTCCCTCTGCTCCTTCTCCTGTTCTCTTTCTCTCTCTCTCTCTCTCAAATAAATACATTAAAAAATCTTTAAAAAAAACTTAAAAAGGTAATGGTTTATGATATTACTCATATTTACCCAAATACAAGTAAGTGCTTTGAGGGCCAAGAGATTCAGTGAATGCTTCCTTTATACCCTCACCATGGTCTTAATAATAAAAAATAGATAAATAAAAAAATAATTCTTTAAGGAACATATTAATTGATTAGATTGTGTACTTTTTAGAAGCAGGAACCAACATGTGATATCTTTATTAGTTATCATAACAAAGTACCCCAAAACTTAGTGGCTTTCAATATATATTTATTATCTAACAGTTTATTTGAATTAGGAATTTAAGGCTCAGTTTAGCTGGGTCCTCTGACTCAGAGTAGCTTGCAAAGCTGAATTTAGGATCTGCATTCATCTCAAGGCTCTACTAGTGACAGGTATGCTTCTAAACTCTAGAATGGTGGTTGTTGTCAGGATTCAGATTCTTCAGCAACTGCTGGACTAAAAGTCTCAGCTCTGTGTCACAAGGCAAATATAAAGGTCCTAATATCAAGGAGCTTACTGTGGCTGGAATGGAGTGAGTGATGGGGGAAAGTGATAGAAAATGAAGTCAGAGAGGAAAGAAGTGAAAGATTATTTATAACAATTTTCTCAAATGTCAATGTGCATATGAATAGCTGGGGATTTTTTAAAATGCAGACTTAAATTCAGAAAGTCTGGGATGGGGCCTAAGATTTGCATGTCCAACAATGCAACATTGCTGGCCTGAAAAACACTTGGAATAGCAAGGTATGTGGATATTAGAGGTCATCATGCAGATTGTTGCCTTTTGCTGTGAGTGAGGTGGGGGGCCATGAGAGGGATTTGAACAGAGGTGTGATGTGCTCTTCTCCCTAGCTGCTGTGTTGACAATAGACTTTCTTTGGCAGGGTTGGAGGTAGGGAGACAAAAAGGCTACTGAAATAGGCACATTACAGGTGACAATGACCTAGACAGAGGCAGTAGCAGTGGAGGGGTAAGAAGTGGAAGTAATCTAGGTATATCTTGACTGGAACCTACAGTATCAGGTGATGTTGGTGGTTATTTTTGAGTGAATAAGAAGACTAAAAAGAACATCAAGGTTTTTGACATAAGCAACATGGTGATTGTTAACTTTTGAGAAAGGGAAGGTTATTGGAGCAGAAGTTTCGTTAGGGGAAAGATCAGGAGTTTTTTGGACATTTAGATTCATGATATTCATTAGATATATAAAGGGAGATGTTGACTAAATTACTCTGAAATTCAGGTAATGGGTCTTTACTGGAAACATAAATTTGGAAATAATCAGAATATAAATGGTTTTTAAATATATGAGAGTATAGGTACCACCTACAGAGTGATTTCCAATAGAGAGTCACTCAAAATAGTGAAACACCATAACTTTAGGAGATTTACAAGATGAGTTTAAAGCAGCACACAATACTCAAAAAACAGCAACCAGTAAACTTACAAGGAAAATTAGGAGTCATTAATCCCAAGAGTCAAGTGAAGAAAGTGTTTCAAATGTTTAAAGGAGGAATCAGTGTTGTCAAATGTTGCTGTATTTTAAGTGAGATGCAGACTGAGAATTGACCATTAAATTCAGCAACGTGAAAGTCACTGACAACCTTCACAAGAACAGCTCAGAGTATCTGTTGGGGCAAAAGCCTGATTTGAGTCAGCTTAAAAGAATGGAAGTGGATAAATTGAAGGTTGGACGACTAGGCAATTATTTTGAGTAGTTTTGCAGTCAGTGAGAAAAAAGAAACTGGCTGTTCATTGGTGGGGAAGCTAGTTAAGAGAGGGATTTATTAAGAGAGGAGAAATAATATTGTTGTATGCTGATAGGGAATATCCTATAGAGAGAAAAGATTTGGAAATGCACTGGTAAAAAGTGACAGTTAACTGGAGTGACATCCTTGAGTAGAAAAGAGGGTGTGGGAGCTAGTGCATTTGTATGAACACAGGCTTTAGAAAGATGTATGGAGAGTTCATTTATTCTAACCGCTTAACAGAAGAAAAGGAAGTACCTATGGGCAGAAGAGTGAATAGATATGTTGATGAGTGTTCTCTTCTGAGTGTCCCTTTTTTCCTCAATGAAATTAAGAAGCATGTTATCCATTAGGAAAGAGTAAAGCAAATGATAGAGTTTTGATGAGTGAGCAGCAGGTCTGGAGAGTCATCTAGGCTGTGCAAAATGAATGTCCTAGGGAAATGCAAAAATTCTGGTTAGAAGTAAGGACACAAAAGTTACAGCAGACAGCTTTTGGTTGTTCTTCTTCCCAAGGTTTAGTTTTGTCACTCCCTTAAAATACCACATACTACCTTTAAGGTTAGTTAATTTTTTCATTGCATATTTCAAGTTTAATTGTGGCATCAATGGCCATGTATTTCTTAATTTTTGTATCCTCTACATCATTGATCACAGTGCATTCAACCTCATTGTTAATTGATTGATTGATGGCTTTGGTGGTAAGTGAAAGCAAACCATGGAATGTAGAGTTAGAAAAATCTTCGACACCGAGTCTATTCACAGCATTTTATGTTAAAAAAAAATTAAGAACCAAATTGATTAATGAATTGGCCTAAGGTCACACAGTAGGTTCAGAGTAGAAATCATAGTGAGGGAAATTTTATGCTTTATTTTAGAATATCACATTTCATATTGGCTCCCTTTATTAAAACCACCAGTGTTCTTCTAATCACCTAAAATGAGAGCCAGACATTCACTTTAATAATTCATTAATTTGAGTCACCTCTACCTAATTTTTACCTTGTAATAAGAGCTATCACTTTTAGTGTTGATTTCACTCTAGGTAGTACAGGAAACACTTTACAAAAACAATTTCATACAGTTCCTACATCAGTCCTATTGAATGGGAACTCTTTCACAGATGGAGAGTTTGAAACTTACCCAATATAAATGACTTTTTTAAAATCATGCAGCTAGTAGAAACATCATGAATTCAAATCTAGACCCATGCTCCCAACTAGTTGAAGATAGTGACTCTCAAACTTTGAAATGCATCAGAATTGCCAGAAGAGCTTATTAAAACACATTGTCTGGCCCCATTTCCTGAGCCTCTTAGTCAGATCTCAGATGAAACCCAAGAATTTGCATTTCTAACAATTTCCCATGTAACGCTGTTGCTGCTGGTCCAGAGACCCCATTTTGAAAACCGCTGCGATAGTTTATCTTCTTCTTACAGCCTTATTTTATATATACAATAATATGATAACATACAAGTTGTATATAATTATACAATTATATATAAAATTATATATATTATAATATCTCTGTATAAATTGTATGCATATGTATGCATATGCACAATTCCTGAAATTTCCAGGGAGAAAACAATCGATTTCTGTTAGGGTCCTTCTATTGTTTCAGAAGTTTCTGATGAATCCCGCTTGAATCACTTGCCTAGCTTTTTGGCCTATTCATTGTGGACAATATGGGTCTCTGATTTCTCTGCCTGAGTCTGTGCTCACCCCTGCAGAATATAATTGACAGCCTCATCATAAATGAATCTAGGGAAAGTGATAGTTTCCTCAAGGAAGGTGTTCTGGCATACCAGAACATGGTTACTGCATTTTTATCTTTCTTTATAATATTATAATTTATGTCTGGTAGCCAAACAAAACAAAACAAAGCAAAACAACAACTATACATTTGTTTTGAATTATTGTTTATCTAGTGTTCTAACATTTTTTAAGCGTGAGTTTGTGTACTATGTGTTACTCATCTTTTTACCCATTATATGAATATACTTTGCACAAGGAAAGTTTTCAGCAAAGTTTCTGGGATGAACTTGATTTAACTGAAAAGAAAAAGGAAACCAAAAAATAATGCAGGAACACAATCATACAGACACAGACACACACACACACAGATCTACAAAGATGCAAGGGGAAAAATCATTTTGGGAATGTATGCTATTGCAAATTTTCATTTTTTGGTCTCCTTTAGTTCAGAATTCTAGATAAAGTTCTCTATAAAATCATTTATAATACTCATAATTACTAATAAATTCAGTGTATGTATTAAAAATAAAACCTGTGGCAGGTATTTTGATAGCATGGTCAAAGCGTGGGCAGTCTAGGGCAGTACTTCTCATTTGATGTGTGTTGTGTCACCCAGGATCTTGTTTAAATGCAGATTTTGAGTCAGTAAATCTGTGGTAGTGTCTAAAATTCGGTGCAAGTTCAAAGATGCAACTGATGAGGCTCACGTATAGACCACAGTTTGAGGAGCAATGGCTTAAACTGGAGCACAAAGTGACAACTACATCTAGCGTGGACATGCTTTGTTTAGCCAGCACAGGATTTCAGCTGCTTAAAATGAATTTAAATGCCTTCTTATGGATTTAAATGCTCCCATTTATCCAGTCCCTACTATATTACTTTAAAATTTACGACCTCTCAAATTTAAATTATCAGCTTGCCACCAGTGAATATTTATAGTTCAGATGTCTGTTCATTGATTCCCTCTGTTCATACTGAATGATTCCGGTGACTCATCTGAATGTTTTCAGGAAAGGTCCTGGATGGGAGACGCCTCCTCTGGGACGACAAAAAGATGAGAGATTCCTGTATTCTTGGTTAAAATGTTTGAGTAGGTTTAGATCTTACTGTAATCATTTCTGGTAGTCTCTATTCTTCCTAAAATGGATGGAATATACAGTAGAGGGTGGGGAGGCAGTGGAGAGAGAGGTGATCGTTTGCCGGATTTTAATTTTTATAGAACAGCAGTCTGCAACCTTTTAGACTTTCTCTTTAAGAACTTGCCATGTCCAGATCAAAGGAATTTATTAGGCTTTTAGCTCTCCTGTTTTTTATAGCTCAAAATGAACAAATTTTCAAGTACAAAAGAAATGCTTTAAAAGAGTTCTTTTAGTCTTTATTTGAAATCTCCTGCTCCCCTTCAGTTCACAGATATGGCGTACACTGAATGGAGGAATCAGACTACTACACTTTGATCATTTCACTATCTTGTTTGATTAGTGTTTTCAAACTATGGAGTTTATCAGCAGGAGGCAGGTTGATCCCTGTGGCTTATAATGGGCAAAGTATGGGGGAAAAATAGGTTTTTAGAAATCGTTTAAGATCAATCAGTTTCCTCCTTCTTCAAGGTTTAAAAATAACATCATGGACAGATAGACTTTGACACAGAATAAGATCAGATATTTCCAAAGGGAAAACTGACCAGCATGTATGGTGCATTTTTTTCCCTCTTTCTCTCTTTAAAATTGTGACTTCTAGTCTTTAGATTAATACAAACTATAATCAAAATCCTTTAAAAAAAAAAAAGAAAGCAAGAGGTACAACTGCTCGATTTTAACTTTCATTTACTGAGCAAACATCACTTTCAGAATGAAAGTTAAAGTTATTAAATGAGATTTTAAGAGTTCAGCTCTTTGGGGAAAGGAATTGAATTGCTTGCATCAGTTTTAACTATTGTTGGGCGCTTGGGTTCCTCCTTGTCCAAATAGGGATCATTAATTTGCAATTCCAAAGTCTAACGCAGGAGAAATAGCTTTGCCTCTGATAATAAATCAATACTGCAACATGGGCTTTCTTCTTTGATATTTTGGTGGTAACTTGAGTGACAATGCTGAGCAGGTTATCAGCCAGTGACCTTTTAATATGGCAACATATCAGCTAAAGGACTGACTTCCTTGCACATCTAGGGAATGCTGTTTGATTATGGATTTTTAAATTGGCAGGTAATTGATATCATACGGGATTCTCCAGTGTAAATAAATGAAACTAGCCTTCAATCTGAAATACAACAGTGGGGCACAGAGAACTAAAATAAAAGATGCTCGGTTAGGCCAGATTCTCAAAGCACAAGTTAGCCTTGGATATAACCCTTCTTTCTGATATTCTACTCTGAGGCATCCAGTGGAAGCTAATGCCCATGGAGCCCATCTTGGTTGACCGGTTGTTATAGTTGTTCATTTTACAAAATGGCTATGCCCTCTTCATAATCCCAGTTGTGTAAAGAAGAGAGAAATTCTAGGTAAATTACTTCATACTAAAAAGCAAAGGACCACTAGCTCAGGTGACCAAATGAGAATTTTAGGGAAGAAAGTCTCAGGCATCTTTACAAAATGAAATGAAGACACTTTTAGATATTATACATATTCCAAAAGTCATTTTTTAAGTTTTACCGAAATAGTCAATATTAATTTTTAGTTTTTGTTTCAGAGACACCAAATATAAATACATGTAATATACTATTGTCTTTAACTGAAAGCAAGATGCCATTACGTTATTATTTCTCTCTTGTAGTTAAATATAGAGTAGGTAACTTTATCTTTTGTTTATTTATTTGTTTATTTATATCTACCTTAATTTCCAAAGGATTAATATATTTGACTTCTTTGGGGACATTTCAAAGTTTGTTGGAATAAATCCATACCAAATTTCTATGTTAGCTGTGTCTTCAAAACAAGATTCATAACTATATCACATGCAATCTTGAACAGATTAATATCTGTTCACCTATTAATTATTGATACATTTCTTTAACAATTTAAAAATTACTTTTTTTTACTTTGAAATGCGAAGAATGTAGATTATTTCTTGTTGTTGTTGGTGGTGGTTTTATTGGTACTAGATATGCAAAGAATGGAATAATGGTAAAAAAGCAGTGCAGTGAAAATTAAAACATAATTTCAATAAATTTCTGTTAGTCAGGAATTAATCGCTTCTTCATCCTCACAATTGCTGCTTCACTCCCTGTTACTGGGCAGCTATAATAATCACTAAAATGGTCTTGTTGCCTCAGATATTCTTTCCCACTCTCTTTCTAATATATCCTCTGAATTGAGTCCAGCATTTCCTTCAGAAAATGCAAATCCTCTCATGCCACACCTCGCCTCCAATTTTTAAATAGCTCTCCAGCTGTTCCCAGCCCACCTTTCCCGTGTAATCTCCCTACAATCTCCCTACACTTCCACCATTCCTCCCAGATGGAGCATCTTCAGACCCCTGCAAGTGATATTTTTTTCCTGCCTTTGCATATGCTGTTCTTTGCCTGAGGACTTTGTGTTCACTCTTCAAGAATCTGCAGAACCATCTTACCATCTGGGAAGTGTTTGTTGACACCTTTTCTTCTCACTTCCCCCAAGGATAGTGAACACTCCTCCTCTCTGGTTCCACTGAGCATCAATTATAGCACTTACCATGGTATATTGTGATTGTTTAATTGCCTGTTTCTCTAACTAAAATATGAATATGGTGAGAGCCAGAGCTGTGTTCTATTTCCGGAAAATTTACACACACCTCCACTACCAAAGTACAAAACTGCAATAATTTCCTAGTTCTTTGATTCCTACGCCTGCAACCCTCTCTTCTTTTTGCACTCCATGTCTTGGACAAGGGCATTAAGATCACCTAGTTGCCCTAACTAGATACTTGTTGTAGTCATGGAATAAACAATTCATGGAAGCAATAAGTGTAGTGATAAATGGTACAAGCTATGTATGGATTAGAATCCAGAAGCCAACCCTTAGTTATTCTAAGATCTTGGGCAATTTCTTTAACCTCTCTTTGTTCCTGAACTTCTCCAACTCTCCCATGGGCATGGCAGTAATAGGTACCTCACAGGGCCACTGTGACGATTATTACACACTCCACTGAAGCCAAATAAAGTTCAGATGAGCTCACAGTATGAAACTGGACTCACTTTAAATTTAGTCTCAGTAGCCTTGATGGTTTCTAGTAATCAAACTATTTTTCCACCCTGTTCACTTTTTCAGTGTGGTGACCATGCTGTACTTCTCCTTTCTCTTCACCTTCAACACATCTCTCCCTATTCTTTTTCATCTAATGATTCTGTTTCCCATTTTACTGAGAAAAATAGAAGCAATCAGAGTTGAATTTTGTACACTGTGCCACCAGGACTTCCATCCACCTATTAAACGACACTGTGTACACTGTCTTTTTCTCTTACTACTATTTATAGCAATTACTGGTGAAAAACACCTCCATTTGTGCACAAACCCCATTTTCTCTCATCTGGGGCTCCTGGAGAGCCCTAGCAAAGTGTCCTTCCTTTTTCCTATATCAGCAGTGTTTACCTCCCCCTGAATCTTTCCTATCAGTATAAAGCCTGCATGCCCTTTTTCTCTCCCTCTTTTTAAAATAATTATTGGCCCTACTTCCGTTGTAGCTATAGCCCCACTCTTCTATGTTTACAACAAAGCTCCTCAAAGGAGTTGTCTGTACTGGCTCTTATTCTTGTGCTTTAGGCTAGCTTGAACTCACTGCAACCAACCTTCCACTGCCACCATTCCATCAAAACTGTTCTTGTCAGCATCAATGGTGAATTCTGAGTTCTCATCTTACTTAATTAAATGGAAGTATTTTACACAGTTGATCACTGACTCCTATTGGAAATATTTTATTAGTTTTCCTGCTAGAAACTCAGCCTTCTACTTTTTTGTTCTTGTGCATGAAATGCTCCTTCTCAGTCTTTTTGGGTGGTTCCTCCTCAGCTCCCCAAATTCTAGACTTTGGCTCAGGCCCTGGGCCCCTTCTCATTTCTCTCTACTTTCAGTTAATTGAAAAAGCATGCTTTTAAATACCATTCAAAAGCTGGTGATTTTTAAATTTGTATCTATAGTGAGAGCCCCTCTTTGGAACTTCAGACTCACATATTCAGCCACCAGCCTCCACTTTTGTGTCTCAAGGCATTTCCAAACTGGCATGTCCAAAATCGAGATCTTTCTCTTCCGTAAAATGTGTTTCTTTCACAACCTTCAGTTTCCAGGAAGCAGCAATTCCATCCTTTCAGTTTCCTAGGACAAAAAAATCTGGAGGTATTATTTACACCTATTTCAATCACAGCCTACTGCAGATGCATCAACAAAATTCCTCATGTTTCTACCATACTCATATACCCAGAATCAATCCAATGTGCACTTCCCTCCCACACAACTGCTATGGCATAAACAGTCACGATTACTGGCCTTTCTAACAGTGTCCCTGCTTTACTGCCAAGTCCCCAGAACCATGAAGAGTGCCTGGCATGCAGTAGGTGTCTCTTTCAATATTTGTGAATCATTAAATGACGTAGGAGCTTTTATTATTATTTTCAACTATCTTCCATATTCTAGTATTAAACACAAGTATTTTCTATTCCAGTGCTGCTTAGCATGTTGCGAGTGCTGATGTGTTGTGAGTGCTAAGTAGTTGCAAAAATCTTCACCCTATCATAAATGGAACGGCCATTTCTAAAAGTCTTAAAATACATTTAACTCTCTGATTTTGCTAAATATAATTTCATTTTTGATAATTCTAAAAACATTAAAATGTAATGACTTGGAATCATTATTGATACTGTCCTACAGAAAATGGGCATAAGTTTGCTCTTAATCTATATTGGTTCTTTATTGTACACTGGAAGTTAGTTGCTATTTGAAATAGATTTCTAATATCAGTTAATTTTGTTTTTAATTTGCTTCTTTCAAAAGAAAATGAATGGCAGAAATTTAACTCTGATATTTAGGCTGTGCTACCCCATTACTTTACTGCCTATAGTTGTTAATGAAAATAGAAGGACTGTTTTGCCAAGTGATTTTATTTTTTCACTAAAGTCATTTGTATTTTCAAAAGCGTCCTTTAAAAAAAAAAGTGTCTTTTGTCTTTCTGGTAACTGACCATTTTCCCATTGTTTCAGTAAATTTCACTTTTGATTATATTGTACCTCTCTTCTCCACTTTTATTACATTTTTTAGTTCTTGTTCTTCCCAGATTTCTATGATGTTTTCCTGGTTCCCCAATGCATTCCAGTCTTTTCAATGAAGGCTCTGTATGGGGTCTTGACCCCCAAATAATGATAGGAAAGCTTTTGGCTTGATAAACTCTTTGAGGAAGCAAATCAGTTCACCTCAGTGTAAAATTGTTAAAACTTTGGTTATTCTATCTCTGATGATGTCCTGGAACCACAATATTCAGCCCCATGATTTCTTACCAGGTTTAGACATGCTACCTGGTTCTATACTGCAGCAACCTGAGAAAATAATCTGGTTTCCTCTCCACTACATATGGGTCTGCTAAGGAAGCACCATAGTTTTCCATATTTCCCTCTATACTATCACTCCAAAATAAAACTCTAAAATTTATTTTTTGTCATAGGAGTTAGTGCTAATTATAGGTAAATAAATAAACAGATTACAAAATGAGCAAGGGGAAATAAGACTTCTTACATTCTTAAAAGAAAATCAAGTTTAGATACTGGTTCCTTCACAAAATCATTATAGTAGAAACAGAGAGGGGGTATACCTCACTAAATATCTCTTAAAAGCAGAAGGCTTGGAAGAAAGCACTTTAAATCAGCACTATATAATGAAAATATACTGTGAGCCACTTACAGAATTTTAAATTTTCTAGTAGCCATACAGATCTTATTTATTTTTATTCATTTGTCAGAGAGACAGAGACAGAGAGAGTGCAGGCAGAGGTCGAAGCAGGCTCCCTGCTGAGCAAGGAGCCTGATGCAAGACTTGATCCCAGGACCCTGAGATCATGAACTGAGCTGAAGGCAGACAATTAACCAACTGAGCCACTCAGGCAGCCCTAAAAAAATATATTTTAATGTGGGTGCTGAATCACTAGATTCTACATCTGAAAATAAAATTAAATAAATAAATAAATAATTTTTTAAAAGGCAACAATTATAATAAAATATTGAAGTCAATGTAGCCCTAAAATGTTATCATTTCAACATGTAATCAATATGAAAATTATTACTGAATTTTTTTTTTTTCTACTTACAGCACATCCACTCAGACTAGCCACATTATAAGTGCTCAGTTGTCACTGGTAGCTAGTGGTAGCCATATGGGCCAGTGTAACTTGTGGTGAAATATTTGTAAGTAAAGAGAACTCTTATTAGACCTGCATACTGAGAGATTACCCAGGAGATGTCAGCCAAATTTAGATCTTCCTCCTTGAATTTTCTTTCTGTGGGGCACAGTCATCAGTACTCGGGGAATATTCTGATTTTAGGAACTACTACTCTTCTAATCTTCTCTCCCCAATAGCCTTAAACCTACACAGGGCAGACAGAAAAGCAGTGAGGGGAAAAGAATTTGTAATCTGTCAGACCCATTTACCATCTAAGTAACTTTGACTCTAAATATTTCCTCACTCAAAAAGTGGGATTCATATTACCTTCCTCATAGGATTACAGTGGGAATTTAATGATGCCATGAAGGAAGAGACAAGCACAGCACCTGCACCTTTGTCAATAATTATTGCTCAATAAATGTTAACTGGTATTATACTTTCTACTATATTTCAAGGCTCACGTAATCTAATTATATATTAACAGTGTTGGCTCATAGTAGACCTTTAATAAAGCTTTGCTTATAAGAAGTACCTACAAATTAAATGTCAAGTAGTTTTTACAGCAAATTTTGGATATGTTAATATTTTAAGAATCTTAGAGAATCATCACTTATGTGATAATGGTGGACAGTAGAGGAGGTCCTTTTTTTTCCTTCAATGGCTTCCTGTTCTTCCTCCTTCTAACAGTATCAGAAAATGACAAAGATACATTCACCCAGCTTGACTATTACCTGCTCCAAGAATGGGAAAGACTGATCATGTTTTTCTAATGCCTAATTTTTAATTTGTTTTTATTAAATTCTAGTAAGCATGGTGTTTTGGCATAAATTAGATTATTGCTTTTTTTTTTTTTAAATGCACAAAGTGGTTTATAACTCCTCTGGTTGAGTGTCAATGCACGTGGCATGTGGTTTATATACTTTAGATTCTCTGCAGTGCCTCTGGCAGCTCTCGTTGTTAATAGTCAAATACCGTTATTTCTTCAGGAAGAAATGGATGTGGATTTTATAGATGATAGAATATATACATATATATATATATATATACACACACATATATATACGTGTATATATATGTATATATACGTATAGATAGATAGATAGATGATAGACTTGATTCAACTTTTCCCCTTATAGTAAAATTCAATTTTCCTTTTTATTGTTTTAAAAACAAATAATTTCACCTGATAAAATGTAAATGTGGTTAACACATTCCCTATCTCATCCATTAATGAGCTTGTTGACTTCAGACTTGTTTACTGTACCCATTCCCACCCTCAGCATCATTTCCATCATTTTATTTTGACATTTTTAGTATTCTCCTTGTGTTAAGGAAAGTTTCTTTCTTCAATAATTGATAAGATAAAGAAACCTAAGACTTCACTACTAGTTCATTTTTTACTTAGATGGTTGTGCAGCCATCATTTGCAGCAGAAAGCACATTCTTTCCCCGAGGCCAAAACAATTATCTCTGACATCATAAAGAAGTTAAACTGGCACATGTGAAAAATGCTTGATGCATTTCACTCAATGAAAAGAGCAATAAAAGGTTAAGGGTCTTTTTGTAAGTGATATCAGAAGGTATTGAGCATGTAATGCACATATATGTATATATATATAGCAATTTTACCTGCATTCTTAAAATCTGAGCAATAGTCAAAAAAGAAATTATGATTATCACAGAGAAAGTGATATGTGATTTTTGCCCTGAAAAATCTCAATGCCATGTGAATGCCTAAGTCTTTCAGAGCACTTTCAAAGAACAGAGAGACATGTAATCAACAAGAACATGTAAAAGACAGATAGAATGGTATAAAAGGATAGGATCTCTTTTCTTCAGGTGTTGCTAGAATAACAAATCTTCAAGCCTATGGATAATAAAAATACAATCAGTATACAAACAACAGGGTGTTTAAAAAGCAGTATTAGTTGATTATTGTAGCCCTGAATGTAGGACACAAAGCACAGACTACTTTTTCTAATATGTAGAAACTTTTTTTTTGTTTGTTTCGGATTAAAATGTCCACCATTATGATGAAGAAGAAGCAGCATGATGTATGGAGATATTGCCCTGGGACATAAGAATTCTGGGTTTTCTTCTCAACAGCACTACTACCTGTGATCTCAGTATACTCACATTCTTTCCTTGAATTTCAATTTCCTCATCTGTAAAGTGAAAGAATTTGAACAAATGCTTTCTACACTTTTTTTCCAGCACAAACAGTCCCCAATTCTATTGCTACATTACAAACCTATTTCTGGTCCCAGTGGAGAGGATGTAGAACTTACAGTCTGGCCTTAGTGAGTAGTGCACCGTAGATGATCAATACTCTTCATGTGCTTTTTCAGGTTCCTGTTCACTGTGAATTACTTTTTCCAATTAAAATTGAATCTATATTATTTTGTTATTCAGGAGAGAATAAGTGGAAATAAATCATACAGTAACTTACATATTCCTTTTATTCCATCAACAAGGAAGAATGCCTTAGATTTCCTTGCTTTTTCCAATCTCAGGCATCCCAGATACAACCCTTATTCTAAGATTCCTATTCAGTGTTCATTACGCCTAGTTTCCAAATTCCTGTTTTTCCTGCTAATGACATTTCATTAACTCATTCTTTCCATTGTCTAAGCTCTATCCATCCACAACCTTCCAATTCCTTCATAGGTTAGCTCAGTTCCAAACAAATCAAACTCAATTTCTCAGCAATTTGTACAAACAAAAGCCCCAAGAGTATAAATCAATAGCAATGAAAGCTAAACATGAAATGTTCACATTAAAAAAAAAAGAGTTTGATATGACAGCATATGTGATCTGAGGTTGTATGGGAGTGCTAATCTGAGACAGAGATATATGACATAAAGAAGAGAGATGATGAAGCCATTGCAATAGAGAGCAGAGACATGCACAGAGCTGCTGTTCTGAGTAAAGCAGAACATTTGAGTGACTGTGCTGTGGTCACCTTTATTTTGGGCCTTGTTCTTCCTGTATTCTTACTGTGCTCTTGCCCTTTTTAAGCTAAGTTGACTGGGCCCTTCTCATTCATGAACAGATCCCCATTCCTTCTCTGTATCCCAGCCTGACAAAGAAAAGACAAAATGTGTTTTTTATTTATTTTTAATTTTTTAATTTATTTATTTTTTTTAATTTTGGGGGCAGAACAAGGCACTGATCATTTTGCTTCAACAGCCCTATTTAGGCTAAACCACTAGAAGGTTTGGCCTTTCGTAGCCAAACTGGGCATTAAAGTGCTTTGTTGAACAAAAGATTGCACGTTCCTAGAGCTGAATAATGATTCTGCCATAGAGGGAAGAATCTGCCACTGTCAGTGTTTCCATTAATTTGCATTTTTTTCTTTCCTACATTTACGATAAATCTATCACTTGGGGTGACAAGAATGACTCTCTGTAGCTTGTAACAACAAAGATCAACTAAAATAACAAATATTTGTTGTTTGATTTCAAAGCTTGCGTGTCTTGGGATGAGGGTAAGAGAGAAATGGACAGCATGTGAATGCTTCCTCTAATAATTTTCACTGCTTGATCATGATAAGACAGCAGAGAACCTATTTCCTAACAAAATATTAATTTAATCATTGATTCCTTATGGTTGACTACTGTTCTTCTATTTTCCAGGCAGTTACTTCCATTTCAAATTTATATATGGTAAATAGTTGGCAAGTGACTGAATGAGAAATGGAACTTAGATGATCAAACTAGCCCACTAGTATCCCACTATATCCCACGGTGTTCAAGCCAACAGAACCCTGCATTTTCTTCTTTTTTTTTTTTTAATGATTTTTTATTATATTATGTTAGTCACCATACAGTACATCCCCGGTTTCCGATGTAAGGCTCGATGATTCATTAGTTGTGTATAACACCCAGTGCACCATGCAATACGTGCCCTCCTTACTACCCATCACCGGTCTATCCCATTCCCCCACCCCCCTCCCCTCTGAGGCCCTCAGTTTGTTTCTCATAGTCCATAGTCTCTCATGTTTCATTCCCCCTTCTGATTACCCCCCCCTTTCTTTATCCCTTTCTTCCCCTACCGATCTTCCTAGTTCTTATGTTCCATAGATGAGAGATATCATATGATAGTTGTCTTTCTCTGCTTGACTTATTTCACTTAGCGTTATCTCCTCCAGTGCCGTCCATGTTTTTTCTTACATCATTTCCTACCTTTCCCTTCTCCCCTCCTAAATTTATACTAGCCACAGTGGCTGTTCTCCGATTTCGTGACTGTATCAAATGGTTTACTTCCTAGGACCTCTGCACTTGCTGTCCCCTATACATGGAAAATCTTCCCTCAGATCTACACACAATTCACTCTCAATGTAATCAAGACTAATTGAAATGCATCTCCTCATATATACATTCTTGGATCATTCATTCTAACTGAATACCCCTGTTACCCTCTCTCTCCTAATATTTCCTTTCTGTTTCATGCTGCTTAACACTACCTGATATTATCTTATATATTGATTGTTTTTCTCTTACTATTTTAAAAATATACTGTCCAGAAAGTAAGCTTCATAAATGCAGAAATTTTGCCTCATCTGGTTGATTCAGTATCTACAAAACATACTATAGTATTTGTCATGTAGTTGATGTTCAATAAACATTTATTGAATGAATGAAGCAAAAAATTAGTATTGGAAAATAAGTTGAAGCTTTCATAGAGTTCATTAAAAGAACTTGAGAGAAAAATGTACAGACAAGTAAAATTTCTATGACTCTAAAATTTACTTCTAGTTTTTCTTAATGATAGGAACTAAAGACTCCCTGTCAGATAACACTGATTCTCAGTAGCTGGGTAAAAATAAGCCTCTGCTCTCTAGTTATATAAATAGCAATATCTCTTAAAGTGGCAGAGCATGTAGATCAATATTCCTTTGAAGGAGAAAAGATAAACTACTCCTCTGATTTTTTGATAATTTTTATAAATCAAAAATATAACAATTGGAATATTTATTTATCCAGTAATTCAATTGATTTTTAATTTCTGTGATATTATGCTTTAAACATAAAAAGCTACAAAGTACCTCTCCTTTTTTGACACATTAACAGAAATGGTTATATATGTAAAGAAATGTTTAAGCAATCTTAGTGTTGGGTTAGAATATACGCAGATTTTTCTTCTTTATTTAATCTTTCAATTGAATCCGATTTTGCAAGTAAGCACTAATGGCAGTTTAAAAGCCTGGTAAAAGCAGAATGAGTGTAGAGTGTATAATACGTTATGTTTCTGTTTTTCCCTCTACTGAATATAAGAACTGTGTTAATGCAGTATTTCTTGCCTGCCTGTTTATCAAAACATGTTAGGGTCAGGCTTTCTGGGACTAAACTGGTAGCCTTTGAGTATAAAGAATGTCAGGTAAATGGATGTAAATTGTCTTTCTCCTGACCTGAGGGCTCAGACACAGCATCAAGGGACAAGTGTTCCACAAACCCAGCCCATTAACCAAGAAAGCCCTCTGCCTGTGTATAGGGACAGAAGGTTACCAACAGCATGCAAGTGAAAACCTCACTGTCACTTAGTCACAATTTCTCTTCCAAGTGTGAAAGAATGCACTCTGTGAGCCAACATTATTCAGCTCACAAATTCTGTCTGCTCAGTTCTAAGACACTGACTATCCACCTAAAGGCCTGATTAAGAAGGAAAAATAGGGTAGTCTCTAGGGGCATACAAATTTCAAGCTTATGTGAGTGTTCCCATAGATAAATTCACCAAGGTTACAATGTGCTTGGTTGGCAATTTATCTAGATTACTGAGAAGTGAGTGCTATAAAAAAGCCAAAAACCAAAAACCAAAAAAAAAAAAAAACCACCTTCCCCCAAAGCTAATCATTTCCATCCATTAGGTATGAAGAGTATGTACCTAAAGAAACTCTGATCCCAACAGAACTATTGTATGATAAAGATACCAGTACTTCGCTCACTAAAGGGCCAACATTAATAGACAGGGAGGGAGAGCAAGCAAGGGAGGGAGGGAAGACTGAGAGAGAGAGAGAAAGGGAGGAAAAAAGTAAGACAGTATATTTCCTAACACTAGGTTACTAGCTAATTTAAGCCCAAATCAATTTTGCTAAACCCTGTACTTTCTTTGAGATGTATGGAATATGGGGAACAGGATGCTAAATCAGAAATGCTCAGTATTATACTTGAATTAAGACCTTTATGCCAGGACTGTCATTGAAAGACTTTATCCAGTAAACCTGTAAATAAAAAGATTCTGTGATGCTTTCCACCTAAGAATCATTCAAGTAGTTTATATATGGGCAACCTTCAGTATTCTCTGTTTCTCAGAGTCATTTGTTTATTTAATGAACTCCTGATGAGAGCTGGTCACCGTGTTCAGTTGGGAATATAACAAACAATGAAATCAGAAAGGATTCCGGTGCTCTGGGAGATTACATTTTAGTAGGGAGAGAGATAGATATTAATAAAAATATAGCACACACATAAAAATGAACCAAATTAATATAAACATACACAGATGTAAATAAAGGTAAATATAAAAAAATATGCTATCAGCGTGGTGAAGAAAAAGTCCCCCATGCCATGAAAAGCATATACTTTAGTCTAAAGAATCAAGGAAGGCCTTTAAAAGAAGTGGTATTTGATGGTAATTATGTGAGGCAATGGAGGTGTTAGCTAATCCTATTTTGGTCATTGTTTTGCAGTATATACATGTATCACATCGTCATGTTGTACACCTTAAACTTACAAAATGTTAAAAGTCTCTTATATCTCAAGAAAGCTAGGAAGAAAACCCCGTGATATTTGAAGAGAGAATAGAAGGGTATAGAAGAGATAAACAAGAAGCCAGCAGAAGCAGCCAGTAGGTGGAAGAAAGTGAGAACGGTCAGAAAGGGGCCTGGAGCCCAAAGAAAAAGGGGTCCTAAGGATAATTGAGGGTGAAGGGGTACACAAGGTTACATCGCTCAGAGCTTTCCTTTCCCATTACCCACAAAAGTCTTGAAGAAGATTATAAAGTAGGATATGGATTCCAGATGTTTTCCCATAGTGCCTTCAAAGTCCATGAAATCCTAAGATAGTAATAGTCTCAGGTACCTAAAACAAATGATTTTTAAAAAAAAAAACAACAGTGGTTAGCCAATAATAATTTAGAACCAAATATGGTAATTTTTTAGAATTTTTGCCTTATGATTAGAAATGCACACACTCAAATGATTTATGAAAATTGTAATTGATGAGTAAACACTTCATAAAATAGCTAAATATTTTAATTACTGCACCCAAGGTAGTATTTTATATTTTGAGAACCCTATATTGTGTTTTGGGTTCGAATAATCTTGTAGAAATTATTACTTTTATTTCATGTTTTAATTGTCTAAAGAATGAATTATTAGGTTTGAAATTTGAGCTATGATACTATTGGCTAAACAAAAATCTCTAAGGTGTCTTGCAAAGAAGTCATCCGGAATATAAGTAAACCAGAGAAGAAAAATTGCTATAGAAATGTTTGGCCTCTAGAGAGTATTTTTCTTTTATATTTAATTTAGCTTCTTTGCTGTAACTTCTTGGTTTTTGAAATATTAAAATGAGATTATTTAAATAGATGAAGACAAATCATTAATTTGTTTGTGATGAACAAGGTTCTCATGGTCTGTCAGCAATAAATATGTCCAAGTATGATACCACCAGAATTTTTAATAGTATTTTGTTGAATGATTTGTATTATTTGCCTGAAAAGTTCATCATAAAATCTTTCTAGGCACATTAATATCCTTTCTGGTGAAAAGCAGC
This sequence comes from Ursus arctos, assembly GCF_023065955.2. Lineage (NCBI taxonomy): Eukaryota > Metazoa > Chordata > Mammalia > Carnivora > Ursidae > Ursus > Ursus arctos. The sequence continues at coordinate 58,656,331 of NW_026623056.1, read as the reverse complement.
TCTACTTTGTGTCACTCGTGTGAATAGAATTATGAGCATTGTAAGGGACAGTTTGTATTTCAATACTGGATTTCGGTTTATAAAAAGAAGCTTGCACTTTATGCCGATACTAAACAATTGTCTTTGGGCCCTTATTTTGGCTTAGCTAGACCATTCTTAGGTTTTTACCCTGAGTATAGCAAAAGTACAAATATCTAGACAGCTGATTTTACTTGCACTTTACTAAATATTTGCTAATATTTTATTAACGTTCAGCTATTTATCTCACTCTTAACTTCCCCTATTACAAAAATAATGAAAAAGTATTCACATACCAGTTTTCCCTTATACTGTTAGGGCATATAAAATGTTAACTGATAATTTAAAGAGTTAGATTTGAATGTTATTAGTTTCCTTTCTTAAGGTTATATTTAGATCTTCTACCTCAGAATATATAAACCCTAATTGATATTTTATAGAAATTTGGGGAATTTATTTAGCTTTTCAAATCTCAAATTTCCACTAGCCATAAAATTCATGCTTAATTTTAAATATATATATTTTAACTTTTTTGAAAAAAAAATTTTTAGACATATCGTTTTTAAGGAGAACTTTAAATGTAAAAAAAGTAGTGAATATAAATACTACCATGTGTTTATACCATAAATTAGAGAACTAATTCTTAGAAGCCAAGTGATACATGTATGTGTGTGTGTGTGTGTGTATATATATATATATATATATATATATATATATATATATATATATATATGATCTCCTGTTTTCATGCACACACATTTAACATTCAGAAAGAATTCTGTATTTTATACCTCTCTCCTGGTATCTTATTTTGTGCTTTTTATAGAGTGTTTTAAAAACATTTTTTACTGGTGGGGATGAAGAAGAAGAAATGGACAAATCAGGTGTCAGCAAAAGATTTCATAGTAAGTTTTGGGGAAAGCCATCCATACTGCAGATGTTGTTCCTTAATCACAAGGGGTATAACTTTGTGACCAAAATGTTATCTGAGCTTTATCATTAGAATTTTAGATGTAAAGGACTTCAACAACAAGTAAATTAATTTCTTCGTGTGTATATGTGTGTGTGTGTGTTGGTGTTGGATCTGGGGTGGGGTGAAGGGGAAATTGGAAGGGAGAAAAAATTATTTGCATGGCTCGAATGTGAAAAAAAAGAATTCCCTGCATGTTTTAACTACTATCACGGTTTCAGCGTTTATGGGCTCATTAGTGAGACTGTCCTTTTTTAAAAAGATGCCGTATCATTGGGCTTTTGGCACTTATTTGCACTGAAATAGCCAACACTCTCCTGGCCAATCATGGCTATTGACACAAAGCAGATGCCTCACCTTGACATCTTCCTGATTCCCACTGATAGAGACCTGGCGCATTAGGTCTCCATGCCCGAGTATTGAAACCAGCCCGTCAATTCCATGGAGCCGCTGTCCTTTATAATAAAACAGGCTTACATTCCCCTTAAAGTCAATTAGTTTTACACCATAGAAATCTAGACTCTGAATGTGTAATGATCATCTTGTTTACTTCCCTTCCAAATCCAAATAGAAAGCTAGAATTCTATTTGGCATAAAATTCCTACCTCCTGCTATCTATGTTATTCACAAAACTTTTGATAATAAGATCTCCCTGGGAACCCATGTCTATTATTTTACAATATCATCCTGTTTTGAGATTAAAAGTTTGAATGCTCTTCTTTTTCTCTAGCCTGTCATAAATTATACAGATGTTTATTAAAAACATAATTTTGATTGTTGCAGCGTAGGGCAGAATAGTGAGATATAGAAGTCAACTTAATATCGTCCAAAATGACTTCTCAATCACACAGGACTTTCCATCCTGATGTCACACTAACCACTGGAAACAACTTCTTTTTATCAAGTTGATATTTGGTTTCTTCCCGTAGAATTCAGTTACATCTATTACAGTCTATTCATAAAGAACATATGTTATTTCTCTTCCACTGGACAATCCTCCCACTACATGGAAACTGCTTTTTCTTTATAAGCATCTTATCTCTCGAAGTTAGGCATTCCCAGTTGCTCTAACATTTCCTTGTCATCCTGTTCATCATTTGAACAACACCCTCCCGCACCTTTTTTTTTTTTTTTTATCACCTTAAAAATGTGGTATCCTAGATGAGGTGTTGTCTATACAATGAACAGTGGCATGGGACTATCACTGCCTAGGCCCGCATAGGACACTTATGACAATGTAGCCTAAAACTGAATGAACTTTTTTAGTTTTGTGACAATTTTCATAGATATTGAATTTATTACTGATTAAAATACCTATGCCTTCCTTCTATAGAATATATGTATATAGTCATAGGTATTTGGTTTTGTTTTTAACCGAAGGAATGATTCTTACAGATTTTGGGATTGTCATCTGATTAGATTCAACAAAATACTTGATAAGCCAGGAATACAAATATATTTTTAGCTTCATTTCATTATATGTTACAACATTACATCATTCATAATATTTATCTAGGTATACCCTCTACAATTTCGTTTAAGTGTCCAGATGCAATGAGAACTAATTAGTATAAAGACATAAAAGTACTAGGGTAGAGAAGCTATTTTACATGAACATGATTGGGAGAACAGCCTCAAATTATAAAATAAAATAGTTATTGAGAATTTATTATTTTATTATATTGAGATAAACTAAGAGTGGAATAAAAACGAATTAAAAGAAGCCCTGTGAATCCCTAGTCTTAAGGGACTTATATGTTTAATATAGATTATAGGAAAATGTTTACATAAAGTAAGAAAGTATTTTTTAACATACATAGGGCAACTTCAAAAGGGCAAAATATATAATTGAATGGTGAAGGATGAGAACTAAGGAGATAGTCTGAATGTGGATATGAGTAGCTTCATAAAGCATTGTTGAAGAGTTTATGTTTGCATATCTTGGAAGAATTGCTCAAGGACAAGACTTCCAAAAATGTGGTATGGTGAAATGCTGACCTTTCTGGTGCTAGGAATAGACAAGGAGAATATGATTAATCATATTTCTGATGGTTATGGAGGGAATCCATGAATTTTATGACAGCTCTGCCACTTGACCGCTAGATTCTTTCTACCTTTGAAATCCTATGACTCAGAAAGTAAAAAATAAAAACAAAACAAAAAAAATCATTACTTTCTATATCTACAACTGTGGTTGGAGATGCCTTAAGAAATCAGAAATATAAAGTCTTACTTCACAGGAATTTACCTAAAATGAAAGAACAGTGCAATATTATGTTAAAAAATGACTTGCTATACCACATGGAACTGACCAGTGAGAAGTCAGGTTTCTGATTTGTGTCAGATTAGCTTTCTTTGAAAGGTAGAAATTGAGTTGTGCTTTGAATCCAGAGAATAGGAGTGAGATTGATGTTCCAGGGAGGACTTTCAGTGGTCAGTGAGCCATGGAAACATAAAGCAATAGTAGAATGAAGGAGATTGAGAAGGTCATCTTCACTGGCATCTCACTTGAGTTCAGGACCTTATTCACTCTGTCTAAGATGCTTGGATATCTCAGAAGTTGTGAGGGTCCTGGGTTATTTCTGGATTAGTGGCTTTTAACCAGTGCTGGGTCAACAAGTACTAGTCCTGATTTCATGCTGATTGTTAAGTGGTCTTCATACATTTAGTCTTTCATTGATATCAATCTTTGGGGTCCTTACTCTTTTATCATCCTACACACCATGTCAGCTCAATCTTTTAAAAATATTGCTCTGTTCAAAAATCCATGATGATGGTTAGTGGTCCATCTCTGTTCCATCTAGCCTGAGAGTAAACTTTATCCATGATAGCATTGCTAATAAGATTGCACTAAAGATTTGACATGTACTAGGAACTGAGCCAAATATCTTCATTACATTATCTCATTTAATCTTCATAAAAATCCTTTGAAATTGGCAACTTAACTTTAAAGATTTATTTATTTATTTGAGAGAGAGAGAGCAGGCAGTGGGGGAGGGACAGAGGGAGAGAATCTTCAAGCCAACTCCCTGCTGAGCCCCAGGGAGCCCAATGTGGGGCTTGATCTCACAACCCATGAGATCACAACCTGAGAGGAAACCAAGAATTGGCTGTTCAACAGCCTGAACCACCCTGGCGCCCCTGGAAACTTAACTTTCATGCACGCAGTTTAACATTTCATTGTATGATGCTGTATCAGTTTACTCATTCAATTACCCATTCAAAAAATAGTTATTAAATGTATATGATGTGTTGGACACTAGTATAGGCTGATAGATCTCAACTGGGGATAATTTTGCCTCCTAGGAGACATTTGGCAATGTCTGGAGTAATTTTTGTCCCACATGAGGGGAATGGCTACTAGCATTTGTGGTGTAGAGTCAGTGATGTTACTAAGCCTGCCATGCATCAAGTGTGGCCCCACAACAAAGGATCATCTGGCATCATGTGTTAGTAGTGCTGAGGATGAGAAGCTCTGATGTAAGATTAAGAGATACAATGCCTATCAAGTCAGCCCTATCACTGCCATTGTAGAGCTATGCCATTAGTTTGGGAGGCAGATATAAAATCAATACCACTAAATTAAATACATAGGTATTAAATGTGATAAATCACTGGAAGATAATATATGGGGCACTAAAAAAGAATAAAACTGGAGAGGTTAGTTTAGATTCCATTGGAGAAAAGTGTAAGGGAAACACCTTTGCGAAAACAATATTTAAACCAATATCTAATGGAAAAATAAGAATTCACAGGGCTAAACATGTGCAGAAGATATGAAGAGGGAAGGAGTATTACACATTTGAAGAGTAGGAGAAAAGCCAGTGGGAATGGACCAGAGTGAACTGGGTGAGTGATGAGGTTGGTCTCTTATTGTCTTATGTATATAAGTCTTTTCTCTCTAATAAGATTGCAGACTCCCATGAGAAGAACATGACAAATACAGTATTTATTTTCTATCCCATGGAGCACTTTGAACAATATTGGGACATAATAGGTACACAATAACTTCTTGCTAACTTGACTTATGCATTTTTCCTAGGAATCCAATTTCTAGATTGTATTATGCTTGTTTCCACTTTGGGGGAATGGTAGTGTCTTTGACAATCTTTCCGATTAATTCGGGGATTGCTTCCAATCGCAGACCCAGCCTGAGCTCTGCCATTTGTCAGGCAGTCACCGTGTCTCCAGGCCGCCTGGGGCTGTGCTGAGCTTTTTATATAGCCACTATTAGTAAATCACTTGTTGTCAGCTGGCGTTCTTTTGGAATTAAAATAAAAACCATAGATTTTGTTGTTCTTCCTGAGGAATTCTTGCTAAGTATCATTTTCCTCTCTATTGAGTATTTATAAATTGTTTAAGTAGTAGGACAAATAGTGACTTTGCTATATGAAGAATTTAGATGATTTATAAGACACTGAATTATCACAATCCATTTAATACCAAGAGTAAGCTACCATAAATTCTCATAAAACAGTTTAAAATATAGTAAAGAAAAGAAAAACCTTTTGGAATGTGAGATTTTCTTTGGAAAACACTTCAATTATTATTAACATAAGAGTGAATTTTTAAGAAGCCCTTTTAGACACAGGGAAATGTCCCATAAATAATACTTTTGATTAATTTTGAATACTACATGAATTTTTATTATATTTTATAAAATAAAGAGAGTATCAATTTAGATCAGGGAAATTACAAAATTCTTCATTCTTGTAAGAAATGATGAATACATACTTTTTTATCATTGTAAATAAAAATTAAGAGAATCATTTTGAGCTGATTTATAATTTTGATTAAGCCTCTTATAGAGAAAAGATAGAGGACTGATCTTTACAATTTCACAAAAGAAATAACCTGTTTCTACTGTAATAGATAAGCAAAACACCCTCTATCAGCAGCCAAATATCCTATGTATAATTGTTCTCCAGCAACTTAAGAATCCTGAATTTAACATTTTGTTAGATTACATCCTACAGTGTTTCTTAGTGTATTTAGCGTATAGTCAGTGCTCTATGTGCTCCATAAATGTTTATCAGATGACAGGATTAATAAACACCATTAAAGACCTAATTGTGTCATACACCCTGCGAATAAATTGACAAATTGTGGGTGTTGTATATAGTGTGTATATGTATGTGTGTGTGTGTGTGTGTGTGTGTGTGTGTGTGTAAGTATATGCGTGTGTGTATATAGTCACATTTTTCTTATCATTTTAGTGGAACTTTGCTTTAGGCAATATTCAAGCTTAGAGAAATTCAAAAATATCTCTCTAATTAGCACTTTGCTCTTTCTTCATTCTCTTGATTCAAGAATTGCTTGCTTTCTGCAGTTAGCCTGATATTCTTACAAAGCTGCAAAAATGGTGCAATCAAACTTATCCAAAGGTCAGTTCAAGCTCATGTTCCTTTGGCCTCTTGCCACCCAGGGGATAAGGTTCCTAATAGAGGACTGTGTAATCACTTCAGAGAATACTGGTATTTGAAGGAATGAAAAAGAACAAAATATATAAAAAATTCATGGTCCTTTATTGGCATGCATACTGTTTCGTGATTTTCATCAGACAGTAAATGAGAAGAACCTGAAGTCTTGTTTGTGTTAACAGAGCTCTTTTAGATGCTGGACAGCCCCTGTAAATAAATGCTCAGCATGTCATGAAAAATTCTACCACTGCATACAAGAATAGGCTTTGTCACATTGGGACCTATATTTAGGCAGTGATTTTCATGACTGGCCACTATTAATAAAAAAAAAATACAGTAATAACAAAATGCATGGAAGAGAAAATGCATCATGAGATGACATTACCATATAGGGTCCAGAGGCAGGTGTGAGATTTATAGTTCATTAAGCATGCTGATTACATTCAGCATTAAATTAATATAGAGAGATAAGAAGAAGACTATCAGTTTTTGCAAGTATATTTTGGAAAGCACTTGCTACCAAATCTTTAAGCTAAGTGCTGCAGGTGAAGTTGAAGAATTTCCCATCTATAACAAAATTTAATGAACATATTGAATTGCAGTGCAGAGTTAGTGGCATACCTTAAATATGCAGCTTTTTCTAAATGATAATCATCTTCAAGTCATATATATGTGAATGAGAGGCAGTGTGTGATTTATGATAATTAGAGTGGCTTAGCATGTGAGAGCTGAAAGTGACCTTAGAAATCATCTCAAACTGTCTGCTTCATTTTGTAAAGGATGAAACTGACACCAGTGGAGTCAAATGATTTCTCAAATTTTCATGATATATTTCTGAAAGTTTCTTTCCACTATTTTTCCCCTTCTACCAACCCCTTTAGCTTATCATCACAGAGGAAAATTTCAAATATCATACTTTTACTTGTAGAATTCCAAGTTAAATTTGGTTCATTGCTCCTTACTAATTATTTCGTAATTTCCAGGTTAAAATCATTGCAAAAATGTAACAACAGATTTATGCAAATACCTGTTTTATTTCATGTAGCTAGCTTGTTTTGAAAGTAGAGAAAAATGTACTAAAGGGCTTAACGTGCATCTTGCCATGTGTAAGAGACAGGCATTTTTATTTAGCTGTTGATCTGTTGCTTTTAGCCATGAAGCAAAGAATGCGCTTTGGTTTGCCTTTCTCGCAGCTTCATTCCTCATGTGTCTCAGAGTGACACAAATAGACAGGCTGACAACAGATTTATTACCTAAAGCTCAGCTGAAAAATTAAATAATACAGCTAAAAGTCATAGTGTGCCTGAGCACCTGCTTGCCATTACAGGAGTAAGTGAGCACTAAAGCACCCAGAATAATAAAGTGGCAAAATATTTGGTATAAAGAGATTGGAAATAAATCACTAATATGATCAGACTCGACTGGTTGACCAAAACAGGAAAATAGTTCTTTAAAAATCTGCTCATCTTTAAATTTTTGCCTTTCTAAATAGAAAGAGGGAAATCTAGTCCTCTTCAGTAAGCTATTAGTTTATCGCCCCACATTTTTACATTGGGATAGAATTCTTTCATAGAAATTGTTCATACTTCCTCAAATTATCTGTTGAGCATTATAGGAAGCTGGTTTCAGCAGAGTGATCTGTGAAAGTGGTCATCAAACTGAAGTTAGAGCCAGACTAATGTTTGATTTATATATTTTCAGGCAACATTCCATATATTGAATACATAATTTAAGGTAGTGGAAAGTAACTTATACAGTAAAAATTGCAACAACACTCAATTTTTCTTATTTCCCATTTAATGTCTTATAATAATTTCTGAAATAAGATTGACTCCAAAGCTTCCTTTTTAAGCAAGAGCCAGATTATCATTCTATACTTAATACAAAAGGCTCCTGAATTCTACTTTATTAAAGGTATTTTTGTGTATCTTTTTTATATTATTTCAAGAGTACCATTTAATGACCCTTGTGCTCTTTATTTTTTAATTTCCACCATCATGGTAGAATTATAAGAAATAAGAGTATCTTCAAGTCTAGGAGATTTTGGTGGGTGTGAGTAACATGCCCCCAGGTAAAACTAATCTCATGTCTTATTGAATATGTGCCAAACACTTTCTTTTCTTTATGATTAAGTAAAGAAGTTATTTCGAAAGAGCTGGGGGGTTTATTGTCCCAGTCTCCTTGGGCAGTGTGGATAAAATAATATGAACAGAATAAAAATATTCTTCCTGTGAGTGCCGCTTCGATAATAAGTATATATGATCACAGAAGTGTATTTTAAAAGAAACAACATCCTAAATCATTTAAATTTTGTATTGTTTTTTCAGGGGAAAATAAAAAGGTTGAGGAATGGCAGGGGGGCAAAGTATTTTTGACAGTTCACTATTCCATCTAAAAGCCTCAAAGTTCTCTAATGTGTTTATTCAGAATTATTCTAACATGATATTGTTCTGTATGGTTGTCTGATTTGCTTATATGATGCTCTTCCTGTCGTGGGTTGTAAGCAGAATGAATGCAATAGAGCTGTGTGTCTTTTTTGATGAATAGAACCTTTAGTGGAAATCTAATAACTTCAAACATAAAATATTGATCTTGCTCTACTTATTCTCATGAATTCTTTTAATATTATAACACCTTATAGTTTCATAATTACATGAAAAGCAAAATATAACATTAAAGTTTGCTCTCCAAATTATGATTGATTTATCCTTTGTGATGCTCAAGGTCAAATTCCTTTTACTGAATAATTATAGTAATATTTAACATGACAAAATACTCAGATTGCCTAGGATAATAATGAACCAACCTGGTGCCAGTGGGGAAACTCTCTCTGTGTACTTTCAACAGTGTCCTTGATTCCCTCAGGTACATAGGAAATAGGGGAATGTTAGTAGAATCCGGATATCCTTATTTATTGTCTTTTATTTTTCTCTTATAAGATGTTACTCTTAGAGAATAAATCCTTTAAATAAGCACTCACTAGAGCTATTCGATATGTGATATCAGTAGGTCTTGGTCTACATGCCTCTATATGTGTTTGTGTGTCTGTGTGCTGTAGCGGAGAGCTACCCTCCTCAGCAACCCCTAGAAATAATTTCTCCCTAATATAACTGGAGCATTATGATACAGTGGGTTCACTCATTGGCAGGCCAGCCCTAACATTTGCAAGGTGGGAAACAAGAGAACAAATGGAAGCCCACATACCATAGGACTTAATATTTAAAGGTTGAAAATCATGCTAATAAACTAAGTTAAAACATGTTCATATCTCCTACCTTGACAAATGCATCTTCCTAATCGACTGGAAGAATTGGTTTGAATGTAGGATTCTTGGATTCCTTGGAATTTCCTTACATAACATGGTGATGCAGCTAGAGCAGACCCCTGGTCCTTATCTCCTCACCTTTCCTCCCAGATGTGTGTTAAGGGGAGTCTTTGCTTACAAGTGTGCATCTCCCGGATCATATGTAAACTCTGCATCTATACCTCTGAAGACAAATGCCTATTCGGCATTTGGGCAAATAGGCAGTTGGCAGTGGGCAAACCCGAGAGACCCAGTTGTGTTCTGAAATGTTTCGAACAGCTAGTTCTACGGTCTTGTGTACTTGGAACCTAGTCTGGAGTCTTGGTCTTCAAAATGTTCCCCAACAAGCAGCATCAGTAAAATCTGGGATCTTGTTAGAAATACAGAAACTCCAGCTGCACCTCAGAATTAATCAGAATCTGCATTTTATAGGATCTCCGTGATTCCAGTGTGCATTAGTGTTTTGAGACCTGTTGGTCTAAAAGATTGCAGTGTTCGTCACAGACGTCAGCTGGGCACATCCCCTTACCTCTCAGATTTTTCTCCCTGTGAGAACACTAACTTCCAAATCTAGGCTGTTAAGACACAAAAAGATATGTCTTATTCACCAGTGTAGCCACTGGCTGGGGTTTGTTTGTTTGGATAAAATCACAGACTGAAGACGTATATTCTAATAGAATAACTTAAATACACTGTGCAATTCAAAAATCCAAGCTCTTACTGATAGGAAATAATGATTGTAATAGGAAGCCTCAATTTACACAATCAAATGATTTTGTTTGGTTGTAGAGTTTTAAATATAAATATCTTGTTATTTGTTTTCTGCTTAAAGGCATAAGCTAAAGTTCTGTTCTATACATGTAAATACATACATTTTGCCACATGAAGTATACAAGCAGCTGTTGATGATGGTCTGAATTCCAGCTGCATAAATTCACAGAGTACAACACAGTTTCTTATGTTTAGCATCTAATATATTTCTAACATTGAATACTACAGTTAAAGTTTTGTCATTAGTGCTCTTATTGTGGCTTTAGTTTTACCTCAGGTCTTCCTTCACTTTCTGCTGACATTAGTCATGTATATATTGAAAAAAAAATCAATATGATGTCCACATTTGTCATCTCACTTGCCTTGGGTGTACTTTTAAAATGACAGCATTGGCTGGTATCCTTAAATGTTAATGAATTTTTAAATTAAATATTTAGAAATATATTTTCAAAATATATCTTTAAGATTTATGCAATGACTGACACTTGTTTTTTGGCTGACACTATTTCTGATGATGAATATTGATTTTTATACCAAGAAGAATGAATACTAGAGGACTAGCAATATTTGGCCTTAAAATTGTTTATTGACTATAGTAATTAGTTATGTAAAGTATTTAGTATCTATAAATCACTTCTGTCCATCTTATATAATCAAGTATGATACCAACGTGTTAGTTTAGAAAATTTCAATTTGCTGTCAAATATCCATAAATGTAATAATTATTTCAAACAACCCTTAGCTGAATTAAATAGTATTACATGTCATAAAAATTTTTAAATGATGATTATATTTACGAGGTCAACAAAATGTTAACCTCATTAATTAGGATTACTTACCTATAGACTAGAATATTCAAAATGATTTATAGTTAGAAAACTCAATGCAGTTATAATAAGTCAAATATAATTAATCCATCCAATGCTTATTTTAATGTTATTATTCATTATTATTAATAATCTTCTTTAACTTTGTATGTTCGGAGACAGAGAAAAAGAAATGAAAGTTCATGGAATTAAAAAATGGTCAAACAGAATTAATTAAAAATGTGTAAAGGGAGAGATAGGTTCATTTTAGTAGCCTGACTACTTGGATTGTGTTTTAAATTTTATATAAAATGTTAAAAACTTGAGGAGTTCCTGACTAGCTCAGTCAGTAGAGCATGTGACTCTTGATCTCTGGGTTGTAAGTTGGAGCCATAGTTACAGTGTAGAGATTACTTAAAAATAAAAAAAACTTCTAAAAAATGTGTAAAGGGAAAAATATGCTAGAACGGATTGCTGCTTCATCTAAGAATAGGAAAATTACTAGAAATAGTATAATTGATATAATTCAAGAAGAGATAAAGGATATCTAGAATTTTTATGTTCTTAGAAGGAAATAAACATACAATTTTGTGACTGATTAACAAGCAATATTTGATGTGCTTTATTTTCTTCTCCTTATTGGAAGAGGAAGATATTTCAAAGCAAGAGATCAGTGTGTCAATGTGAGAATATGAGATTGAAATGTGTGGATGAGTTAGATATGTATAGCTCTATGATTTCACCTTCGACTGTCTCGTTGGTCAGCTTGATTTTACAAAAAGCTAATAGTTATGAAACACAGGAACTCATTCAAAACTCAATAATAAAACAAACAACACATTAAAATATGTAAAAGATTTGGACAGGCACCTCACTAAAGAAGATGGCAAAGAGGCAAGTGAATGGAGGTTTCACATCATTTCTCATTAGGGAAATTCAAATTAAAACCACAATGAAATACCATGAAATACCTATGATAGTATATTAAATGAAAGAGGCTGAGCACGCCAAGTGTTGGTGAAGATGTTGGGAAACTGGACTTCTCCTAAACTACTGCTGGGAATGAAAAATGCTGTAATCACTTTGGTGAACCAAAGTGGAAGGTTTTAAAAATTAAACACACTTCTTTCATATGACCCAGGCTTTCCATTCCTAGGCAAATACCCAAGAGAAACAAAAACACATGTTTATGACAAGACTTGAATGTAAATATTCATAGCACTTTACTTTTAATAGCCCCAAACTGGAAACAACATAAATATCCATCAATAGGTGAATGGATAAACAAATTGTGATATACCCATACATTGAAATACTACTCAATAATGCAAAGGAAGAAATTGTCAATACGTGCAACAACATGGATGAACCTCAAAGTTACAAAGCTGAGTGAAAGAAATAATCCTAACAAAAAAAGTGCACATATTATATGATTTTATTAATAAAATTCTAGAAAAATGCAAACTCAATTATAATGACACATCACATGTGCCTGGGGATGGAGGTAGGGGTAGAGAAAAACATGAGGAGGATGGTATCAAACTGTACACTTTATGTGCTGTTTATTGTATGTGATTTTTAAAAAGATTTTATTTATTAGAGAAAGAGAGAACACAAGTTGAGGGAGGGACAGAGGGACAGGCAGACTCCCCACTGAGCGGGGAGCTTGACAGTGGTGGTGGGGAGGTCGACAGGGGTCTCTATCCCAGGACCCTTGAATCATGATCTGAACCAAAGTCAGATGCTAGCCAACCCAGACACCCCTGTTTTATGTAACTTTTATACCTCAAGTTATCTTGGAAGATGTTGCAAAGATAAAATAATGAAAAGTCTGGCACCAATGCAAGAACAATGAAAGAGATAATAGAGCTTAACTTTCTATATTGTATGTAATATATGTGTATGAGGGCACATGGGTGGCAGAGTCTGTTAAGCTTTCGACTTGGTTTCGGTGCAGGTCATAATCTCAGGGTCCTGGGATTGAGGCTTGCATGGGCTTCCCCACAACAGGCTCCACGCTCAGTGTAGCGTCGGCTTGAGATTCTCTCTCCCTCTGCCCCTTCCATTCATGCTGTCTCTCTCTCTTTCTAAAATAAATAAAGATTTAAAAAATATACAGTGAAGGCATCATAGAGAACAGATGAGATGGTGTAGATCAGGACATTAGACTGGAGCAGAGGCTGTTAAGAGTTATTGAGGTATTGGGGTTCCTGGGTGGCTGAAGTCAGTTAAGCATCCGACACTTGATTTTGGCTCAGGCCATGATCTCAGGGTTGGGAGATAAAGCCCCATGTTGGGCTGCATGCTTAGCACAGAGTCTGCTTGAGATTCCCTCTCTCTCTCTCCCTCTGTGCACCTCCCTCCCAGCTTACTCTCTCTCTCTCTCAAACAAACTAATAAATAAATAAAATCCTTAAAAAAAAGAGTTATTGAGGAATAGATTAAATAGGTACAGAAGGACAGGTTGAGGCTAGTTTGGAAAACAGTACAGATTTTCCATTGCAAATGAAATTGCTATTTGTGACATGTTTAGAACTGTTTTTAGGAATTTCTAAGGTGTGTGTTTTAAATTTGATAAAAAAAAAATAAAGATACTGGAAGTAAGCAGATCATTTATGAAGCAATTGTAAAGGTATAGGAAGAGCTAATAAAATCCAACTGTGCTTAAAAGTAGGGGCTATGGAGAAAAAGGGAAGCCAAGACTTGACTTTGAGATTCTATGCTGACAGTCACTGAAGAATGATGAAGAATGCAATATGCAGTTGACTAAGGATGAGTTGCTTCATGATATTCTACTATGAGAAGAAATAAAGAAAGGAGATAGGTAGTGCTTTCTCAGGATCAGGATGATAAATTAGTGACGCATAGAATCAACAGAATGATTCTACCTCTAGAGCAAAGCTTAGTGATTTACCTACCTGGGGGATGCAGGTCAAATGAGAAAGCCAGTGAAGCTCATGTGTGTAAAGGAGTTTCTGTGGCTAAAGCATGAAACATACATTTTAGAGACCAAAGAATTACATGAGATGTAGTTGATGGGGTTCTGGTAGGTTGTTGAAGCTAACTGAAGCGCTGATGAGTATTACAGTAAAAGCACAAGTATTCAAACTGATTAATACAATTAAAAGATAATGAAAACAGGAAAAAAAAAGACACAGAGGAATGAGAGATATTGATAGAGTGGAAATCAATGTCATGATAATCCTGGCTGATAAGAGAAGCAGAATTGAGTGTAACAGTCAACATGTTGCTTTCTAGCAGCTAAGATAAAAAGAGAAACAATGTGTTGCATGGTTCATGTTGTCTGTTTGGAGTTCACTTGGTTGGTAGGATAGGCAAACTTTATTGGGACACTAGAAAGGATTCCTGTTGGCTCATTTTCACTAAAAACTAGACTGTTCATTTATGCAGAGGAATGACTATCCAATAAGGCAGGTAGAAAAAGGTAAGCAGGTACAGACTGTTGGGAGTGACAAGAAGATGGTGGCTTTGGGAGAAGAAAAGACAAGCCTTCTTCAGACTCCATATAGCCAGGAACCAGGACCATGTCTTGGCCAGTTAGGTGCAGGTTGAATTTTAGCCTGACTTGCTATTATGCTGTGCACATAATGAGAAGGGGGCATCTGCAAGCCAAGGAGAGGACACTCAGGAGAAACCAGTCCTAACAACACCTTGATTTAGGACCTCTAGGCTCCAGAACTATGAGAAAATAAATTTTTGTTGTTTAAACCATCCAGTTTGTGGCATTTTGTTATGGCAATCCTAGTAGCCTAATATAGTGTGTATATTTTTCAAGATTTAATATAAAATGCCAAGAGGCACTAACATACTATTTTTAAAAGTTTAGGTAAGTTTAGGTAATTTTATTTGATGACTTAATTGAATATTTATTAAACACTACTGTGCTCCAGGCACTTGGTAGGCCCTAAGAGTAGAAAAAACAAGTGGCATGGCTTCTGTCCTTGCTGGGGCAGTGGAGGGTGTCATCTTTTCCTCAGTTATTTCAATTGTACATATCCTGAGTTACATAGAATGAAAACTAATTTACCCTAAAGTGAAAATTGTCTGCCCCTGTCCTTGACCATCTCTCTTAGGATATAAGCCTCTGAAGTCTAGTGCTTTTGTTTTTTGATTATTGCTATATTCCCAGAGTTTAGTACCTGATCATAGTACCCCTACCTCTCCTCAAAAAAATGCCAAAATAATGACAAATATCTACTGTTTCATTTTAATGATTATTTAAGTTAATAAAATATGGAAAAATATATTTAGTAAGAGGGTTATATTCTTATTACATTTATTAGCAAGTCTATAATATTTGCATTAACATGTCACTTCAGCTGATAGAGAAATTTTAGAAGAATAACATGTATATGTTATTTGTCTTGCCATTTTGGAGTTAAGACTGTAACAAAGGTGTAATAGATAGGACGCTAAAGAGTTTTCTTAGTCTCAATTCTGGGTTCTATCTGTATCACTTTCTCTATCTCTTTTTATTCCTATGTCTGTTATAGAAAATTCTATACTTTCATATTGTAAATAATAATAATAATAATAAACACTCTTGTTTTGTAATTCATTTCCCTTTTGTTGTGATTTCTTTGTTTTGAAGTCTATAGCATGTATTTTTGGGAAAAAAAAGTATACTAAAAATTAAGTTAACCAAAACAATATTGTTTTCCCTTCACAATATAGAAACATTTTGCATTCTTATATAAATTCTTCTTGACACAGTTTATTTCAGGCTTCCATTATACCTTGCCTAAACTATTATAAAGCCCTCCTAACTGGTCTAATTTTCTTTATACTATATACTGAAGGCAAAGTTACTATCTTAGAATATAAATTCAACTGTGTTAATATTTTATTCAAGAAAAAAGAGTCATAATAAATAAGTTTCTAGCACCGGCAAAATACAGTTCAATGAACTGACATATGCTTATTTATAGTCCTTCATTTTCCCTTTTGGCTCTGATCTTCATCACAATGCCCCCATATACTTTAGAGCTCAAAGTGGAAGGGTATAACACTCTATGATCAATTATTTCTCTCTATTTATTTGTGCTGTTACTAAGTTTGAAGTGTGTTTCTGCCTCATTTCTGCTTATTGAGATACTACTTATCTTTGAACTCTCATAACACTTTCCTTCAAATAGGATTCTCCCACCACTACAGTGGAAATACACTGCCCCTCACATTTGATCCAATCCATGCTGGTTTATAACTCTCTTATAACCATCCCATACCATATTGCATTATAAGTTGTGTTCTCTTTTGTGAACTTAATTTTTTCAAAGATCCTCGTTGTTTCTGTGGAATAGTTATAGGAAATGGATTATATATGTTTGATAAATTGATCAAGTTATAAAACAATTTTATTTTCAAAAAGTGATATTGCACATATAGGTGTGTTTTGTTTCAGGTATGTTTTATAACAACATAATAGAAACATACAATTTTCCCTCTGTTTAGTATTGAAGTTCCTGGTAATTGATATTTATACATGAAATACTTTTGGTAGTGGGTCAATGCATTCTTTTGCCTCTTGACATTGATTAGAAGTCAAATATATTCACTCTTGCAGTTGTCTTTAGGTTTATTATAAGTGTGCTACCTACCTGAAGTATTACTAACAAGGATTATACTATCTTGTGCATGTCTGTGTGAAACTATAGTGAGTGTCATATATGTACCAGGTGATAACCAGGGAGGCCTACAAAATCTAGATGATGTGTTCAAAAATGTCTCAGCTCATTTTAAACATTAAAGAGATATATTTGGGGCTATAGGGTCTTATCTCCATGAAATAGTTTCATAAACAGAGCAATATTATTAAGGTCTTTGTGACTATAATACAAGCTAGAGATTCAAACTACTAACTAAACTTGAGAGAGCTCTATTTATTGCCACAAGCTCTACTTTATTGTCTAAGTTTCTGATTGCAGGTATGAGGCAGCTCCATTTAGCTACTCTGCCCATAATAGGAACAATAATGCAGCTAGATTATATCTGTCATAGATGAAAGCAATATATTTTGCTCCTTATAATTCATTCATAGTTTTCTAGATCCATAATCCTCTCGGGACTGTCATGAATCCACATAATGTTCCCAAATGCTAGATATTGCATTTGTATATGTGATTTAACTGACAGACATATAAAATCACATGCAGCTAGATAACCTCACAATGACTGTGCAGCTGTGAATCCTGCAAAATGCCAGTTATCCCAGCTGAGGTAGACATACAATATAATAAAAATAACCCAATTACAATATTCCCCTAATTTAATTGCATGTATGCTTAAGATCTTTGTAACAATAAAACAAAGACCTGTTTTTGCAATGAATAAAGATAAAGAAAAAAATAATTATGCTTTTGTTATGTTTCTTTACTTCTTTAGTGGGGATTATAAACTGCATAATTCTTGGTGTAGTGCAGGAATTACCTGTTTATATGGCAGTAGGAAGATACCAACATGGCCTTTTCCTTTCCATAACGGTGTGAAAGGCAGGGAGAATAGGATATGGTATCAGTTGGAAGCATATCGATAGATGCAAATTATTGGTTATTTTCTATTTCTTGGCTGCTGGTATATTCCTCTTGTTCACTATATAATAGTTTATAACAGATGTGTGTGTACATAATTTTGTATAGCTAAAATATTATCTTTAAAACTTAGAGGAAAAAACAGGCAGACAGTTATTTTTTTGTATCCTCCATTCTGCAGCAGTCACTGAAGTTGGCATGTGCGCTTTGCTTAGAAACTGGGGAGGCATTGGAGGGCTGCATCTACCCCAAAATTTGTGTTTTTGTATTGCTTTTTTTGCTGATTCGATAACAACTTAAAGTAAGATCAACTGTAGACTTATTTGACTCATTATTCTCACCGATCATACCTTGTGATTCCCCTAACCTAGTTATCTACTACAAAACGTTGTGGTTTAAAGCAACAGCCATTTTATTACAGCTTATGATTTTGAGGATCAAGAATTTGGACAGGTCACTAATGGGGAATTCTGCTTTTTATGGCATCAATGGAAGTCAATCACTGATACTCAGCTCGTAGTGGAGCTGATCTGTATGGATCCCAGAAAGTCTCACTTTCAACTGACATGTCTGGCACCAGAACTCTGTCATGTATGTACCCTAGGGTAGTCAAACTCATGTGAATTCTTAGGCTTCCAAGAGCAAGTCTTCTGGAGACCAAGATGGAAGATGCATGACCTTCCTAGTCTCTGAAGTCACATGGCATCTCCTTTACTGTACTTCTTTAGGCAAAGAGGTCACATGTTTGCCCAGATTCAAAGAATTAGGGCATAGATCCACTTCTCAATGGAAAGAGTGCCAAAGAATTTGCAGCCATGTTTTTAAGCTACCATACACATACATATCCAGCATTCTATCCTGTGCCATCATTTTATGAATCCCAAATATTCATCTGTTTTCCAGTCATATTTCCTAAAGGTCTCTGCATGTCTAGTCCTAAACTGGTGAATTCTACCAGGACCCATAATGAAGCTTTGGATAGAGGTGCTCTCTATTGTCATTTATTCATTCTTTTTTCTTTATATATTATTGTCACCACACGCAACCCTCTTTCATCTGTATGAATTAGTTTGTTGTACAAGACCAGGTACATATCTTTCAATCTCTTATTTGTTGTAGCTGCTGCTGGGGAAAAAAAAAAAATCCTGGTCTATGTTTATTTTTCTTTGGATAGCATGGTGTTGTGCCACCTGCCACTTTAACAAATGTGCTTTTATACTTGAAATTCCTCTCCAGCCTCACAGCCACTGCTTACTTTATATTTTCATTATTTTTCTCCCATCTCCATAGACCCCTCCATACCAAAGCTGCTAGCAACACTGGGTTACAGTCAAGAATGCAGCTAATTTACCCTGCACCATTCCTTTTTTTCCTTTCTGCCTTTCTTTCCCCATCTTTGTACTGCTGGCTCCTTCTATTAGGCATTGTTCACTTGTTCAGCCTCTTGATCATAGTCACTTTCTTCATTTTTATTTGGTTCACAAGTAAGGAGTTAAAAATTACTAATTATGTATCAAACACATATCCCCATATTTTCATGACCTGTCTAAAACAAGTATCAATTCATGGTCAGTCGGGTTTCATCTTTTCAACATCTAGATTGTTGTTTGTTTGTTTTGGAAGCAAACTGTGATATTCTAATTCCATCATTTCCTCTTTATCCGTGAGCTTAAATACTTCTATGAAGAGAAATTTAATTTCACCACTGAATTGTATCCCTGAGGTACTGTTCATATAAGAAAGATAGGATAAATGCTTCATTCCTTTTTTGTGTGTTTTTGGCAGTCTTAAAAATAACTAGTTGGTTTCCTGGCATCTTCCAAAGATGAACAAAGAAGTTTGTTCGTTTATGTTTTTGCTTGTTTTGAGGATCAGTGTGTATTAATAAATTTAAGCGTATTTGATGTGTCTTAATCCACTGGAGTAATTATTCAAATAGTCCCATATTTGACCAGTGAGTGCCTTTTTAATTCTTTTGACATAAAATCAGCAGACTTTTATGGCTTTCTAGCTTTCTGGACTGTACGTTTTTTTTGCCCCCTAAAAGCTATTTATTCAATAAATCCTATTTTCTCCTAATGGAAATGTATTTAGAAACCTCAATTATAGTACTAGGGATGCTCATTGCTCCAGATTTGCATTGTTCCTGGGTCTTTTCAGTGGCAATACACACATACACATATAAATGCACACACGCACATAAACACCCACACACATCTATTTTTAAGACAAAAAACATTATATTGATACTTCTGACTCAAATTTTGGACTAGAGGGATTTTACTTCCTGGTACTAATCTTACTTCTCCTTCTCTGTTGCCAAAAAATGGATGCAATTTTTATTTAAGTCAACAAAAAGGCAGAGGGGAGGAGATAAGAAACTTTTGTCAGGGAGCCCTTTCCTCAAATCCCAAAGAGTTAAATGCCATTCAGATGATTTACAAGATTAGCATTAAGAAAAATAAAAATTCAGGACTCCAACCTATTCTAGCCTTTTCTCCACAATGCTTCTTGATGATTAATAGTCTTTTAATGAGGTCAGTGTTCCAATGCCTAAATGTAAAAGAGTAATGTGTACACAATATAACAAAGTGTCTAAAATTGATTCACACTAGGAGAATAATCAGTTTATTAAAGCAAGGGCAAATGACTATCAAAGAATTTCCTGTTTTCATTTTAGCTTTGTTTTGTTTTGTTTGTTCGTTTTAAAGTTTTTCCTGTTTTCAAATGGGATGAAGGTCCATATCTGCAGGTGAGGCAGACTCCTACTTAAGGGGCAGTATGGAAGAGAATGGAGAGTTTGAGCATTCTGAACTCATAATCCTTGAGCCTCAGTTCCTGAGGTGTTTTACTGCTCAATTACACATAAAACTGAGTTACAGGAGGCCTAGACAGTGACGAGAAAGAGCTGATTGAAATAAAAGATAAGGATTTATATAGTTGAAAAGAAGCACTGAGTAATAAGACATAAGCTTTGCAGGACTCAAAGGGTTTTCAAAATCTGTCCCTATTCCCATGCATCAGAATGTGGACAACCTAGATTCCCCATCTCTCACCCTAATGCAGTCTTATACTATACAGTACCGCAAGAACATTATCATTCAACATTCAGTGCAGTGTTTCCTGCACACCTTCTATGTCCGCTTTTAAAGAACTGTTCTACTTGCCAGTCCTGTCCAGAATAATTCATGTAGGATCTTTAATTAGTCTTTTTTTTTAAATAATGACTCATCTTGTTTTTAATAAAGCTTAAATTCTAGAATATCCACTATTCAAAACTGAATCTTAGATTGGTCAGTACTACATGGGAGTCAATAGCCACCTTGTGTATGGTGGGTGTTTTCTTCTCTGACATTTTTTTTTTATTTATGTTTTAAAAATTTTTTGAGAGAGAGAAAGAGTGTATACACCCGTGAGCCTGTAGGGGTGGGGGAGCAGAGGGAGAGGGAGAGAGAGAATCTTAAGCAGGCTCCATGCCCAGTACAGAACCCCTGGATGGGCTGAATCTCACAAGCCTGAGATCATGACCTGAGCTAAATCAAGTTGGATGCTTAATCAACTGAGGCACCAGGTGCCCCTCTTCCCTTATATATTAAATATGTATTCTGATATACGTTGTTTAGTCCTGGCTTTTTTTTTTTTTAATACATATGGTTTATCTTTTTAGGACTCTCTGAGTTGCAAGACACTGAGGCTTACTCATGTTGCTCTTCTAAAGTTGGTTTATGGAATGGAAATCTAGGAAGCATGGCCCTGAAAGGAGGGACATAAGGCACATACAAGGAACCTTATCATCTATGTCTTTCCCCTTTCTAGTCCATTTTCCATTCTCTTTCTAGTTTGACTTCAACTATGTACCATGTAAGATGTTTCGGTTTTGGCTCTCTGGTCACAATCTCTTAGTTATCCAAGCACACATTTCTGAGAATCTGGCTGATCTCTCTCTCTCTTTTTTTTTGAAGCAGGGCACTCACATTATATATCAGGTATGGTGAAGGAGAAAATGATTGATGTATATATTGATATATATCAATAACAAATATGAGTAGGGCAGGGATTTCATTTGGGGAGCAGTGTCATACTCTTCTCCACATAAGAAGTGGGGTGGGGGTGGGAGTCAAGAACTTTAAGTATTGAATACGAGATCTATTTGCATGGCTGTTATGTGATATATTTACACTAGTCTTTGTTTCCTTTTCTACTCTAATAACAAAGTTAAAGTTTACATTACTGGTCTCTTACCTACTTTATACTTGGGGAATTTTTTTTTTTCCTGCAAAACAAAATAACTTAGTATTAGATAAATTGGAAAGGTGCCTGAACTACTTCATATCAACTTGTTTAGAATACTTAGGTATGCTATATTTTTTTTATTGTTCTCTAAGCAGATACAAAGGACAGGGAACATACAAAACAACAACACCATTGTACCGTCAAAAATTGGCAGAGATCTTATTTTCATCTTTTGTTTCCTTAGAGTTAAGTGCAGTGCTTGATACATAGCAGGTATTCTATCTGTATTTATTCAGGAAACTTCCTGAGTGCCTACAAACACTGAGTTCTGTATGAGGAAATGGGTTCCTGATATGGAGCAGAGAAGACAAAGCTGCCAATAAAGGGACACCAAGGACATACATCATTTCCATATGAGGTCATAAAGACTACAATAAAAATAACATAGTGTCTGTGGCCTTACTATGTGCCAGACTCTGTTCTGTGTGCTTTATATATGTATATAGATTCATTTATATTTGTATTATAATTCTATGAATCAGGTATTGTTGTTATCATCCCATGTTAGAGATGAAGAATTTGAGGCACAGAGACATGGCATATCTTCCTCAAGTTCACATCAGTAAGTGATGAGGGCTGGTATTCCAAACCTGGTGTTCAATGCTTCTAGTAAGTAAATGTGCTACGTGAACATGACAAGAGATACTGCATAGGCAATTTTAATTAAAAAAAAAAAAAATGATCAGGGCGCCTGGGTGGCACAGTCAGTTGAAGCATCTGACTCTTGGTTTCAGCTGAGGTCTGATCTCAGGGTCTTGAGATCAAGACCCACATTGGACTCCAACTCAGCATGGAGTCTGCTTGAGTTTCTCTTTCTTTCTCCCTCTGCCCCTCCCCTCTGCTCACACATGAGTGTGCTTCCACCCTCTCTCTTTTTCTCCCTCTCAAATAAATAAATCTTTAAAAATAAATACAAACATAATAAATCAGTAAAATTGACCATCTTGGAAAAACTTTATTCTTGCATTTTCATTCTTTCAATGAATCCTCAATTTGTCTATATATACAAGGAATCAGCTCCTGATTATTGGCTCTTTGGGCCCTTCATTATATGTCCTCTTAAACTCCACATGTTGAGATATTTAACTAGATCTTCTTCTACAAAAACTCCTGCCATTTATGATCTTGGTTCATTAGATATTTAACAATATGAGAAGTCTTAACATTATGAGAAGAATCTAACTCCTCAAACTTCACATTTGAAAAGCCTCAGAAAAAAGAATCTAATTGGAATCTAATTTAACCCTGAAAAATTTATTCTATCATTACATGTGGGTTTTCCCCCTCAGATTTTATTGTTATTTATAGTGAATCCCTTCTCATATAATTTGCTTATTGTGTCATAAGAACCTGGAAGTGTCCATGAAATATGTATACTTAGTATAACCTCAGATTTATGTCTTTAAAAGTGTTTCTTAGAACTATATTCACACAAATAAGGTCCTTTTATAGATTCTTTGTCATTTTATTTTCCTTAGTAAATCTAATAATATGATTAGAGTTGCTCAGATAATCTTCCATCTCAAGGTTTTATTCATTTCTGATTCATTGTGTCTATTATTAAACCCAGCTGTTGATGTTTTTGAACAAACTGATTTCTGAATTAACTCTACATTGTATTCTATAATAACCCCACTTCAGTATTATCATGGGTTGCTCCCAATTTACTTTTAGATAATTAAAGCCTCTCTTTATTTCTATCCAAGTTGCCTGTTTTATTTCCCAGAACACAAGGATGTGATTTCATTCATGTTGCTCTAGGGGTCTAAAGTTGATAATCATTTTTCTACATCTGCCCTCATCAGTGTCTGCTTGCAATATACGTTGCTATATCCCCATCCCTTGGCTTTCTCTCATTAGCATTCACATTCCCACTGATATAGTGTGTTTTTCTGCCACAAGCCATTCCTTGTTGTTTTCCTATACAGGCGGTACCTTTGCATCAAAATTGTCCTAATTTCCCTAGCATATTAGATATTTTTTCCTGTATTGACTTGTCTACGATGATTATTTACATATGGTTGCATTGACTTCAGAATTGATGACATCTATTATTGAATATGAAAAATATATATGTTTCTCAATATCTGAATAAGCAATTCACAAGTTGGTATAGGGAGAGAAGAAAATCTAGGCCATCACAAAAAACCTTGCCTATCTCTCCTTTATTGTCATGATGAAAAGTTGAAACTTATTCAAATTTATATATTGTTTGTTAAATCAGAGCAAAGTAAAAGTGGTTTAGATAATTGTCATATCTGATACATTCTAGTGGTTACTCATTTATAGACTGTCACAGTTGTAATTATGTATATATATTTGAATGTATACTTATACAAGGGCAGGTATATTTTATATTTGATATAATTTACAGGTTTATTTTATAAGCTGTGTATTAATATTTAATTGCTATATGATTCCTTACCAAATATTTACCCCTAATTAGACAAGATAATAATTTAAAGATTTTGTGGAATTGCTAGTTCTCTGTAGCTGTGATTTAGAACTGATGTGTTCAGTGAATTATCTTAGATTATACACATTTCTTTCTATAGAGTACCATTTTTCTTTTCCCCGGGAAGACTATGTCATTATACAGTTTTATTATAAAATAAGCATTGAAAAGTATAGTTGAGGTAGTTAGGACATTTCCATGAAGGTAAAAGTCATTATCCTTATTATATGTCTGTATTACTTTGTTATTTAATATCTTTCTTACCTAATTGCTTTTTCTTAACCTGAGGAATAACATCTAAGCTGTAAAGTTCATACACCCAGAAAACAGGAAGCCAGAATTTGAGAGTATACAGATGAATTTAACATTATATAGTCATATAATAACACCTCATTTTTATCTCTTGGAGATACCTAAACGTCTATACTTTCCCACAGTTTTTACCAAGCATAAATACAACTTCCTTTAGCTTAGCACTTTTAAAACAATTTATCAGTATGATTTGCCTTTTAAAGAATAAGATTTCCTTCATTCTTGTTTTATTTTTTCTAAACTGCATGCACCTAAAAAGAATTAGAGTTAAAATATCAGTAATCCAGATTTTCCTCTTAGTTGCCAATACTCCCCATCCATGTGAGATATAAGAATCACCATAATCAGGGAAGAGGTGTATTTTGGAAAGCTTTTATATTTTATAAAAAGAAGACTTGGGAAATACTTTCCTAGAATTTAGGCCTCTTATTACTTTTTGGTAGAGTAGGGAGATGAGATAATAGTTATTTTCTGCTTTTAGAATTTCAGCTATTTGATTTGAAGATGTGAACAGAAGTTGGGTGCTGATATCTGATGTCTAGAAATTTTTCTGTATCGTACCTGGGGAGTCATACATTTTCTACACTATAAACATCTCAAATCTCTTTAGTACATAGAAAGATGTGAATACAAAAATAAATAAAGTTAACTTTTACAGCCATGATGATGACAATTCAGTGTAAAAGTACAATCTTTAATGTTTTTCTTAATGTTATTGAGGACACAAATTACAGTGAACTTAGTGTTTTCAGAAGAAGATTGAATAGATAGACCTGCCCAACAAATACACAGGTTGCATGTGAAGGAATTAAAAAATAAAACTGAATGTGTGGGACAGTTTAAATTATGAGAATTCTTGTGAATTGTTCTACCACAGCTCTTTCTAGCCTTTGGATTCTAGCCCTTTGCCTCATGCAATTATCAATTTTCATCTGAAAATCTCTGAATATGTATAACCCAATGATATTTTCTTTTAGTCAATGAGAACTAGAAAATTAGTTATAACATCTGTTCATAATCTTCAATAAAAAATTAGGTCTCAACATCATTGAGTTCTTTCAAGGAGAATTATAACATTTCCAAACATGTTGCATTTTTCAACTTAATTTTGGCTTTTTAGTTTATAATTTCCACCAGTGATTCCAGTTCTCCCTAACTAAGACCAAGAATTAAGTCGATGAGTTACAGCCGCTTGTTCTGAACTAAATGGCAATCAATATTTTCACCTGTTCCTAAACATAATTTTTAGTTTAAATTTGAAACAAAAAAGTTATTTTTGAGGATTTCTTTTTGGCATTCAAGCAGGTTAAAATGTTATCTATCCTCTTCTGTAAATGTCAGTGAAAAATGTCAACTTTGAACCAGTGACACTATATTACACTCTTTGTGTGTTTTGCTACTTTACATACAAGGTTTTTCTTATAGTTTATTTCTCCCTGAGAGGCGGCACTTTGTTAATATGGCTGTGTACAGTTTTCTGACAAGTGCTGAACCTACGCTAACAAAAAATGGTTCTTATTTATGATGTGTCAAATTACTGTTCTGAGAGTAGACCTTTTAGGTTGCATTCAGCCTTTAATTTGACTGAATTTAAATGGCATAATGCCTTTTAGTTGGGCCTTGGCTGGCATATTATATATCTCATTTCAATGAGAAACATTCACATGCAAATACGGTTTGTTTGGAGTGAGGACAAATGCGACTATCATGACTGATGAAGGCTTTTGATCACAGTTCTACAAACTGAAACCTTGAAAAAGAAGAGGCTATTTGGACTGGCATCTGCAATCCCATGAATTATTTAGTTCACATTATTCATATATCTCTTTGAAGAGGAGGTTTTATGAGGTTTTAAGGAGGAGTAGTCATAGTTGTGTTGCCTGCTCCAATGTATGCTGTAAGTGCCTGCCTGCAAAGGAACACTTCCTTTAAGTGTTCTATAGCTTGTAAAGTGTTACCTGAGTAGTCTAGCAAGTTAATCTCTAAGAAATGGAATCTGATGCCCATCTCTTCCTTACTCCATCCACCCCTGAGTCTGTTGGAAGGAAAATTGGAGTAAGCATAAAAGCGGTTCACATAGATTATGAATAGAAGTGGGTAGATTACATCAACAGAACACATATTATCTAACCCAGCTCCATAGCAGAGCAAACTAAAAGCTCTCCTTCCTTCAACACCGTGATTCCTCTCTCCTCCCTACCTGGAAGGACCTCTTTCCTCTCTTGTTCCAGATTTCCAACCAACTTTGTTTAGCTGGTTAATTAATTTTTCTAAAACTTAATCCCACTGCTAATAATGTAGCCTAGTTTTACACTTAACGTTTCTTTTGAATTACTTGTATACATATTTGTTTCCTTTTCTAAAAGATAAGATCCCTGCAGGGATCTTATATTAATCACACTCTTTGCTCCAAAGCAACATCATCCCTGGAATGCATTAAGGATGTTCAATAAATGACTGTTAGATTATCTTGACTCGAATACCCTCAAAAGGTATCCCCTAAGTGGAACAGTGGATATATCTTATATTGTTTCCAGTTTTTATCAAGGACTATAACTTCAAAATTATTTCCCAATTTGAAATATCATGGGAAGTTTAATACTGGTTGCACTTTAGGAAAAACATCCTATTAGGGGTCTTCTAGTGGCTTTCAGCTGGCACAAGGGAGTGACTCATGTTCAGAACAAGTTTCAGAGTATGAATCACAACACGTAATTATAATTTGCTCATTTGAATTTTTAAGTAATGCTTTAAAGTTTTAAAATTAATGGGCAGTTGCAATTTATTCTGCTGAATAGCTCTCTTTCCCTCTATTTAGAGTGCACAGTATTTGATAATCAACTCTGGGAAGGAGGTTAGACCAGATAACCTTTAATGGTACCTTCTAACTCAGATTCTCTGATTCTCTGAAATCATCCCAGGTGGGATTTTAGGCTTAACAGTAGATTCAAATGCAAACAACCTGAATATATTTACTTACAGTTTGACTGTTTAATGAGAACTGATTTTATTTTTTTCCTCTTAAATATCTTTTCATATAAAATGTTGGGACTTCTCAACATGTTTATTAATATGTATGTATAAAAGAGTTTGCAATATTATGAAAAATAGAATTCTGATACAAACATTTTCTTTCTTGGTGAGTTGAATTATTGTTCCATAGATAAGAGGAACCAGTACCTAGGTAGTGAAAAGTCAGAATGTAGGACAGGAAAGCCCCGTGCTAGGAGTTGGAAGATTTGGAAGCTTCTCGATTCCTTTCTTGAGTAGCTGGGTGTTGCTGAGAAAATCTGTTCTGTCCCTCAAGCCTTAATTTCCACATATACAATTTGGAATTAACAGTATCTGATCTCAGAGTTTCTTTGTGAAACCTGTACAATGATAGAGAACCTTAAAAAAGCATTTATTTTTTTTAACTCTGAGATTCATTAATATCAACCCTTCAAAATTTAGAATAAAACATTGTCAAGGATACTTTCTTATTTTAAGAATTCATGTTCAATTTGATTTAGTGAAGTTATTGTTTTTGTAGGTTTCTTATCTTTTCAAATTTACACCCTAAACCATGTTGGTATATGTTTGAATATATCTTTCATTCAATGTGATTACCTAAAAAGTCAGTGCTGAAATTGTTATTTTTTTCATTGTGAATGTGGCTATCACCACCTCAAAATAGAATGCACCAGTTTAAAAAACTAGTAATAATAATAACTTATGATCTCCTACAACAATTAGTTACTTTATTAAAATATGAGCCATTTCACATTATTGTTATTTTATAAATATATATTTAAAACTTGATAATTAGCAGTATTTGATATGTAAAATGAACATGTTTACCAGCTGAAATTATCTTACAAGTCAAAACTAGCAGCTAGGTTCCATGAAGCACAGGATGAAGTAATCTTCCCACCTGCTCTCAGTAGCAAGCAGACATTTTGGCAAAACGAGGATTCAGAGTATATTTTTGTATGCTTGCATTCATCAAAAAGTATTTTGTCCCTTTCTTGAAAGACAAAGCTTTTCTAAATGGCATTGTTTTGGCTATATCTTCAAACTGCCTGAACAAATGTAAAAATAAAATAATGATACTGGTTTTCTTAAGTGGGTCTTAAAATCTAGTTTGTTACTTTATAACATTTTGCTAGCCTATCTCCTAATATATTTGCACTATTCTACATATGAAAGGCAGTTCATGACATTCTAAGATATTTGTAACTAGATTGCTTCCACCTGTGAAATACAGAGTGGCTTGTTTAGTACATTGTAATTATGTATTTGGTAATTACAAGAGTTTTCATCTCTCTGCAACTATTTCTGGCATTTTTTCATCCTATTTTCATAGCGGACACTCTATGAAGTAATTTTGTCCCAAGATATTCTTTTGGGCAGAGTTAATGCAAAACTTCGAAAGGAAGTTTCCATAAAGCTGGCATGCAGAAGATGCTGCATGTACACCAAATAGATGTTCTGCAGCTGGACCAAGACCATTTTTCCATTCTATCTCCATATGGCTAGATTAATGTAATCTATTGACATTTTGCTAGTTGGGACAGACTATATTTGGAAGTTCCTTTCTTCCAAATACTGAAATAATGTGAGTGATATTACTCCATTCAGAGAATATCTGACTCAAATGAAGAATACGTGTAGTCCAGACCATATCAGTCTTTTTTCAATTATTATCCATGTTTATTAAGACTATATTTGATACAGAAATCTGGGTAATGTTGGTTTTTTAATTCATTTATATAATACTTAAAATAATTTTAATTAAAAATGCATTTTAAAAAATATCTAATGTTCCTCACGTGGGCCAGATTATGGTGCATTTAATTTACTTTGTGTGTGTGTGTCTTAAATTAGAATTGTGAGACCCTCATCATATCTCTAAGAGATGTCATCTAAATTGCTCTTGTTTTGTGGATTTCAAATTGAGATGTGGTCATAATATATTCTCAGTTGCTCATCATTTGTTATCATGCGTTAAACAAAGGTTAATTGTATCTCCCAAACCACAGTCTACACTCTAAAATTGAGTAACAGTACTATATCAATCAAGGAAGAATAGTAATATGTATAGACCCAGAGAGTTATATAGCAGGTAATGAAAATTTTCTGAGAAATAAATTGTACAAAAAAATCACTGACTATATCAATATAAAATAAAAGTGTTAAATAGAAGGCAAAGGCAGAGAAACATAGGAAAAGATGATCCCACTGAGGTTCTCCATAAGACCCACTGAAATCAAATAACAACAGTCCAGTATTTACCCACCTATCTACAGTTGATTTAGTAATGTGATTTATTCTCCTGTCACTTATTAAGGCTGTAAGAAAAAACAGCATCTATATGACAGAAAGACTTGATTATATTATGTAACAGTGAAAACTTCTGGAAAATTTGAAAATGACATTTCTAAATGATTCCATTCCCTACATTTGGTTTATGGAAGTGATGTACTATAAATAGGCACATAAGTACTCCTTAAATTAGCATGCCTTAAATACTGAATACATGTTAAGTGTGTGTATTCTGGGTCTGAGCTCATTTAATGTGGATGACTTGATTTTAGGGAATCATGACCCTACCTGAGTATAACTCAGGATGAGATCAGAGAAGCAGCAGTGGCTGTGCACAATATTCTGGATGTCACCTTTCACCTACCTGGAACTCCTTATTGGAGTGATCCAGTAGAGGATAAAACGAAGTATTTCTTGATCATATGCTTATGCATGGAGGAGCTTGCCTTTGCCAGCTACACTAAAATGATACCTCTGGATCCCCTGGGAATTGAGCAATTTACCTGAACGATGCTGGAACATATTAGATAGATTCCCTTAAATTATTCCTAACCATATTTTCCATTTGCACAGCTTTTCCAGAATTAACCCATTATCTATTAAGAGTTAGGGAAAAGTGAGTCTATGTTCACTTTATAACTATTTGCTGGAATGCTATAGGTGTATCAGCACATGGTTCTGAGTTTCACATCTCTCTCTATACCTCTTCTAAAAAAATGTCTTATGAAAATATTTGATTATTTTTGTCAAATATCTTTTCTGTTTCTGCCCCTTGACCGATCTCTTGTCACTGCTCTCCTTAAGCTTAAGCTATAAACTGTTGAACTCAGTGTAAGGCCCAGGTGGTACTGATTCTCTTCCTTTACCTCAGTGAATACCAGTCTACCATTACAATGATTGCAGAACTGTTGTAAATCAATAAATGTGTTGACTAGATGATACTTGGTTTCTCTAATTGAAAACCATTCTTAACATTAGTCGAGAGTCCAGCAGTTCTCCTTCCTAGGTAAAAATAAAAGTAATAATTGCCAGTGGTATAACATTAACTGAATAAACTGTTATATGTGCATATGATTACACAAAATTATTACATAATATTGTATTCTGTGTATGTACACATGCACACATATGCATACAGATACACAGCAGAGAATGGTTTTGTCATGTAACTTTCTCATATCATCTTCTGCCTTAGAATGTGAATGTAAATGTCATACTATTAGTGGTCATGTATGACAACTGGCGAACTTTGGTGGCTCAGAAAGGATTCAAACAAGCATGATTTTACCATTACTGTTTATGAACATAAAAGAATAATTTACTTTGCATATGTTTAAATTAGTAAAATAGAACATATTTAAGTTAAATCATTGAGTAAAAAATTCTAATTAAAGTAGTAATTTAATAGAAAAAAACTGAAGATACAATTATGGCATCTAGAAAATAGGAAATGTGATCAATCTTACTGATACTGGGAATTGGTTTTCTGAGTGTTTCTTTATGAAACACTTCTTAAATCTAATAGTGTTCATGTAATTAACAATCTCAAGTATGTATATTAAGTTTATCCATTAAAGTTAGCCACTGATGCGCTGGGGAATAATATGAGACTAATCTCCAAGAGTATATTTTTTCCAGTTATAGATTTAGGTTATTATGAAATAGCTTCCTGGTTTAGTAACATAGACATAAAATATAACTTCAAAGGATAGCTATGTACTTCATTTATTGAGAACCTTTTATTCTGGTAGTGCCTCAAAGCTTTCATAATAATATATGACTGATACATCCAAGGGTTTGCATTTATTTTATAGTCTCTTCAAGAGGCATGAGTTTGAGTCCAATTATTTACAAGACCTTGAAAACTTATCCCTATTCCTATCACAGTGAAAGTCATAAGCCTGCAGGCAAGTATGGAATATAGCATAAGAAAAAGAGATTTGTAAATTGGTAGTGAGTCATGAAGTTTAAAGAGATTCTTGAGAGCAAAAGAAATAAATATAGAATAAGGGAGTGTAAATATTTTATATGTAAACTATCAGTGCTAAAAGATGGAAACAGAGAGAAAAAATTCTTAATACAAAATAAGTTATTTTGATACATATAATTAATTTAGTATTTATAGACTGAGGAAACATGGAAAAGAAATAATTACATAGATTACTTAATTCTCAAAATATGTATGGATAAAGTAGTTAGAAACTCAAAATAAACATCTATTTCATCTCTCTAGGAATAAAATGGTTATTTCATAGAGGAAATTAATATGTCCTACATTTTGAAGACTAAATTTCATAAACCAAAATTATAGCAATTGTGCCTGTTAGCCTTACACATACCATAAATAATTTACTAACATGATAAATTGACCACATTTAGTATAAAAAATATATAGGCAATACTGTACTGTTTTATATACACTATTATATTTAATCATATTATAAGAAAAGTGGTATTGAGAAATGGTAATATTTAAAACAGAAATAAGCCCAGATATTTAACTGAATATTTTAAAGATTTTAAAGATTTTTTTATTATAATAAGGAACATGCATCCTAAGATTTACTTTGAAAAGAGTCCTAGGCGCTAGACCATTTTTATAAATATTTAACTTTATAAAAAGATAATGACTTAGAAAAATAGTAAATACTGAGAATAATTCCTTAATATCATAAAATATCCAGTGCTTAGATCAGGATCCAAAGTAGTGTGCACATGGCAATTGCTTTGGTATGTCCCTTAGGTTCCCTCTTTTTCTTTTTTCGCCCTGAAATGCATTTGCTAAAGGAGCCAAATGCCAGTATTGCTTTGTGTGGTTTCCCATATTCAAGATTTGACTAATTGCATCAACTTGATGTTTTTGTTTTTTTTTTTGTCTCCTAAAAGGACACTGGAAGTTCAATGTAGAGGCACGATCCCATCCAAATTTGATAATTTTGGCAAAAATAAAACAAACAAAATCACACACACACACACACACACACACACACACACATACACAAAACAACGAGGAACAACCTTCTTAAATAATATTGTCCCCTTCCATGGGAAAGGTATATAATGTCTGATAGTCTCCCTTTTAATGATGATAGCATGAATGGTGGTCACTGCCTACATGTGAGAACTTGTTAGGGACTACAGAATGGTGGTTTTCAAATTCTATCATTTCCTCTTTATTCATTGGTGCATTTGTGCGAAGAGAAATTTCCACCCATCAGATATTTGCTTATTTTGGAGTATAACTTCTTCAGCGAACGTTTCTTTCTCATGAATCATTTTTTACACTTGTTTCCTACTGTAAAATCTGTGTGGTTGAGAAATAAAAAACTTGTGAAAGAAATTAGATTCGGTCACACGTTTTCAAGTCTTCAAATTCTAATGAGCCTTAGAGGAAAATTCTAACGTTTAGACCATGTTAGTTGATAGCTAAGAAAGATGTAATTTTATTTTATTTATTTTTTTATTATTTTTTTTTTAATATTTTATTTATTTATTCGACAGAGATAGAGACAGCCAGCGAGAGAGGGAACACAGCAGGGGAGTGGGAGAGGAAGAAGCAGGCTCATAGCAGAAGAGCCTGATGTGGGGCTCGATCCCGTAACGCCGGGATCACGCCCTGAGCCGAAGGCAGACGCTTAACCGCTGTGCCACCCAGGCGCCCCAGAAAGATGTAATTTTAAATAAACCTCAAGTGATTGGTGAAAGAATGTGTTTAATTTTGTGTTGGATGGTTGGAGAAAAAATGAGAAAGGGGGGAAATGTAGGTGGTTATCTAGACCTGAAAATGCCTAATTATTTTGATTTCCATATCTTGAAAGACTGTAAGAATGTGTTAAGTATCTAATAAAGTAAATGTACTAGTACTTCCCCTTTTCAAATCGTTGTGATATCTTTCTTTGTAAAAAGGAATCAAACTCACATGGCATTGATTAGAACTACATTGTTATATTCTATCTAATAATTGCATTTTGATGTAGCAGATTTTAACATATATGTATTCATCCAGCCTGGTGTTTTGGTTGTAAATTTGTGAATAGCTTTGTGACCTAGGAAAAGTAATTTATCCTCTCTGGATCTCAGTTTTGCAATATTTTGGATCTCTTAGTTTTCATTGTATTTCTTCTTGGAAGTAGTAGCAGTGTGTTCTCTTTTATTTTTACAATTTGCACATACATATGAGTAGCTTTTTCATATTTAAAAAATTATATTGTACAGTATCTAGCAATGGCAATTAATTTTGTTTATTTTGTTTTGTTTCATTGACGATAAATTTGGGGCAAGGGAAACATCTAATATATCTGAATATGGAGTCATAGATGACAGTAATCTCTGTCTCCTTAGAAAGTCTAAACACTTTTTAAGTTCATGGCTTCCATATTAAGAAACAATGATCCTTTATCTATAAATTTGCTTATGAAAAGAAGAATACCAAACATGAGGCTAAAATATCAAAATATTTCAAAGAAATTCTACATAATTTTGAAATGAAAAGATCCATACTGCTTTAGCATTAGCTCTCTGTGAATAAATACCAGTAATATCTGTGCTATCTATTTACTAAATGCTTTGTTGCTAAATAATTTTTCAGCAAGCATTTCTAAAGGTAACCGTAAATTCAGTATGTTCAACACTATTTATACATCGCAGATACTAATAAAATATATCCCCCTTTTGTTATGACAGTAAATCTTAAAATAAGAAGTAGGACTTAAAATATGACTAGGTTATATTAATTTTGAGGTAGGTAAAATGTATCTAATCTCCCCTGAGTATGCCCTCATGCTCTATTTATAGTTCTTGTACATCATTTTAAGAAACACTGTCTTAGATTCACAAAATACTTCACGAAATTATTAGTGATATCTTTCAGATAGAAAATCAAGTAATTCAATGCAACTAAATGGTTAACATAACTAACTAATTGTATTTTTATTTTTTCGTCATTTATATTGGAGTTTTTAGAGATAAACCTTTATTAATATAATGCCTAATATTCACTAACTATTCAGCAATCAATATAAATAGCTATGATAATTCTATTATTATTCACACTTTTCTTCAAAAGTTACATGCCCAAGTTTTCACATTAATATAATAGCAGTTACAAGTTTACTATTTAACTAATCATCTCTGAAAATAATAGTATGAACAACTATAATATTATAGTTACAAATTGCTTTTTTTAGTATAAACATGAAGAAATGTTGATGTCATATCTAAAACATTTCTGTGGTTAAAGTACCTTTATTTCCTTTCTTTTCGTTTTAACTATGAACGTTAAAATTTCATTTTTATGATAATTTTCAGTTACTTTTGGGTGTTGTGCAATGTGAACTCTACAATTGACTTATAATTGGGCTATGCTGACAATGGAAAATCTTACAAGTATTGAACATGACATTTATGACAGTATTGCTGTCATCTTGGCTTCTTTTATTGAATATGCAGAGAATTATAATTGGGCTAACAAGCCTGGTAGCCTGGCCTCTTTCCAATTATATTAACCAGCCTAGTCTAGTATTAGCTGCCTGAACACACAGAAACAGGCATAGAGCTTTTGTTTTCCTTTCTATTCTATGTTGGTTTCTACCCAATAATTTAAGAATTGGTTTCTACCTAATAATTTAAGAATACAACCATCTGCCTTCATGTAATGTTTGAGAACTTTCAATAACTCACCTCCATTCCCCTGAAATGTAAAGATTTGCCTTCTCTATTTTTATTTAATTCAATATGAATCTTTATGCAATATTGGTTGTATCTGTTACAAATTAAATACCAATTATTATCTCAAATATTTCTAAGGGGTTTGGTAATTTTTCTTCCAATTCATGCTAAAATTTTTAAGTGATAAATTTGAATTTGAAGCAAAATTTCTTTTCACATGAACAAATCAGTACACTGATGCATTGAAATATTTTCTTTGAATTGAGGCAAATAACATTTTGCATATTCTAACATATGTTTCAGCTTTGTGCAGTCTTAAAAGTAATACAAAAGAGAAAAATAATTCCTGGTGATTAGAATTTAAAAATCTACCAAACTTCTACCAAGAAACTAAAACCTGAATTTTAATTGAAAAACAAATAGTAAGAAAAGTTAAATGCAACAGTTTAAAAGAGCCAAGGAGTTTTCAGAGTATCATTTACTTAAAACACTGGATTCTATTGTTTTATCTTTTTTTTTCTTTTTTTCTGGTTTCTTCTTAATTTAGAGCATTCAGTATACTTGTGCATTTCCTTTCCAAATAATCCCAACTCTTCTGTCTGTAATATTTAAGGTCTGCATCTTTGTCAGGCTTTTTTCTTTTCTGAATAGAAATATGAAAACAGCTTATAGAGCTCTCCTACAGAAAAGAAACACCACTACAATACATAAGGGACATGACATAGGATGTGTATTGCAGTATTGTTAGCAGCAGGAAAAAAAAAAAAAAAACACTTTACAAATGACCTGATTGTTTATCAATAGGGAAATAGTCTCACATTCATAGAGACTATGGGAAAATACACAATTGTTAAAATAGTGAGTTAGAATGTCATGCATCAACCTGGAAAATGTGAAGGAAAGCAGACTGCAATGTAATGTGTATGATCCTGTTTGGGGAAACAACATACACGAGATATGCATGTTACTGGCTTTTATAAAAATTGCAAAATTTATTTTTCTAACAATAGCAAACTCTTTAGAGGTATCTATGCATTACGTCTATAAGCCTTCCTTTGAATAAAGAACTCTCCTGTATGACTCTTCTAATTTCCTCATTAAGTATACTTCTGCCCCAAATAATATTTGCCACTAGATATAAATAAATTGAAATTTCTACTTCTTAATGGGGATAATGCCATTTAAAGTAATGGAGTTTTCTAGTTTTATATCTGTGTGGTCAACTAAATACCAAAGTACCAAATACCAAGTACCAAAGAGCTGAAATCTAGTGAATCATGTGATTTTGATTTGGTTTTGTAGACCTGATATTTGCAGTTCAGTTGTCAACTAAACTGTGCCTTAAATCCCAACCTTAGATCACAGATTTTGAAATCAGACACAGCTAGGATCAAATCCGAAATTTGCTTCTTTCCAGCTGTGTCATAGTTAGCAAGTAATTTGACTTTTCTAAGTCTTAGTTTCCACGTCTGTGAAACAATGATGACAGAACATTTTTTTCTCCAAATTTGTATTTAAATTCTAGTTAATCAACACACCGTGCAATATTGGTTTCAGGTGTAGAATTCAGTCATTTATTACTTACATACTACACCCAGTGCTCATCATAACAAGTGCCCTCCTTAATACCAATTCCCCATCTATCCCATCCCCTTACCCACTGCTCTCCATCAACCCTCAGTTTGTTCTCTATCTCTAAGAGTCTCATATGGTTTATTTCCCTCTTTCTTTTTCCCCCCTCCCATCTGCTCATCTGTTATGTTTCTTAAATTCCACATATGAGTGAAGTCATATGGTATTTATCTTTCTCTGACCAACTTACTCCGCTTAGCATAATACTCTCTAGCTCTATCCACATCATTGAGAATGGCAAGATTTCATTCTTTTTGATGGCTGAGTAATGTTCCATTATATGTATATCTATATATGGATATAGATATATATGCCACTTCTTTATCCATTCATCAGTCGATGGACAATTGGGCTCTTTCCATAGTTTAGCTATTGTTGATAATGCCTCTATAAACATCAGGGTGCATGTATCCCTACAAATCTATATTTTTGTATACTTTGGGTAAATACCTAATAGTGCAATTGCTGGATTGTAGGACAGTTCTATTTTTAACTTTTTGAGGAAGCTCCATACTGTTTCCCAGAGTGCCTGCAGCAGTTTTCATTCCCATCAACAGTATGAGAGAGTTCCCCTTTCTCTGAATCCTCACCAATGCCTGTTGTTTCTTATGTTATTAAATTTAGCCATTCTGACAGGTGTGAGGTGGTGTCTCATTGTGGTTTTGATTTGTATTTCTCTGATGATGAATGATATTGAGCATCTTTTCATGTGTCTGTTAGCCATTTGGATGTCTTCTTTGGTAAAAATGTCCATTCATGTCTATTCATGTCTTCTGCCCATTTTTTTACTGGATTATTTGTTTTTTTGGGTGTTGAGTTTTATAAGTTCTTCAAATATTTTGGATACTAACCCTTTATCAGATATGTCACTTGCAAATATCTTCTCCCATTCCAAAGGTTTTCTTTTAGTTTTGTTGATTGTTTTCTTCACTCTGCAGAAGATTTTTATTCCAACAAAGTCCCAGTAGTTCAATTTGTCTTTTGTTTCCCTTGCTTCTGGCAACATGTCTAGTAAGAAGTCGCTACCACTGAGGTCAAAGAGGTTGTGCCCTCTAGGGTTTTGATGGTTTCCTAACTCACATTTAGGTCTTTCCTCCATTTTGAATTAATTTTTGTGTATGGTGTAAGAAAGTGGTCCTGTTTCATTCTTCTGCATGTTACTGTCCATTTGTTGAAGAGACTTTTTTTCCATTGGGTATTTCTTTTTTTTTTTTTTTTTTAAGATTTTATTTATTTATTCGACAGAGATAGAGACAGCCAGCGAGAGAGGGAACACAAGCAGGGGGAGTGGGAGAGGAAGAAGCAGGCTCATAGCGGAGGAGCCTGATGTGGGGCTCGATCCCATAATGCCGGGATCACGCCCTGAGCCGAAGGCAGACGCTTAACCGCTGTGCCACCCAGGAGCCCCACCATTGGGTATTTCTTACTACTTTGTTGAAGATTATTAACCATAGAGTTGTGGGTCCATTTCTGGGTTTTCTGTTCCATTCTTTTGATCAATGTGTTTTTGTGCCAGTGCCATACTGTCTTGATGACTACAGCTTTGTAATGTTACTGGGAGTCTGGAATCATGATGCCCCAACTGCTTTTCTTTTTCAGGATTGTTTTGGCCCTTTGGGGTCTTTTGTGTTTCCATACAAATTTTAGGATCATTTATTCTACCGCCATGGAAAATGCTGGTGGTATTTTGATAGGGATTGTATTAAATGTGTAGATTACTTCGGGTAGTATAGACATTTGAACAATGTTTGTTCTTCTAATCCATGAGCACGGAATTTTTTTCCATTTCTATGTATTGTCTTCAATTTCTTTCATAAGTGTTCTGTAGTTTTCAGAGTACATAACTTCTTGTGAAATTGTCATTATTTTGTGGCAGATGTGTGGAAAATACTCAACCTCAGGCTCTGGCATTTAGTAAGCATTCAATAAATGCAAGGAATCTTATGGGTTAGATTTTAATTGTTAAATAATATAAAATACATTTTAAGTATATTGAGTATTTCTTTAATTGAATTAACTAAAGTTGAGTTAAGGAGGGAGAAAGAAAAGATATACAGTCCTTAAAAGTAATTTATGTAGTCCTTATGGTGTTTGGAACTTGCACTGTGTGTCTCCTATCTGTTCTACTCTTTCTTAATCAAAGACTTTAATCATATACTAACAAAATATAACCAATTGTCATTTTCTTAATTATAGATTCTGTTCATCTAAAGTGTGTTGATTATATAATCATAAATATTACATTTTTAGGCTTTAATAGTTATATCTCTTTTTCTTATTAAACCTTCTGTCTAATATCTAATATGTTTGTTCTCTTCTTCTTGTGCAATCTTTCCTTGGAACCAGCGGCTGCTTCAAAGAATAAAGTTAAAGGTGAGCTCCTATCCATTCTGCATGACTCACCGTGATTCATTTTTCTGCTCAATCTTCTAAGTCATCTTAATTGATGGAGCCAATTCTGTTGGTGATAATACTAGTTCAGGGTACCAACATTAGTGGTAAATTCCTACAAATATAAATATATATTATTTCAAATATTCAGTTTCTGATATATGTCTATGTTTGCATGATTGTTTGTGAGTTTGTTTTCTTGTTTTGCTTCTCACTTTATTCCAAGTGCAATACAGTGCTTTTATGCACCAACATTTTGCCTGTTGACATGAGTTCCCTTGATAAAATGGTGAATTAAAAAAAATACAGCAGAAAATAAAGTTGATAGAAAGTCTCAAAAGTGAGTAAGTCTTCATAGAATTATGTGAAAAGAAAAAATTATCCTTTAAAAATGAATATTACATACTGTACATTTCTATTTATGACTTTTCTTCCATTTCCTAGTTGCATTAAGTTTGTATTTGCTAGAATCCTGGAAATATAATTTCATGAGAGAAGATATGTTTGTCTAATGCCAGAATATCTCCCTGAAAGGAAAAAGACTTTGCCTCAATGTGTTGTTATGGATTTGAAAAAAATTCAAATATATGTATGCTACTTTGTCAGAGGCTTATAGTTTATATGTTTTGATTTTATACTCTCAAGAGCAATCTATGTATTTATTTTTTCTCCTTCTTATATAGCAAATATATTTACTTTTATCCTTCATTTATCTTTCAAATATCTTTCATCTGTAAAGCAAAACTACATTTACTCTATCATGTATCTAGTATTTTTAGTTTCCTCATCTACAGAATATAAATAACAATAAAAACCTTAAAAGGTTGTCATGAAGATTGAGCTAGGTGAAATATGTAAAACAATTGGCAGACTTCCTGCTGCTACTCATATTTTAAATAATGCTGATTTCCTTTGCTCTTCACAAACATACCTCTTTGTGGAGAATTTTCTGAATCTTCATTGTTTAGTATTGCCCTGCCTAATGTCTTCCTGCGTGTGCTCAGGAGGAACAACCAGGTAGTTTTTTCTCTTTCATCATTTCTCATATTCAGATCTGCCACAAGGCCACCCTTCTCGATTATTCATTTCCCTTCAGCCCTGGCTTCCTCCAGGTTCTAGTTTTTCCGCTAGGTTTAACACCATGACATAGATTCATCTTTGAAATAATTGCTCCCTGTTTATAAATCTAAGCATTTAGTTTGCAACTACTATTTTCCTGGCAATGTATTTATTTTATAGACCACTGAAAATATAAAAGACAAGGTGGTAAAATTATTGTTAGCCTTTGTTTTACCCTCCACATGTACCCTGGATGTTGTTCAAATAAATGTGCTAATAGGATTAGCCAGTCCTTGCCATAGTAATTTTCTGTCTGGTTGTGAACAAAAGAAACACATTCACAGAGCATTTATTACTTGATAATGAATACATGTTTATGAATTTATAAGCATAATGTATATAATAAAAACTTAAAAGTACAGCTTTAAGAATGAAAAATTAAGAACAATGTATAATAATGTGTGAATTGTAATATATAGAACTTGGCAATAAAGGGAGTTAGGGAAAGAGATACCTACTGAGGTTAAAATCCTCTTTCTCAGAGACTGCTTTACCTGAGGGATGTGGGGCTTGGACTGATTCTTGAAGGATGGGTAGGGTATACAGAGAAAAAAAGTTGTACATAGAAAAAAGAATTTGAAAACATATGTAAACATATGAAAACAGGAATGAGTACAGTCCATTTCTGGATTATGAGGACAACTTTTGAGTGAGAGCCTAAGTTTTTATGAGAGTGGAGGGAAGTAAATTTGATGATGCAACAGGAAATTGTGTGATCATAAGTCATTACTGCATTTGATTACATAAAACCTCTTATAATAATCACATCTATATTCACTTGATAATTCTTAAAACAATGGATGATAATTCAGTGTACAATAAACAGGTTACAAAGTATGAAGTACAGGAACCAACTTTTAATTGGAAGATTACAGCCATAAATTATATTACAACTGTCTGTGAAATCATGTCAGGATTCAAGCTGGCTAGGATTTTGCAATGCAAACATATTCCCGTGTCCAGTTTAGCACTTGCCATAAAGTTTACTGTCCCTACTGTCCCACACTTACCCATTTTATTTGAGTCTCCTTTCTCCACCTTTATACAAAACTGCAGGGGTCTTAAGGGCACAGTTTACCCTATGCCTTTTTTTTTTTTTTTGCATCCCTTCTAAATGACCCCCTTTAAAATGAACTGTGCCTCAAGTAGAAACTGAAATTTTATTTCTAATGATGGTTTGAGGCAAATGTATGTTATGTAGAGACAACAGAAAGGACTACTCAGTGCTTTTATTGTCCAATTTCTATGTCAAGAAAAATGGTCTTCAAACAGGAAAGGAAAAAAAAATGTGGGAAAGAGGAAAATAAAATGCAAGGTAATGTAAGAGCAGATGGTTGTATAAAAATAGTTCATTTCTCCTGATCCAAACAAAGCACATCCCAAGGAACCAAGGAAACTTTTGGAGAAGATCTCATCTCATTCAGTTATCCTTATAGAATCATCCAAATTCAGAGAGCCTCTGGAATATTGGATAGAAGAATGGGTCTTGATTTTTTTTTTTTTTTTTTTAGGGAGAAAGGATTACATTCCAGAAACCAAAGACTGGTAAATTTGACATCAAATTCCCAATAACATTTTAAAACAGACTCTTAAAACAGCAATTTATGAGTGTTAAGATAAAAAGAGAGTTCACTAGGAGTCAGCAATTATTAGTAATGGCATAGACAATTACTCTCATTTTCTCCCACTCCTTTTTAAAAATATGTATTGGTTATTATACCAGTATCTGAGGGCAATAGTATAAACATAATATATCTGAATATCACCAAATCATATAGCAACTAACCCTTTCCTTATCTGTGCAGAAACTGTCATTCTGAAGATCACTAATTCTTTTTTAGTGGTCAAATCCAATGGTAGTTTCCCAATCCTCATATTATTCATTTTTCCCCTCTGACTATATATTGTTTCTTTTGATTTTTCTATTTGCCTTGGTTTTACTGTCTCTGTATAGACTTCATTTTCTTCTTAACTCTACCTTTCTTTCCCTTCCTTTTCTATCTTACTCTGGAATACAGGTTTCCTTTAGGTTATATCTTTGACCCCTGAATAGATCACTTCTTGCAGTATTGGTCCAGCTCTATAGCCACTTAGAGGAATGAACTTCACCTCCTACAATATAAAGGAAGCAGCCATTTTCTAGATGGTTATGTACCCATAACCAACCTCCCTTACCACTGTTGACTATTAAGAAAAAGACAAATGATCCAAATTCTTCTCCTGAAAAAAAAAAAAAAAAAAAAAAAAAAAAAAACTAGGAAAGAAGAAGGAAAGAATAGTAAAACTGAAAGAGGCAAGAAAAAGGAAGAGAAATGAGAATCGGTTTTGTTATATTTTGTGACCATGAATTTTATAGGTAGACTGAATAAGAAGGTGAATTAAGTTTGAAAAAAGAGAAAGGAAATGTACGAGGAGTAAGAGTTAAGAGAGTGCACTCATGGTGTCCAATTCCCTTGTTTTAAGATAAGGTTCTATTTTATCTTTGCCCTTTGGGCTTAGGACACAACTCTCTTTTAGTTAAGCTTTCTAGATAGGTTTCTCTTGCTTGCATCAAAAGAGAACAGATTAATATAATCACCTTCTTCATCTTAAGTGTTCTTAGTTGATTTTAGTTCACACTTTTCTAGGCTTGATTTACTAGCCTTCTATCTAATATTTCTATCAGCCTACTGAATGTTTCTACCTGAATATCAAAACTAAAACTCTCTCTCTCTCTCTCTCTCTTTTTTTTTTTTTTTGCAAATCTGAACCTTTGGGGTTTGCTCTCTCTTCTCATGGACAACTATTTGCCTAATTTCCTAAATGATTTGAAACATGTGTAATTCTTCTACCCTAATGGCCCCCATAACCGATCAATTATCAAATGGTCCAAAGTTATGGGAATAAAATTATTGTCCTAATTGCGTCCTAATTTTAGTATGGGGATAGTAGTTTTTGGATGGATCCCTCTTCTTCAAATCACTCATTCCCCAGAGCTTTCCTGGAGTAGTTTCTAACTTGTCTCCTGCTTCAATTCTCATTATACAATCTATCCTGTATTCATATATCACAGTGAATTCATATATCAGCAGTCTACAATCTAACTTGCATTCATATACCCTACACTCATATTTCAGTAAGATCATCAATGCTTTGCCACTTAGAGATAGTGAAAAAGGTACCTTGATGTTCCTAAAATTTCTTTGCATGAAATGATTTTATTTCACTCTGTTTTAAACTTATAGACTAAATGTGTCATGTGATTAATATTGTTCCAGAATATTACAAAATATCTAAATAGTTTTAATCCATTAAATATATTTTTAGTCTTCAGTCTGATTGTTAGGCTTTATTTTTTATTCAGAATTTGGCAGCTATAGTGGGGATAACATTTTATGCCATTTCTTGCTATTACCTTTAATCATATAATAATTATTCAGTGTTCAAATAAAAATTAACATCATTATTCTGACTTTGCATAAGAATTAAAAGATAATGAAGGGTACTCAACAATCTAAATTGAGATACATATGTGGTCTAGAGAAGAATTGGCATTTCAATTTACTGGATTTAAGTTCTAGTCATACATAATATTATTAAATAAATGATTTATTCATGTGTAAATATAAAGTCTGCTATTCAAACAAAATATAACATTTAGTATCCCAGGTTTCCCTTCATATTACACCTTTTGAGGGTGAATTGAAAGGCACAAAAGAAGTTGAAATTGAGACATTGCTTCAAACTATAGTTTTGTCTTAAGTGGAGCACCAATACTTCGGTTTGTACTATGTAATATACACTATATATTAAGAACTTCAATTTTGTAGTCAGGCAGAAATAACTGCAATCCTGGTTTTTCAACTTACCTGATCTGAGCACCTGGACAATTTGGTTAACTTCACTCAACATTCAGTTGTTGTGAAAATTATATGGGATAATGTATAAAAAGAGATTAACCTAGGATATGGCACATAATAACCTCTCAGTAAATTTTACATAT
This sequence comes from Ursus arctos, assembly GCF_023065955.2. Lineage (NCBI taxonomy): Eukaryota > Metazoa > Chordata > Mammalia > Carnivora > Ursidae > Ursus > Ursus arctos. The sequence continues at coordinate 58,611,339 of NW_026623056.1, read as the reverse complement.
CATTACTGTTATCATCATTACTATTATTATTTAAATGATGTCTGTAGAAAGAAAACAAATAAACATGTAGTCAAAGACAAATCCAAAAACTAAAATTTTTTATTATATCTGCAATATTTCATCATCATGATGGCATTCATATGTTTATATTCATTATAACATTAAAATAAACACATAAAATATAACATGAATGATTCTCTTGGGTATATGTATTTTTTTCATTCTTAAGTATTAAAATCCAAAGTGTATAAATGATATCATTAAAGATGTTCAACCCAATAGCAAAAGAAAAGGAAAAAAATTAAGAAAATTATGTTACAGCAAGGTTTATGTAATACTTAAAATGTAAAAATTACTTGCTTTTATTATCACTGCAGAAATTGAGGAATAAGATTATAAATAATTTCTTTTGAAAACATCATTCAACTCCCTTTGTTGAAGCTATGTTTAGATTTTAAGTTTAAAACTATAAGGAATTATTCACTCTTGCATAACAGCTACAAAATCTTCAGCAAAAGTAACTCATCAAGAAGTAATTATTGAAGCTTATGTTTATTTATCCCACACAAGACTGATCTAAGGAAATATGCTGGGAATGTTAGAAATACAGCAGTCCCCCGTTCTCCACAGTTTAGCATACCATGGTTTCAGTTACCAGCAGTCAACCTAGTCTGGAAGCAGATGATCTTCCTTCTGACTATTGTCAGGTCAGTAGTAGCCTAATGCTACATCACAGTGCCTGTTTTCATTCACTTCATTTCATCTCATCATGTAGGCATTTTATCATCTCACATCATCATCATTAAGAAGAGTGAGCACAGCACAATAAGATATGAGAGAGGGAGAGACAACATTCACATAATTATAATTACAGTATATTGCTATAAATTCTATTAATATTGTTTTATTATTATTCTTGTTAATCTCTGGGTCTAATTTATAAATTAAACTTTTTCATATGTATGTAGGTATGGGAAAAATCATAGTAAATATAGGATTCTGTATTATCTGTGGTTTCAGTAATCCACTGGGAGTCTTGGAATGTGTTTCTTGCAGATAATAGGGGATTACATGTAAGGGAATTTAAAAACATATTATGTCTCTATAACGTATTCACTAAGGGGTTCAGGTAAAAGGTCCTACTTTTTAGAAGGTTGATTTCTTAATTCACCTTCTACTTCATCTCACTTCTCCAGGAAGATTGACAAAGATACTGATATATATGATAATGCAATGATGTTTTTAAATATATAATTTATTGCTGCAGCCTTTTTCTAACTTTTAAAAAAAGTGATAACAATTATAATTATATAGCTAATATTTGCAGTGTTTACTATGTGCCATTGCATATGTGTTTTCTAATTTGATCCTCACAAAACTCTTCAAGAGAGATACTATTATTATCTTGATTTTTTTTAAATGAGGAAGATGAAGCAAAGAGTTAAGAAATTTAAGTTCACAAAATCAGTTAAGAGGCAAACCAACAATTCCAAATCAGAGTTACTGACTCCTGAGTTCTAGCTTTTATTTTTATTTTATTTTATTTTTTTTAAAGATTTTATTTATTTATTTGACAGAGATAGAGACAGCCAGCGAGAGAGGGAACACAAGCAGGGGGAGTGGGAGAGGAAGAAGCAGGCTCATAGCAGAGGAGCCTGACGTGGGGCTCGATCCCGTAACGCCGGGATCACGCCCTGAGCCGGAGGCAGACGCTTAACCGCTGTGCCACCCAGGCGCCCCTAGTTCTAGCTTTTAATCTGTTAAAGGCTTTAAAGATTTCAGAGTAAATTAATCAACATTATGATTCACCTTAATATTATTTACTTATTTAAATATATTTATCTAAGTCTCATCCACCCAGGTAGGACTAGGGCTGGGAATGGAGGTAAAGTAGAATGATGATGAGTTGTTATTAGGAAGAAATAAATTGGACCTACCTAGTGGACCTACCTAGTGGCAAGGGAAATATTCTCTCATTAGATTTCTTGTTTTTCATTCTTTTTAGTTTTTTTTCTTTGGGCCTCTCATTCATTCACCTTATGTTAACCTCACTCCTCACTTATTCTCTCTTGAGAAAGTGAGGAGATAATTAGTTTCTCAATAAGAGGAGTAGTGTTCTAGAAAAGCTTTAGGCATAACTAATGTGAAATACTGAAATCAGAAGAGGGTAACAGGGTTAAAGAGTGTGTTCATGAAAATTTTATTGAAAGATGATTCAGTGGGTCAAAATGTAGATAACTTTTCTTGTTTTTAAACTGCAGCTTCACTTAATGTAGTTTTTGGTTTTGATTTCTCACTGGATAGGGGTTTTGACATGTATTTGCTCTGTGGAGTATCCTAATACTTTCTGTTGGACAACTGTCCGTCTTCATGTTGCATAGTACAAACTAGCGTGGGTCAGGATGGAAAGATCCCTCTAGATGCTCCATTCACAAATCTAGAAGAGTATTATTTTTCACTTGATTTAATGAAGTTTCATTTTCCCCTGTCTCTCCTTTATAAATGAAAATAAAGGTTTGAGCTTTCCTGTAAACATGTGGGTAAACATAGCTCATTTGCCGGGCATAACTTTGTATAGCAATTAGAAATTAGTTTGTGTTGCCACTTTAAGTTTATGTCCTCATTTCCATCATAAATAAATCTTTGTAATGTTTTTTATTCTATCTAAACACATCTCATCCAAAGGACAGGATCTTCCGGGACTCAATTCATTCAGTTGGTTCATGTCATTCTATTATGTTAATAAAGTTGGTATTTGCTTATTCTACAGCTGATGTGTGGAGTTTGGAAAGTCTATAATTAAAATCCCAAGGTTTGTGGCTTCTTACGGTTTTCTAAGCAGAAAAAAAGTCTATTATAAGGAGAAATACAGTGATCAATGTTTAACAGTTGGGCATTTCAGGGTAGTTTCAAGGTAAGTGCTATAAAGCCAACAGTTAAATTACATTAAAAATAAATTCTAATTTATATTTCAAATTAGATGGAGTTACAGTTACGTGTTTTGAGTGGAAAAGAATCATTTGACTTGAAATCATAATATAAAATATTTATCACTAGCAAAGTGTTCTATTAATAGCTTTAGAGACGGTTATCAGAGAACCTGGGTTTTAGTATCTGCTCTACTATTTTTTTTTTTATTTTTTCACATCAGTAAAGTAAGGATAAAAGTATCAGTACTACCTACCTCATGGAACTTTAATGATAAATAAAATGCTGATTTTATAATGATATACAAAAATAATATGTGAAAATACTTCTAAAATAGCTAATTGCTATCCAGATGTAAATAGTTACTAATTAAATAAGTCATAATCACATAGCCAGGGACATGATATTTAGTAATAAATAAAATGTGGCCCTTGTTCAGAGCCCATGTCAATGACTCATGTGCATGGAAAGACTTTGTAATAATGATATCCATTTTTTGCTTTTTCTTACTGAACATCCTTGGAAAAGGAGTGAACAAATATTTCTTAATTTGATAAATTTTTATTGAATGTCTATACTGTGCCAAGATAAAGTGGGGAGAAAAAAATATTGCTTAGTTTTGACTTCATGAGGCTTTCACCCATTCATTCTTTCATTTATTCATCCAACATTGTCAGGAACAGCTGCAAATATATCAGTGAGGAAAAAAAGAGTAAGTTATATGCTATAGTGTATTGCAATATTATAGGCATTATAAAGGAAAAAAAGCAAAGCAGAGGAGTAAGGCAAGAATACGTGGGCAGAGTAGGGAATGGAGTAGGACAGGGAGATGAGGCAAGCAGGAATTTAAAGAGAGAATTGATGCTGAGAGACCAAGATAAGGTGAAATGGAAGAGCAGAGGCCGTAAGGCAGTGAGGAACCTAGCTTATCAAGAGACTGGGTGAAGTTAGAGAAGCATGAACTAGGAGAATAAGAGAGAAGTTGTAGAGGGAATGAGGACCCAAATCCTCATTTGCTTTGATCTAAGTAAGATGAAAAGCCACTGAAGTTTGAGCAGAGGAGACACATAGGCTGATTTAGTTTTTATAAGATCAATTTGGATGTTCCTTTGAAAACAGACTGCAATGAAAGCCATTAGCACACTTTTCCAAGAAACCAGGAGACAGATGATGGTGGCAGGACTGGAGTCATAGCAATGGAAGTGGTGTGAAGTGATCATTTGAAGTCATACCTAATAGAATTTGTGACTGGAAGTGTAACAGGATATGAAGGATGAAGCATAGGATGATTTCAATGTTTTATTTATTTATTTTTTTAGAAGATTTTATTTATTTACTTGACAGATGCTTAAGAGAAAGAGGGAACACAAGCAGGGGGAGTGGGAGAGGAAGAAGCAGGCTCCCAGCGGAGGAGCCTGATGTGGGGCTCGATTCCTGGACTCTGGAATCACTCCCTGAGCTGAAGGCAGACACTTAACGACTGAGCCACCCAGATGGCCCGATTTCAATGTTTTATATGATTATTTATTTTCCTGAAAAACTTGAGAGACACAGTTACATTTACAAGATGGAGAAACTTTGGGAGGCACAGGGTAAGATAGTGGAAACTGTCTTGAATACATGAAGTTGGAGATCCAAGTGATAATGACAGGTAGAAATTGGCTATATGAAATTCAGGAGAAAGTTCCGCACTATAGAAAGAAAATCTGGAAATTGTTGTCTATGGATAGTATATAAAGCTGTGAGATTGGATGGTTTTATCTAAGACATAAGCATATCTAGAGAAGAAAACAAAAACTGTAGGGCCGAGTTCTTAAGCGCTCAAAACACAAGAACAAATGGATGGTGAGATACAAGCTAAGGAGTCAGCAGCTGGGTTAAATATTCTTGATAAATGAGAACTGAGAATGTACTATTGGGCTTATCAATGTGGAATCACTGGACACCTTGGTAATTGCCAGTTAGTATAAAATGTAGAGATTAATCAAATATTCACCTGAAGAAATGCAAATTTGCTACTGTAAAACAATGGTGCAGTAGTACAATGAGATCTGATTACAGAGACATTTACTTTAGTAGAGGAAGGCTCCAGAGAAAACTTATTGGAAGAAGTGATTATCAGAAGAGAACTAAAGAACTAATCAGAGCTAAGTAGGTGAAGAAGAGAGGGAAGAACTTTCCAAGTAAAGGGAATGGCAGCAGGAGACTAAAAGCCAGTATAGTTTCTCTGGAGGAATCAGTGAGAGTGAGGGTCAAAATAGCAGTCGATATCAAATCCAAAATATCTTTGCCAAAATCAATATCAAGAAGCTTACCTCCTGTGTTTCCATCTAGGAGTTTTATGGCTTTAGGTCTTATGTCCAAGTCTTCAATACATTTCATGTTGATTTTTGTGTATGGTGTACATTAGTGGGTCCAGTTTCATTGTTTTGCAGATGGCTATCCAGTTTTCCTAACACCATTTATTAAAGAGACTAGCTTTTCCCAACTGTATATTCTTGTCTCCTTTGTGAAAAATTAATTGACCACATATGTATGGATTTATTTTTTGGGGTCTCTATTCTGCTCCATTGATGAATGCAACTGTTTTATATCAATGCCATACTTTTTTGATTACTGTAGCTTTGTAACATAGTTTGAAATCAGGGAGCATTATGCCTCCAGTTTTGTTATTCTTTCTCAAGATTGTTTTGGCTATTTGAAGTCTTATGTGGTTCTGTACAACTTTTAGGATTGTTTATTATATTCCAGTGAAAAATACCATTGGACTTTTTGGAGGGATTGCTTTGAATCTGTAGATTGCTTTAGGTAATGGGGATATTTTAACACTATTAATTCTTCAAATCCATGAACATGAATATCTTTCCATTTATTTATATTGTCTTCAATTTCTTTCACCAGTGTCTTATAGTATTTAGTATACACATCTTTTACTTCCTTGGTTAAATTTATTCCTAAGTATTTTATTATTTTTGATGCAGTTAATTCTTAATTTCTCTTTCTGCTAGTTTGTTGGTATATAGAAACACAATTGATTTCTTATATTAATTTTGTATCCTGAAACTTTACTGAAATCCCTCACAGTGCCTTGAAGTTTCTGTTACAGAGGGTTTTCCCCATTCTAAAAACAATGAAAATCCATTTAGGCATTTTAAATGGAGATAGGGACAGAGATGATGGGATAGTCTCACATTTATAATTTGAAAGAATTACTGAATGCTCATGAAGAACAAATTAGATGAGGTTACTATGTATATGACAAAGAGACAAGTTGAATTATCTGAAAAGTTGCAGTATTTTATGGGAAAATCAAGGTAGTTTGGCCTAAAGTATTCCGTCATAACATCAAGGAGAAATAGATTTGTGAGAATAGAAAATCCTTTCAAGAATATGTTTGAAATATTGAGCAGAAAAGCAAAAACAAAAACAAAAACCTTTATCCATGAGTTAAATCAGTGCCTCTAAATATTTATATAGGGTTTAAAATACTTTATTATTCTTCATTTCTCTTCCTTGTCATCAACACTGCAGACCTAAAAGCAGAAACCTAGAATGACTGTTCTGATATTGTCAGTATGTCAGCCCACAGAAAAGTACATTTATGTTGTACCATGGAACAGAGGTAAAAGTAAAAGAAAATTGTAAATTATACTACCAGGAAAAAAATTAGATAACATTTTCTTTTCCCTAAAATAATACTTATGTATATTAATGATTCTTATATTTGAAATAATTGGACAGTTTCATATGTCTAAATACTTCAGAGGGGAGGAAAATTTAAATATTTAATCATTTATTTATTTAAAAGAGAGAGAGCCTGTTAGCGTAAGCAAGGGGTGGGGCAAAGGGAGAAGGAGAAGGAGAATCTCAAGCAGACTCCCTGCTGAGCATGGAGCCCAGTGCAGGGCTTGATCTCACAACTCTGACATCACGACCTGAGCCAAAATCAAGAGTCAGATGCTTAATCGAATGAGCTACCCAGGCACCCCAGGAAACTTTATATTAAAAAAAAAAAAAAATCAAGAAAAACACACTAAAAGTCATATAAAAAAATGCACATCTTAATTGCATATACTAGTTGGCTCTATTTTGGACATAGCAGATTAAAGGTTAGTTATAAATTTGATTTTTTACTAGAATTCAATTTGAGGTTATTTTAGTGACATCAAAATGGTAATAATATGTGTGGCATAAGCTTCAAAAGGTTTATTAATTTAACTCACAACTTAGGTGTTTTCCCATCCTGGCCAAACAAAAGCCACCTACTGGCAGAGTAGGATACCAAATTTTTTCCATATAATCTTTTCTCCAAGATGGGACAGTCATCTAATGGGCATTGAGTTCATTTAAACATGCTGTCTAGATACAAGGCAGGAATACTGTTTGAACAGTATTGAACAATCACCAAATAGTCCATGAAGTAATTATTTTCCAGCTCAGCCAGAAGTCATCTTGGGAAGGGCCACCTAACCAGAGTTTGGGAATCCCAATAATATGTATTCACAATGCAGGTGCAACTAGTTTGTGGTAGTGTATTTAAATGGAAGCTGAGGGATCAGAGAGCTAATATTTATGTATATTTAGGATACAGCTTCCCCTAAAAATAGAGATAGATGTTTTTATGCAATCTGATGTTTGGCTCATTAAAAACTTTGAATTTGCTTCTCTGCAAATTAAAGTTACTCTTCTTCATGAAATAATTTCTTTGTTATAAATGTGAGGAATAAATTTAGATTTAGGTGAAATGTAGCTATACATCTGAAAATAGATACATAGATTTTAAAACTCCTTACAAGCTTTTTGGAGGGTTAGCAAATACTTTGGGATTTTTCACTCAAATCTTATTTAATGCATCTGCCATGGCCAAGAGATCATTTTAGCATGATAATTTGACTCTATATTTATTAGAGCAAAATAAGTATTTAATGAGCATTTCTTTTGTAGGTATTTCAATAATCATAAGATTTTAAAAGTCTTAGTCATTTTCAGGAGATTTCTTAAAATAAACCAAAAGGAAACACATAAAGCCGTGGCCTAATAAGAGATATACAGAAAAAAAGCTGTCCTTATAAACTGTAATTATTCTATTTTAAAATCTAGCACCTAGAAACGCATTTAGTGACACATTAATTCATTCACATTTGATTATTCACACATTCATTTCCAAAATACCTATTGAATTTAGGTGTGTATCACTAGTCAAAAATAGTGATAGTATATTTTATATTTTGGAATCAAATCTAAAATCTTTAACACACATATCACTCTCAATGATATAAAATAAACTATGTAGTAGCAACAATGAGTATGTTTATAATCTAATTTTAAAAAACTACATATGATTTTTGCAAAAACTTTCCCCAAGAAAATAAACATTACAATTTTGCCCTAGATTATCCCATTATCATTGACTTCCTTATAGCAAAATGGAATAGAAGGTTGAATTATCAGTTTATATATTCTGTTATTAAACTTTGACTAGTAGTGATTTACATACCAAAACAAATTTTGAGGGAATAGAGTCATGCTGCTTTTTTTGTTGAAAAAATCTCTGTAGTTTTAAGGAAACTGTCACCTTAAAATGAATTGGAGTATGGGCAGTAAATTTTAAGATGTCAATCATATTATTACTTCTAAAACTGGTAGAAAGATGAATATACTAAGATATATTTTCTGTTACTGAAGGTTTAAACAAATTAGATGATATTTGTTTTCTTTTAAAATTGTATATAACTGCTTCAGCTTCATCAATAGTTTGTGCAAATATAAATGACAGATCTGAAATTAACTTGGGCATATAATTGAGGAAGAGAAAAAAGTAGTTTGAAGGGAAATAATAAAGTGGCTGGGAAATGAATAAGGTAACAATAAAATTATTGAAAATATATTTAAAATGCAAGTTGCATTCATTGTAGGGAATACAATGTCAGAAAGTGCTTTCATTTTGAAGATAATAAAACTATTTTAATTTTAAATATCAAAGCATTTATAGTTATAGCACTAAAATAGATAAAACTTAAACAGTTGTCTAAGTGTGAATAAAAAATATTATTTACCTCTTGGGTCACCTGCGTGGCTCAGTAAGTTAAGTGTCTACCTTCAGATCAGGTCATGATTCCAGGACCCTGGGATTGAGTACCACATTGGCTCCCTGCTCAGTGGGGAGTCTGCTCCTTCCTCTCCCTCTGCCCCTCCCGTGGCTTGTGATCTCTCTCTCTCTCACTGTGTCTCTCAAATAAATAAATATAATATTAAAAAATGTTATCTACCTCTTGAAACAATCTGTTATTGGTAATTAAAAGAAAAAAACAAAGACATGTCAGAAAATCAAAATTTAAAAATATGATGTGAATTCTTATTATCAAATTCTGTGAAATGTGACACCCAAACCTGCATTCAAAACATTTTTTTTTTCAGTTATTGAGAGTCATGTGCAAAGGACAGATGTGATCTCTGATATGAGATGGAAAAAATGTAATTCTTACTCTTGCAAATGGACTTAGTTTAATCAGCTAGTTTTTACCTTGGTAACAGGTCTGCTATGGATAGTAGTATTAGATGTGAAAGAAAAGCCAAATGCAATTAATATTAAGGTCAAAAAACTTAAAGGAAAAGAATTAATTACATACACATTCTAGTTGGAATTTAGTTGGAATGGATAACCAGATGAATAACATTTCATTTTCTAAGAAATCTGCTAAACTAGTCTGTATATCTTTTTTGATAGCTTTAGATAAAAAGTGTTATTCCTACTCACTTTATATTATAGACTATTTTACTCTTCTAATAGACAGTATGCTCTGTTTGCATGCCTGTCCCAAGGAAAGCTATAATAGCATTTGATCCAATAGCTTCAGTAATAAATCAGGTATAATGAACTCCTCCTGACCGTGTGGGGATCAAATAACATTTTCCCACACTAATTCTAAATGTGTGCTCTAAGTGACCATCGTTTCAGTTTTTAGAGACTATTCTTCAGGTTTGTTATCTGAAATACTTTAATTTTTGCTTCACTCTGATACTTTCATTATTATTACCAGTTACACTATCTTTTTATTCTCCCCCCCCCCCCTTTTTTTTCTTCTTGCTTGGGACAGCAAAATGAAGCCCTGCTCTTCTTCTTGTATCAGTATACCAGTTTACCACCAGATTCCCTAGGTTTTTTTCCCCCTAAATTACCATAACAATTCACACCCCTAATTAAGAGTGTCAAGTCTCTACAACATTAGTTGACTCCCTTAGATGAGTTGTTCTTTTTCTGCACAAGGAATTTGCCCCACCACCCTACCACAAAGTACTTGGAGCCAACCCCCTTCTGGCTGTCTAAAGCAGCTTGGCATTTTCCCAGCACTGATTAATTCCTTACATCTGATGTTAATTTCTGTGTTCCCTTTTTAATCATATTCTCTATATTCAGAGCTCAACTCTATACTCATCTGATCTAGCAGCTTTTTGCAGAATAGTACAAACACCCATCAGTAATTCTTGTCCAGGAAAGAGTTCTTCCCTTTCTACAAATTGAGAGACACTTTTATGTTTCCAGGTGCCTCCCAAACAGTTACTGAGATACTTAGTATCAGTTATAGGATTTAATTAGATCATGCTATGTGCTTTGTTCGGTCCCTGTTATAGGAATTAATAGCCCTAAGCGAAGAAAAGGTTGAAATTCTTCAACCATTTGACCTGAGTGAGCATCTAAGATGTTTCAAGATCATCATTTATTTTAGCATAAGGAGATATGAATTCATCCAATAGCTGCCCTGTTTATATTTTTGAAATCTCTCCATATAATTGGTAAGCGCATTAGTGCAAAGTCAGTTGCTCCTGTCTTAGATAATTTACGTTTCCCAGGAGAAAAAAATAGAATGACTACTTGTTATTTCATTGCTAAAAAACAAATTATCTCACACAAGGAAAATTCCCTATCTATGCCACTATCACCTTATATTATTCAAACTGAGATTTAAAAATCAAATATACTTGTTACTCCACCCATTTGAGTTGTATATTTTACTCTCTCACTCAGTTAGAAAATAAAATTGGAAGTAAAGTACATATAATTTACTTTTCTTAAACAGTTGTCCTGTAGACAACAGAGATAATTGGAAACTACTATTTCATAAATCATTTGAATTATAAGAAAGCATGTAGTGAATTTCCAAATCTAAAACACTTCTTTTTACAAATTATTACTTGTTAAAAATTCTTCAGGGATATAAGATATGTGTTTCTAGTAAGTTGACTACCTATTATGTGTTAAGCACTGGTCTAGCAGCTAGGAATATAAAGGGCTTTGTCTAGCAGTATCTAACACTCTCTCGTTTCCCATTACCGGATTATAGATTACAAGAGCCCACACTGACATTTTCATGAATTTTAAAATAAGTATACTGTTATTTTATTTTCCTTGTTAGTGGCTCTGACCATTGATCAGAACCAGCATTATGATAGTTCATCTCGCGGTTCCTATGCCAACTCATGGGCATTTACTTATAGAGGAATTCTTTTATTTTTAGTGTGTGAATTATACCTGATAAAGTATGCTCTAGATACTATGCATGCATATCTTTCTACGTATGTTCGCCTTACCTGAGACCTTGTGTTGAAATCTGCTATAAAGATATATTCTCAATAGATAACTGAATATAGTGATCTGATTGTGTCTGTCTCTCCATTCTAAAAAAAACACATGATAAACCCTTAAGAAATAGATGATAAATTAAGCTGAATTGATATTTTTAAGTTAACTGTCAGTGACTTAAATGATAAATTTCATTTTCATTGTGGTTTTTGTTTATAGTATTTGAGGGACTAATAACTTAGGAGCAGAAAGGAAACATAACCTGAGACATCATGAAAAATATTTTTGCAAAACGGATCCTTTGAAATTTGTTAGTTTTTCTCAGTAGCAATTATAGCATGTCTGAAATCTATCTGAAATTTATCTTTTCCACATTAAAAAATATTTAACTAGAAATATAATTCTAGTGTTCCAGTTGGCAAACCGGTGGCACTCTGATCCAAAGACAAAGGCCATCTGTAGAATATAGATTACGCTTTCTGATGGAGGTGTGTTGGAGTACTTCTTAAGTTCCTATCCAGCACCGATCTGTTTTCTTTAAAAGAGAATATATTTTCATCTGAGATTTTTTTTTCCTCTGACTGCTTGTTATATACACCCTTCATTGATTTAGTTCTTTCTACTGTGTAATTGCATTTTTTCTTTTTCTGAGTCTACCAATTTCTGCAAAGTTATGGCCTGAGCAGCTCACGTTACTCTCTGGGTGGTTTATGTAAATAACAATAATAAAAACCCCCGAAGCTTCATCCCTGTTCCCAGTGGTATCCCACTGACCTCTTTTCAGCTTGAAAAGGTTCTATCTGTGGCTGATTTTTTTTTTCCTTCCCACTGGCAATTTTCAGACTACTGTGCTTCTTCATCTGATTTCTTGACTCTTTCTTGACTTAAGAATTAATTATTGAAATGTATCAGATGCACTCTGAAAATGTCAGTGTATTTGGTTGGATTTACTAAGAAGCACAGCTTTTCAACCAACATGATATTGGAACTGAATTTCAAGTAGTGCCTTTCTCCACATATCCTTTTCACAGGCAACACAAAAACATAATGCAGATGATCTATACCATCTCTGAAAAGGTTTGTGCTGTAGAAGGCCATTTGTCTCTATCACTTTAGAGCAGAATGTTTACCTTTGCATTTTAGTGCCTTTTTTCTCATTGAAACTTTAACAAACACTTTGTATAGAACTACAAGAGACTTGCAGAAGCTGTCCATCTATCCTCCTGCCTCCAAACCAGCCTGCGGCTAATTTAATCTGTCCAATTCAGATGGTTATTGATCCTGGTATAAAAGGAATTCACAACCTTCCTTGTATTTTGTGGAATATTCTTTAAGTCTTACTCTCACAAACTCAGACACAGGAATTCATACACTGAATAGCACAACGAGACAGCTTGAGGGTTGAAGCAATTTAAACAAAAAGATTAAAATCACCTGAAAAGAGATTTAAAAGTTTATTAAAACATTCCAGGCATGAGTTTAAGAAAGGAAGAGATGCTTTAAGTCACAAGACATAATTTTAAAAGAATATTAATAAAATAATATTTTTAAATAGTTTAGACTCCATACTTATTAACTTATAAAACAATTATTAGGCACCTATTGTAGGCCAAGCTGCATTTCAGGTGCTTCTGTTTAATTGGTATATATGATGAACAAATGAGACAAAATCCGTATGCTCCGAACATATATCCTAATGCATGAAGACAAACAACACAGCAAAATGAGGAGATGATATAGTTACACTTGAAGGTGATTAGTACCATGAAAACAACACAGGGAATGAGTTTGAGACATGCCTGTAGGTGAGGCCTTTTCTACTTCATATTCCTTTGAGTGCTTATATATTGATAGAAATACACTGCTCTCCTTCCATTTAAAAGAAAGCATGTGGGGTGCTTGGGGGGTGCAGTTGGTTAAGCTTCTGCTTGCTTTCAGCTCTGGTCATGATTTCAGGGTCATGAAATCCAGCCTGGCATCAGTGTCCTCAGACTCTGAGATTAACAGGGAGTCTGCTTGTCCCTCTCCTTCTGCTCTTCCTCTCTCTTTCTTTCTCTCTCAAATAAATAAATAAATCTTAAAAAAAAAAAAAAACAGTGTAAGAGAAAGGGTGAAAAAGATACTTGTAATAAATAATGAGAAATTGATAAGTGCTAGAGGAAGTGAAGGAAACATCCATGGCAAGGAGAGGATGAGGAGCATGGAATCAACAGAAAACCTTTATTTAGTCTTCTGTGATGTATGCAGAATGTTTCATTGTTTGAAATAGAAGGAAAACTTTGCAAATTTGGACCTTGTGAGCTCATAAATATTTAAACATTATCTTGATGAGATCATCAAAATTGCTAGAATAATCTTTGTTTTAATTATTACATATTATGAGGGAAAGTTTTCTAGTAGATTATTTGCTATCAGATGATATTCTATGGAAAGCATGACTAGCATGGGTCTAATACCAGGAGGTATAACAATTGATATATTTAAAAACTTTTATATAAATGAATTTCTTCCATAAGCTGTAATGGCATTTGAATCAAAGGAATATGGTTAATTGTTAACATTTTACTATAATGTCAAATATCTTTTCAATGTGTCTTCAAAAGTCATGTGCATGAAATTGCTTTATAAACCGGTAACTTTTTCTTTCTTTTATTTTCTGTTTAAGCATAACTTCATTAGTGGAAAATGAAGATACTTTATGTAGATTTTTTTCTTCATCAAACTCTTCAGGAACATGCCTCTTCTATACATTAAAGCCTTTCTCTTGTCATACTGCCCTTAATAGGTCTCAATATTGCTAGCTTTTAAAATAAAAGCACTGAAAAGTTCATTTATATTCTTCTTATAATCAACTTTAGCTCATTTCTGTCTAGACAGCCATTAAAAAAAAAAAAAAGAAGAAGAAGCATGTGGCATTGCCAAAAGAAACTGAAGCAGGCAAAGGAGCCTAAATTGTCCTTGTCTCTCCTCTCTCGTCAATTTACTTCTCTACCCAGGTTTCTGATGGGTGTCTGTGCTTGTGCGGGAACTCTGACTATATCTACCCCAGCTGAATGCTCACTTATCTGAGTCTAATAGCACCAAGGCTCTAGATTCAAATGGGATGGGAAGACTAGGAGAGAGAGAGAGAGAGATTGTGTTAGTCATAGGACATAAGGCTAAGTTTCCCTTGACGTGAAAAGCATTCTCCGCCTGGTTTACTTACCTTTCCTCAGCTGCCCTCATCCCTCATCCTATCTGGGTGGGTTTCCTTGGTGTTCTCATGGTGCCCTGTACTACCTCTCTGATAGCACTTAACCATACTTTGTTGTCTTATATGTGTTCTTTATCTTCATAAACTAAGGAAATTTACTAGTCCCTAATATAGCGCCTGGTAATTCATAGTTATTCAATGTATGTCTTCTGAATAAATGGATGAAGGCAGCCCAAGATGTGCTGTAAGTATGACTAACAATAACAATAATGAGAATGATAATAGCTAACTCTTATTGAGCACTTACTAAGTGCAAATGCTTTTCTAAGTGCTTGTGCCCATTATCTTATTTCATCTTTATTACAGCCCTAGAAGAAAGAGAATTATTATGGGCTTCATTGTCATGAAAATAATTTGCATGATAATTATTCTTCTGATATCTACACTTTCCTGGTATAACCTATTTTTCCCTACTTATCTTCACATTATTAAATGCTTTAATGAAGTGCAGATCAATTTTGTTATAAATTGCCAATCTAAAAAAAGAACATTACCTGCTCTAAAACAGATACAATTTAGGGTATAGCTGTATCTTAGAACATTTTGTGGAATGTTACGTAGGAAAAATGGTGGTAGGGAAGTCTATGCAGTAAGTTAAAAGCATAGACATGATTTGTGTATTTATGTTGGGTGACGATACACAGGGAGAGAAGACATGTGTAGCAGCAAAACCACTATCACGAAACAGAATATTTTTATAGACAGATGTTCAGGGGTCCACTAGGAATTAAAATAAAGTAAATGCATCATGACTGTACCATTCCTTTTCTCAGGTTCAAGTGCTAATATTTATTTCTACTTGAATCATTTTTGTTTGTTCGGTTAGGAGGATTTGGAAATACACGAGACCAGTGTTTTGTTTTAATTGTTGTTGCTATTGTTTGTTTTCTTTCCTTATGGTATTAGTTCCTTTTGTTTTAGTAATATATAACTGTTCTGTTTGTTTACTAGTGATCAGGAATAAAGTGCAAACCTGTTCCTGTAAAGTGATACAATTTTTTTCCCGTGCATTACTCTTGCCGCTCTCTATTACATATGAATCATCAGCACTATTAAAAATATACACTGAGAAATTTGTTGAACTATCTTAAGGCACTTTTTCTCTTGCACTTCCATTTAATATCAAAAGATCAACCTTGATCACACATTTTCATTTTGCTGAAAATGTCTAGTAATTTTCTCCCCAGCTCCACATCATTTGGAAGGTGTTTTCCTCTTAAGGGAGTGTGCTTTGATGCCCAGGTTAGCATTTACTGAAATGTGAATGATTTCACTCTTCTACTTAATCTTCTGAGGTCATCCCTCAACCTTTCTAAAATTTCCTGCTTATCTTCAGTCTCGAATCCTGCGTTGGGGAAACTTGGGAAAAAAACTGAATGATTAGAGCTCCCAGGACTGAACACACAAACACTCTTCCTCTTGATTTCTTGCCATATTTGAAATATTCTGTGACTTGCTGAAGACCTCTTCCAGTTATGGCATCAAGTGCATTGCAAATATAGTTAATATTCAATGCTTATGTTCTTTAAATACACATGTTATGAATATGCAAAATAGGACAAGAAAAGCATTTTCATTATTACTATTTCCAGTGGTAAGAAGAGCCAACTAGATTTTTTTTAGTTGGACAGTTATATATCATAATAAATGTATTTTAATAAACCTATTTTAAGGTTGTATCAATCTACTTTAAGGTTGAAAATGTCAGATAATGTGATATAAGATAATTAGAATTTTGAGCATGATGTCTGATGTTGCTCTGACAGTAAGAAAAAAAATTTACAGTATTAGTTACTTCACTAATTTACTAAGCTAGGGTCCTCCATGCTATCCGTGTGCTAATCCATAGGGGCACAAATAGAACTTCAAATGTGACACTATTTACCACATCTTATAATTTAACAAGCTTAGTAAAAGCTCGATTCATGAAAAGTAAACACTCATAACTCTCTTCCTCAGAAGACTCATTACAAAATTAGATATAAATACTGGATTTGGAATTCAGAGAAGAGAGGAATTCAATATTAGCTAAAATAAGCACAATTCATCTTTTTAAAAGCAATTAACCAGGAATATTGAGAACAGAATTGAAACATTGTAAGTTAAAGTTGGAGATGGTAAAGCATGGGAAGTTAGTCAATAAAGGGGAAAATAAAGACCTGAGACGAGAAGGGGGTAGTGCTAGAGGTCTAAGGATACAAAATCCTCATCCTAACTTTAACTCTAACCACTAACCCTAGCAGCCTTTTCCCCGGCATCCCTGTATTAAAGCATGGGTTGTGCAGGACCCAGACAGTTGTCCTGCTGGGAAAAGCACTTACTGTAAGCTTTTGTGCCTTTGGTTGCTGCCAGTAGCATTGCTTCCCTTCACCCCACCCTCCAATGAATGGACATGGCTACAAGCCCTTTCCTAGAGATGGGGAATCAAAGGAAAGAAAATCAAGAAACAAACAAAAACTTCTAACCCTGACCCTAACCCTAGCCCTAACCTTACTAACCTTTAACCCTAACCCTAACCCTAACTCTAATCCTAGTAATGAGTCTAAAACTCATTGAGGAAGTATGTTTGGGAGGAAAAGAACTGATAAGCCTCAATGTAAACTGGTTGTATATTGAGCTTCATTTTTCCAATGCAAAATATTTTCAAGATGTTTTCAGGATTTTGAACAGCTACAGTCTTAAAGCTGTTCTATCTTACAATGTTTATTTATCAATTTAATATAGTATATTTTATAATTCGTTTATTTTATACCATTATAATTAGTGCATTTTATAAAATCTATTGAGAATTGATATTTTATTTCTATTCTCATATTTCAGTGGAAGTTTTATTCAAAGTTCTCACATATATCTTTGACATCAGAGTCTTAGCTGTAACCAAAGCCACTTGAATCATTTAACATGATTTTCCCAGAGCACATCTTCACATCTCTTTAAGTTGTTTGAGATATTACAGCACTTTTTGATTTGATTCTGGCTCTGGAAATTTTAATGTAAGCCTAAAGTGTCCATTTGCTATTCATAAGCTACACAAGGTAACTATTTAATATATTTCTTAAAAGATCTTTTAAAAACTTGTCAGTCAACCCTTGCAATAATCAAAGTATATGCTTATGATTAAGTCCATGTTAAAGTCTGTTGGCTTTTATTATTCTGTTTGTAAAGAGTGTGTAGTAACTTCTGTAATGTTCAGAGCTAGCACGAAATGAGATCATTTGGTAAACATGTGGAGCCCTTATAAGGATTCATAATATCTACGGTAACTTTTTGTAGAAATAATTTTTAGATGGAATGTATCAGTCAAGGTCCCAGAAATAGTCAATTTAAGATAATTTGGAGAGAATTTAACAGAGACTATTAAGGAAGGTGTGGCAGAAGGTTGAAAAATCACAAGGGACAGGGAGGGCACTGTCCCATGGTTGGTAACAGGGAAGTTATTACCAACCCTCAGCCTGAAGACACAAGAAGAAATAATGACTTCTAAGAAAAGAAAGGGAGAACAGAGTAGAGAGGTCCACCTTCAGGAGTGAGATTTACCCAGCTTGACCTTATAGGAAGTGAGATTGTAATCTCTCTTCTTCCTTCCTCTGATCTTCTAAAAGGATTCTGCATTTGTTTAAATTAAGCAGAAGCTAGACCAAGGAAGCATTTTGTGTAGATCAGCCTTCCGAGGAGAAGGAAGAGTGTGGGGGTAGGATCTGGAGAGGCAAATGAAAGATATCCTGTACAGGGAAAACTTGAATCCCTCTTCTGTGTGTGTGTGTGTGTGTGTGTGTGTGTGTGTGTGTGTGTGTGTGTGAGAGAGAGAGAGAGAGAGAGAGAGAGAGAGAGGGAGGGAGAAGGAGAGAGAGAGACAGAAACAGAAAGATAACAAATTAACTTGTTTTTTTCCAAATCCATCAACATGTGGGATTTGGATTCAAGCTATATTAAGGGATTAAACTTTCAAATTGTTGTCTAGAAAGAGAAGGCAAAAAACTCTCTGGGGAGAAGAATATCCATTCTTATGTCTCCTGTCTGGTAAGCCACTCTAAAATATTACTGCCCAACCCTACATGCTAGTCCCCAAATGCCCCACCTTGAGAAAGGAAAAGAGCCCTGGGTTTTTATTCTGCAAGTAAATATATAAGTTTCAGCACATAACAGTAGAGTTGAGGTAACAAAAATAATTTGCAGAGAGAATTTAATTATTCAGTCACTGAATGTGAATAATACTCTGGAAAACACTAGACAACTAAGGTGGATAAGAGAAAAGGATACCTAAATAAGAAAGGCTGAAAAACAAATCAACTTAAAATAATAGAAAGTAGACCTTCCAGGATCGCATATGGTGAATTCTTTCCTTGCTGGGTAGGTACAAATAAAAGATGTGTGCAGAGATATTTTTGTCATGCAGCTGCAAAGGTAGGCAGATCTGCTTCCTATGATTGATGATACTGTTTTTCCTTTTAATATGACAGAATTTCTCGAAAAAAACAAAACAAAACAACTGTGCTCCCAGGGATATTGGGAACTGTGCTGTACACAGCAGATGTATGGTTTGTATACAATAGTCAAACACATCAAATACTTTTCCAATGCTGCAACATTATTAGAAAAGCAGTAAGACAGTCCTGGCTTTGATGATGCAAGAAAGAGAGCACATTGTAAAGGGATGCTGGAGGAGACAAAAGGAGGAAAGCGAAAGGGAGAGCGAGTGCAAGACACTAATTATGAGAAGGTGATTTTGAGAAAGAGAAAAGAGTAAAAGTAGAAACAGAAAATAATTGTAATTGGAAGGAGAAATAAGGAAAAAACCAGGATCCTTGATATGCTGCATATAATTCTAATGGGACATAGTTGCATTTTTCCTTACATAATGCCAACAGTGTAAAACACACACACTCTCAACATTCACAGGCAATCTGTGTACTAATGTTAGTATGATGTTGAAAGTTCAGTCCTTTTTCCAGACTACTATCCCACATGTTGCTCTCTGCCACTTTGGGAGAGGTAAGCTGGCACTGCCAAGTAGAGAAGGTAGGAACTAGAATAGGTGAGTCCAGACCCATGTAGTGAAGGCAGTGAAAATCAAGGTGTATGTATGACATATGGATCAGTGCTTTGTGAGTCATTACCTCATGTGGAACTCACTTCATGTGAGAACTCACCGCAATCCTGCAAGGTTTGTTGAAAGGTCTTTGACCTATGATACCTCTTAGACATATTGCTATGTTTTTCATATAGGTTATTATCCATATTAACCAAGCAGCCATGAGACTGCACTTTGATGGGTTTGCCAGTCTGAACATTTATTCCACTTGATCATTAAGTAATGTGAATCAGGTTCTCCTGTTAAAGCCAAAAAATTGTCAAAAGCAGTAAAACAGACTTTATTCAAGGGTGGGTGTAGCAATAGGTGTGGAGACCACTGGAGTGAATTCTGTCACTGGGGGAGAGAGATTGGACTCAACTCCAAATATAACACTGGCAAGTGGAAATTTAAAGCCAAGGAGTAGGGTGGATGAAATATGTGAATGGGAAATGACTAAAAGGAAACATCAGAGGTAAGAGGGGACTCTGGTTAAACCAACTTAACAGGATTCTTACCAAAGGTAGGCCAGGAGGATCAGATATCACCTGGCGGGATGGTGGAGGATGAGGAACCTGATTAGATATCAAGGTGTGATCAGATATGGAGTGTGGGGGTTCTGAAAAAACAGACTTAGCAAGATTCTTGCTACGATTGGGCAATACAGAGACCAACACTGGAGCCAAAAAGAGTATAGCAAAACCCGATTGGGTTTGGTCAAGGAGAGAGAATTTTTGTTCTCCCAAACAAATTCTGTGAGAATATAAAAACAAAAACAAGACAACAAAAAACATTGCTGATGGTTGTCAACTTTTCTCAGTAAAACGAACATTATGATCATCATATCTTTTAAATGTTTTCAAAAAAAGAAACTAACAGTTTAACAAATGTTTTTAAAACATCACTACAGAGCATTAACATTTTTTAAAAAATTGTATGCAATCCAAAAAGAATCTTGGCTTACAGAAGGATGAAATAGAAATACCCTTAGACAACAAAATAAATGGATGTAAATTATGAATGATCAAGAGTCAGATTCTTTTTAGTTCCAAGTGACAAAAAGTCACCTCTAGTAGCTTAACCATAAATGGCATTTTCATCACCAACTCTCTGACAGCAATTGGGTGTCCTACAATTTAATCCAATTCTGACATTGACTCTCTGGAGTCAGCACAGACCCACAAGGTAGGGCACAGCTTCCCAAGACTGTCAGTACTTCAGATGACAGCCTAAAGTCTCAAGTATCCCCAAGTAACCCACACTTTTGCCTAGCTAACTATAAATATGGGAACTCCCAAGACCTCGTGCAGGTTAGAAAATTGGCTAGAATGCATCATAGAACTCAGGAAAGCTCTATACTGTGTTTGCAGCTATATTATGAAGGTTACAACTCAAGAACAGCCTAATGAAAGAGATACATAAAAAGAAGTGTGATGGGGGAGAGGGGGCACAGAGCTTCAGTGATATCTTCTGACCTGCCACCCTCCCTGCTCATTGATGTATGCACCAACCAGGAGGCTCCTGAATATCGTTATTCAAAAGCTTTTACTGAGACTTTATGAAGTAGGCATCATTGATTAGATCATAGCCACATGATTGAACTCCACATGATGCTCCCCTCTCCTCTGTAGAGGTTGTGGAGTGGGGAAGAAAGTCAATTCTCTAATCATTTGGCTAGCCCCTTCCTTGAAACTATTTAAGGGCAGCATATGAAGTGTCAAAACTACTTATCAGGCTGATGGCAAACAGTTGGTATTCTTTCGAATTATCTCAGCATAGATATTAGGATTATATTACTCATTTTTTAGTCTTCTCTTATTTTGAGCCAATTGAATAATATTGAATAGATGAAAAATGGATGGCTGTCTTATTTTCAACTTCTTTCACTCTATGAGTTTGAGAACTCTTGATAGAGTTATTTACAAAAGTTGAAAATGTAAGATACGGAAAGATTTCATATAATTTAATCTCCTGCACAGTAGAAGAGTAGAACAGCATGGTTTTAATAAAAGTATTATTTGAAATTTGGCACAGAGATGTGGACATTTCAGATAATTCATTGATCTCTATTTGGGTTGTCTGAGCTCAGGAGAGGAAGATTATCTTAAGTAGAAATTACTGAATATTAGCTGTTTATGGCCTCATAAAATATTAATAGTAAGTAAAGGAAAGTCTCCATTAATAAAATTTGCCATGTACTTGGACTTAAATACCACAAAAACAATTAGGAGAAGAAATTAACATTTGTAATCAGTGTTTAAAACATTAGAAGAAAAGGACTAAAGATAAGAGTTTGGCTTGGAGATGCATATTTTCTCATCCTTTTATTTATTCATACATCCACATATTTTTATTGAGCACTAACTGCATGAAAGGTCGATTGTGCTAAGTTCTTGGGTTACAAAAATAGAGAAACATAGTGCACATATTTCAGGAGCTTATAGCTGAAAAGGCATGAAGACCTGTTCCTGGCTTCATGAAGCATATAGTCTGGTCAGGGAGATAGAGAAGTAAACAAATAGTTCAAAGAAAGTGTAATATATTTTATTCATAGCCACTAGGTATTATAGGAAGAGAAGTAGAACATTTTTTCATGAACTGGAGTAAGGACTTGAATAGGAGGAGTGACAAAGGCAGAGTTTCAAAGCTTAATAAAAGTTGAGCCAGATGCTGAAGGGAAGGGCTAATGCACACACATGCACTGGGAAGGGCCATGGTGTGACAGGTTCCGGGGACTTCAGTTTGTATGATGTAAGTGTGTGGTACAGGGAATGGAGCAACAGGAAATGAGCCGGCAGGGTAAGGGATGATTCCGATACTAAAGGAGGATCTGAATTTAATCTTTATGATCCATTAAAGAATGTTTAATTAGTAACTGACCTCTTCAAGTTGATGTTTTAAAAGATTTTCTAGGTAGTAGTATAGCGGGTTGCTTTATCCCAGGCCAACTGAATTTAGTAACTAAGTGGAAGTTTTATAGATTTCACCAGGGTGTGGAAAGGATGTAAAGTACCACAGACCAACAGATGGAAAAGTGTAAAGTTGAGTTGCTTTATTTGTTTTTTAATTACTCCGGATATATTATTGGCTTGGCAGTGCTCACTTAGAGACAAAGGGAGGTAGAAAAAACAATAATGGGAAGGGATATATATAAACCGAGAAGTGTTTTGTTGGTAGCACAGAGTTCAGTAAATTAGCACCAGGTTGGTACTGTCACATAATTTGCTGGTAGGAGCACCACAAGAGCAGCTTGTAAGAACAGATGAGCCAGGGCACAAATAAAGCAATGAACATAAATCAGAGAAACTTAATTTAGCATTGGACATCTAGATGGTGGTCAGTGAGCTGATCATTATTACCATACTGCCATGCACAGAGGAGACTCAAAAAATATTTGTTGATGGTAATTACAAACTCAGAAAGAAACATGACTAGCATTTTTCCCCTCATTTAGGCCATCTTTGTCCAGAAAACATTTAGATGTTCATCACGATTAGTAAAAGATGCCCTGTGGAAAAATATTTTGCCCATTATCTGGACTTTAAGATAATTTTAAATGTTATGTTTATCTTTCTAAAGCAGAGGTAATTTATTTATACCCTGTATTCTGTTTCCAGGAGAATGTCTCATCTGTGCATGTTTCTGATGATTCAATATTTAGTTTGGTTTTATTTGAAACAAAGGTTTAAGTATGTAATCCATTAAATTTAAAGGCAAATATTATTAAATATGACTGAGATTTTCAATGTGGCAGTAATCTCACCCAGGATTAATCCTTTGACTATTATATTGCTAATTTCACTTGAATTTGTCAATCTCGCATTAGTTCCTCTTTTTTTTGTGCACTAGAAGTCTCAGTGTTCTTTCTTGACTATTGAAAAGCTTGCCCACATGTTTCTTTATTTTGTCAAAAGAGAAAAAAATTATTAGTTTTATTTAAACACGGTCCTATGCAACTGGTAAATTATTGAACACTACATCTGAAACTAATGATGGACCATATGTAGGCTAATTGAATTTAAATAAAAAATAATTAAAAGAAAACATGGTCCTTAGCAGGAGAAGAAGTGAAGTGGAACAAAACCTAAAATAACTTATCCACATATTGTATACTCAAACTTAATAATGTTATTTGAGAATAGGAAATAAAGAACCCTATCGCATATGTAGCTCAGGCTGTAATTTCAGAGAAATTCTCCTTTACTCTTCAGACTTTAAGTTGAAATTCAAACAGAAGCTGATTTCATTTTTTAAAGTTTGTAAAAGTAATTATGTCAGCATACCATAAATGCTCTGATGTTGATTTCCTTTTTGTTATTGTTAGAAAATTTTCCCTTAAAATAAAGAGCACTGTGTGAATTCCTCTGCTAGAGTTGCTCACATTTCTGCCTAATTCTTTCCTGTGTTGTCCCAGTTTTCCTGAAATATGTTCATTTAAAGCATTTAAACTTGAGGCAGGGAAAGAAACACAACACAAAATTAAAATGCTTTTAGTTAGGATAAAATGCAATATAACACAGTACTACACAATACAATAGCTATGCTCTTTTATAAGCAGTAACGATCACGCCCACCTGGGCATTTAAAAATACCGTTCTCTAAAATTTGTCTAGGCTCAACACCATCATCGTAGATGGCAACATCTTTCCTTTTAAGAGTGGCCTGGAGAAAGGGATGAGTAGGAGAGGTTTATACTGTTTATTCATTAGTTGCCACATAACACTTGTGCTTCATTTTCAGTGGCGGTGACTTAGTTACACGGCTACACCTAGGTGCAAGAGAATGAGTAAATACAGTCTGTGTCCTGGAAGTCACATGCCCAGATAACAATTGGGGAAGGAAGAACTGCTATTGGGAGATGATCAATAGTCTCTACTACGCTTAGTGCGTTGGGGATATTAAGCTGTGTCCTCTCTCTACTTGATGTTTGCTAGTTTTTAAACAGTAGAATTACAAACATTTTTTCCCCATGAACTTTCTCCAAATTCTATTATAAATATTTTCTGAGAATGAAAGATTAATATTTGTAAGTAGAGGCATCTGGCAAAGGCATAGATTTACATAAGTTTATGAGTAAGAGACCCCAGTACTTTTTTTTTTTTAATGTTTTACTGTTCCATAAAATACTAGAAAGACCTTTTGTGATCTCTATTTGAGTGTTTTAATAATTTCATTTTAATGAGAGAAACATCCATATATAATGTCAGACTTGCTAGAAATACAAAGTTTTCTGAACTCTCACTGCTCTGAAAGAAATGCTTTTCTAAAAATAAAATGTACATGTTGGGAAAATGTTCAAATCAATGCGCTAGTTGTTACGTTCAAAATTCCATTACTGTTAATGAGATTTGCAGGCGTAACTTGCACAGCAAGTTACTCTGAAATTTTTCCCAGCTGTGTCCTTGAAAGATGGATACTTCTTCTTTTTTTTTTTAAATCATTTTATCAGAGCAGTCTCTTTTCAATTCATTTGTGCGTTGATGGCATTTACTCTACACAAAATGTTGGACTTCTATGTAAGGAGAAAGTAAGGTATTTGTCCACTACATCTGTATGAGTCACAGACAACTCATTGACATGAACTTTAGCACCTCAGCACAGTTCTGGTATGGAACTTCTGCATAATTCATTATAAAAGAACATGAAGCATTCAGAAGTTGGTGTTCATTCAGGGATGCGCTGCAGTATTAGCAGCACAAGGAAATCTGCCTTTTCTATACATAATTTACACGAAGCAGCTGATAAGTTTTACGATTCATAATAGATTTATTTTGATCCCTTCAGAGTTGTTTGGAAATGTCTTAAAAGTAACACATTAAGAGGAATTATACTAAAACCAATTTTCTCAGCATTTTTTTATTATTTTCTGTTTTATATACATTACTTTGAAAGATAATTAGTAGTGATTAGATCTAGATTTCTAATTTTTTTAAATAGGTAATATATTCACATGATTCAAAAAACAAAATTGTAAAAGGATATATGCCCTTTAAAAATTGTTAACATGATTTTTATCTTATCACCCCTTATTTACATCACACAGACTTGCTTCTTCGTAAGAAATAGAAAATTGATTTATATCATGCACAAGTCCTGCTGGCAGTATTTTATATTATCAGAGCTAATGCCTTTGGCCATTTCCTTTAGTTTGATTCTCCACAAGGCAGAAGAAGTGCATATCAGGATCATCTGCAGAAACGTTTGCGAAACATACCCTGCCCCCCGCCCCCAAACTCTGCCTTACTAAGTCACAAGTTATTACCATTGAGTGGACTTTTTGTGTTCTTCTGCTTGGGACATAAATGGTGACAGGAGTCTTTTTTTTTTCTAGAAACTCTAAAACACATTAACATTTTCCATTTAAAAAAATAATTACAGTCCTTCAAAGGAAAAATATATATAATTATCCTCCATGTTTTGATAGGGAAACAGCATAAGTAAACACAATTAATCCAATGAACAAAAGTTGCTAATCCTATAAAGTAAAAACTTGCAGAAGGACATTATATTAGTAACAGCATAATGAGTTCAAACGTCAAAAAAAAAAAAACACATCGTCTCATTTTTGTCTATTTGGTAGCATCATTGTGCTGTCCTCCATACAGATAGGGCTTATACTATTTATCAGTTCTGCCCTCAGGGAGCTTACAATCTTTAATGCTTTGCGATGGACACCTAAATATAAGTCACACAATGAACATGCACAGTAACCTATTTTATATGACCAGAGAAGAATCTGGGAATGGTTATTCATCAAATAAATATTAGATAAATGCAATGAAATAAGAATTATAGAGTTATCTATGCAGAAAGAAAGAATCAAGACAGCCTGCCCATCGTCTTAAGTGAGGTTCCCCAGGAAAACGCTGAGACAGAGATTTGCACTCAAAGGAAACGGAATTGGTCAGAAGTCAAAGTTACAATGCAGTCACAGCAAAGGTCTCAGCTGGCCCCTCCAGGAGTATGAAGCTAGAATGACTTTTATTTATTATTATTATTATTATTATTATTATTATTATTATTATATTCAGTTAGCCAACATATAGAACGACTTTCTAAAGTTGTTGCTCCTGAGGTACCACGTTCTTGCAGTGGGAGTGTGACACTGGTGAGTTAGCTTTCCTTGACTGAAGACAATTCCAGGAGAATGACTGCTCAGTCACCCAACTGCTGAGGAATGAAAGCCTCAGGTCTGAAGTGGCATGGGCGTGGTGCCCTTCAGCACTTGTTCTCCCTGATTTACTTTCAGATAGTGAGTTACCATTGGATAACCTGGGGGTTGAAGAATTACCAAATGAAAAGGACGAAGACTTTTTTATTTGCTTTGGAAAGATTGTTCAGATAGCTAGGGCATCATTTAAAATAAAGGGGGTGGGGGTGGGGGGGTGTGCGACTGGGTGGCTCAGTCTGTTAAGTGTCTGCCTTAGGCTCAGGTCGTGATCCCAGGGTCCCGGGATTGAGCTCTGCAATGGGCTCCCTGCTGAGCAGGGAGTCTGCTTCTCCCTGTACCCCTTTACCCCTGCTTGCGTGCTCTTTCTCTCTCTCTGACAAATGAATAAAATCTTTAAAAAATAAAAATACAACAAAAGAGCACCAGAAGTTCTTTATACAATTAAATGAACCAGGGAATGAGGACTAGATGGTGGAAGGAGACAAGTTCTAGTGCAGTAGGAAACCCCCATTTGTTAAAGAAGATAACAAGGTTTGTGACAAATCAACTAAGGAAACGTGTTGCTATTGATGTTGCAGCCCTGTTTGAGGCCCTTCACCATTTAGCACTAAACTGTCTTCTCCAGTGTTACTTCTTTTGACACAACTAATTTCACAACTTTGAGATGTTTCTCATGCTGCTGTTCCACCTCCCCTTTCTCCATTTCAAGTCCTCAGATCCTTAAGGTCCTGTCCCCCCATTTCCTCCTAAGCCTACCCCAGTTCCCTCCCTCCTGAAACTCTTTCCTATATTTACCTGGTAATTCTTTTCATGTTCCCCTTTTCTCCACTCCCCTCCTCCCTCGGTTTTAACTTTCTCATTCATGTTCTTTTTATTTTTGCTATAAAGGCATAAATATTATACATATTTATACACTATATATACATACATACACACACTATGAATAATGTATAAGTGTAGATAGTAATTATATAGTACACATACTATATATATCCTATATAATAAACTATTCTTATACTTTGGTATTTACTTCTCTCTCACTTATCACATGGCATCTTATCGATTTATTGATATCAACAGACTTAATTATTGATCATTTTCACTGAAGGTGAGCATTTTATTATATGAAAAAGCCAGCTTTTATTTACCAATATATAGGATGATAGTTCTTTGGCTTGTTTCTAATTTTTCATCACTACAACCAAGCTATAATACATATCTTTGGACATTATTGACATATATGTATTAGAGTTTCCTAACAAGAATCTGAGTTCCTTCAAGAAAGGAATACCTCTAGTTCCCTATGATTTTAGCACAGAGCTGACTGCAAAATGGTAATCATGTTAGCATGTATGCTTTCTTCCTGCTGGCAGATTGGTTGCAGAGCAGTGGCTTCGAATCCAGAAACAAGAGCTTCTGTCCTATAGGTAAAAGGAGACTAGTAGGCAAGCAGCAATCCCAACTATGCTTATTTGATATTGTATACTAACTACTCATAATATAGATTCTATCAGCTAGGGTTGTATTGCATTCTTCTTTATTTATGTGAGACTTACCCTGAGTCATTTCATTTAACTTCCCCATGTCCACTTACTGATATATTCACACCACTAAAGTTGTTTGGAAATGTCATCTTCACCTTATACGGTAGCTTTATATTAATTTCCTTTCCAGTGGCTCTCTTGTAGGAGCACATGATTTATTGCCACCTTGCCAATTTATTCTGAGTGAGTCAACTGTGCCTTCCTAGGAACATTTCTTACAGCAATTTAAGTAGGTCAGCGATATGGCCATCTCTCATTTTGACCACAGCACAACTCTTCCCTTGTCTGCCCGCTTTAAACACTGTCTTCCTCTAATCAATGGCCAGTCTGCAGCTGCCAAAATGATCCTTTCCTCCCATTTCTTTGACTGTGACTTTGTTCTCATTTCTTTCTTCCTATAGTTTCATAATCTAGACATCAGGCTGGAGAATAGCAGCTTCCATCCTGAAGCTTTTCATCAAAGAGTTTTACATTTGTTTTCTCTGTTTGCACCTCTATCCTCTTCCTCGGATTTCCTGGCAATCTTACCACATCCCTCTTTACAATCATCCTACTTGGGCTCCCTTTCTCTTTGATGAATTCTCTGACTTGGCTTGCAAGAACACTGTCGTCCTTTATTATATTTTTAATAGGCATTTTCTATGATTGTGTAATTTACAAGATGAATAGAGAGAAATAAGAAAAAGAAGGAAAATGTCTTACCATCTAGTGATATCTCCTATCATCATGTTGGTATGTTTCTTTCCTTTTTCTGTATTACAAAATTCAACCCCATCTGTATACCTATACCTGTAAATGCAAGTAGATTTTTTAAAAAAATATTTTATTTATTTATTTGACAGAGAGAGAGACAGCCAGCGAAAGAAGGAACACAAGCAGGGGGAGTGGGAGAGGAAAAAGCAGGCTCCCAGTGGAGGAGCCTGATGCGGGGCTCGATCCTAGAACGCCGGAATCACGCCCTGAGCCAAAAGCAGACTCTTAATGACTGAGCCACCCAGGTGCCCCTGTTTACCTATAGCTGTAAAACTCTACCTCTTTTTTTGCTAACACTATATTATGTGCATTTTCCATACAATAAAAATTCTTTGTGAACAGCATTTTTCCAGAAGATAGTGAAAGTAAGTAGAGATACACTGTAGAGTCCTCCACTCCATTCCAAAGTATAATTAAAAATGAAATAAATAATGTGACAAAAATTCAGATAATTTGTTAAAAAAGAATTACTGATTATTAGTGATAGATGGAGTCATTGAGAGATAGGAAGTGCAAATCTATAAATAGGAAAAGATCATGAATGAGCATCCTCTGTTTAAGGAACAAGTGGATAAAGAGTTTGGTAAGGAGCTAGTTTGGAGCTAAATAGGATCAAAAAGGTATAATTTAATATACATAGGATTGAGACAGACACTTCATGTTCAAAGTCAAGTTTTTAGTACCAAGAAGTATTCGTTGTTATAAAATCAAACCTGAAATTAGCATTTGAAAGACTTAACAAGGTGTGTTTTCCTATGTGACATGCTTATTCAGTTCCAAATTCTTTATTCATTTAGAGAAGTATCAGTGCACCAAGGGTAGGGTCATTTCCAGAAAGGAATGTGAAAATGACTGCTCTTCCTAAAGAATTTGCGAGCCACTAAATGATTAATAATAATTTCTTACATTTGTATAACAAAAGTGTTATAAGATCACCTTCATATTAATTATCTCCTTTTATGCTCACAACAAAGCTGTGAAGCAGGTATTATAATTATTCTATTTATAAATAGATAAACCAAGGTCAGAGAAGTTAAGTGATTTACTGAAGATGGTACTGTTAGTAAAGGGTATCCAAACTCAACCTTCTGATTCAATCTATTTTGTGTGGGGCTGTTGTTGTTTTTGGCTCTGTTTTTTCTAATACTAGTTAGAGAGGTGGGCTTTGGTAAGAATGAAACATGAGAGACTATGGACTATGAGAAACAAACTGAGGGCTACAGAGGGGAGGGGGGTGGGGGAATGGGATAGACCGGTGATGGGTAGTAAGGAGGGCACATATTGCATGGTGCACTGGGTGTTATACACAACTAATGAATCATCGAGCCTTACATCGAAAACCGGGGATGTACTGTATGGTGACTAACATAATATAATAAAAAATCATTATTAAAATAAAATAAAAATAAATAAAAAAAAATAAAAAATAAAATGCAAAAACCAAAAAAAAAAAAAAAGAATGACAGAGAATGTAGGGTTTATTTTTTAATAACACAGACTTTGACTTTAAATTCTTAATATTTATTGCCTTCTTTATTGTGTGTTATATGTCCCAGCATGTAGGAAATAATATGTTCTCTAAGCTTGCACAGAGGAACAACTTTAGTGGATATAAAACATCTTCTCTGACTTAGAGCTATTACTCTGCTATCCTCTGGCAATTACTACTGAAAAGAAGTCATAATCCTACTATTTTTTGAGAGTCACCTACTTGGATACTGCTAGGATTTTAAAATATATTGCTAAAATATTAAACATTTCTAGCATCAGTCTAATTGGGAGTTCATTAACGTTGTCTATGAGATGGTAAGGACATTCAGTCTTCATATAAAGTGCATATTTACTTCAAGATTTATTTTTAATCATCATAGTCCCAGTTATGCTTAATTCTCCCTCAAATGTTCCTGAGGTTGAGTCCCAACCCCTTCCATCAGTTCTATCATCTTTTTTCCCAGTGTTTTAATTCAGTTGTCATATCATCTATACATCGTTGGAACTTTCTTCTAATTTCTTAATTTTGCTTTCAATATCAAGATACTCTCAATTACGTCCAAGTCAGATTTTAGTTCTTCAGTTGCCTTTTTAAGTTTCTTTCTTGCGTCTTGCATTTCTTTTTTTATACAGTTGCCTTTCATTGTGTGTCTGATTTTTCTTATTATCCTATTCTCTCCACTGATCATGCTTCTCCTGTCTCACTGAGGCTGTCTTCCTGGCGTCTGATTGAGTATATTACTAAGAATGTGTCAACTATAAGAAGAATTACTATGCATGGCAAGGCCCCACCTGTTTTTGTTTTGTTCACTCTTCGATGAATGAGAAAATTTTATCCAATATTTGTGCTTCCCACAGAGTACTCAGATTGCTTTTGATTCCATTTTCTTTCAGCATAAATATTGGATGAATACTCCTTATATCCAAACAAGAGCAGAAAAGATGTGCATAGTTTCTGAATGAACTCATGATATCTAGGCAGCATTGTAACTACTCTAGACCTATTAGGTTAAGAGGTAATTTTCCTCAGTTCTTACCACATTTGGCCTGATACTCTGAACAGAGGAAGTATATAATAACAATGATAATACTGAATAATCACATGCGCAATTCCTGAATTAATTGTGCCAAATTTACTTTAAAATGTTGGCATTTCTTTCCTGATTCTGCAAGCAACTGCCAATTCCCCATATAACCAGTTGTATAATATACCTAGAGCATATATGTTGTCATTATGGTAAACATACAAGTTATTGTCCAAAAAGGAAAATCTGAGTGATAACCATGCCAGGGTAGCAGTATGTACTAGGATAATCCTAGGCAACCGGGAAGTATGGTCACCCAAATTCTAGGGTTCTCAGATGGATATGGAAGATGAAGTACCAATCCAAAAATAAGGTAGCTGGAGTTCTACTAGTGTTTTGCTTTTTGAAATGGAAGCCACCATGTAGTAGAAGGATGGGCACTAAGTTTTTAGAGCACAACAAACCTTTCACTTTTGAATCAAAGAACAGATTCTTGTAGGAGTTTCAATTCTGTCATTCTTGGATTTTGCTCTTATAATTGCATGAGAGAGGAAACCAACAATTCATCATCTCAGTTCAGTTCTCTTGGCCTTGTAGTTTATAGGTGGTTTCCTGAAATTCTTGTGATATATTGATGAGTCTCATTGTCCACTTTGTCATGAACTTTTGTGTGTGTGTGTGTGTGTGTGTGTGTGTGTGTGTGTGTGTGTGTAATTATGTTATTGAGTTCTGGGAGAAAGTAAGTTGGGATGTGCTAGCAAGATTTCATATGACTTTCTATTTCATTCAATCTGGTAATATGTGTCCTTAATCATGTGTTAAAATCTACTCCACATTCCTTCTTTAGGTATTACATTTAATAAATGTGTTCAATTTTTTTCCATCACTTTGTATAGATCAGCAACTCCTACAGAATATGGAACAACAAATGGATTTAATATTTATATCGAATATCTACTAATGTATCATATGTTTTAACTTGCTTGAAATATATTCAGCACTTTACACCAATGAGTGTCAAATGTTTTACTGCTAGTAACAAAGTATGTATCATAAATTGAAAAATTTCTAATTATCATATTTAGTTTTGTTAGTGACCATCTTAAAGCTTAATCTAGTGATTTAAATATATTATCTGATTTACATAGGTGTACACTTAACTCCTTAACGACTGTTAATATTGAACATGAGCCAGTGGGGCACTGCTCCCAATGTACAAATAAACTGGATGGCTGCTTTGAAGGTATTTAGTGAAAAGATAAAGTCTGTTCAAGCAAAAGACGCTTCAGAATGTAAAATCATGCCTTCATGCTTATAATCTAGCTCTAATTAATCTATATGCAACTATGCCTATTTTTATTGCAGAGTAGCCACAATATTAGTGCAAATTTAATCCAAGAAGTTTTGTCTCTAAATTTCTTGTGGCTTTCTGGACCATTGTGATCTCTTATTCTATTGCCTGATGTCTCTTCTTCCATGCAGTTGTCAGTTCCACCCAGGAGAGTGGTGTCACTTCCAACCGTGACCCTGTAGCACTTCCCTGTCCCTGAAAACTGTGTGTAGCATTACAGAAACAGTTTGAATTTCTCAAAATTTCACAGGTACCAAAAGCCTCTGGCCAAATTTTGAAACAGGTTAGAGGAAGACAGTCCCATGTGCCTTTCTCTCTTCATCCCTATTGCTTCCAGAAATTTCACCAAAAATAAAGCATTTGAGATGTCGATAAAAGATCTATGCTGTTTGATAAGTGATCAAAACAGATGGTATTTTTAGCATATTAAACTAATGTGCATTATCTAGTCTTTCACATCTGGTTCCTTTAACGGTTTTATATAACACGAGAAGTAAATTCTTGCATTTGTTGATTTTGTTGCTTTTGTTATAATTTATTACTGCCCAGATGATCATGTGTCTTCTTGTTTTCAATTCTTCTTTATTACAGCTTCTATGATAATTTATCAACTAAATTTCATGTTTAATCCTTTGCCATAAGCTAGCTCATTAACAAGTGTTTTTCAGGTAGTATGGGTAATTATTTAAAGTATACATTACCACTGAGGTAAATAAATCCCTTCAATATGTCATTTAAACCATTATAACATCATTATTGAGAAGTAGAACATTGGCTGAGAGTTTTTTAAGTATCTTACCAATATACAACATTACCTGGTTTCATTCAGGGTCACAAGAGAATAATTGTATTTGTAGCTTGCATTCTTTTCTTTTCTTTTTTTTCCAACTGGGGGCAACGAGTATGTAGCAAAACTTGTCAGCTAAGTTCATAAACATTTACAGTAACAATCACTATTAAAATCTAATATGCATATTATAAAATTATAATTTTATTCCTGGATTGGAAATTATTTCTAAATGTCCACATGTCACTGATATATATATATATATATATATATATATATATATATATATCACATATACACACACACACATATATATATACACATACATGTATATATCTTTTGTTGCATAGAGAGAGAGAGGAGGAGAGAGAGGAGTATATATATATAATTAAAATAAAAATATATATTTAGTAATATATTTACATATATGTGTATATATGTATACGTGACTCAGACTTCAATGAGAAGAAAAGAGAAAAAAGTGAAAAGAGAAAAAAAATGTAACAATTTTGTTTGGTATTTTGCTGCTAGAGTATAAAATACTGATAGCTCAATTAAATGTATGAGCTCATATATATATATATTCAAATATATATGTAATCTTCCCATTTCTATATATATGTACATATATAAATTTTTTCTTGTTCAGATAATCCTATGTCATACAATGAATTATCCTATAAAAGTTTTTTAAAAATACCTCATTAGAGAAATGCTGTCCTTTCCATGCTTAGTTTGTTCTTCCATGTATTTTATATACTAATTTGATATTTCACATGTTAACAAGAACTGCCACTTTATTTCATTTTAATAAATAGCGGTGCTTGGTTTTGTCCGATTGTCTCCTGTAAGTAAAAAATGCAGTATTTTGTGACATCTACATTGCAATGCTCCAATTTCAATGAAAAAGAAAGAAGAAAAAAATAATTAACTTTGTTTGGTATTTTGCTGCTAGAACATAAAATATTGACAGCTCAATTAAAAGTATGAGTTCAAATGAAATGTACTTGCTCATTTCAAATTTATATGCAGTTCATTAAAAAAAAAGCAGCTATTCTGCAGTCTCTTTGAATGGGATGTTGTAGAAACAGGATAGTGGACTGGGAAGCAGGAAACTCAGCTTTTGGCCAACTCTACCAGTAACAAATTGTGCCATGGTGGCAATTCCTTCATCTCTGGAGGCCTTGGTGTTTGCATTTGGAACATGACAAAGTAAAATTGCACTATCTTTAATGTCATTTCTAGGAGAAAACCCAATGCTATGTGCTTATTTGGGAAGGATGCTAGAATTTTAAGTATCTTCACACCGTTGCACAAACCACTAAAAATGAAGCACCACTAGCAACATATCTAAATATAATTATTTTATATGGTAGTAGGGTGAAATTTGAAAACAGATTGTCATTCTAGAAATATGTGGAAATCCTACACAGATAAAAAGTAGCAAGGGGATAACAGATAATGGGAAACTTAAAGACCGTGAACTGTAATATCTGGAGTATCCTTTCTCATTCTTCATTTTCCACTAAATGTGGTCATTTTCTTCTTGTTGATGCCTTCATTTAAGGCCAGCAAATGATTTTGACCCTCCTCTAAATCCAGACATGTTTTTCCACACACTTTGATAATTTGCTTCACGGCAAGGACAGACACAATGTTTTTAACTTTTGTGTTTAGCAATGCAATGATGTACTGCTTATACTTCATGGTCTGGGCTAAATGTCATCCAGAGTGTGTCCCATGATCAATGTCATTAATAACGCGTTCCTCTATGGCTCTCTAACCCCTTTTTCAGAGGGAATAAGATAACCCTCTTATTTTTATGAATTGGAAAACAATAATTCCTCTAGCTAAGGTGTGTGAGCCCTGGAAGTGAGCGCTTTATCAATCTAAATTAGACCAGAAGCATTTTGTTCAGTGAAGTGTAGGCTACAGTTCATTGATTCAGTAACATTAAGTAATTATCATGTTAGAATAACAGCACTTCCTGAACTTCTTAAACTCATTGGTCAATCCACGAATCAATCAATATATCTCTTCAGAGAAGTGGAATAAAAATTAATGTTCCTATGGATGCTTTAACAGTGTATGTATTTACTACCTTAAGTTTGAACTGAAAAGATTCTCAAGAAATATTCTAGAATTCAGTATTTTTGTATTTGAATGGGGGGAACCTAACTTGCTTAAAAAGCCCCATTAAGTTATTTGAGCAAAATATGTATCTGCCTGATATTATTCATACCATCCTTAATAATTTTAGTCTGGCCTCAGGTTTTGAGTTCATACTCATGTGTTACGTGCTTTTAAACATCATAGATATATCTGAAGAACATATTTAGGAAAAATGAAGACACGAGCTAGGTGAGAATGAACAAAGGAATTAAGGGCTTCTGTTTTGCAGGTAAATATTCAAAAAGAAATGGAGAACAGGCTACAAATTTATGGTGTGCAGATAGAATTATTTCTGAAAAGCATTTTTTTTCCAAAATGCAATATCTGTCTTTCTTCATGTTCCGTCTGTCTAGATAGCTGATCTATAATGAGCCGAAGAAGAGATTTTGATCTTTCCTAAGAGTGTTTTGTCAATGATCAGAAAGAACTGGTTTCATTTTTTTCCAAGTTGAACTAGAATGTCATAAATCAAGAAAGGTGAAGTTTCTCAGCAAAAGAGGTAGTAAATGCACTGAACCTTTACAAGTTGGTATAGCATTGTATTTTTCCTTTTTTTTTTTTTTTTTTTTTGGTGTGTGTGTGTGTAAAATGTATTGATAAAAGAATCTGTGCACCTCTGACACTTTTGGAGGCAAATGAAAATATCATGGGGAGAGAACAAAGATGAGGTTAGCAGGATCCTTCCTAACCAAAGAATTTATAAAACATAAAACAAGTTGGACCCGTTTTAAAACTTCAAGACAAGACACTCACATACATTTGTATGAAAAAAAGAGAACCTTCATAGTGTTAACTGATTTTTTTTATCATTATGCTCTTTTCAGGGATTTTTAGCTTCGAAGTTGTTTCATTTTAATATTGAAATTTTCCTTCACTTACTTAAGTCTATATTTAAATGTATGTATGTGCACAGTATGTGTACATTGTTTTAGTCTCCTAGGTGTGTATGTTTAAGCAGAATTTATGGACTGCCTCACTTCTTCAGTAAAAACCTTTAATGAAGATGGAGACTGCTTCTCAGAAACAAAATACATTTCTATATTTCTAACTCAATTTTTCTGCCTTTGGTGCAGTGACTAATAACAAACATATAGTTCATTACAGAATTCCAAACTGCCCATTAATAATTAGTTATCGTTAGGGGATATTAATTCCACCCCCCCCCCCCCCAGCATCCAGGTACTGCAGCCAGGGGTTAACTAAGAAGTTCAGTTTAGGGGAAGACATATTAATGCAGACCTCAAAATATAAAATGTTATTGAGGATCAATAAGCATCCTTTTATATTTCACGTCTTTCTTGGTCTAGTCTGGAAGCCAAATTTTGGGTTCTCCCTCACCACTGCTGAGTATAGTCTTTAGTATTTAGCAATTCAGTTCTCTTTTCATCTCTAGTTTTCTTCACTTTTTTCACTCCAAATCCTCCTTTTCATTGTCGTTGCCAGCTAAAAATGTGCTCTTTTTATTGGGCGAGTCCTTTAATAAATATATTAGGTAGTGCTAGCTGCTATAACAAAAAGACCACATATTGTGTGATGGTTGAAGTATATTAGAGGGATTTTTTCCCCTTGTTCACTTACTGACCAGATAAGAGTTGTTCTTGATCTGAGGTGTGATCCTGCGCCTTCAGAAACAGACTAGCAAGGGCTTTGTCATCTTCTTTAAGGAAAAAACAAACAAACCTCTTGGATTGCGTTGCCCATCTGCCAGTCACACAGTCATCCAGAAGGGGAGGGGAGCATAGCAGAGTGTTTGGGATGTCTTAGTGGGTCAAGCCTACAAAATAAACAATCTCTTCTGCTCACAATCCTTTGTCGTTTAACTGTATGGTCATGCTTAATTTAAAAAGTAAGATGGGCAATGCAATCTACCTGTAAAGACAGACAGGAAGATGAAGAAAGCATTTTCATAAATAGCTTAGCTGTCCCTGCACAAGAAAGTCACTTGACTCTAAATGAAACTTTTGTGCATTTAACCCTGCCACAAAAACACCTGTATCTCTATTTTCAGATGAGAGATAGGGTCACTTAAACAGTCTTTTACTGGTCAAATATACATATGTATTAATTGCTTACTGAGTTTTTACTTAGTTGACTTACTGCTTTTCTATCCAATGGTAATGCTCGCAGGCACATTTTTATCTTAGATTTGATCAATCATGTATGATATCATTCAGAGAAAGACTGAAGATTGCTGCTTACTGGTTTAATGTCCTTGATTTTTCTGTACTTAACGTTTCATGAAGAGGGTGCCTGGGTGGCTCAGGTCATGATCCCAGGATCCTGGGATCGAACCCTGCATCTTTGGGCTTCCTGCTCAGCAGGGAGCCTGCTTCTCTCACTCTTTCTCTCTCTCTCCTTCTGCCCCTCCCCACTGCTGATTCTCTCTCTCTCAAATAAATAAATAAAAATCTCTAAAAAAAAAAAAAAGAAGGTTTCATGAAGATTAAGATCCATTTCAATATTGATCATTCCTGATACCTAGTAGTAAGATCGATGCTTTTTTTTTTTTTATGGTAAGTATCAAAGTAATACGTATAAATGTGTGTTTAATGAGTGAAAAAGACAAAAAGTTGATGAGATGGATAATTTATTTTAAATAATAATTATATTATTAACTCCAGTAGATGAGATATTTCCTTTTTAAAGAGAAAATGTTATTCCTAGGGAGAAAAACAGGAATTTCATTTTTGAAGCATATACTTCTAGCTTTGAAAGTTATCTTATATTTGAGGAACTTGTCTTTGATTACCCTTAATACATAGCTTTTGCACTTTCATTTAATTCTTTGCCTGCATGTTTCAACCTCACACCATATTTCCTCTGTATCCTTTTACTTTCTCCAAAAGAATGTGAATTTTAGCTCCAGCTGAAAATTTACCAGATTCTAAGAACAGACATGATAGACATTGTCTATCAACAAATACAGAGACTCTTAGTTTAGATGGACAAAAATATTATTCATTTCCCTTCATATGCATATGGATGTTTTAAATTTAATGTGAATAGCTTAAAGACATTTTATATGGCATTATTCATGGTGGAATTTCTTGTCATGAGAAAGAAACAATTAATAAAAAAAGGCAATTATTTTCAGCAGTTTAAAGAGGAAGATTTAATGAAACATTTATATATGGTAGTACAGTCACCATATGCAAAACAGCATAAACAAAGATTCATTTTAATATAAAGATATTAAAAAGTTTTCATTTTTAAAAACAATTTCATGGTATATTTTATTTAATGCCCATTCTTTATTACTTTCAGTTGAAAAAATATTATCCTCATGAACATTTTTATCAGTCTTATGCAACGAGACAGATTACTACTTTTTTTTATACTGAGAAAAGCTCTGAAATTAGAAAAATTAAAGTTTTCTTTAGGGCTTCATTTTTAGTTTTTATTTTCCCAAAGGATTATGAAGTCTTCCATCCTACTAGATCATCTTATTCAAGTCAGACATAACATCATGTGCTGTAGTTATTTTGGATAACATTGGTAACTGTTCTTAGCATTCAGAAGACCATGAAAATACTGGGAAAGCCTCAAAGTTGAATAGTTTATAGTTAATAACCAGTAGGTCCACCAGACTCAGGATGATAAATCTTCATAATATTCAAAAATGATTTAAGAAGTTTTCCTTCAATTTTTCTGTGTGTATATAGTTGTGTAGCTAAGTTATTACCAATCAGTTGCATCTAGAAAATACACATACATAGACACACATAACACACAACTCTGTCTCTCTCTCTGCATACACACACACACCCACACCCATAATGATGAAAATAAGTCCTTCACTGTAGCAATTTTATCATGTAATTTTAATAAACCTACATCAAAAATAAGATGTGAACAAAGTCAAATTTAGAAGTAAATAGAATGTTTAATAGACATGTATTTAAAAAGGCATCTATGTAAAGGACTAAAGAACTGAAGTATCAAATAACAAGTTAAGACTTAAACCTTTAAATGTTCATTTACCAG
This sequence comes from Ursus arctos, assembly GCF_023065955.2. NCBI lineage: Eukaryota > Metazoa > Chordata > Mammalia > Carnivora > Ursidae > Ursus > Ursus arctos. Next base: position 58,571,228 of record NW_026623056.1, on the reverse strand, counting down.
AATTACTTTGTAAACTTTACAATTATTTCAAATCTTAAAAAGGAGAGCATTCGCATTTCTGCAAAACAATTAAAATTATCCTACTTTAAGAGGTTTTTGCTCTATAATAGTATAATGGCATTACTGCTGATAGCATTGGTTCCATTAATGCAGGAATTAATAATATGCTGGTACCTGGCTCAGGTCTTACATACATAGTTCAAGATATTTGCATAGCATTTAACAGGTTGTGATGACTATGCTGTAGCTATATAAGCCTGAAAAATAAAATCCATTCAGAATGCCTTAAGATAATTATTTTCATTCAGAATTATATAAACTTGAGTATTCTGTCTATGCAGACTTCTGTTCTTTAGCTCTTAGATATTTTTGATTCCTTCAAATTATACTCTATAAAATAGATTTGATGCTACACTAGGTGAATTTGTGTATTACAAGATTACTAGAGGTTGATCTTCCATTATTTCAGTTACATACAATCTGATACAATAAACTTACTCACTGAGAGCAAAACGAATTATGCTCTCACTTATGAGAAAACCATGCTCCAACACACAGTTGCTATTCAAATAAATTCATTCACGCCTACATGTTATTAGGTACTAAATTACCTTTAAAATAATTCAGTAATTTAAAAAGTAGAAGGTTTTTATTAAGGGATTTTTAGAGCAAAAGAAGAAATGTAATTTTAGCACAGGCAACCATTTCTAACATGAATTCGCTGATCTAGAAAATTACTTTAATGCACATATCAATATACAAGCCAGTTGCTTATATTTCAGCAATTTAAAAAAATCTATGTATTCATTTTTTGTGTGTAATGAAAATATATAAGTAATTTTCATAGCAAAACCATAATTTTGACTTTATTACTGTTATTCCAGGGAAATGAAGTTTTAATTAATAAGTTTTTATTTAATTAATTAAAATTAGTAACAAGTACAAAATGGGAAAGCATAATTCATCCTAGGTTTAGTGTAATCTTTCTGTATTGAGAAAATTAAATGTATTGATAGAAAAATGCATCTTTAACTTGTTTATGATAAAAGAGACCTGGTAGCACTTAATTTAAGATTTGAAAAAAAGGACATGCATCTTAAGAAAAATATGAAAGAAAGAGAATATTATTTTATTAAATACCACTACTTAGATGTCTCAAATTCATGTACATTACTGAACTCAAATCATTTTCATTTTTAATATCATTTTAAAACTCCATGCCTGTTATAATGTTTGGCATACAGTGGACATTGAATAAATTGTTTCTGGGTGGATAGCTGAATAGAAAATTATTTAATATGAGATCTAGTTTGAAATTCCTATCTTGCCATTTCCTAGCTATTTACTTTAAAACTTATGACTTACCATTATTTATGCTATTGATGACAGTAATATACATCTTGAAGTTATTTCTGCTCTTTACTTAGAGGGGACTATATTTTTGTGCATCAGGGAAATGTAATATTTCAACGTAAGTGGTAAGGCATTTTTAACATTTTTTTAATTTCTAATACTTTACATAAATAAACGCCCAAGGATGATTGTTTTTACTTCCCAATTATGTTGATTATATCTATTTACTCAAAGATTCCCATGTTGAAAGATAAATATGAATCCCATATAACTTTTGTTATATGCTAAGTATTTGAAAAACAGGGTATATCTTTTGTATGCCTGAAACTTCTGCTAAATAATATGACTTGATTTGATATGGTCTTTGAATCACAATTTAATTCATTCCTGTTTATTTGTTCCTCTAGTATAAATCAGGTTATACATTATTTATTCATGTTTCCTTTTAAACCATCTCAGATTCATTGCTTATTATATTTCCAAAGTGTACATAAATATGCATATATTTCTTTCTCTAACTTTCATCTATTTATGCAAATTTTTCATTTTATATTTCAGCATTATCATTTTCATAAATAAATTCCTTATGACATTCTTCTCATGACATTCTAATGTATCTAGTTGCGTGGAGCTTATTTGCTGTATTTTAAACTCAAGTTTTCATGCTTGGTTCTTCTTTCACCTTTCCCCATATTTCTTTGCTCTTCTTTTTTTGTCTTACCCTTCTATTCCAATATTCCTGATTTAAAATAAAATTTCATTTACAGAAAGTTTTCCCACAATTTACATCACTCAATACAAATGTATAAAATCAGTGCTCAGTAAGAACCTTACCTTAGGGGTGCCTGGGTGGCTCAGTTGTTAAGTGTCTGCCTTTGGCTCAGGGCGTGATCCCAGAGTCCTGGGGTCAAGCCCTGCATCAGACTCCCTGCTCTGCTGGGAGCCTGCTTCTTCCTCTCCCACTACCCCTGCCTGTGTTCCCTCTCTCGTTGGCTGTTTCTCTCTCTCTGTTAAATAAATAAAAATCTAAAAAAAAAAAAAAAAAAAAAAGAACCTTACCTTAAATTGGCAAACTTACAGCCAAACCAATTTATAGAATACTTTTTCAAGTGTCCCAATTTAGAGCAGCAATAGAAGCTAGTCAGGACCACACAGAAATGACAAATAAACTTCAGGAAGCAAACTTTAAAAATCAAAGTGGGTGAACTCACTATTGTTACATTGCATGTCATATGCATTTGGCAAGGTATGCATAGGTACGAGTTCTATCCTCTTCAACACCTCAGCCAGGGAACAGTAGGAAAATTCTTTTGATTTCTGTATGAAGGCAAGGGAAGGTGATCTAGTCTATCCATTTGGACGGGACCTAATTTGGCTAGCGTAACTCTAGCAAGAGAAAAACTTTTGGAAATGTTTAGGGGGAAGAAGATGATGAGAATCGATTGTTAATGTGTTTTTATTATTTGGTGGTTAAAAATGCACTTATTGAAAAGCATTATTTAGAAGGGTACCATTTCTATTTCCTGTTGAAGGAATATTTCAGCATCAACATGTATACATACACAGTTCTAAATAAAAATAATTGTTTTATTATTACTATAACTCATATGGTTTTTATATATATGATGTCACTTACCTCCTATTGTTTTTCTAACTTGTCACTCTACTTGTTTAGCCTTATTGCTTAGCCTCAGGTTCCCTTTCTCCTAAAGTTGCTTTGGTTCATTTTTACTTGTCCATTTAACTATCTCTTTCCATCTGAGCAGAAACTTTTGCATGCCATTCTAAGGACACTGTTGTCATACGCTTTGTTTGCATTGTGTAATACACAAATAAATTCCTCTTGCCAAATGCATATGATAGTGCATGCTTTCCTTCAGCACAAGAGGACTTATGACTTGATTAGATTTAATTACTGTTAAATCTAAGATGGAATTTTGCTCTAAACCATTGTCCACTTATACGATTGTGAATATAATAGGGAGATTCTAAGTATTTCATGACCACAGGTTTGTATGGGTCATATTTTTGGTCAAAGGAGAATGTGTGTGTTTATATAACTTGATGTTTTTTTGCAGTCAGTGTTTCCTTTTAAACATAAAATTTATCTTTAGATGACTTCATATTTGTAAAGCACCTCTCAGAAACAATCATACCATGCCTAAATTCTCCCTTGTTCAACCTGGGCATCTTTTTTTATTATTCTCTATATGCTACACACCTGTAGATCATGTGTTCTTATGATATGTGTAAAGAAAATTGGACAGATGTACATTTGTGATGATTATGTCAATGAGAAACTGCATTTATTTCCTTATGTTTTCTATTAGATTTGCTTTGATTGTTTATTTTAAGAACAGAAGTAAATAGTACAAGAGGTAGGTTAACAACGATTATACCGGTGAAGATGCAAGAAGACTAAGAAATGTCTGGTGGGCTAGTAGCATTTTTATCAACGTACCATAAAGAAAAAAAAAGAAATATTTCTTGGGCTTCCACAGCACTTAAAAATGAATAGTATTTTCAAAATAAAGGTCAAGACTATATAAGAGAAATCTGCAACATGAGGCTAGGTATACTCTTATTTACCTTTATAATATATTTTTATTTTCATTTAAGTTTTGTTAATATTGCCATTAGGGAAAAAAAAAAGTGTGCATATCAGGCCAACACATTTATTCAAAAAAGACTATGCTGGCCAACACATAACAATAACTGCTGATCTAAAAATAGGCACCTCTTTTGAGGTGCCTTTCCTGAAGTGGGAAAATACTGGTACTGGTTATTCTTATTCTTCTCAATCTGCCTGGTGGATCAAAGCAGACATTTATGAAATAATTATCCATAGAACAGACAGAAGTCATCTGAGTCAGAATGAAGATTATACAGAATAATTGACAAGTTGTATAAAGAAGTAAATAACAAAACAACAAAATCTCCCTCAAATTCTGTATTCTCTCTTCAATCTCTTTTGTTAATCTCATTGTCAAGTTTTTTCAAAAGTGTTCATTAGACTTAATATCTTCATTTTATCACTCTCATTTTCTAAAGCATTGCATTCTGCTTTCTCCTTTGATTTTTTTAAATTAATCTTTTCATGGCAAAGCCCCTAAGGCATATTGGTGGTCACTCCCAATAGACATGACTCTGATCTTTTATAAACTTGGTTTTCCTGCAATATTTGAATTATGAAAATCTCTCATTCTTAATTTTTCCCTGCCTTTGGATGTACCACTCTCTCTTCAGTAATCAACTATTTTAGTCTCCTCATCCAATAGCTGCTGTTTTTTTCGTGTTACCCTACATCTGTTTGCTTGGGTAGTTGCTTTCTACATTGAATCTGGGCTTGACCCTGTGACTAATTTTGGCCAATGGGACAATAACAAACTTGAAACAAGAAAAGACTTGAAAAATGCTTGTTCATTGGGCTGTACTCTTGGGAGCTAGGAGGCATGATATCAAGCCCAGTCACCACCTGTCATCCCAGATGACACCAGCCTATCCCCAGAAGCGGAGCCCCCAAAAGCAGATGACTGGTAATTGGCCATAGATGTATTAGGGAGCACAGCCAAGATTATAAGAACTGCGAGTGAAGCCCACTACAAATGACACTTCACAGAGCTGTGTGTTCCCAAATGGTGGTTAATGTATGGCGCGGCTTTGGGTGGTTTGCTAAAATGAAAAAAATGAACAAATTTACTACTTTTCTTTTTGTGCCTAGATCTTAATTAGTGACACAACTATCTATTCTGTCATCTGTCTGGAAAACCAAAGTCTTTTTCAAATGTCTTCTTTCCATTCTGTCTTTCATCAGTTGATCCTTAATTCTTGCTGTTTTTTTTTTAATCTTGCTGTTATTTAAACCTCAAATTATTTTAATACTGAAATAATTGAATGTTTTATAAAATTAATATATATTTTTGATTACTTGATATATGCTAGAATTATTAAGGCAGTAACTAGAAGTACAATGATTTGTTCATTTTGGAATATGGACTTAAGTGCCTCTCTCCACCCTTAGGTTCTATATTCCATATCTCTTTCATAACACACAATATTTTGATTGTCTTATATGGTGTAGGTATGGGCCTATTGTTGATTCTTTAATTTTATGTTATTTCATTAATCCTGAGCCTTCTGAAAGGTTTTTAAAGTCATCTTTCTCAAAAATAGTATAGAGAATGAAAAGATAGTCTATTTGTTGAGGCTTTTTTTCATTTATAAAAACGAAGAATTGTGTCTCTGGTTGTTTCACTAAGATGTAAAATCTCCATCATCTTGATTCCTTGTTTAACCAAAGACTGTTTGCACAGCTTGCAAAGAATACTTTTGTAGGCAATTAAATCTCTACAGTGCCTCTGTCTCATGGCTATGTTTGCCAGCTTTCTGGACCAGAATTTCTATTCTCACTTACAAAGCTAAGTAATACCCACAAAATCCTTGAAGGAATTTAAAATGACGTTTCTGACAATTAGAGTACAAGGGGGAAAACTCTTAAACATTTGGCATTGGATAGTTATATGAGTGAGTGTCTTTTCTTATTATACCTATCATAAGTGCTATGCACAGGAAACGTTTTAAAATATGTTGCCAATATTTCTTAGCTACTTATACCTTGCTACTTCACTCAGAAAGACATGCCCTTTCTAAAGTAATCATGGAAACAAATGAAACAAGTCTTCTGTCAAGCACCCAGTCAACATAGCTTTGTGAATGGATTGAGTATATCATAGGGCATTGTCAATGTTGACCTTAATGAAACGACTCCTATCAAGTATTATAGTATGTGGTATGCTTCTACACTTTGTTATTTCTTTTCATTTGCATTAATGCGTCTTACTCATAGTAGGTGTTCAATAAATAATGTTAGAATAAGTAAAAATTAACAAACAGTAAGTTATTTCTCTATTCAGATTTCTTTCCTAACTTTTTTATTCCTGTGTCAGCAGGAAATATATCCTGTTATGCTATAATAAAGGGGGAAATACATAGTTTTGGAGTCTAAGAAACATACGCCACCTCTTAAAAACTTTCCCTTTAAATTGATGTGTTGGTTAGAGGAGAAAACTTATATATAGAGGCGAGAGAGAATTCTAAAATACAGAATTTGAATATAGGTGATAAAAATCTAAATCTTGGGGCGCCGGGGTGGCACGGTCATTAAGCATCTGCCTTCGGCTCAGGGCGTGATCCCGGTGCTCTAGGATTGAGCCCCACATCGGGCTCCTCTGCTAGGAGCCTGCTTCTTTCTCTCCCACTCCCCCTGCTTGTGTTCCCTCTCTCCCTGGCTGTCTCTCTCTATCAAATAAATAAATAAAATCTTTAAAAAAAAATCTAAATCTTATAAAACTGATGGGCACTTTGCTGGGTCAGTGTGAGTGAGGACGGGCAGATGGAGAGACAGATATGGGACAGCTACATCAATTTAATCATATTGCGTTCTTGAGAATATATATTTAAAATTCAGCTATATAAGAATGATATGCTATAAAAAGTGCTAAGACTAATCCTTTGTTTTTTCCTTGGAAATTTTTATCAAAATTGAGCCTGCTATTGCTACTTTTTTAACATGACGTCAACAAAATGTAAATTAAGTTTAGTAATCTGCAAGTTGATAATGAGATAGTTTTTCCATTCATATAAGAAAAACATTATTAGAAATAAACAAGTGTCCTACTTTTTATATTCAGATTCTCTTTTTTTTTTTTTCCTGGTTTATATCTTAAAACAACTAGCATATTCAAGGATTAGATCTATGTGTTTGGACAAATGCTGTTGTATTATGTTATAAACAGAAGCGTTTATAGGGATTTGGTTAAATGAAGTAGCAAATGCACAAAAATAAGCCATTAAAAATGGCTTAATACTCAATTCAAACCACTGATGACCACTATTTATGGATAAGAGCATACCCTATTTTCTCACCAACACTTCTGCTTTCTATTTGGCATGCATCCAAATTTCTGCTGTGTTAACATTTGCTCCTGGGAGGAGATGAAGGAAAAAAGGTCCATAAGGTTTCCACTGGCCCAGATAGTAGAAACATCTGCTGGATTCATGAGCAGCTTGCTGGCCCAAGTCAGCAGGGAGAGTTGATGCTTATCAACCTTGCCATATGAGTCAATATTTCCTGTGCCCTGGGGCTACACAAGCTTAATCAAGAAAAAATAAGGAAGCGCATTACATGTCAAAATTCCCTCATTAAATAAGCATTATATATTTTTAAAGTAACTATCATGGCATTATAAATTATGAATTTAGTACTAATGAAATTCGAATTGTAACAAATAGCAGATTTTATTGAATTTTATCATTCATTATTCAATTTTGAGTAATGATGGATTCCATGCATTTAGAACTTTGCTTACAGAGATTTGACCCTTAAATGTGAAGAGTTTGTTGTTCTTGCTGAGAAAAAGTTTGTCAAAAAATTATGTACCACATTTTTTTTTCATAGTCATCTTTGTAGGTACCTTTAAATTAGCTGGTCAATTATTTAAATGTGAGATTTGGGATTAGAGTCCTGAACATAAATTTAATGAATAATTACTAAATATAATTATTGATTTTTAACACACACATTTGCTATTTCAGAAATAGTTGTATTCAGAAGTGTATACTTATTGCCATGTTATTGCCAATACCCTATACACTTGCAATTTTTGTTTTGTTTTGTTTTTACAGTTGCTCTCTGAGTCTGTGGCTTATCCTATCAGTGCCCTAAATTTGAAAAATCTGTACCTTCCAAGGATTTGTTAAAATTTTCGCAAAATACAGCAATGGATGGATATCTAAATTTAAGCAATGAGACGTATCAGCTGTTACTAATAATATGCATATATTATAAATATATATATATTTTTATATATATTTTTATTTATATATTATATACATATAATATATTTATATATTATATATAGAGAAAAATACATCTTATATTTATCTATCTATATTTATCTATGTATCTAACATAGCATACATCTTTGGTTTCAGATCTGTCAAAGCATATAAGACTAGGAATTTGAAATGAAAATCAGTTGTTGCACTAATTATATGTAGAATTCATGAAATTTGGCAGTCTGTTTAGTTTCAGTCTGGTCTGGAAAGGAAATAGGACAAATAGAAACAGTTTTGAGCATGAATAATGTGATTACTCTATTCTTATTGGACGAGCATTTACCTCAGCAGATAGACTATGCAGAAAGTATCCTTTTTGTTAATCTGATACTCTGGTTGCCTGCCCACTTTACTAGAGCAGTAGCACAATTCTTGGTTTCATGTATATGATAATATCCATGAGACACAACAGGCTTTATCCAACATCAAATGTATCCAAAGGTCACAAGACAAGTGATACAACAAGGATGTCAAGAACTCGCAGAAGCTCAGTGACACTGAAATGCTTCAGAGTGTGCACAGTTACTCCTTATCCAAGACTCGACTGCGCCGATTTAGGTACCACACCTCAGGGAGAAGACTCCAGTTCTGGAGTCTATTCAGTTTTTTTGCTTCTTTATTTTTTTTAAGATTTTATTTATTTACTTGAGAGAGAGAGTGAAAGAGAACAAGCAGGGGGAGCGGCAGAGGGAGAGGGAGAAGCAGGCTCCCTGCTGGCAGGGAGCCCAACTCTGGTCTTGATCCCAGGACCCCACCAGGATCATGACCTGAGCAGAACGCTTAACCCACTGAGCCAGTCAGGAGCCCCTGAGTTTTGATGCCTTTGTAGGCACGCAGCCTTCACAAGATTATGTCACCAGTTACCATTCTCTGGTACAACGTCATTCAGTCAATCCTCATTTATTATTCAGTAAATATTCCCAACAATGAAATGTAGATGCTTAGTCTAGTGCACGGCCACCTCCCCAGTTCTCCTTTATTTTGAATCCAGTATACACCTATGAACTCCTTGAACTGCAAAGATGATTCAACCAGAGTCAACTTTTTAGGAAAGACCAAGAACCAGCTGTTAACCCTTTCTTTCCAATATTGTAGTGAAGAGATCACTGGTGTTGCTACCAATACTTTTTTTTCAGTTATCATTTTGCATCCATCTCTCCAGAACATGTGTTCTTAAAATTTCAGGAATCAGTTGAGATATTTTCAATTCCATCTCTATTTTATTGAAGTTTAATTTTAATAATTTCATTTGAAACATTCCAATTCATTATAATTTTCTATTAACAGATTAAAAATGTAGTAACCCAAAAAGGGATATGAGAAGATGGCATTAATTCTTTTTCTGCTTCATCAGAAGTAGAATTCTTTGAGCCGACTTATTTGTACATATCTATACAAAGTATCAAGTTTCATTTTAATATTTTCCCACAGCAGTTTCCACTTGCTCTCATAGGGCAGTGTTTCCCCTAGATCTAATGTGGCACTACAAAGGATCTGAACATCAAAGCATGTAAACATGGACAAGATGGGTGAAATCAACATTAATGAAATCTTTGTGCATTCAGAAATGATCAAACAGTGAAAAACACATCCTATTAACCACTGTGTTATTACATTTTTTTTTCGAAAGAGAGCTTGTTCCTTAGGGAATAGTCCAAGTTGATTTATATGTTGCCACATATTGATCAACACTTACATAATTCAGGTGGTGTCATTTTGAACACGTTTCATGTGTTCAAAAATATGTACCCATTATGTCTATAATGATATCATATGCCTGTTAGAGAATGAAGTGTAACATGTATTTCTGCCTCTGCTAACAAGAATTTTCTACATGTCTTGGGTTCACATACTAATAGTTTCCTTGAGCATAAAAATGCTGTTATTAGAACAGAAAATACTCATTTCTATTATATCAATCAAAGAAAGAATTGTTTTATAAAGTTTTAAAAGACACTCTCATACAGGAGAAAATTTCAAATATTTTATGACCTCACTTTGCAGTCCTTTGGGAACTCATTATTTATTTGAAAGCATGGTGTTGTTATCCATTCAGGGAAATATATCTTTGAAAAAGAACACTGTTTTAAAAATAATGTGTACATCCTTAGATCATTTACCAGCAATACTTTCCTTTCTCCCAGATATTACTGCAGCTTCTAAAACAAGCAATAAAACAGAAATTCTCCATTATTAATAACAAGGCACTTCCCAAAGCAATGGCATTTCAGAGTGGAAGTAAGGAATAAATTGTCTCTCAAGGAGTAGGGGGATATGGGAAATATGGGTAACAATTCTGTTTTGGTACAAACTCAAGTCAGTGAAAATGGGTCACCATTTACTAGATTATTTACAATGTAAAATTTTTAAAAGTACCAAATTTAGTTACCTTTATAAATTATCCCATGATTTAATGAATTATTTGATATTTTCTCAATAAGGTTCTTGTTATAAACACTATTTTTACAGTGATTCATTTCTAAGATTAAAAATCCTTGCGTTAAGCATAATGATTAATTAGCAGAAAAACCATGTCTTCCAGACATGTATATTGAGTCGCTTCCCTCAGTGGCTTGCCATTGTTAGAATAAATGCAAGCTCCTTATTAAGACATAAAAAGCCCTGAATGATCTGGCCTTGACTTTCTATCCTCCCTTGTGTTGGAGCCATTGATCTGTTGCTTTTCATGCACCAGACTCAATGGTTGTTTTTTTTTTTTTTTCTTTTTTTTTTCAGTTCCTTCAATAGTCAACCTCTTTTCTGCCTCTTGCTTAGAATCTTTTACTCAGGTAACTTACTTTTGTGAATACTGGCCACCCTTCTCCAACATTTGTGTCCTTTGGCAACTTTTAAATGGCTGGGTCTTTCTCCCCATTTAGGTTTCAGCTGAAATGTCACAACCTTCTTAGCCAGGCTTTCCTGTATAAATTTGTGTTTTCTTGTTATCTCTAGGCTGTAAGTTCTAAAGGTAAAACTGCATCATTTCTAGCTTGTTCACGGTTGTATCTCTAGCACCTACAACTTGAAGCACCTTCTCAGCACAAAGAATGTATTCTTTGAGTAAATGAATCTCATGAATTATATTTTACAGGCAAAATCCACTACAAACGTGAAGATAATTTTCAGGGAACCTTAATGTTATATACATTTATGTGTGTATTTCATATGCCTAATATGAGCTGATTGTACATTATTGGCTCTGTGTTTGATACCATATTTTTCTTAGATATATCTTGTATCTATGACATCTCAAAATTTCTTATTACATCCCTTAATCCAAAGAGTTATAATTCAAATAGAAATCTCTGTTGCTCTTTTATGTGAACATCTTTATTTAATGTTCCAATGCAATTATTTAAATTTTCTGAAGAGAATAAAATATGAAAAGAACATTAATGTATAGACAACTTGGCTAATAGTCAATATAATTTTATGCTTGCTGAGTATGCAAATATGTGGTACAATCCAAAAGAAAGATGTTATCAATATACCTCCTACAACTAAGTGAAATCACTAATTAGCAACAATATATTAGGCAACAATTAATTTGATTTGGTATATATATATATTTTTTCATTTGGAATCAGGGAGTACCAGCATAAAAACCAGACTGAAGTCCTAATTGTCTTCTCGATTTATACCTTTCCTTACTATGTTTACCTTATTTTGATAGCTACATTTTATATTTTTTAATCAATTGTTTATTTGAAGTTGGGATTTAATAATGCTTGCTTTATTTTCTTGCATTTTTTTCATTTAATTTGCTCCTAGAAATGTTATTAGGAATTTCAGTTTTCCTTGAGGTTATTAAATATTCTAAAATGTATTACAATTCAACTTTATGTGTTACTTTCTTTATATATATGGACATTCTAAGACCTACAGGGTGACATGGAAAAATAGGTATCATTTTCCCCCTTCTTACGTGTCATCCTTTCGCAGGGGCTGTGCTAATCTTCTCTATATCATTCCAATTTTAGCATATGTGCTGTTGAAGTGAGCACTTTTCCCCCTTTTTAGTCTCAGGTTGAAGTTTTCCAGAGGAACTTCAATTTTAAACAGTTATGTCCCACCCAGTGCAAATTTTTTTTTTTTTGCTTCCCGAAGATTGATTATTGTACATTCAGCACTATATTCCTCACCCTGTCTTCAGAAGAGTCCTACCATCTGTGTGTTCTTTTCCAGAATATTTCCTCCAGGTTGACATCTCAATTTAGAATTTAGTTACGTGATTGAGCTTCACTGTGAACCAGACTGTGATTGTGGTCATAAATTTCTTTTCTCTGGAAGGCTGCCTCTCAAATGTTCATCAGTTAGCAAGTAAAGCTAGTCAGTTCTGTCTAGGTCTTGCTCATTCACCCTGAAAGCAGTATTCTAGAAAGATAAAATGAATTTATACACACATGTTAAGTAGATGTTAGCCTTTTTGAAGTTATAAAAATAATTTTAAAATTCTCTTATTCTTTTATAATGCTTTGTGAGACATATAGTTTCCTTTTCATTTTAAAATTATTTCCTTTGCTTTTTATTTTTCCACATTATAATACTTGAAGATCTATATAATAGGAAGAGAAACAGTTTTATGACTATGAATGTGAACAATTCATCAAGTTCATTTTTTTCTTGAATAACTATACATGCCCATTCAATAAATTATTGTTTGAATTTTTGAGAAGATTCAAAACATTTTAGAATAAATTAAATATAGATAAATTAATGAAAGCAAATATATTTTAATGTTATTTCAAACATTTATTTCAGGGGCGCCTGGGTGGCGCAGTCATTAAGCGTCTGCCTTCGGCTCAGGGTGTGATCCCGGCGTTATGGGATCGAGCCCCACATCAGGCTCTTCTGCTATGAGCCTGCTTCTTCCTCTCGCACTCCCCCTGCCTGTGTTCCCTCTCTCGCTAGCTGTCTCTATCTCTGTCAAATAAATAAATAAAATCTTTAAAAAAAAATTATTTCAGCTTCAAAGCTAGATATATTTCTATTTAATCTAGTCTGAGTCCATGATATTTTAATAACTCTTTGTTTATTATGCATTTTCACCGAATAATAGGCAGAAAAACAAGCAAAGAATGAAAACAACTGGTTTTGTACAAATACATGTTTTTAAAATATTGGGCATTCTTTTAAAATTCAGATAATGTTTTAAAACATAGTGAAGCAATACAACCACTAGGCAAGAATGTAAAACTGTCATGAAACAGCTATTCCTAGGATTTTATAAATATTCTCTGAAACTTAGAATTTTATAAATTAAGGAAAATATAAATTTTGTGATATGGCTGAGTAATATAAAATTAATGGATGAAATTGGAGAAATCTACCTTAGGTAGAAAGAAAAACTGCTGGGAATATCCATAATACAGAAGGCTGAGGTTTACAATCTCACAAAAACATTTTTGAAATGTCGGGGCAGGTGCTGATGTAATATTTCATTTACATTACCGGTTTCTTCAGGGTGATCCCTGATCCTGATAATCAAGAATTGACTCTAATTATAAATCCTATCAGAGACACAGCAAAAGGTAACTAGTTTTGATATGATGTTGTGTAGTTAACTGGGTCACCTACTCACAGTTACTGTGTAGGTTAATTGGAAACAACCCAATGGAAATCCCATTGGTTTCCTGGTCTGCTATGAGTGTCCAGGAAAACCTACTATCACATTCTGGAAAAGGGAAAGAGAGGTGAAATTTCTACAGGAGAATTATGATTCTCTGGGTCAGGAGCTGTGGGAGCCACTGTAAATCTGAAAGAGCCTTTTGTCAAGGATCAGAAGCCAACAAAGGCCCTGGGCCAAGCTTTGAGTACACAGAGATTCTGCTCCAGGAGTTGGGAGCAGAATGGGTGGCTCACAATGGCCATAGTGAACACCAGGATCTGGTCTATGGGATTGTAACTGCTGAAGCTGCCAGTTTGGCACTGTTATATTCTGATATCAGGAGGAGAAAGCCCTTCCAACCTTCCTGGCCTTGCAAGACCCATTGCCCGCCAGCTTTGTTTCTTCCCTGCCTTGGTCTGGCAGTTGCAATGGAACACAGGTCTCCAAGTGCTTCCTGTCTCTATGGAAACTGGCAAGCAGCACCAGACTGATGGCCATGCTCCATAGTGGCTGGGCAGAGGGGTGGCACAGAAGGTGGATACCAGGTGTTATACTCTATAAGACAAGCTGAATCCTGAAAGGATGGAGTCAAAGAAAAATAAATTGTATGTGGTCGCTTAGGAAAACAGAATACTTAAAGTTGTTCAGACAAACCTAAAAGCTAGAATGAAATCATGGGAACATTGCTAGAGAATTCCAAATATTTGAAAGAACAGAGGGACATTCCAGGAGTGAAAACATTTTGCACTTAGTTATCAGTCTTAATTTTTCCTCCAATTTCCTTTCTCACATGATAGAGCATTTATTGCACTTCTCTTGAGAATTTAAGCTTGCATTAATAGCATTTGTGCTTTTCAATCCAATAGGCTTTAGTATGCAATATGTGTTTCAGTACACACAACTACTGAGCCACAACTTTCACATTAGAAGGTTATTTGTTTAGAATGCCTTCAGTAATTTGGTGGAAGTAATAGCATGCTGTGTGTGCATTTAGATATATTTTTAGACTCTAAGCAACAAGAATGATCTTGAACTTTCTAAGATTCAGGTTCTTTGTATAAATCCCAAACCTGTTGATGGAACAGATGAAAAGGAAGGGGGAGGGAGGGAAACACAAGGCTGAGAAGATTTGATGGGAGGACCTAGAGAATAGGAAGCTCCTTTTGTGTATCATTTAGAAATGAATTGCCTATTTCTGTCTTTTCTTATATTTAAGAACCTGTAACAGTACTGTGTATCTACTGATCCATTTGGCACCTGTGCTTTTCATAACCAAAATATGAGAACTTTAATGAGACCAGTATTTTGCATTTAAAATGGGGTTCTTGAGAGGACACAAAAATATTTAAAAACAAGTGAAAGCATTATGTATGCCACTTGACACAGATTCCAGTAACTCTGTTGAATTAAGTAATTTTGTAGACTTCGTTGACAGTTTTCACTTAGTATAAATATGTTCCCAAAGGAAGAATCAAAGTATGTGGCATTGTTTATCTCATGAGAAGTTTATGCTTTCTTATTGAAAAACTGTATCTTAGATTCTCTTCACATCTTGTTTTTATTTGTTCCCCTTCACTGTTGTTAAATCCAGTTCTTCCTTTGAGAAAGTTGTGCTCATTTTCAGGAAGAAAAATAATGAGGGTCCTCAGTTCCTGTTAAATAGCCCACAAAAGTTGATCATTTACCCTGAAAAACCACTGACTGTAACTCCCTCTCAGATGTGCAAGGACTCGCCCTCTGCCTGTCTGTCTAGATATATCTCAGGTGATTATTGCCCTTAGTAAGTAAGCACTCATGCACAGTGCGCACTGATCCACTGTTGTGGCCCACATTTAATCTTTAGTGCAGGACGAGAGATGGAGAAAACCATCACCTTCACTCATCATCCATTCAGGAGATAGCAAGGCTTGAATGATGCTGTTTTTAGAAGCAGAGGCATGTTTTGGGATCAGTGTTCAAACATGCATTTTTGCCTTTCTGCTCTCTTTCAACAATACTGCTGACTTCAAAGATCTCTCTTTTTGCTGCTTTGCTTATTGCTTCTCTACAGTACTGGCACATCACAGCCTGTCAGCAAGGTCGAGGTGGCCATGATCTTAGAATTTGCTTCTCTATGTACTGTGTGACAGTATGTTGGGTTCTTGGTGGTCAGTCAGTGAGAGCACGCTTGAAATTTGGGAAGCAAGGATGGCTCTTAACTAACTGAGGTCAACAGGAGTCAAGACTCAGTTCAGTTGGTTTTCAATTTGGTAATTCCTGATCCAGACAAGAAAATGTTTGATCCATTTTCCCCTGAGTATATGAGAAATAGAAACATTGAGGGAATAATGGCAGCTTCTCTGTTTGCTATTTAAAGACAGGGTCAGGAAAGCCGTCTTTGCAGACTATTAAATAATTGCTCTTCATTACAGTGTCTTTCACAGCAATAAATTAGCAAATTGTTTCCATATAACTACTGAAACTAGCCTGAATGGTTTTCAGTCCCTGATGCTAGTTAGAAATAAACTTGGCAGCCTAAGGAAACTATCAAGTTCAACAGAGTAGAGGAAAAAAGAGATCGTTTGAAGGACTTTTATTGGAAGAATGATGAATGGGAGGGGAAAAGGACTCCTGGAAAATGATTTGAGGAAAAAGGGGGAAAGGGACTGAAGAGACTCAAAATACAAAGAGAAGAACTTCAAAAATAGAGCTATATTTCATTGGAAAGAGATCATTGGTTTTCAGAAAAAAACCAAAAGCTTCATTTATGCTAAATATGTAGGTAAGAGCCCCAAACAAGAGACATCAAAGGTGGCTTTTCCAGTGGTGTGCTGTAGAAATGATTAACAACTGCCCGTGTGTGAAAAACCACTGACTTGAGCTGTTTGCCAGTCTCCATAGTGAAAAGACTCTCACTGTGGTCCATTTGAAACTAGCAGGGTACATCATTGAGCATAAAGTGAGAAGAGTTACATTCGGTTGACTCTCATGAGCTGGTATGAACCAGCTCTAGTATATTGCAGCTTTTACTTGAATTTCAAATGCTCCTTCACTTTTTAAAAATAGATGTAAAAGGTTTAAGTGCATCTTTGAAATGTTTAACTCTAAACTCTATGCTTATTTTATAACAGTTACTCAGTCAGAGTTAAGTTCACTTTCTTTTCCAAACAGTTTTTTGGTTAAGCATGTGAGGTATGAAGACAGAGTGGGAGGGCTCAGAACCTGGCTGCTGCACTTCCTAGCTATGTGACTGTGGGCACATTATTTAAGGTCTCTTTGCATCAGTTCCCACATCTTCAAGGTAGAGATGACAAGGTTGGCATGAAAAGTAAATCACTGATAAAAGAAATGTGCTTAGAATAGTGCCTAGAATATTGTGAATGCTCAGATAAATTTAACTGTATTTTTCGTATCTTTATCGTTGGCTTAGTGATTGTGGAAGATGAGATAACAGAAAAGGGTACCATAAAAATGGCTGTTGGGGCGCCTGGGTGGCTCAGTTGGTTGAGCAGCCGACTCTTGGTTTCTGCCCAGGTCATCATCTCAGGGTTGTGAGATCGAGCCCCTCATCAGGCTCCATGCAGGAAGTCCGCTGGAGATTCTCTGCCTCACTGACTCCCTCTGCCCCTCCTGCCATTCTCTCTCTCTCTCTCAAAATAAATAAATAAATAAATCTATAAAATGAATGTTGATGCAAGGGAAATTGGACCAGGAAAGGAAAGTAAAATATTTTCCATCTCAGTGTTCTGTCTACCTAAGAGAGCTTAGGTAGGGATTATTATACTCAATATTCAAGGAAAGTTATTGTCTTGTATGTTTTTCCCCTTCTGGAGCATAAATTTGTCATAGTCTGTCTTTTTATCCTGTTTTGGGTGCTGACAGTGGTATTGGATGTGTCTGTTCTAGATCACCTCTGTTATATCTTATGTATACTCCTCATGATTTTCAGTTAGAACTTCAAAAAAATGTCTTAAGATAATATACTAATAAGGATTTTATTTAAATTTTCCATATTTTTTTTTTTTGGTAAAGAATTAGTCTCTCCTCCTGCCCCTCTATTTTGACCATGAACAAATGCAGCAGATTTGAGTTACTGTGGTCATTCTCCTGTCACAAGTTCCCCTACAATGTCGGCTACTGCTCTAAGAACATGTTCATTTTGGATAATGAGCACCCACTGGAAGCTCCAACTCACAGTACAAAATGTTAAGCAATGTAACTGATTCAAAGATAAGTAAGATGATCTCATCAACCTGCCCTTTAATTATCTTAGAAGCAACTCAAGGAGACTGATATTTATGCAAATAATAAAAGGGTATAAACACAAAGGGGGGGGGGAATGATGTACATAGGCTGCCTGGAAAAATAGCTACCTTCTATGATTCCAAAGTGGAAGTTTTGTTTCCTTTACATTTGATCATAAATGTGTTTGATAAGCATAACCCCTCTGAAATCTAGGATGGTGCTGAGTTTAGCCAGAGAAAAGATCCTTTTAAAGGAAGGTCTCAAATGATATGACCAATGCATTTCAGAAATCCTTATAGATGGGGGTAATAAAGAAAGTTATATACCACACCTAGACTGCCTTCTCCCCTGCCTTCACACCATCTCACAAAGTTTCCTGACACTGCAGTCTCCTTAGCAAGTTTCTCTTTTTTTGTGCATCTTTCAGATGTTGATTCATACAAGGCAAAGCATATCCCCCCAAATACTTGTTTAATGAATGCATTGAAATGCATTGAAAATGAATCCTTAATTTGGTAACATACTAATTTTGCTAATTGGGAAAATTAGTAACGTCTTTGGAAAGACTCTCTGAAATTGAATTAAATGACAACCTTGAGCCACAAAGAGTTAAAAGAGAAAAGTAGCAGTTAACCTGATGCTCTCTCCAGGTTATAACCAGAAGTAAAAGGCAATTCAAAGCTTGAGAAGAAGTTTGTCTACAAAACTGGCTTTTGAATTGATTTTGGAAACCGCATATCCTAAGGGTATTTAAGATTAGTAGATTCTCCATATGAGTTTGCTCTCTATTGGGAAAAACTAAATTATTTGACTGCAGGGATTTTAGGCTGCAAGTCCCAGGGAACTGAAGTCATAATACTTTAAAGTCAGAATCCACATGGGGAGAAGATGGAGGGAAGTTGTCCTAATCTCCTACCTGAAAGGACAAGGAACAGGTGTGCAAGTGTATATACAGTAACTGGCATGCAGAAGACCCTAACAAATATTTCTTTCTTTCTTCTCCAGGCCAGTAAGGAAAGACTGAAATAATTGTCAAAAGTAAGTTCTGAATAGGATAGGTTATTTGAGGGCAGTTGATATTGACATCCCCTCATATCTGATTTTAATGCTACAACTGAAATTTATGAGGACGTAGTTCAGCTAGGTATGCAACTGAAAATTTCATTGTTAAAATATTTACCCATTTTTTTTTATTGCTGTCTAATTCACACTTAAGCAAATAGTGATCGAGTTACTATGACCCAGCAGTCTTCGTGGAAAAATAAGAATAAAATATTGAACTTTCAGAAAAAAACCCAAATGGTTCATTGACTTTGTTTCACCATAGAAAATCACTTAACCTCCCAGTGTCAGTTTATCCATCTGTGAAACGAGAAGGATAATATTTTCTTATGGGGATGTTTTGAAAATTATTTTGCAAATGTAGTGGATGAAATTGTTGCAAGCATCACTGCTCTGTTTCCACTTCTTTAAAGAAGCAGACAATATTATGTATGTACCAGTTGATAGTCAAATTGTCACCTGGGATGAATTATGTATTCTTGTTAGCAGTTGTGTGCTTTTTATTACTTAAAGAATCCCTCCTCTCTCACATTGTCGAGTTTATGTGTTACATCAATACTTGGGAATCTGAGCAAAATATCTTAAAATCATTCTGAGCTTCATATTTATGAACTGGTAATCTGATATCTCTGGTAATTATTCCTTCTTTCTGTTTCAGTTCATGTTTTCTCTTATATGGTTTTTCGCCTCACCTCACTTCACAAGATTGATAGTTTTCCACATTTCCCTGCTAGAGGTCACCTTTGAGCTGAAGGCAAAACACATCCCACTCTGGCTCCTGTTGACTTCTAAGTCGACTATCAGAGAATTTATTCCAGACATCTCCTAACCTCAATTTAAAAACTCCACCCTAAAGATTACAGGGAGATATCCTGGGGAGTTGCCATAGTGACTCTAAGAGGTTGGCATTGAGAAGACAAAGCTACTGATATCAGATTTTATACTTGATGGGCTTAATTATATAACATGGTCATGAACCTCTGCGCTTGTGTCATTCAGGTCTGGAAAGAAATTTTCCCCTTCAGGCTCTTCTGTCTCTTATGGTGCCAATCAACAGGCTTCTTGGTAATAAGATCCTTTATGCCAATAGCTCCAGCATAACCTCAAGTGGTGCTTGTGGTAATGATAGAATCATTACAAAACTAAAGAAGAAAAGGGAAATATATTTCATGGGTGTGATTAAGTCATCATAATGTTCTTGCATATGTAAATTATCCTTGACTTAATGAACTACCTTGCTCACATAATAGTATTTTAACCTGGCTCTGGAAAGTCATTTTTTACCCATGTTGATAATTGTTACCAGACTTGGCAGATCTCATCTTCAGATCATCTCACTGAAGTGAAATTTATGTATTATGTTTCCATGTGCATGAATTTTGTTTTAACTACTAGAAGTGTTCTTATTAGGTAAAGCTATTATATGAATTATTTTAATAAATTAGTATGATACTTAGGAAGATAGAATACTTGATTATATTCTAATGATATCCAATTTGACAAGGGTCATTTAAAATATGTGCTTTTTTCTTGATTATAAAAGAAATATATATTCATTGGGGAAAATCAGGAAACTAGAGAAAGGAACAAAAGAGGATATTATCTCTATCTCCTAGGTTAATCTCTTTAAGATTTTGATAGATATTCTACAAGATGAACACTTTTTGAAAAATACTTACATTGTTTTCTCCAACACATTTCATGTTTCTAAAAACAGCTACATCTACAAGAAGCTCTGGTAAAATAGGATTCTTTTTTTTATTTCTTTTATCAGAAATTGAATCTAAAGTTCTAGTATCCATTTTTCATACTTTATTCAGGATTATAAAAGCTACTGGGGAAGTATTTTATCTGCTGCTTTAGAGAGTTCAATTCAGCCAAAATTATTCCAGTGCCTTATTTTCAAAGATGAATAGAGCCACCCTATATAATTAATGCAAGGCCAAAGGAAATTAATGATAATCATGTTACTATTTGAATATAAATCTTCATGTGTGACTAGGAGGCAAAGAAGGTTTTCTGGAACACATAAGGGAGTATGAAGGAGTCTTAATGGTATGCAAAACTGTTGTCCCCTGATTAAAGATTTTCAATTTTTTTTTGTTTTTGTCTTTTTGTAATATATAGTTTTATTGTTGTTTGGTTGGTTTAATTTTTTGGGAGGGTGAGAAGTTAAGTCCAATGTAGCTCTTGGGAAATTAATCATTTTATAACCTTCATTTAATCAACATTTTCTTTAATCCCCTTTTAGGCAGCCAAGGGCAGTTTCCACTAACGCAGAATGTAACCGTTGTTGAAGGTGGAACTGCGATTTTGACCTGCAGGGTTGATCAAAATGATAACACCTCCCTCCAGTGGTCAAATCCAGCTCAACAGACTCTGTACTTTGATGACAAGAAAGGTGAATACATTTTCTTTTCAATGTTTTAATCATATTCTGAAATATCTTAATTATAATGAATTTATTTTTCTGAGATGATTCAAATTATTCGCTTTGATTACCAAACTGCTGCTGCTTGTATTTAAACATGTTAAATATTAAATACTTTAGTTTGCAAGTCATAAACACTAAAGATAACCTATGTCAACTTTTTAATAAAATAAACAGTCTCAATTCTGTTTCAAAAATCGTTTTATGCTTTCTCTTAACCATTATCTTCTCTCTAGATATCATAGTCCTTCATTCTTGTAGTTGCCTTGTATTTAGATTAACTGTTTTTTCCTCACTCCAGGATATATATATATATATATATATATAGTAATCTGATAATCACTACATATATATATATATACATATTTTATTAACCTTAGCTTAATATATTTAGAAGATGCTGTATGATTTTGGAAAGCTTTGCGATTTTATTCTTATGAATGGGAAGGAAAGTAAGAATTGTAGAAACATTTCCCATAACAAGTTTAAGTAACTTCATGTTTCAAAATAAAGAACTGAAATTTAAAAGATGTATTTACTTCAAGTGGAGTTAGACTTCATTAATTAACTGGGCTCCTAATTGGATGATAGATTTTGATTAAAGTTTTTTTTAGAAAAGTAATGAAATTCATAATATGTAATTCAAGCAAACAACTAAAAGTATACACCGAATTTCCATCCTTCATCCATCATTATAAACATTAGGAGGAAAAGTGAGTTCGTGAACTATAATAAAAATATGGAGCTGTTGCTATAGATAAATTTAAATTATATAGAATATAAATATCTATTTATATATTAGCTATTCAGCACAGTCTTAATATCTGGATTTCTTATGAATCTGTGTAGATACCAGTAAGATAATTTGAAATCAATTCCATTTTAATGGTTAAAGTGTAGTTAAATTAGTCCAATAAATGTGCCCATTTGCCCTAAAATAGGAATTCTGTATTTTTTTTATCTTGCTGTAGTTTTCCATCTTTGATGTACTCTAGTTTTAAAATGAAATTTTTATTTAAAATTTTAATATATAGTGAAGGATTGATTAAAAATTTAATTATTGGCTCAAATAATTTTTGAGGTTTTCTTCATAAAAGGTGTTAGAGTTGGTGAAGAGATAAAATCCCTGCCTTCAGAGGACAGACAGTCTAATAGGGGACAGATGATAAACACATGAACAAAATATATTTTAGAATACATTAGTAGGGGTCAAATGTTCCCTATCGCAATAGATAAAAAGATGCATAGATAGTTGATAAATAAGTATGGAAAGAGAGGGAGAGAGAGAGAGGGAGGGAGAGAAGGAGGGAAGGACAGAGAGATTCTAAGAAACTGGCTCAAGTGATTGTGGAGGCTAGCAAGTCTGAAATATGCAAGGCAGGCCAGCTGACTAGGGACCCAGGAAAAAGTCAGTATTGCAGCTCAAGTCTGAAGGCAGTCTGGAGACAAAATCCCTTCTTCCAGGGATCTCAAATGTTTTCTCTTAATGCTTCAACTGATTGAACAAGGCCACAGCAGGGTAATCTGCTTTACTTAAAGTGTACTAACTTAAACTAATCTCATCTAAATATATCTTCACAGCAGTATCCAGACTGGCATATGACCAAATATTGGGGTACTGTGGCCTAATTAATTGGTTGAATTTGCAATTGAGTATCACAGAGGATCAGGCCAGCATTTCTGTAGAATCGTATTACTTAGAAAGAGCTTTTATTTATTGTTTTATTTTGTCCTTTGAAAGACAAGTGCAGCAGGTATCACTAATGGCCACATTGTCATAGAAGCATATGGGAGGATGGGGTTAAAGGTCCCACAATTATATGAGTTTTAAAGTTAGTATGGTGATTTAAACATTGTGACTCAAATATTGGCCAGACTTAAAGCCAATGTGGTGACTCCATATTTATGTTTTGATTAGAATGTTTGATGTGTAATCATGTTTAACATGGACTTTTAGTTGTGTTTTTTTTTTTTTTTTTTTTTGGTACTTTAAGACTATTTTAAAGAGTCTGAAAATGAATTTTGAAATGTTCATCTGCTAAACACTCACTATAGCAGTATTAATATAATTTTATTCCCTATTAATATTATTGATTATTTAATGCTTCTGATTATGGACTTTATTATCCCAGTTAGAAATTTTTAAACATATTTTGTGAGACTATAAAATATCTCTTTTCAATTTGAAAAATATAAGAAATATCTAATGTGATATTTTAAAGCTTTTTTAAAAGAAAGGATATTCAAGAATAAAAATTTGATTTTATGAATTAATTAATTACTTTAAAGTTGTATAAATATAACCGACATAAACTAGCTTGTATTTCAGGTATATTCAATAGGAATGAAAGTTATGTAGCAAAAATGAAGCTTGAAGACTACCTTTGATTTCACTGGTTCATAGTAAAAAATACAAGTTTTATCATGCTAATATTATATTAGCTTTATATTTTGACCTTAATCTTACTAGTGCTTTTGGGATAGTGAAGACAAATCTAAAAAAAATGCGCTGGTGTTTACTTTTCTTTGCTTCTTTATGGTATTTGGAGGAGTTTGTTGTTGTTTTTTAAATCAAGTGATCTCTGTTGCTTTCTAAAGAACGAAATCACATTGGGACGCCTGGGTGACTCACTCAGTCCTTTGAGTTTCCTACTCTTGGTTTCAGCTCAGGTCATGATCACAGCCTCTACAGGGAGTCTGCTTGAGGTTCCCTCTCTCTCTCTCTTCATCTGTCTGCCCCCATTGCCCTCTCACTCTCACTCTCTAAAATAAATCAATCAATCTTTAAAAAAAAAAAAAAAAAGAATGAAGTCCCTTTAGTTAAAAAAAAATACATAAGTCACACACAGAGATTTAACAACCTCTTTTTGCTGTTAGTAGTGATTACAAGTATTTGTCAATAAATACTTAAATGTATATAACCAAATATAAGGTGACATCAATTTTAAGGAAATTTCTCACTTTCCCAATGATGTAAAGCAAGAGAAAATGCTTTGGGGACACAGTCATTTAGAGATGCTCATGGAACAATTAAATAGATGGTTATACTATTTAATTTCTTAATTTGAGTATATGTGTGTATTTAAACTAATACAAAAACATATATTCACTTAGAGATACTGCTTTCCCATCCTGGCATTTAATGAAATAATCTTGCTTAGCAGCACTTTTTTCAAAGTGTAGGATACTATCAATGAGAAATTTGTCCCGAGTAACAACTATGAATTTTTATGACAGCAGAACAATTTTTGTGTTGTTCATTCATCCTGCAGGAGTATAATAATGATCTCTACTATGGAACAACTGATTGTACTGCTTTTTAAGAAGATCTTTGAGAGTCATGTTTACAGTGACATCTACAATTGTGAGGTCAAATCCTCAGGCACAAAAACAAAATCTATACGAAATGTCTTTGCCTCCTTTTTCAGTGATTTCATTAGTTATTCTTTATAGAACATCTAAAACCAGAATTTTTTCAGGGTATTTCAAGCTAGTGTGTCTTAGGATCCTTTTGAAAAAAAAAAAAAAAAGCAACTTGTAATATAAGATTTGCAAAGACTTGGAAATAAGGCAGCCCCTCTTTCCTGAGGGATAATTATGGTAGGAAAGATCCATCATGTCATATTTGGGATATATAGCAACATATTCCTTCATCTTACTGCTATAAAATAGCAACATCTGATCATACGAATCGCTGTAATATGCACTTGCTTTATTTAATTTTTTTCTTTACCAATTGTTATAACGGCTTAAGGTTATGTTGAAAAAAGCCAGTGTGTGTGTGTGTGTGTGTGTGTGTGTGTGTGTGTGTGTGCGTGTGTGTGTGTAGTATAGCCAGTTTGTTTTTGATATTAGACTGCTTCTAACTCTAGCTCTATTATGGTTTTAATAGTCTGTTTCAACAGGGGCGCCTGGATGGTGGGTGGTGCACTGGGTTAAGGTCCAACTCTTGGTTTCTGCTGAGGTCATGATCTCAGGGCTGTGGGATCCAGTCCCAAGTCAGGCTCCGTGCTCAGCAGGGAGTCTGCTTGAGATTCTCTCTCTCCCCCACCAGTTCCCCCTCAAATAAATAAATAAATCTTTAAAAATATAGTCTGTTGCAACAGAATAACAGAAAGTTTTGAATAATAATAAAAAAAAACCTTTCATGAACCGCAATCTAACATGTCTATTCCCTCACAAGTCATTGGCTCAGTTCCTATGTGATGTCTTAGTGGAAGGAATCCTTGACTGTGATGTCCATCAAATGCAAGAGTTTGAAAATGAAAGCATTTTTTTGAAGATGCCACATTACAGTTCCCCCCCCCACATGGTCTTTTTGTGTGCCTTCACCTGCCTACCTCAAGCCTAAGTCTTATCTTGAGCAAACAAACATGCCATATTGTGCCAGAGCCTAAGTGCAGAAGCTAAGCATGAGTTAGCATGATGAGAGTAACACACACATGCTGTGCCAGTGACAACTGCTCAGGAGAACAATAGAGAAAATAGTGATTGTCTGTGTCACTGATTGCACCAGCTTCTACAGGTGGCTGCTACTTTTAAATAAAGGCTCCATCCTTAATTCTGTTCTTATTTCTGCCTTACACTATATTGCCTCTTGTTTGTGGGAGCTTTCAAAACAGAATCTTTCAAGGGTATAGAGTATCATGGTGTTTTAATTGTGCCTCAAATGAGTTTAAAATGCAGCTGAGGTTGAAAAGCTTTGGGCTGAGCAACTCAATTTTTACAGGAGTTCTGTATCCCTAAGTTTAGGTTTTTGTACTGATATCGCTTATCGAGAAGGGGGGGGAGGAAGGAGAGCAAGTTGCTCAGAAGAATGGAACAGGTGCTTCTCTTTAGCATTGCCACTGCCACTCTGAGTCTCGAGGCATATTCTGAGAAGCCTCTCATGCTATCTGGAGACACAGATCTTCAAGGGTCCTTCCTGCCTGTGAGGGTTGAACAAATAACTCAGGATGGTGGCCCATTGCTCCAGTTGGAATTGGGAAAACCTTTCTTGTTTACTTGGAATTATCACTAAAGAAAAGCATGCTGTGAGTGGGCAGTTGGTGATCAGCTGAAGGAAAATTAAGCTGAGCCCTTTCCTAGGAGTCTCGATCAGGGAGGTTAAATGTGAATATTCAGGAATCTCTTCTCAAAAGGAGGCAGGTGTCCCGCGGGGACTGTCTAAAGTGAAACTAATATTGTAAGATTTCTCAGTCAGGTAAAATAAAGAGGGAGGCAGTGAATTCGGCAATAAAAATCCGAGCTTTGGCTACCGTGAGCACACTTAATGGGATCCGTAGCTTCCTTAAATGGAGAATTAAGGATCAAATTCTCAAGACAATTTGTCCACGGACATTCAGCTAATGATAGGTAATGAAGAAATTTGAATCCAGGTGTGGCCTCTGCGTTAGTTTTAACTGGAATACCCCTGAGAACAAAGGCATCTGCCACCAGGTCAGATTAAGTATACCACAAGTGGCCTCTGCCATTGATATCAGCAGCTGTCTTTTAGGTAAAGAGCAGCAGTTCCTTTCAAAATATCGAAGACGTACATAGAGTAAGACAGAGAATGCATTATAGTCAGCACTGCCCAAGAGAATTTTCCATGACAATGACAGTGTTCTGCATCTGTGCAGAATAAAATTCTGTAGCCAACATATTTAATTTTTTAAAATTGAATTAATGTGAATATTTAAATTTAAGTTAAATAAAAAATAAGATCAAAATTTAGTTTCTCAGTCACACTGGCCACATTTCTAGTACGCAACAGGCACGTGTGGTTACTGTTTTGTCAAACATAGTTCTAGATGCTGATTCACTCCTTAGAAGCCATAATAGACCTTGTCTAATTCCAGCTTTGACTAGTAGAATATGTATTTTCCAACTGAGAAAACCCTAGGTCATTATAAGAACATGTATTGAATATTAAATAAATGACATTTTGCTGTTTAAGTTGCATAGCTTTATTTTTTTTAAAGATTTTATTTATTTATTTATTTGACAGAGAGAGAGAGCACATGCAAGGGGAGCAGCAGGCAGAGGGAGAGGGAGAAGCAGGCTCCCCATAGGGCAGGGAGCTCGACGTGGGGCTCAATCCCTATAACCACTCTATTCCAAATCTTTACCTACTACTATTTATAACAGATGTGGGGAGAATTGTGTGCAGATCCTTAACCGACTGAGCCACCCAGGCTCCCCTAAGTTGCATATCTTTAATGGTGACATTGTAGCATCGGAGACAGGAGTCAGATATAACTTCTTTCCTGCCTCTGACACCAACTAGCAGAGTAAAAAAGGGGCTTATTGACACCTGACCAAATCAGATGTTCCACTATTTGGATCACATTTTTTTGGATTGCATTTTTAACAATTTCCCTGTCTACTTTCTGTGCACCTGAAAACCAAAGTCATTAACTTATAGAGTGAATATTCAGTTACAGTTCCATTTCATTTTTGCATAGTTGCTGTATGAAGACTTTTTCTATAATACTTAAAAACCTGCAAATCTAAATATAAAATAAAAATTAAGAGGATGACATTACTGGTTCTTATGGGTCAGAGGGACCTAGAATAGACATAACTAACTAATTCACTTGTCATGCTTCTCTTCTCTTTCTTTTTATGCAAATCTCACCACATCTGTTATAAATAGTAGTAGATAAGCATTTGGAATAGAGGGGGTATAGGGAGACAGAGAAAACAGGGAGTAGAATTCATTGAAACACCACAGGAATGCTGTGTGGCATTTGGCAATGGAAATAAAAAAAAAAATCAATTAGATCATTGCGTCTGTTTCTCTGCAGGTGTGGGGAAAAAAAAACAATTGAAGCAGTACAGTCTGATCACTTAATGCTCAGGAAAAGAACACTTCAATTCCTTCCTATTATTGACAAAAAATACTTTGGACAAACATCACCAAGGGTGCATAGCGTATGCATTCAACAGACATATCTCTATGTGCTTGTATTTGTTTTTATATAAAAATGCAAAATACATAACTTTCTGTGACATTTCTCTTCACAGTGGTTTTGCTTTTTTGAATTACATTTGAATGAGTCTCAAATATTCCTGAAGAAAATTTCATTACTGGGGGAATGAAAATAAAATTTTATTAAGGGCATAACCAGAAATCACTGGTGTTAATTATCTAATTATTCTGCCAATAATTTTACATTAATACTGGGGGCAGTGGGACAGAAAGAACATGCATAAGGTGTCCTAGAACAAGGAGTGATAAAGAGAAGAAAAATGAGATGGACCTGAAATGAAGGTACAAGTTTTCCTGGCTCTGTGCCAACCAATGCCTCCTGACTGTATCCTTACCCATGACTGGTTTCAATCAATGTGACAGACATTATAATGTTAAAAATTAACTCAGTAAGGCAGGTGTTAAGGTGGCCAATATTACCCTTCTTTTTGCTTTCTTAAAATTGTTTTAAATATTATGTATAAGTTACAATAAAGACATGGAATTAATGATGACAACTTGAAGTTAGACAATACAATTTTTCAATAACTTTCATGTTTTTAATTTCTCATTGTATTCACAGCCATCCTGTACAGTAGGCAGACCCATTTTATATACAAAGAAATTGAGGCATGTAGATTTGAATAACTTGAGTAGTAAATGACAAAACAATGATGAGACTGAGTTTTCTTTCAATGTGCCTAATTCACTTTATGCTGTATTATTCTGGTAAGGACTTCATTTTACAAGCGTTTTGGATTTTGTTTGTTTGCAATTTTCCTGTGAAAATTATCACTTCTTTTTGGTCTTTACTCCAAAGTCACCTTCTCAGCAATAGATCTGAGTACACTTTATTTCATATTTCAACTCCATCATACTACAGTCATTTCATATGTATCAGCAGATTTCCTAGTCAATGCATGCATATTAAATGAGTTTGAATCAAGTTACCATTAAAAAATTATGCTCTTGAGTTAATAAAGAATGAACACACTATATACAGACATACAGGCATAATTAAAGGAACTAGTCAATGTGATGCAGCACCCAGGAGCTAGCCATAGTAGGAAACCATCCCACCCTCAGCCCTGAAAAGTAGACAGAAAGAGCAAAAGCTACAATTGTGGGAAGAGGCTTCTGGTTAGAAGCTCTGACTGGTTGGGAAGGGGGTGCCTGTGGAAATATGTCAGTTGACCTTTCTTTCCTCCTACCTTCTGATTTCTTGACAATACTTGCCCTTGTCTGAACCCAAGTGGAAACCACAGGTCAAAGGATTCTGGGTAGTTTACTCTCCCAAGCCAAAGAGCAGGGGGGAGAAAAAAAGATCTAGAAGGATAGGCAGAAAGTAACCAGCACAATTTACATGCATATGCAAAAATTTCTCCCTATCCAATTATTTTCAGTGAAGATAATTTCTACAGAAAACCTTGCATCACTCTATGCTCACAATTACCTTCAGCAGAATTGTTTCTTTTGGGGAGAAAAAAGTCACAACACTGTTTCTAAAATATATTAATTTTTCAATGTTATATTCGTCAAAGTTAATATAGATGTTAAACTGAGTGCTAATAGATTTTGTAGAGAAATAATTTCCTTTCATTTAATCTTCTAATGATAAAACCATTATGGGAAATTTTCATTAAGCATCAGCAAAATCTTAAGTTATACATAATATACTTTCTTAATCTGTTTATTTTAGTGTAGTTTAAGTCCAGCAATTTCATGAAATACATAGATAACCATATACACTATAAATTGTATTGGTTATATGGTTTTACTGGTTATATGTTAAGCTATAATGGCATCCGGATTTGGAACTTTGACATTCAAAACCACGTATGTATGCCTGAATGTTTTCAGCAAATGTTAATTTTTGGATATTTTAGAATTCAGCATAATTTCTGTATTTGATATTATATTTTAGAGAAATTAAGTTTCACTAATATTACTACTTTTTTGATGCTTTTTATAATGCTTCTTTTTAAAAATAGAAGTGAAACATAACACAAATAAGTCAAGTAATGGTAGGTCTCTGAAAATGAGCAAGTTCCTGAATTAAATGCTCTTAGTTATTGCACATTGCAGTTCACTAACATTTTTTTTTAGCAAAACCCTACAAAGAGAAAAATATTTGAAATATTTTATTCTACCTTCTGATGATTAGCTTTTGTGTTTATCCAGTCATTCATTGAATAAATATTTGCTAACTATCCAAAGTGCGAGGTTGTTTCCAGTTATTGTAGCTCTTTGATTTTTGAGTAGTCCTTTCCAGGTTGAATAGAGCTGCTTGAAAGAAAACTTGTCCTGGTTAAAATTAGATTCCCTTCATCTTCTAATTATATTTGTTTCTGGGCATGTATTTTATATCAGTATGTTGGTAAGATATACAGAGTCAGTGCATAGTCAGAAATTGTTAAAATGATCTTAAAACAGCTGAGGAAAAACACTTTTTATTGTGGCAATAAAAAGTGGATGATGACTAGAGTCAACCTAGGTGGATAGTCAACACGATAGCATCATCTCTTTCCATCTCCCAAAGCAATTTAAAAAATGCAAACAATGACCAACCAGGTTTTGGGGACTTATCTTTTGTGATATTAAACAGCCTCAATTTGAAGAATTAATAGTTATTAAAGAAAGCAGGTTTCACGAAGTAAATGTTAATCTACAAATGTCCAAGCATATTTAATATTTAAAAGATTTCCAAGTGACAATTTCAGTTCAATTCTGTGAAATACTGCTGTGTCCCAGGAATTATGCTGGGCATTGGAACTACTAAAATAAATACGACATCAATTTTGACATCAAGTACCAAGTTGTCATGTATCATCTATATATAGGGATGGTGATGATATAGGGGGAAATTATTGGGTCAAGTATTCTACAGGTAGGTAAATGTAATTCTATTTATTTCATAGTAAGCCTCATCGTAGAGGATGTGACATGCTCAAATAATTGGTAAATATGTCTTCCATGAGCCTAAGAAAAAAATAATTTCACTTGAAATACATACGACTGAAAATATACTTTTTTGATTGAAATGAATTTATTTAAAAACAGTCATAAATAAACTATTATGTATTATTTGTCAAATATGTGAAATAACAGTGTACTGCATGGGGACCTGATTTCCTGGTGCATACTGGTATGGTCTCTATGTTGAAGAGCCTTTTAATCAGGATCCCAACACAGACCATGGAGAATGTAAGATATCCTAAAGTTTTTTAAGTAAATTTCAAAATAGCATTGACATTGTAGTTCTTAGTACATGTAATAAAATAGTAACTATCAAAATACACTATCCATAATGTATAAATTTAATTCTATTTTTAATAACATAATTTTTATTTATACCAATATAATTCTATTTAGATGAAAAATAGTGTTTAAAGTGTTACCATTTAATTTTTAGTGTTTTTACCCATTCTGTGTTTTTCTTAATAATTTATAACGGACTTTGAGACAGTAATATCCCCACCTATAGTGAGTCTACACTATAAAAATAGTGCTAATTTTTTGAGTGTGAAACTGATGAAAACTTAGCTCTAGAACACTAATGTAAAGATTATTCTACTCAAAAACTTGGTCAACTGCATTTCTCTCTTCTAGTTTCAGAATCTCAGTAGGGAGAAATGGACTGGCTTACATTAGAAGCCTCTACTCTGCTTTGCAGTATAACTAGGTGTATGGCCATTGAGCCAGGAAATCACTATAATTTACACCTACTACATTCAATAAATCTCATATTAAACAGGCTCAGTGTGTAGAATCTATGTGGAATATTCTTTTCTCTCAAAAGAATATTTTTTATGAAAATAACTTCAACATGAGGTACAAAACGAATAAGAAACCTCTATTTCAAATATTATAACTTGAATACTCCTAATTACTATAGCCTCTCTTTAATCTCAATGAGCTTTTTTATAAGTAAACTTGGAAGTATTGGTCTAAGTACCAAAATGTAGAAATAAAACACACACATTCATTAATGGTGATACTAATTTAAAAACTATTAAATTATTAGTTTTTTGGTGGAGTCTTTAGGATTTTCTATATGTATAGTATCATGCCATCTGCAAATAGTGAAAGTTTTACTTTTTCTTTACCAAAATTATGTTTTTTTAATTTATTTTTCTTATCTGATTGCTGCTGCTAGGACATTCAGTACTATGTTGAATAAAAGTTGCAAGAGTGGACATCCTTGTCTTGTTCCTGATCTTAGAGGAAAAGCTCCTAGTTTTTCTCCATTGAGTATGATGTTAGCTATGGATTTTTCATGTAAGGCCTTTATTATGTTGAGGTATGTGCCATATAAACACTCTGTTGATAGGTTTTATCATGAATAAATATTGTACTTTGACAATTTTTTTTTATATCTACTGATATGATCATGTGGTTTTTATCCTTTTTCTTTTTAATGAGTATGGATCACATTGATTGATTTATGAATATTGAACAATGCTTGCATCCCTGGAATAAATCCCACTTGACCTTGGTGAATGATTTTCTAAATGTATTATTGGATTTGGTTTGCTAATATTCTGTTGAGGATTTTACATCTATGTTCATCAGAGATATTGGTCTGTAGTTCTCTTTTTTTGTTGTGTCTTTGTCTGGTTTTGGTATCAAAGTAGTGCTGGCCTCATAGAATAAGTTTGGAAGCTTTCCTTCCTTTTTCAATTTTTGGAAGACTTTGAGAAGAATAGGCATTACCTCTTCCTTAAATGTTTGGTAGAATTTACTTGTGAAGCCATCTGGTCCTGGACTTTAGTTTGTTGGGAGTTTTTTGATTACTGATTCAATTTCATTGCTAGTAATTGGTCTCTTCAAATTTGCTATTTCTTTCTGATTCAATTTTGGAAGGTTATATGTTTCTAGGAATTTATCCATTTCTTCTAAGTTGTCCAATTTATTGTAGCTAAAAATGTTAATGAATATGATCTACCTTTCAATTTATTCACTTGTGTCTTTTTAAATTAATTTTGGATATTTCCTATATTTATAAAAACTGAGTGTTTTTCGTCCCCCACACCTCTTCAAGTAACATTTCTCCACAATCAAAAAGAATAATACAATGTAGAAACAGCTTTCCCTGAATAAATATTTTTAATGTATTGTTTTATACTGTGTGAGCGTGAAGAGTTATAAATTAGTATAGGCACTCTATTTTCCTTGGTTTATTATTTCTTCAGTCCCAGCAGGCTCTTGTAGCAATCCTTGGAAACAGCAGTAAATGAGCATTTTTGCAGCACTGCAAAGTGTAGGAGGCAGTGTTGTTTTAGTGCCTAAGTGTGGGTGTTCATAAGAATTAAGTCTCCGGGTTTTATGCCTATCTCTATTGAGATTAGCGAGTGGACTGAAGTACAAGTGGAAAGTGGAAAGGGGAAATGCTGAATGATTGGTCTATATGCTCTGTAGTATTCACATTGACTTTTTAGAAAGAATGGTAGTAGTACCAATCTAAACATGCTTTAGTATGTTTCCTTTCAAAGCCCCTTCAAATACATATAGCCCACCTTTCTTTTGATGCTGAAAATTGCATGCCGCAAGACTGAATGGCCTATTTCCTAATTGTGAATTGTGATAAAAACATGTTCTAGGGACCAGTAACGATGCTCTCCTATGAAAATGATAATTGTTTATTATTCACTTTTTTTTTTTTGGTAGCTTAAAATCCTACCTCATGAACTTTTGCAAACATTTTAGAAGAGTTGGTTGGTTAGAGTTTATAGGCTTGATAGCACAGCTGAGTTTAAATTCCAGTTGCATCATGGATTTCTGTGTGATTATGAACCGACCTTGACCAATTACATAAAGCAATTTCAATTCCAGCCTATATGCCTCTGGAGGTCAATGTGTTGTGAAGAGCCACATGCTGCTTTGTCCAGGTTTGCAGGCTGGAACTCTTTTTAGAGTATTTTTGAGATTTTTGCCATATTGGAAAATCAGATGATGCAACATCAAAAAAAAAAAAAAAAGTCTGCCATTGAAGTCTTAAGTAATTTCAGTCTAACAGGAATTTGAGATCATAAATACTCTCTTTAGACCAAAAGTGTCTGTGAATGGGTATATATCTAAAAAAGGCCTTTTCATAAAGCAGAAGTATATTTAAATGACGATATCCAGTGTCACTCTTTCCTGGGTGCTATAACTATGTGAAAGGTGAAATGCAGTGAATGTTTCTAATATGGAGGCTGAGTTACTAAAGACTTTGGGGAAAGGAACTTGCATTAGGGAGAGATAAATTTTATGTTGAGTGTAAGCTCTGTGGTGCACGATTTTCATAAAGAGATGTTAAGGCTCTCTCACCTGCAGAACTGCCACTGAGATTATGTGACAAAGAGTGGCATAGAGAGAATAGAAGCCAGTCCTGGTAGCCCAGCACTGGCAGCTACTTAAACCAATTATTATTTTTGCCCCTTCTATATATTGACTCAGTATCTATTAAGTCAAAATGTACATTTCTATTTTGTTTATACTTCCTCACTCAATACTCTCCTACTGGTTCTAATAGTGTTTTGAACTTCTTTTTGGGTTTCTCATTATACTACCCTGAATTTTCTACAGATAATTGTGATTGTTTTTAAATAGCCATAGCTCTACTTTAATTTCCTGCCTTAGTGCATGAGCTATGGTAAACATCTTTTTTAAATAGAATTAAAAAAAAAATGTCCTGTACTTGAAAAGCTACTTCCCCTAAACAAAAAATAAGAGCTAAGGAAATAGAGAAGAAGAATATATTTGAATATATTTGAGCAAGGAATTGATTGACTGGGATTGTGATGTAATCAGGCAACCAAAAGTCAATTTCTAGTTTTCAAACCAGGAACAAAGTAATCCGATTATGAGTAGCCATACAGTTGACTATATTATTAATCTACTACTATCTATGTATGTCAGAGAAGGCACGACAAAAGAAATTAGTTATAATTTCTCGGTTTCTAAGGGGATCCTGAGATTATAGATTCAAAATAATTAGTAGATATTTCATTTACTCTATCTTTACAGTTTAATGCTACATGTATCAAACAACTACAGGTAGTAGAGAAAAAGAGAGCTGGTTTTTGTTGTTGCTGTTGCATGCACAGGGAGTTGAAGTGTCCTTTCTGCAACTTTCAGACTAAGGTTCTAGGTGTGGGGAGCTGCAGTAGTGACCACAACAAATAAACTAACCTTATTCGTGGAGCTCAGTCAGTACTTCTCAAATCATCTGTGGTGAGAGACATTTGTTTTTTCCTAAATTAAGCATAAGTGAAACTTTTGTAAAGTACAATAAATATGGATCATTAAAAAATGAAATAATAAAGTGAAAAAATAACAAACTGCAAGTCCCAACTTTTTATTATTATTTTTTTCAAAAGAAAAGAATTGTAAAATTGTATGCATTCATTGAGTATGGGTGTATTAGGAATAATACTGAGAATTGCTAATATACTTGTAATTTTTTGTTATTCTACAATCAGAACTAATCAAAAAGTTATAAAATAAAAGCAACTGTTCGTATTAAAAACCTACATGCATACTTTGAATGAACATCATATATATCAATTGTTTAAATTTTAATGTGACACGAGCTCGCTTCCTGCTTGTTAATTTATCTAATCTCTTTGGATTGACTAGCATTTCCTGCAGGGAATGATGTATAATCTAAACTATTTCCATGTCTTATATTAATAGCAGTCATAGTAGAGAAATGAATCTCAGAAAGTATGTTAACAGGATGGAAAAAGAGATTTTGAAGCAATTTCAGCAGTCTTAAGATATTCATTTTAAACTTTATCCAAATGAGACAACTTTTGCTGCATTTTCAGAATTCATCTTCAATCCTTCATTAGTATCCAGTTCCAGTATTTATCCTATGAAGTTATAGTTAAATACATTTTGATGAAAAATATTGATTTCAGGATCCATGAATTTCTGTCTTTTTGATGGAATATATAATTCAAAATGTCCTATCAGTATTGTAAAATGGTCTATGATAACTTCTTGCAAATACCAAAATTATCACGTATTTTACTGATAATTGTACATAATGTATGGATTATGTCTTTAATAATTGTTCTTAACAAGAAACTCTATTCTTCCAAGCTTCTAACTTTTCTGCTTTGCTCTTCGATCTTACCTGCCGTTGCAAAACATGTTGCATTCCTTCCTTGCAAGAAGTATTAAGATCATTGAAGACACAAAATATATCAGATAAGGGGCACCTGGGTGGCTCAGTTGGTTAAGCGGCTACCTTTGGCTGAGGTTGTGATCCCTGGGTCCTGAGATCCAGCCCCACATCAGGCTCCCTGCTCAGCGGGGAGTCTGCTTCTCCCTGTCCCTCTGCCCCCCGCCCCCAACCCCGTGCTCTCTCTTTCTCTCTCAAATAAATAAAATCTTCAAAAAATATATATCATACAAATAAGGAAGACTGCTATCTAACATATTTAAAATTTGGGAATGGGATGGTTTTTTATCTTCAAAAATCCTCAACAGAAGTTTTTACATCTATAACCTTTGTGCCTCGGTATGCAGTAGAGTTGTTTATAATCAGTCTCTATCCATGTATCATAAGAAAAGAAAATAATCTTGCATTTAATACATTAGCTTTAACAAAATTCACAAATTTTACTACATTGCCAAGAACCCTGATATTCAGCAGTTATTTTTACTGTATAGCAAGACTTTCTTGATGAAGAGAGCATTTCATTGGTTTATGGTCTGCATTAGCTCCTTAATTAGAGTACTCTAAAATGTTTCCCTGCCATTATAGCTTCCCCAGCTACTTCTACAAAAACCTTAAGCCACAAACCAAATTTGTTGAGACAAGATCACACACTTGAAAGTCATGGCAATGTCAAATTGCTATAAAAGTTTCTAAGCATTTATTCTCGACTTCTGTAGTTATCTCCTTGCAGGTAAGTAATAAAGAGTTTGTAACTGGCACTTTGAGAAGCATTGTTGTTGATGAAGTGGAGATAATGCCTACTTTGCAGAGGTGTGGTTAAGATTACCAATAATCCTGGAAAAGTGCCCATCAAATAGTAGGAACAAATAAAGGAACTATTAAGTTGCATTATACAATTTATACTCTATTTTAAGCAAACCTATAGTTGCAGGAGGGGATAAATAAAAACACTATGTGACCTTAAAAATATGGACATTCCTTTTTTTTTATTTGAAGATTTTATTTATTTATTTAGAGAGAAAGAGAGAACACATGAGTGGGGGAAAGGGACAGAGGGAAAGATAGAGAGAATCTCAAGCGGACTCCGTGCCAAGTGTGGAGCCCAGTGTGGGGCTCAATACCATGAACCTGAGACTATGACCTGAGCCAAAATCAAGAGTCCAGTGCTCAACTAACTGAGCCACCCAGGTGCCCCCAAAAACGTGAACATTCTTATGGAGAATTGTATTTATCTATTGATACCTTTTCATCTATATGTAGACATATATAAAGGTATGGATATATACTTATGAGTACCTCCCGCAAGAACAACTAACAAACTGCTAGAAAGTGGTGAGAACATAGGCAGAAAAATTATACCAAATTAGGGAGATCAGAAAAAACTCAAATTAGGAGATGGATTTTGAGATTGGTTTAAAAAGATAGCAGAACAAGTTAGTGTAGTTTAAGACAGTGCTGAAATCTTTATGTATTTTGCTGTTGTACTCCTGTCCTGGCACATTTTTCTGCACATAGAATGTACTAGGGAAAGAGTGGATAGTCTATTTTGG
Source organism: Ursus arctos (assembly GCF_023065955.2). Classification (NCBI taxonomy): domain Eukaryota; kingdom Metazoa; phylum Chordata; class Mammalia; order Carnivora; family Ursidae; genus Ursus; species Ursus arctos. Next base: position 58,532,981 of record NW_026623056.1, on the reverse strand, counting down.
CTGACAGTGCTTGAAAAGCATTAGCTCATGTAGTACTCACAGCAGAGGTACTATTATGTGCATTTTACGTAAAAGTATACTGAAGCAGGGACAAGTTCAGTAACTTGCTCAAATCTAAAATGTGGATGATGATGCACGGATATAACCCTAGACAGTCTGACCTCACTTATAGCCTCTGCTCACCGTTGGATTACAATACCCTCTCCTGGGGAATAAATGGGTGCCAAGAATGGAAAGGTTAGAGTGAATTTATATGGGGAAGATAATAATAGACAGAGGGTCTTTCCAACAAAACCCAAGGTGAGCACAAGGTAAGCTGTGAAGGGTGATTGCAGGAAGGAGGAAGGACTGCCCTGTGCCCCGGGAGGAGGACACCGGCACTGCTGTGAATGAGGAATTAGAGCCATAAGTGGGGTGGGGAACTAAGAAGAAAGCATGGTAGAGTCTCATTTCATTTCTTGGTTAGGTCTAAAAAGTACATAGAAGGTGAAAATCAATTAAAAGTTTAAACTGTTTGAAAGTACCTTAAAAACCCATCTTGAATGTGAGAAGCAAGACCGTCTAAGGAAAGAACAGCTATGCATGCTTCATATCTCACTTCTGGTTTTGGGTATTGGCTTGCTGAATGGAGTAGTAGTCTTTCCCATACCAAAGTGGGCCAGGTAATTCAATTGAGAACCAGTAAGAACCCAAACCAGGGGGGCACCTGGGTGGCTCAGGCCGTTGAGCCTTTGCCTTACGCTCAGGTCATGATCCCAGGGTCCTGGGATAGAACCCCATGTTGGGCTTCCTGCTCATTGAGGAGCCTGCTTCTCCCTCTCCCTCTGCCCCACCCCCATGTTTATTCTCTCAATCTCTCTCTCTCTCTGTCTCAAATAAATAAAATCTTAAAAAAAAAAAACAGGAAAAGAAAAAGCAATTGTAAGAAACACTGAGATCTTTGAATTTATACTTGTGATAGAGTAGCTTGATGTATAATTGGAGGGCATGGGGAGGAGTCAGGAATGATCATTGATAACTCACGTCTCAAACCTCTGTGAATGTGATGCCGTAAGCAGAAGTAGGGACTTTGGGAGGAGGTGAATGTGAGGAGAAAGAGTCAAATTAGTTGAAAATAGGGAGAATAATTATTTTTTGAAAACTTTCAAAAGCAAGAGTAATTTGTGTTGATAATTATGATTTGTATACACAAATGTATGTATCATATAAACATGTATATTTGGTTTGGATATTTGAGAACGATATAAAACTGATAAGCATTTAAAGTAAAATTATCTTGAGAATATGTAGTCAGATCACAGCAGAAAACATATGACACCATCAAAATGTTCAAGTTAGGAGGGTTTAATAAGGGTACTGTTATCAAGGTGTGGGATTGAAGTTTGAGGGAACCGACAAAAGACCAAGGACTCAGGGACCAACAATGCGAGAAACTATTCCCCAAGCCTGAAATAACACTTGACCTAAGCTGTAACTAAACATGCAGTCACCACCAGAGCCAAAAGAAACACCCTACTTCTCCCTTCTACCCTGCAGTCTCCTGCCTTTGCCTCTCTTTGGCTGAATATAATTGTTAAGCTGGGAAAATGCATTCCATAGGAGTCAGCTGCTCAGGCCATATGGAGTGCGAGGGGTGAAAATAGTGAAATCAGACACAACCAGAATGACTAACAAAATTGTTCGCTGAAGCATCTTTTGAAAAGGGTTATCTGCAGGATTTGGAATATGTCTTACTAATGAACTAAATGAACATTTTCTTTTCTTTTTTTTTTTTTTAAGATTTTATTTATTTATTTGACAGAGATAGAGACAGCCAGCGAGAGAGGGAACACAAGCAGGGGGAGTGGGAGAAGAAGAAGCAGGCTCCCAGCGGAGGAGCCAGATGTGGGACTCGATCCCGGAACGCCGGGATCACGCCCTGAGCCGAAGGCAGGCGCTTAACTGCTGTGCCACCCAGGCGCCCCTGAACATTTTCTAAACGATCTTTAAAAAAAATTATTTAAGAGAGAGAGAGAGAGAGGGAGAGAGAACATGAGAGGGGAGAGGGTCAGAGGGAGAAACAGACTGCCCACTTAGCGGGGAGCCAGATGCAGGACTCGATCCCAGGACTCTGGGATCATGACCTAAGCCAAAGGCAGTTGCTTAACCAACTGAGCCACCCAGGCACCCTAAACAATCTTTTTTAGAGTCACTGTGTGCAGACACTTTGAAATACTAGGTCAGGTATTAAAGCTTACTCTCAATGCTATAAATGCTTGTTAGATGTTTTCTTTACTGGTAAGAAATATGGATTATATTCAAAATAATTTAGAGTATCAACTATTTTAATTAATAATTGCTATGTTTCACAATCCCAGTAATATATCTTTGCAAGTAAAATAATATAGCTAAGAGAGTAGTTTTATAACTATATCAAGACAGTATAATTACTGACCTTTTGTTTTATTGCATACTTTTATAGAAATTTAACATATTTAAAAAAACATCTTGTCATTCCGATATGACTCATTTATTGTGAATTTTCTAAGTACATTATCAATCACTTTTCTTGGAGAATTATAGAGCACAAATAAATTAATCATGGCATATGTGTAATTATTGGCAAGCTGGACTCTACTTTTTGTATAAAGCTACCCACTACACTATTTAATGAACAAATGCATTTAGATTTAATCATTACTTTGTACGATATTTCTATTAAAATAATGACAAATTTCATGTTCATATTTCAGTCATTAAAAAACAGCAATGAAGTTAATGGTTTTCCTGATTGTAGGCTTTATTTTTTTTCCAAAGAATTTTATCACTTATTCCTTCATGACTAGCATACATACATATAATAGGGATTGTTTTAATATGCAGAAATTGTTAAGGGAAAGCATGAACTACTTCCTTTTTCTCTTATTTGCAAAATTAAAAGATTCCCCCTACAGTTACCAAATGATAGTGAGGAAATGAAGGATAGGGGGCAGAAACGAATAAGCACTTAAAAAAAAAAATTAAACCATGGGGAATTTCTGGAAGATTTATAACCATATTGGCTCATTGATTACTCAGATGGCAGAAAGATATTCTCAGTGTGCGCTCTTTTATCCTAATGAAAAAGACGATTAACCCACCTCAAAATGTATATTAAAAGTTTTATTTTTGTTAAACGCAGAGCTCTGTTTAACCCATTTGGAGAATAGGTCTCTATTTGAGAATTAGCTACCACTTTTAAAGAAGTATCACCGCAATTACAAATCAAGTGGAAATTAGAATTGAGATAGCATTGTTATATTCTGATTGCAAGGTAAATGTAGTCAGGAACTATTGGGTTCTTTGTGGTCCAGAGATTATGCAGAAAATTCTAATTTCACTAAGTTACCGAATTGACCCCCAAATGGAAGGTCACATAAGCAGGCTAGAAATTGCATCAAGGATGACGAAAAGCACCATTAATACTGCCTCTTTCAATGACCTTACAGTGAGAGTATTAAGGAAATCACAGTAGGTTTCATTGAGATCATTCTTTTTATTGAATAAAATTGAACATTTAAGTAAATGAATAATCATTTTTGGACAACATAATATGAAAATATATGACCATAAAAACTTGATAGCCCTCCAGCAGTGCTTGTGGAAATTACAATCTCTTACAAATGTTATAGTGGGTGGTAACTCAGTAGAAAATTATAATGGCTGTCTAACTTCTAGTACATTTCATTTCTAAGACATTTCATAAAACATGCATTTTTATTACTTTTCAGGTGCATGCAGTAATGTATATATACTGCATTGTGTAGTGGGCTGTGTAGAGTCATAAAAATACTGTGTTTTCTCTAGATCAAGAAGTCTGACTTTAGAAATTCAAGTGATTCTCAGTAAATTAGGCAACGAGGTAATTTTATGTGTACGAAGCTTAATTATTTTCAACCCATTTTATCACTTTAGAAATACCACTTATTTTATTGTGTAAATAAATAAATAGTAGACCAGAGGGTAAAAAAGGGACAATTGATCAGAGAATTTCACTTGAAATAGTTTCACGAGGAAAGTCTTCCTGAGGCTTATTTTAATATAAGTGTTTAGAAAGAATAGTGAATGGTTCTGTGCTGTATTTGCCCCGAATACATTAAACCATGTAAAGAAATCTCTATGTATTTCTGCTGGGGAATTTTATACTACTTGAGAACCTACCATCTATAAGATTTCTACTTTATTAAGAAAACAAAAGCCCAAAAATAGAATTGCTATGGTTGCCAAAGATTTCTTAGAGCAAAGGGGAAAAAAAACAAAAACAAAACAACATACATTTAGTACTTATATTTTTTCCATTTGACTTTGTTTAAAATGAGATAAATTTTTATTATATACTCACAAGTCTTTAATGTTCATAGATGTTGTATTATCTGTCCTTAAGAATTGTAAATCTAGGCAAAGCAAACTAAACACTATCCTATATGCAAATCAAAGTTTGCCATGGGGCTCTTAATTGGTTATAGTTTTTAATTACATGGCCTTAAGAAAACTGGCTATAGCACAGCCAAAAAATATATGAATTAAAAATCATCAACTAATAAGAAAGATTTGGGGACATAAACAGAAAAATCTACTTTCTAGTTCTTACTCACATTTTATATAGTAGATTTATGGGTTTTTTTTTTAAAGATTTTATTTATTCATTTGAGAGAGAGAGAGAGCATGAGTGGAGGTGAGAGGCAGAGAGAGAGGGAGAAGCAGAGTCCCTACTGAACAGGGAGCCAATGTGGGGCTCGATCCCAGGACCCTGAGATCATGCCATGAGCCAAAGGCAGACGCTTAACCATCAGAGCCCTTGGGCGCCCCTAGGTTTGTGTTATTGTCATATATTAAAGTCTTTCTGACCCACTCTGGTTGGGCAACTATTTTTTCTAGGAATAATTATATTTTTTTACTCATCAGTACTCATCAGTAATTTTACTTATCAGTACTAATTCAGTCATATGATCCATGTTCTGAGTTTGGCTGGTAGTTAAATCACCTGAGTTAATAGAATATGATGAATCTACTGGACAGAACCTACTGGGGAACAGAATACTTCCAACAGTGGCCCCATTTGCAGGGTTAAGTACTTCTTGCTCAGTACTCCCACTCCTCTTAGGGAAAAGAAGGTTTGGCCATGGCTGTATAGTAAGGGGATTAACATTTTCCCCAGGTAATTTCTGTGTATCACACACAGTGTTTACTTTTCACAGACAACATCTTATTTAATCTCGACTTGAGTATACAGAGTCCAGAGATTTAAATAAGTGATTAAATACTTAAATAAGTTATTAAGGGTTACAGAACTCATAATGGACACAGCTGAAATATAACTACCATTGACACTTGAACTACACAGGTTTGAACTCTACTTATACATACTTTTAAAAATAAATACAATATAGTACTGTAAATATATTTTCTCTTCCTCAAGATTTTAATATTTTCTTTTCTCTAGCTCAGTTAATTGCAAGAATACAGTATATAAAGCATACAACATACAAAATATGTATCACTTGACTGTTTATGTTATTGGTAAGGCTTCTAATCAACAGCAGGTTACTCATAAAGTTTTGGGGGACTCAAAATTATGTGTGGATTTTCATCTACATGGGGGTCAGTGCCCCTAACAGTTGCAGTGTTGAAGGGTCAACTGTGTATTAGACAAAGAATTAAAATGAGCTAATTGGATACTTATACAGTGTAGGTGTGTGGGAGGGTGCTTGCACACATGAATGCTTGTGCATGAATGTTGAAATTATGGGTGTGATGGCCTCTTGATCCCACTGAGATGATAAAAATGAAAATTAACAACATGTTTAACGGCTTGAAAGACATCAAAACTGTAGTGGACCAAAAAACAAACAAACGAAAAAACAAAAAAGAAAAGCTTTACTTCCCCAACAGCCCTCTTACTTTTGTTAGTGTTGCCTTTTTTTTCCTTCATATACTTGTGATTAATGCTTTGATAGACATGGTTTGATAGTTTCTAAAAAGTTACACTTTAAAATTTGAAATATGTGAGATGTAGCTATTATGAGAACAGTTTCTGCTTCTTTTTTTTTTTTTTCCCCTGACTTGTTGGCCTTATCCTGTTAATCACTGTTTACTTTGAGCTGTAGGGAAATAATCAAAGATTGCCTAGAAGTTGAGCTCGCAGGGGCATTTTTCATTTTGGAAACTTCAAGAAGTGGTGTTAGGGATTGTGAACCTGTAGGCAAAGCAGAGTCATAGAAACTCTTACTTTGAATTCTGAATTCCCCTGTAAATCATGTATTTTAGAGAATTGAGATTTTTTTTTGTTTGTTTATTTTGATTGTTGGTATTTTTCTAAGGAACCTATGTGTTTTGTCTTTTATTACTTTTCTTAGTAAAAAAACTTGCAATTTAATCCCCAAAGGGAATTTTAGAGACCTTGTTTGTACCTACAACAAGCGTGGGGTATATATATATATATCCTTGCTTACAAAAGACAGACTCAGTAGAGACAGATTCTACTCTATCATATTTTCTCTGTTATCTGATTCTCTAGCTGGTAAATTTTCCCTTTAATTAAGTCTTTTTATGGTATTCTGCTTATTTCTACTGGAAGTCATCACATTTCTAGTTATAAGTTCTGGCTCTAAAGAGCTGTATGTGTTTAAAAACCCTCAATGAAGAAAATATTTCCCTACCACTCTCATACAGGCTGATATTTTAAATGTCATAATTGCCCACAAATTGTCAGTTTTGAAAACGAGTTTTAGTTTTGAGACACCAAATGGAATAAAAATGATGTTATTGACTTGTAATGAAGGGATTAAAGCATGCTGATAGCATCTGACCTTTTGTCATCACTTATTTAAAGAGCTTTAAGGGGAAAAAGAGAAAATTCCCTTTAAAGAGTATAGTGACTTTCTAGAGAAGTGCATTTTCTCTTAGTGTAGTGCGCTGAAAATAGTCAAAAGAAAAAGACCCAGAAGGCATGATTGTAAAAATGACCATTTGCTACTGGTCTAGATGATAATTTATTCCAGTGAAAGGAAAGAGATATTGTGGTCACATATGGCTTCAGGTTCTGATTCTTTCTACCTTCTGCTGACTGCTAACAATAATTAGAAATTTGTAGAGGCAAACTGATCAAGGCCTAGAAGATCAGGCTCCTTCTTCAAGAGTCAATAGTGGAGGTCAGAATTAATTTGTTGCTTTAAAATGTGGAAATTACTCTCCGTGTTTGAGAGCTGTATGTGGCACCCCTTAACTATATGATAAAAAGGGCCTTGAATTTCACTGTACGTGTGTGACATAAAGGATATCTATTTGGAAGGATTTAATGGGCATTGAATAGAGGGTAATAGAAACCGAATTGGAGTAATTTATGTTGTGCTCTGAAGAAGATGGCCAGGGGAACTTCAAAGACAATCCCTCCCGCATGACTAAAACTGAATAGGCATTTCAAAGCTATCTTCCTTTTACATGAAACTAAATATCAATCTATTGACTCCAGAGTTTATATCTCTAAAGATTTTTATATGAGCAGAGTGGCATTGATAAAGCCATGTTAGTGGTCGGCCAGTTATAATACAGTTCAGTTAAGAGGCAAAATAATTTCAGGTGACTTCTAATTAACCATGTGTGGAAGAAACTGAACTTACTGATCATGGTTGTCATCAGAGACTGTTACCTTCCCCAGCTCTAAAAATGAAGGTCCAGTTTCCATATAGGATAGTTTCATACATTTAAAAAAAAAAAAAAAAGCAAACAGTAACAATCTACTATTCCCTGGGTTGGTTAATAAGGGATGTTTTATGGTCCAAGATACGGTTCAAAATCATACTTACTTTAGAATATTCCTCATGCTCCAAGCAACACAAATTAAAATTAACACAACTAAGTACATTATAGAATTTTACATTGATAGAGTTAAATTTGGGGATCTCTGCCTCATTCAGTGGAGTGAACCACGGCCATGAAAATAGAGGAAAAATAGCATGCTGTTTAACTGAATTATGTAATATTTTCCTGCTTCTGAAATAGAAACCCATCTAGGCATTTATAATGTCTTTCTCCTTTTGCCTAAAATTCCACTAGGAAAAGAAATTCAGATACAGAGAAATTCCACAACCTCAAGGAAGAATAATTCATCCTGGCGGGTTTAAATTGTCAGAACTGGGGCAGGGCAAAGGGAGCATGGGGAGGAAAGACACTTTTTGCACATAGTGGTTTTTGTTTTTGTTTTGCCAAGTGTGTGTCAGTTGTGTCTCATCATCATTCTCTGGAACTGACTGACGTGCTTCAGCAATCATTTTTGAGGTTCTATACACATGAGAATCTTGGACTAGGAGAAGCTTTCCTTAAAAATATCTGTGTGAATTCTGACAAACAATGTACTGTTTAAAAAGTGCTCTGCTCTGTTGCTCTTCTGCAGGCACATTACCTCAGAATATAGTTTTACCCTAACACGTAACTTCTGAAATTAACTTCTACTGGAAGGTAATCATTTTAATCAAAATACGGAGGCACCTTGTCTTAAGTTATATTAAGAAATTATTTAACAGAGATACTATGACAAAAGAGAACTGAAGTAAGTCATCTTTACGATAGCTAATTATTCACAGAGTTCCTTTCTCTATAGCCCTTATGAAATGTATCTTATTGGTAGAAGGTCCATGAACACTGATTCACTGGTGCATTGTTATTGGCACACAAGTCAGATGGAACATTTGGTCATTTAGATAAACTTGAATTTTTTTTTTTGACAACTGTATTTTATAATCACTCATTCACATGCTCAATTGGAATTTCAAGTGGCTATCTCATTTACGGTGGCTGAGGAAGTAGTCAATGGAGCTACGTGGCCAGCGTGGGAGTTTCATGACCACCTAATAGCTGTGTGAATTTGAACAAAGGACTTGAAGTTTCTGCATTCATAAATGAAGACAGAAATCAAACTTATTTCATGGATGAAGACCAGATGCTTAATCTGTAGATTTCAGCGAAAATAAAATGTGCGGCCCCTTGTTCAAAATTCATGACCAATTTCAAGTTGGTAACAGCAGAACATTAAACCAAACCATTCACAGAGGAGCTTCAAGCCAGGCATGGACCCCATATAAGCACAGGGCCTGAAGCAACACAGTGTGGAATTGTCATAAAGATTAAATGAGTTTGTAGTGGAAAGGATATAGACTATGTCCTAACACACATTAAACACTCAAAACTAATATTAAGAATTATTTTCTACAAAATTTCTCTTCGAAGTACCTTGACTATAGTATGTTTTTCTGAAAAAAGAACTTTAACTTAGTAGTCTATAGTTTTGTTTGTTTGTTTTGAAATTCTAAAGCTATTTTATGTAGTAACAGAATGTTGCCTCTGAAAAGTGAGGTGGTCAAATGAAGGTGTCATACATCCCAAGAAGGGGTGCAGAGTAGGGAGTGGTGAAACATAGAGCAGAACCCACTTATGGTGTATGCCTTTCCTTTGGAACACCTCTAGAGGAGCACAACATGATCATAGGAATAAAGTTAAGTCTCAGAATCAATTGCAATCTTGATCTTGGATGTCATTTAGTTTCTCTTTCTTATATCATTGTTTTTTATTCTGCTTATTGCCTTCATGTCCTCCAAATAGTGACTGGCTTGTTGAAAATGGGGGGAAAATGGCTTCCAACAACTTTTGATGTCAACATTATTTGGCTTCCAAGAACAGAGAGGAGCTTTTATTTCCTATTTTTGTTTTGTGAAAAGGTTCAAGGGAACAGTATGATGTACTGTATTCAGTCTCCAAACACTGCATCCCAGACTGCTAAATTATGGTGGGGTTGGGGATGAGTGCTCACGAAGTACAGACATGCTCATTAAGAGCTGAACCCATGTCCAAAATAGGGCAATCCCACATAGCCTAATGTACAGGTATCTGATTCCAGAATACAGCAACACTGTAAAGGCAGACATGCTAATTAAGCTCCAAAGAGAAACTAAATCTTCTCTAAAGAAGAGAGAAATTAACAGAGTCTTAAAATAGCAATTGAGTAAAAATTGGGAAAAAATATAAGTCAGAGTTTTGCCATTATAACATAGCATAGAAGAGGGGAAAGTACGAGGTAAACCAAGACTATGGTAGTTACATTTATCAGAAATTTCTAAATTTCTTATTAGGAACTTAGTGTTGATAAATTACTCTAACCAGCCTACTGTCAGTGACTCTCAATCTCTGCTGTACCTCAGTATCACCAGGGGGAGATTTAAAACATACAGAGGTACAAGGCTTACCTCCTGAGAATCTGATTCAATTGGTTTGGAGCCTGGCTCCTGCAGTAGTATTTTAAAGATGCCCTTGGTGAGTTTGATGTGCAGCCAAGATTGAAAAGCACCAGGTATTTAACTAAATTACTTCCTATTGGCTCTGCACAATAGTTTTGTATTTGTACGATATATAAAACACCAGTCACAGATTTAAAAAAATATATATTTTTGCCCAGTTACAAGAATAGAATGGGGATGGGGTTCTGAAGGTGACTAAGGTGACATGTTTAGTAGAAAGGTAAATAAACAGTTATTGTCTTTAAGGGACATAAAACCTACAGCTTGAAATGGAATTGAAAGGCCCTTACAGCAAATCCACTTGGCGGTGCTTCTAAAATTTCAGATGTCTTGGACTTACTCTGACCTGCTGAATCAGAATCTGTAGGTCTAGGACCCAGAACATGCATTTTTCCACACTCATCTTTTAAATATATGTGCGTGAAAGTTTAAGAGCCACGGTCTAGTGTCACATGCCTATTTGTCACAGCTATTATTTCTAGAAGCAAACCTAGCAGCCAAGATCGAGGTACCCTAATTAGCATTGAGGCTTATCTGGAAGTGAGAACTCATTGTGTAGGATAGTGCCTGGGAGGGATAAAAAATTGGCTTTGATTTGTTTTTGTTTCTTTGATTTTTTTTTTTTTTTTGGTCTGACTAGCTGCATCAACTCTCTTTCTAGTTATTGGAATAGTACTATTCCCTCTCTATTCAGTTAAAAGTGACTATTATGGATTATACTGAAATTGCTATTTTTATATGCCATTGTCCCTTTTGTAATATTTACAATAATTATTGTAATGGGCTCTGTATTCTTCTCCTTTGCACTCAGGTCTTATTTTAAGAAGGCTAATAATAAATAATAACAAAGGATAAAAGCATATAGTTATTAGTTGTTCTTTGCTCTCTTCCTGTTTTAGTCTTGGGACCATTTATTTTTATTAGCTACTCTGCAGCCTATGTTATGGAACTCATTGAATGCACATTGTGATTAGCATACTTACCTCATGTACAAAATTCAGCTTTCTATCTAATTGACATTAACCGAGTTGAAGGGAAGTCAGTCTGAAAGAGTAAAGATGATCATATCTCAGAAGAGCAAATGTGGAAGTCAGGGTTGCTCATTACACAATGAGAGGAAAACATCAAAATCTTATTTTCTTACATTACTCATTCAGGAAGAACACTGAATTTAGTCACTATCTCTTACATTAAGTAAATGGTTATGTACTCTATAGATCTTATGAAATAGTTCATCCAGAAAAAAAGAACCATTTTATCATTGCCATTTGAGAATTACAAGTAATTATGAGTAATAAAAAAGGGACAATAAAAGATAGAATCATTTCTTGCCATCGTTTATTACTCATGGAGACACGTCCATTAACTAAAATCAAGATTAAAAAAAAGATTCTAGTAGGAATTGTGTGTTTCAAATTTCTCTTTATTTGTTTATAATACACCTGTGCTTTCTATGTTTTAGCCTTTTTCTGTAATTACTTGAATTTTATTCTACATGTGTCCTTTTTTTGACAGTCATGTTTCTTTAGTTCAATAAATGTTATCAGGCATTCTTTTACTGTTCCTATTGCATCAACCTTAATTAGCTTTTGATTACTGTTAATTTCACAGCATTTTCCCTTTAATAAGTTGCATCAAAAAGCTTTCATTTCTGTTGCAGCAAGTTTAATTAGTTTTTGAGCTTTGTTTCTGTTTTCCCTTCCATTTTTAGAAAAAAAAAATGACACCCACTTTCTTTGTTTTGATGAGGATATCCATGACTAACAACTTGATGTTCACCTGAGTCCTCACCTGAGACTTAACAGTACAAAACCAGGGCAACTTGGAACCTCTTCATTCACATCAGGAATATGCCCACATACTTACATATTTTAGTTGCTTCTGGTTACTTAAAAATATAGTATAACTTGTTTTTCAAGTTTTAAAAGAGCTAATTTATGTTAAACAACGATTCTCACTGGCCCCTATGTTTTGTTTTGAAGAAGCTGATTAGCACTTATGTGTGCAATTATGTGACACAAAATATCTGTATTCTCTCGTCAACGGCGAGTCCCCTCCCAGGCCTCAGTTCTTAAATTCGTCCAAGAAGGAACTCAGAGCCAAACTCTTAAGCGAGCCCTAATAGTTTCCAGCTAACATGCACTATGGAGATGGGATAGCCGATGGGCCCAGAGGTGGCAGTTCCACCGGAAGTCCGGTCGTCTGGTTCTTCCACTGTCTGGATGGGTAATATGTCACAGCAGAGGTGGTGTCTGACTAAGGCTGCAGCCAGTCACCTAAAGGACTCCTCCTACCGGTTGGGAGGGGGAGTTTTTGGCCTTATTTGGTCCTTCTCTGAACTGTTATGGCAGCCATTCTAGCGGGGGTAGTGTGGCGGTTCGTTAAAACCATAATGTAACTGTATTATAATGGAGCTACGAGTTATTGTAAGGCGAAGGTCCTAGGGGAGAAGGTATACGTGTTCCCTGGGGTCTGTTGGGCTGTTTGGAATTTGGTTTCCGCCCTTTCATCAGTACTAAAGCACTTGTTACCTGCTCATGTCTAACTAACTGCCTACTTTATCACTCTTTTCAGAAATTTATTGGCATTTTATATTAGTGAACCAAAATGTTAATTACAATATCCCTTAGGATAAAATGGCACCCAAACTACTCTTTGTAACTATAATAATTCATTGTAATTTTAAAACAGTGTACATATTTACTGCTTTTATAAATGGTGTGTAATATAACACATTTATAGCAGATGCATATATATATACATATATATGTGTACATATATATATATATACTTTTTTTTTTCTTCTATGACTTGAACCATGAGCTGGGTCATCTATGGGGATTGAAAACTTCTGATTACTTCTCATAAAAAAAAAATGAGTAAGAGCAAAGCAACTGTGCACATAGTGCATATTATTATTGGGTGACAACCATTCAAATATCAGTCATTCTAAGTTGGTCTACCATATTCTGTAATATAATAAATATTATAATAATTGTAATAATAATATAATTAGAACTACATAATTAATGGGGTTCAGTGAAAGAAAAGTAAATGCTCAATTATAGAATTGATTAAATTGAATACTATGAGTATAACATACTATGTTATACTCACTTCATAACACGTAACTTTTCAAAGAGAAAATCAGCAATTGCAAAACTAAAAATTGAGTATTACAGGTAATGGTATCCATTTAGCACATATTTAAATTCACTTTCCAGTGCCAGACTAGAATTATATAGGGGGTAGGGGAGGAAGTAGTGTAACAGAAAAAGATTAAAGAGAAGGGGCTACAAGTCTAGTACTATATGAATTTAGTACTTAATATAGAAAATATGGACCCTGGCATTTGAAGAAGTATGAAGTTCATCTAGGCTATTCTTTCTGATATTTCCTTCATTTCCATATTATTCTTTCAAATGCTCATTCAAACTTTGATTATTTCTGTTAGAGAAAACTTCCTGCTTTCAAAGGCAGTCCATACTATCTTTAGATAGTCCTGAAATATTGGTTTTAAGCTAAAATCTGCAAGGTTGTTGCTTCCACTTTGGGTTCTCATTTGACTCAATCAATCCATATAGGTGGTAGTTGGTTGGGGAGAGGGAAATACATCTGATATCTCTAGTACATGTTACATAGTTAAGGTTCAGAATAGCATGATACTTTTTTATATTAACAGACTTTATTAACAACAATATAGCAATAAGGATATTATATAGCAATAGAGATATATACACATAAATTTTTTCCTTGTTTCATATTTAGGCAGAGAATCATAGAATCTGTTACCTCTTCCTTTGATAGACCTTAAAATAACTAGTCTCTCTAATTTCATTGATATGCCTTTATTAAGAAGTCCTTATAATGGTGTTGGAAAAAATTTCAGGGCATGTGGTTTGTAAAATCACAGTTTCTGTCTTGTAACTAATTATAATGTATGTTTATTTTCTATAATAAACCCTTCTATCATACACACATTACTGGTATGTTATGCCTTTTACATGTTTTTTTTTTCCATTTAATTGCTTTAATGCATATATTTTCCACTCCTGCAGCTGCTGCAGAGGTTAAAAAAAGTCTACCAAGAAAACATTCACGATGAACCATCATGATTAGTGCCTCTGCGTATTGCTCCAGAGAAAAACAAATTAGCACTGGAAGGAAAATCTGTTCTGGGAAGTCCCACACTGCTGGTGTAATGACCTATCCCCACAAGAGGATTGAATAGAATAGATCCATTGTGACTTCTCAAATGATCATGGCTGGCAGCCTCTGGAGATGAGGAACAACAGCTGAAGTGATAGAGAAAATAAAATGTTCTGCTTGAATGCAAGCTATATTTGCCTACCTTCCCCAACCCTCTTTCAGGAAATGTTGCCCTTTCAGACCAGGACACCTGGTGTGTTTTTTTGTCAAAGCTTTGTGTCAAAAACTAGACTTGAATCAATGAGATCTATCTTCTTGGGTCAAATAATTCCCTGTTTATGATCACTTAAATTCATCTTAAATCTAAATTTCTTTCACAAAGCTCTCCTACAGAGTAGACACCATCACATGTCTCCTTGGCAAGATCTGGAATCAGGAAAACCACATCTCTTCACCCCTTCGTCTCTACAGACCCCACTGAGGAACTGAGGATTAAAAGAGGAGTTCACATATGTTTTAATTCAACCTCTCTTCTGTTTATTGAACTCATCCTTATGTCTCTCTTTCAGTTGTTATGATTTTTCTCTTACTTTTAACTTCTTGTGGGAGGTAGGATTATAGCTCACAAATGATTGTAGATTAATTCCTTAGCTATAAGATTCATAAATTATTAGAATAGATACTGTAAACAAAATTTACTTAGCATTAATCCCAATACCTTAAAAAGCAGATTAAATATATTTTAAAAATACTTAATTATGGCCATGTATTCATATAGCAACCAGTTCCAGGCATTATCTGTAAGAACAAAACGTAAGTGGATAATTGTAATTATATACTAGTAGTACAACATACATTTGCAGAGGAAATAAGAACAGGAAACCAAAAAACTATGAAGAAATATTTGGTATCATTATGGTTTCAGAAGCTGTCATGGCCTTTAGATACACTAAAAGCCTCTTTTTAAAAATGCATTTCGCACTGTGCCTGGGGCTCAGTAGGTTAAGCATCAGACTCTTGATTTTGGGTCAGGTCATGATCTCAGAGTCTTGGGCTCCGTACTGGCCATGAAGCCTGCTTGGGAGTCTCTTTCTTCCTCTCTGTCTGCCCTTTGCCCTGCTCTCCTGCTCTCTCACTCTTAGATAAATAAATAAATAAATAAATAAATAAATAAATAAATAGATTTTGGAAAAAATGGAATAATACCAAAATATGTTGTTAGATTATATTTAGCTCAAACTTATAAAACTAAGAAATCTTATATTTTCCTTAGATAATTTATTATTATTTTTAGCCAACATTAAATACATGGAATCAAACTAATAGAACAATTCCCTTCCAACTACAGAGTTATCTTTATCGCTTCAGATGTGTGTGATCTCTCTCTCTCTCTCTCTCTCTTTCCTTTTATTCCTCAGTGAAAATTTATAATAGGCTATAAGGTAATTCCTTAAATTCTTATCAAGAAGCAAAAGGTTAATTATCTTTAAAAATTAATCCTGCATTTCTTTATTATTTAAAATAAGATATAATTTTTAGTAACATTTATTTGAGGTTTTCTAAACATTTCATTATCTTGGTATTCAAAGCTAACTAATATCTAGTTTGATTTTCTCTCATCAGTTTAATAAATATGAGGAAAATACCCTCATGGAATTAGGAGGAAAAAGTGTTAACTAACTATATGCAGAATTATCATGAATAGACACTTAAGCTGGCCTTTCTCCCAGTGCAGCAGTGCTGTTGAAGATCACCTTAATTCTCCTGGTAAACAACAGAAGCTAAAACTCCAGGAGCAACTCTAATGCAAATGTGTTTTATAACTTTCCAAAAATTAGGCCTGAGCAAGAGTTCCTGCTATAAATCTTTTCAGAAAATGGTCCAGGAGAGAGAGAGAGAGAGAGAGAGAGAGTGTTGAGTGTAGTTAATAAAAAGACAAACCTAATGTTCTTAGTTTAGGTATTAAAAGTACATCCCCCCACACTCCCACCCGCTGAGGAAGGACAGAGTATTTGAGGGCTCAGTTCTGCAGTCAGACCCTCAGGGCCCAGCCCCAGCACCACCTCTTCATAGCTACGTGCCCTTGTTAGAGAATGAAGCTCTCTAAGCTTTAATTTTCTTGTCCCTCCAAGTGGGTCATAATATTAATATCTCCCTCATAGAGTTCTTGAGAGGAATATAGGAGATAATCCAGGTATCAGGGATTTCCGAGCCTCAAAGAAATGTTTCTCCATATCACATAAAAATAGCCAATTACAAAAGATCACTGAATTTGTTGTCCCAAAAAATAGGTTGTGGCTTTTTAGGGTAAGTTTAGAGTTCTCTACCAGTGATTTGGTGTCCTTCGGCAAATTTACTTTTATTTCCCTTTTTAGTTCTTAAGGAATAAAAAGAAACACATTTTAAAAAATAGAATGAAAGCCATGAAAAACATAAGGGGCATATTTGTTGCTCTAGCTTTAAGGGGATTGATATAGTCACAATAAAAACCCCTAAAATGAAGAGAAACAAAAAAGAAAATGAAAGGCCTAAGTTCAAAATGAAAGAGATCTTCTTTTCTATCATACTTGGACCAATATAAGCAAAAGACTTCCTGAACTAAATATTTAGTCTGTTAATGATTAAAATTAGCATCTGTTCTCCATCTATTACTATATGTAAAATAACCATAGTGGAGGGTCCAATCTCGTAATTGTTTCTGACATTAGTATCTTAATAACATATATACATGTGCATACAATGTATGTAATAAGAGACGGTAAAACAAATCTTAAGGAAAAAAGTTACTTTTAAATTGAGGTCAAAAATTTGGGTGGGGTATTTGAGTCTCTTCAGGAATACTTTGGTATTCCTCTGGGACTTGGCTCTGTCTTGGAATCAAGCTTTACAGGAGGCCCTAAACTCAAATTGAACTCTTAGGGCTCCAAGAGCCAAGGTCATAGTTAGAGTGGCAGTTGGGCTGGCGCTGCCTGGATAATACCAAATCCTACCTCTGGCCACTGGAAAGGGGAAGATTCTAAATGAAGAAGGAAATCACAGGCCATCCTTTCTGTAGGAGGGGATTAGAGGAGATCAACAAAGGCCTTTGGATTCTGAAATTGTATAATTCCTCCTATTTTATTGTATATTAGGTGTCAAACTTCAGAACACAAAGGGTCATGAGAATAGAGAGTTTTTACTAACAGAGATATTAAGATATTTTTAGTGAGAAAGTATGAGTTTGAGATATTTTTTAGTCTTGTGTTTCAGTTTCTATTTCTATTTGCTTAATTTGGGAAAGTCAACTTTCATTCATTCATTTACTTAATCATTCAACCAACACATAAGAAGCACCCAGTATACTCCAGAATGAACAACAGACACTAAGGAATACTTGGGAGCAAGTAGGTTTCTTTTTGTTTCAATTTCTGATATTCCTATTTGGTGCCCACCAAATTGAAGGTGTCTGAAATATATGCGTTGGGAGTTTAAGAGAGGCAGGGTGTTCAGGAAATACTTTGCCAAAAAGACTGCATTTTAAGGGTATGTATTTACAATTAAGCAAAAATAAAAATACAAACTCAAGACTATATGCCTACTTTTCCTTTTGACCATTATCACATTAACCGGATATGAAAACAAATATAGAGCCCTATCAGGATGAGTTTAGGTTAGGATGAGATCTACTTGGTTTATTTGATTATTCAATTTTGTTGCCAGATCCCCATGAATCAGAATATTATTTGCAAGTCATAGTTTATTCCACACCAGCACCATGATCTTCAAAAGAAAATAGGGTAATGATGTTGACATTAACAGTATGCCAGCTTGCTAATAACTTCCATTTTGGCATACTAACTTAAACATGATAGGATTTATTTTAAATGATGATTGTCTCTACTACGAAGAATTTTTCTCATTACATATTAGCTAATCCCTATCCTAAAGTAGTATCTAAAGTAGCTTCAGTAGTTAATAAAAGCTGAGTAGATTAATTAGAAAAAACAATTTATCTCAGATCATTCTTCCACTACAAACAACAACAACAACAAAACAAAAAAATGGATCATCAGTGTAGGCACCAGTTGAATTATCAATAATTTTCATCTCAGTATTTGACACATTAACTCTCATCAGTTTTATAGGTCAGAAAGGTAGGGAATTACTTTACAAAATCTTTGCAAAGATTTTGCTAATTTCTTCTATTACCATATTTAAGAAATGCATCTTTGGGTAGATGTATTTTATATTTTTCTTAGTTTTCTACAGTATTTGAATTTTCAGCAGTATAATACTTTAGAAGAAAATGATTAATACATTAAAAAATGAAAAAAAATGGGGTGCCTGGGTGACTCAGTCATTAAGCGTCTGCCTTCGGCTCAGGGCGTGATCCTGACGTTCTGGGATCGAGCCCCGCATCAGGCTCCTCGCTGGGAGCCTGCTTCTTCCTCTCCCACTCCCCCTGCTTATGTTCCATCTCTTGCTGGCTGTTTCTCTGTCTGTCAAATAAATAAATAAAATCTTTAAAAAAAGAAATGAAAAAAATTTAAAAGCCCAAATTTGATTTCTTAGTGAGTCTTTTTGAATTATCTAATACAATTTAAGATGAATGTATTAATGGAATAAAACATATTCATAATAGTATTTTATCTGCTGGCAATCTTTAAATTACATACATCTTTATTAGCATATGTTGGCTTTGCCTTGAGTTCTTAACTTTAATGGTCATAATGAAAAATATAGTAGCTCTTATTTCACTATGATTTCTAAATAATGTTAAGTAATTTTTCCCTAGATGGAAAGTAAATTTAGGAAATTCACATCATAGAATAACTGGAAGAAACTATAAATACTTTTTTGAATTTTATTTAATGAACAACTTTATTCACTTACTATGTGTCAGGCACTAGTCTACTTCATTTAATCCTGATGACCAACCTAGAAGTGGGGTCCTTTATAAGCTGATGTTACAGATGAAGAAACTGAACCTCAGAGCATTTACGTAACTTTCCTAAATTCACACAGTGGATAATTGGCAGAGTCAAAATATGAACCCAGGCAGTTTAAGCTTGTCATATACCATTTGGTAAAAATTATTCATATGGCCCAAAGAAATGAAAGAGAACTGGGTAATGTCATCTTTACCTCCAAGAGAGAATTCCACAGAATGGTGGAAGGAACTTGTACTCAGCAGGGTACCCAGGCATCTGTGACACAATTATATTACCTAAAAATGAACAAATGCTCTTTATTTTTTTTTAAAGATTTTATTTATTTATTTGACAGAGATAGAGACAGCCAGCGAGAGAGGGAACACAGCAGGGGGAGTGGGAGAGGAAGAAGCAGGCTCCTAGCAGAGGAGCCTGATGTGGGGCTCGATCCCAGATCGCCGGGATCACGCCCTGAGCCGAAGGCAGACGCTTAACGACTGCGCTACCCAGGCGCCCCCAACAAATGCTCTTTATATACAGGGAAATGCTATTTAGACATTTCATTGATCAGAGTCAGTCTCAGTCATATTATGAAAAATCAGTAAGATTGTATGCTTTCCTGTTACTGTATTTTTTTACAGCAATGGTTGTATGTTGCTCTCCATTTGAATAACTACCGTTAACTTCGAAAGTGTATGTCTACCACTGATTACTGAGTTTGTTCTCAGTCCATTTTCTGAAGAATCTGAACCCCAAATGAATGCCTTTCAATTAAATCAACATTCTTGCCTTGTGAAACATATCTTGAAATTTAAAATAACCTTTTCCCAAAAAGTACTTTCAGCTTCAGAATTTGGCAGCCATCACACCTTGTTCAATAGCTTGAATGGAATATATAGCACCCTCAGAAATAAACCTTGCTAGAACAGTTTTCTATACTTCTTGTCTGGTTAGCTCACCAGGAGCACCATGTTTTGAATATCAGTCAATACAATCCACTCCAGTTCAGGTATTTAGTGAGCACCAGGATTTTCAAACTAGGGAAATTATTTGTTGGTGTGTTTGTTTTGTTTTTGTGGAATGTTTCTTGGGCTTGATTTTTTTTTTAAAGATTTTATTTATTTATTTGACAGAGACAGCCAGCGAGAGAGAGAACACAAGCAGGGGGAGTGGGAGAGGAAGAAGCAGGCTCCTAGCAGAGGAGCCTGATGTGGGGCTCGATCCCAGAACGCTGGGATCACGCCCTGAGCCGAAGGCAGACGCTTAACGACTGCGCCACCCAGGTGCCCCTCTTGGGCTTGATTTTAACAGACATGCCCTGAGATAAGATGTGTCCACGTATAGTACATCCTAGACTCAAGGGTACACAGTGATTTGTGAGGTACAGGACTTCTCAGAGACTTGTTTCTCAGATGCTCTTGCACTGAAAGTATTACCGAGAGGAGGATTTAACAGGAAAATGTTTTAGCTTGAGACACAGTAATCCACACAAACATAATTGAAGGTGTTTTAAATTCAGGACACCATCAAGAATGTTAAGGATGACTGACTCTGTAATAAGGAATGAAAACTTTGTATATTTTACTGTTCACTAACTCAGTACTTTCCAAATGTTTTCACGTCTTACACAGATAGAAAATGACAATATTTATATGGAAACTGAAGTAAATAGACAAGGCTGCTTGTGGCTGGGAGCTATGGGTCCAGGCTCAACCTCTGGAAGGTTGAGAGGATTCTAATCGCTGTGGTGGTCAGTGATGGTAGAATGAGTGGTGATTTGCACAGAAACCAAGGCCAACTCTTGAATAGTGTGCTATGAGACTCCTCTTTATTCGGGTCTATTTGAATGCCACTTTCCTGTCCCATAATGTGTCGATCACAAGATGCTTCAGCCTATGCCTAGTGTGTATCTGTTGTATCTCTGAATTATTTCGATTTGCATAAAGTACTTATCGCATCTTCAAATGCATGTTCATTTTAAATACAAGTTTTATCTTAGTGTTTTAAGAAAACTTGGTGAAAGCAAAGATTCCTTCCATTACACTTTGCACAGGGTCACATTGGGAATGGAGTATGGTCACTGTCTTGCTAATCTGAACCATGGTATCTTTCACTGGAGGCCAAAACCTCTAGCATATTGAAGCAAAGGGAAAAATTTGGGGAAGTACAGCCTTATTTCTTATTTGATCCAGTTGAACGTAGTTCTTGCTTGCACACACACACAAAATAATTGGATGTAATGGCACTTCCACTGTAACCTTCAAAATCTCTCCTCCTCTGTAAACTTTTTAATCATTTTATGCCCAGTGTTTTATAGAATATACTAAAACATTTTGATTGTGTCTTTTTAAAACAAAATTGTGGTTTGGTTTATTTTGTGCAAGAACATTTATAATTGAATGAGCTGTCTATTTCATGTTTAAATTTAGAGTTGGAGGACAGTTGTGACATTTTGCAATTGTTTCTCATGATTAATTGAAATAAGCGTAGGAAGGTGAAGATTCTTTCCAGCTGTGACTTCTCTGTTGGTGTGATCTTTCTTAAATTGCTCACAGTTGTTCTATTTGTCTTTTCGTGTAAGATCATTTTACAAACAAGGGTGAAAGTTCAGTCATCTACCATGTCCACAGGTTGTAAAATAATTCATAACTCCTCTTAAGAACGAGAGTAGTTTC
Source organism: Ursus arctos (assembly GCF_023065955.2). Classification (NCBI taxonomy): domain Eukaryota; kingdom Metazoa; phylum Chordata; class Mammalia; order Carnivora; family Ursidae; genus Ursus; species Ursus arctos. Next base: position 58,510,940 of record NW_026623056.1, on the reverse strand, counting down.
CAGGACCAAATTTTGTATCACTTTGTAAAACCAAGCAAAAATACTCCAATTCTATTATTCTAGCTACTTTATTATTTTTCATAAATTTAATTCCCACCATAATCACAGCTTAATATAAATTTCCTGAAATCAGCATTTGGCTATCAAAGCTTTTGACATACAGAAAAATGAACACTTAAAGTTAGATCAGAAACTAGGTACATATTAACATTATATACAAAGATACTCAGATCTGACAGAAATAGTATTAAAAACTGTCTGGATGCCCCTCCAAAACCAACCACTTGGTTTGTAAATCCATGTTTACTTACAATGATATTACAATTAGCATGAACTCTTTCTTTCTTTTTTTTTTTTTAAGATTTTATTTATTTATTTGACAGAGGGAGAGAGAGCACAAGTAGGGGGAGAGGCAGACAGAGGGAGAGGGAGAAGCAGACTCCTGGCTGAGCAGGAAGCCCAACATGGGGCTCAATCCCAGAACCCCATGACAAAGGTAGATGCTTAACCAGCAATGCCACCCAGGCGCCCCTAGCATGAACTATTTCTCATGTAAGGTGTGTAGCCAGTTAAAAAAAAAAAAGTAAAAATGAAACAAATGATTCTGAGTTAGAGTTTTTATGTTATTCAGTTTCTCTTGGTAAAGTATATTATTTCCTTTAGCTAAAGTATTTGTTCATTTCCAATGTCATCTTATTACTGCAGATTATTCCTACTGTCACTTCAAAGCTGGTCTCTGTACTCACGGGTATGTTCTTTTATTTATTTCTTTATCAGGATTAGGTTAATCTTCCTAAAACATTTTTTCAGATTATTTCAAGTTTCTTTAAAATCTCCAAAGCCTCCCTGTCGAGGCTTTGGTAAGTGCTTCATTCTACTCTTCAAGATTCTTTTTTTGAATCATTCAAGGTCTACTTCACACCATTACTCAAATAATCTCCTTTGCTCTACTAGGCTTTAATAGCACACAAATGCTTCAGGTGCTTTTAGCTCTTTTTGCTGCCCACTACTTGAACACCTCTCCTTCAATTTGTCTCTCAAATCTCATTCATTCCTTTTCTAATGCCCAGGGCATAGGCTTTCTCCTCAAAGTCATGACTACTATGAAAAACATTGGCATGCTTTCTTTGAGTTGCTATGGGAGTGAAAATTTTACTTTTTTTTTTTTTTTTTTTTTGCTTTAATGCCTGATTTTAAACACTGATGGCCATTTATCCATTGAAAATATATTTATTGAGTGCTTTTATATACCAAGTGAAGTTTTTGGAACTGATTATACATTTGTGAACAAAACAGTAGTGTTCTCACATTTCAACATATTTACAGTGCATTGGCCAGAGACAAACAATAAATGCTCACCAGAAACCCTCCCAAATAAAATACAATTATAAATCGTGAGAAGTGATATCTTAAAGAAAGAACAGGAGCAATGAAGAAGAATAATATGAAAACTAATTTAAAGTAAGGAAGAATTTGGTAAGGACAAAGCTATCCCAAGAAATTACATTTAACTGAAACTAGAAAGGTAAGTTAGCTAAAGGGAGCAGAAGGGCAACAGAGGGGCTAATGAGAACTAGAGAGAATAAAAGAATTTGGAAATAGAACTTATAAAATCTATAAAACTTGATGAATGTAAGAGATGAAAAAAAGAAATCAAAGATCTCTACATTGAAGAACTTAGGTAGATGGGGTGCTAGTTAGTAAGATAATGAAGAATGCAGGAGAATAGATGTGTGTCAGGGCAGAAGGTGAGGTTGAATAAGTAAGTGGCTTATTTTAGCTGTTTCTTAAGTTTGAGATTCTTATAATATATCTGCATGAAAATATCATATAAGCACACAGGTCTAGGGAGCAGAAGTTTATCTGCATTACTGCAATAGACTTCAAAATAACTGGTCATTTTCTCCCAGTGTAATCTTTCTGATCTCCTATAATGAGTTAGATTTCCATTTCCTCTGTCCAGAATGCATTTGTTCGCTTATTAGATAGGCCGTCTATATGTTGGTTGGCCCCTGTTTTCTTGGAAATAAAATACTGTGCTTATAACAGTTCCAAGTACATAACCGACACTCAATAATTGTTGCATGCATGAATAAATGAATAGATAAGTGGATGAAAGATTTCAATGAGACATGCATATTCGTCTTTTTTCTCTCCAAAAGATTGATAGCTGATTGCAGACAAACATCTTGTCTTGATCTTCTTTTAGCTCCATTGCCATGTGTAACACACTAATAGACATTAAATAAATATTCATTAATTCATGGACATTCAAGTGAGATACACTGGTTCAGTTGAACAATTCCAGAATTTGTCTGCAAAAAAAAAAAAAAAAGTCATCTCATTTACCTTATCTTTTACCACATTTTATACGAAATATGAGACAGAGGAAAAATGTATTAATATACAGGAATAGGATAAAGACACAAGAAAATGAAGGTAATAGAAATCTAGAAACTGGCAATGTTGAGGCATCAAGACAAAGAGAAGAGGCTTTCCATAACTTTTATGTCTAAAATGATATCTTGTGACATTTTGTTTCAGCTGAAATAATCTAATTACTATTACACTTTGCACATGATTTAGATAGAACTAAACACTTTATGTTCTACTTACTTGTTTACAGATGATTGACCCCAGGAAAAGCTCTCTCTTAGCCCCAGCACATGGCACACAGAAGCCCATTAATACTATTCTGTTGAATGAATTAATGATGCCTACTGCTAGTAACTATTCCTTTTCAACCTAAAAATTTAGCAAAATTCCTGGATATAGTTAAGAATTCATAAAATCGTAGCTGGGCCTTTGATTTTAATTTTAAACAATATTTCTAAAAATATGTTCTTTCTCTGCCAGCATTGTCATTAGAACATTAGCAGTAATTAAAACCATAAGTGGAAGTTCTAGATGACTGGGCAGCTAAAAAAGAGCAATTAAGCATCATAGGCAGGAAGGAATTTACATTTTCCACATAATCAATTGTATAGTTATTAAAAGAAGCATTGGAGGCCGAGAGGACCAAAAACAAACAAACAAAAAAATGGAAAAAGAAAGACAGAAAAAATAAGAAATAATAGTAATGATTTGGATACATTTCCATTTTTTATTCTTTTAATACAAAATCCAAATTAAAGACAATTAGCAAACATTACATCTAATTCTTAATATTATTAAATTATAAAACATAAGCTAGGTGATTTTCTTACCCTTGTGGTTTATGAATTGCTAGAATGACTTGATTAAAATGGCCTTGACATGCATGGTTACTTTCCTTTTATCCCTCTTCTAAATATGTAATCCACCCAAAGAGAAAGAAAGGAGAAAAGAGTGAGTTACTTAGAGAAATGTGAAATAATTCTTTAATGCAACAAAAACTAGAAACTAAGTAGTGAGATTGGAAAAAATAATATTTATACAATTATTAAAGAGAAAACATGAAAAAATATATGGTAGTTAATCTAATATTTATATCTTTTCAATAGAAAATTTTAAAAGAAGGAATAATAGGTAAGTTATTGGTAATCCAAGTAATATAACCTTGAAATTCCAGTTAAAACAACGGAATAGATTTTTCTGGGTCAAGGACTAACTTCTCCATGAGCCAGCTTCGTCCCTTATATTATCAAATGTTTAAATGTATTCATGTAACAGATCTCATTCTAAGCTCTGTGGTGATGCTGTGATGAGCCAGTGATGATTTGAAGCCCTTACAGGCTTGTAAAGGAGATAGATGCATACATGGCCAGCTGACTGCTGAACTACCTAGTATCTAGCATATAGCAGGACATGATGGTATGTTATAGATAAATTTTTAAAGAAGAGTTCTGCAGAAAAATCTTCACCTGTTTATTTACCCTAGTTATTCATAAGTAGATGATTGGAGTTTCCTTCTAGATGCCATATTCCACAATCACTCTGAAAGTGCTTATAAAATAATGCAGTTGTATATCCTGTCTTTAAATCCAATATCCACCTATAGTCCTTATTTTGGGGGCCCTTAACAATATGGATATGTCTTTGTAACTTTCCAGATTGGCCCAGAGAATTCTATTTTATGACTACACTATATAGAATTTACCACATACTTTGTTGTAGTAAGAGAGAAGCTTACATCTGACACCCATGGGGAACTTTGTATCAGATTCCTTCAAGATCCCTTCCCTTTCATGCTACCACAGGGGTTTTTCTCCTGATTTTGTCTTCTATCCGCTCTTTCTACCATATTGTCTCCTCCTCTGGCCAGAACTACACACTTCTGTTCCATTAATTACCTTCCCACTTGCAGAATTAAAAGGGCTGCTCAAGAAATAAAGGGGCTGCAATGTGTAGAGAACCCCCTCCCTAGAACACAGAGAAATCACCACCTATGGAGTCTCAAGCTGGCCCTTGGCTCTCTTTCCTCAGCCCAAAGTTGCTCCCTAAGTATCTCCCTAATAAGTCTTGGAGATACTTGCACTGCCCTTCAGATGAGTCTGACAAATAAACTGTGGACATGCCATTACGTGTGAATTATGTTGCTCTTCCCTTGTTCATTTAAAATTTCATATTAAATTCCAGAGCATCCTGATTCAGTGATACATAGATTTCTAGCCCTCCCTTTTGACAGAATAAGGGATTTATTCAAATGGGATTTGGCAAAATTTGTTATTTTTTTCTTTCAGTAAAGACTTCCAGGATTTTTAAAAAATTTTCTTTTTTTTTTTTCACTTTTAAGAAGCATTTTAATCTTGAGCAATCATACACACTTACAGGCTGATTCAGAGAGAGATCAGTGCAACGTACTGCATTACTTCATACTTATCCTTTAATTTCCTACTCTTTTCTAATTCTTGGAATTGAACCATTTTACTTAAAGGAATGGAAATTATTTCTTTTTGCTATAAACTAGTGGCCATTGGTAGTGAGAAAATATAAAGCTTGTGTAATTCCACTTAGGTGGACATTATAAAAAATAGTATCTTTCTTTTTTAATATAACTTTTTAGCCTACTCCCACATCAATATTTTAGGCTTATTCCCTTTAGAAATCTAAGTTAATGCATTTTATCTCCAAATATACTGATGATAAACCACATAGTCTATAATTATTATAAAGAAAAATAGCACACATTTAGTTAAGTACTCTGTACTCTTTCATAAGGGGTTTGTTGGCTTTTGGCCAGTTTTTCTAAACCTGCAATAAACATGACTTATTTAACCTGAGATGATGGAACACTTTCCCCACAGTAATAGATCACCTCAAACAATATGCTATTCATTGTTTCTTCAAGAACATCATAGAATATTTAAACTTTTCTTTTCTTTTGTCCATATTATTAAATTACTATCAGAAACATAAAGATTATAGACATCGACAGGTTATGCTTAATTAGGAATTGTTTGGAAATGGCAAAATGCAAAACTTGAGTAGTCGATTTAGGTTTTAATATTGAATAATTGAAAAAAGCTCAATTTCATCAATTAAGTCTTGGAACTCTAATACAAAACGAAGAATTATCTCATTGTGTTAGTCTTCATTAAATAGTAAGAAGTAATAGCTTGCCTTTAAATCACATTTAGGAACAATGAGGAGTCAGTGTGTGGGAAATTAAGTAAAGCTCTTTCCCCCTTGTTGTGTTGGGATCAGATGGGTAAGGCCCTAGGATAGACTATGCATGAAATTTTCTGAAGGATGTTGAGGTCAAAGATAGAATAAAATAGGGGCGCCTGGGTGGCACAGCGGTTAAGCACTTGCCTTCGGCTCAGGGCGTGATCCCGGTGTTATGGGATCGAGCCCCACATCAGGCTTCTCTGCTGGGAGCCTGCTCTTCCTCTCCCACTCCCCCTGCTTGTGTTCCCTCTCTCGCTGGCTGTCTCTATCTCTGTCAAATAAATAAATAAAATCTTTAAAAAAAAAAGATAGAATAAAATAAACAAACCAAGAAGTCTGATCCTTGTCAAAGTATGGTAGAAAACCCCCAGGAACCTGGGATTAAGCAGGGAAGTTTTGGAACACATTTGCAACAGAGTGCTCAGTGCCTACTATCAACTCTTTTGCTATTATTTTTATTGTGCAAATCCTAGGCTCATTTGTGTAGGTGTGCCTGATTCATTTAAAGGGACAAAAAGAACAAACGGGGGGTGCTGAGAAAAATACAATCTGTTTTTATAACAATATTCCCACAACTTTGGAGCATAAGAGAATTTGACACTATCTTTAGGAGAAGCCCCTGGCATTGTTTTCTTTACTATCAGAATATTTTTAAATTAATTATATTTAATTTTTTACCACCACCAGCAATGCAGATTAAAGGAGAATAAATACCTTTGTTTACTGATACACTGTCAGCCAAAATGAAACATCAGTCCAATTTTAGTTTCTTTATTTTAAGAATTGTATTAAACTTATAAATAAATAATTAGGAAAGATTGTTATATTTATAATATTCATTATTTCCATTCCATAACTGGATTTTCCATGTATTTCTCTTTGCATTTCCCTTTAATCCACTCATATATTAAAGTTTGAAAACATTCTCTTCTTGTTATTTTATTAATATTTGAATGAATCTTTTATCTATTGTATCTTGAGCTAATTCGGATTGCTATATTGTGAATCTGTTGACATCTGCAAATTACTCACAAGGTAAAAAACTTTGTTAAACTCTCTATGATTTCAAGAGTTTCAATATATACTCTGAACACTATTTACATACTTTGTAGCAAATTCATTCATTCATCAAAAATACTCCTTGATTACTTACTGTGTGCCACCTACTCTGCTGGAGGTAGGAGGTACTGAGGGATAGTAAGTTATGAAGTAGAATGAATACTAAGCTTCTTTATTGATCCTACCATTAACTTTCAGTTCTAATCATTCCACTGAGCTTTGTGTTAGCAGCGGAGAAAAATCTGAGAACCTCTTGATGGGAGATAAACATATTTCAGTTGAAAAATTATTGTCTAAGTACTGAGCCTCATAGTATTTCTGACTTACTATGAGAGGTCTAGTGTGTTTTTCTAAAAGTGAAATCTTCCGATAAGTTGTGATAACATACATTTAACTGCTAATGAATAGAACCTCGATGTCATGATATTGCAATTGGTGAAATATGTTAAAAGAGAGATTATTCATTAACCCCACAGGAATTATAACTTTTGTGTATTCAATTATATTACATTTACCACAATTTTTTTTTGTCATAAAATTTCATCTGAAGATCCATTATCATTCAGACATAGGCAATTTAATGAGAATGCTAATGGACGTAAATTAGTAAAAGTTGATGGCTTTCTAAAGTAAACTAACATTACAGAATTGTTTTTCCAAGATATATAAAGCAATTTCGTGAGAGCCCATAAGAAAAAAAATAAAAACAAAACTGTATTCAAGTCACATATTTCATTCACATATTTTACTTGTATGCTGCCCTGAGGAAGCCCAGATGGCTGAAATGTTGGCAGGTTTCTGCACCTGCAATGATAATAAACTACTCTGTTATTACCTGGAGTATGTGTGTTGAATACAGTTACGCTTTACTTGCTGCTATATGCAACTGGCGAGTCAACAGTTTATATGGTATTTTTATAGGATTGGCAAATGTGTCTTGCTGGATTTTGCTGAGTTCACCTTTAGCAATAGAATGCCAAAGGCTAGTAAAGCACCTTCATGCATGTGTGCAGCCTGACGTAGAGTGGATTATTACTCCTGTAACATATAGAAAAAGGGAACAACTAAATGGACTGTTTGATAGGTTAATAAACATGGATGCTCCTGGTACACCAAAAGAATGAGCTTAACTCAGTGTTAGTGATAGTTTTTTATCTAACACCTATGAATGAGAAGAATGTATTGGAAGGATGTGGCCCCAAACTTTCCACTTTGCAATATTTTAATGTTAAAATAGGATATGCTTGTTGTATTATATTTGAGATGTATAGAATAATGAAAAAGGAATAAGCGTTACTCACAATCCCATCGCTCCAGTACAACCTCTGTTGACATTTTAGTTTTTTCCTTTTTATCTGTAAACAATACTGGGAATTTATACAGGTTATATTGTGCTTTACTAAATAACAATTTGCTATGTCATTAAATGTTTTTGCAAATTCCTCTCACTAGGAATCACCCTCCACCCACAAATACTTCACCCTTGCTGACTCTTGATCTTTCTCCTGATCTAAGTTTTCTCTTCACTTTCTCAAGAGTGTTTTTCCTGACATCACTTGTTAGAGCAGTTCCCTGTATTAAATGTCCTCCCAGCACCTCAAATATTTTCTTTGTAGTTTTTATGTCAGTTTTCATGATATTGTTACTTTTGTAAGTTTTTGAAAAAGAATCAGTGGGATTTGGGCTGAAATTTTGTTAAATATATAAATTAATTAGGAAAGTATTGTCATAGTGATATTATTCATTCTTTCTATTCCATAAATGAATTTTCCACTCAATTATTTTTCCATTTCCATTTAATCTACTCATGTATTAAATTTTGAAAGCATATGCTATTCCTAAGTGTTATATTTTTATTGAAGTGAAATTAGCATATGGTGTTATGTTAGTTTAGGTGTACAACATAATGATTCAACAATTCTATAGTTTACTCATTGCTTATCATAATAAGTGTAGTCACCGTCTGTCAACAAATAATGTCAGTAATAACATTAATAATAGTTAATAATAGTATTGACTGTATTCCCTATGCTGTACTGTTCATTTCCATTATTATTTATTCATTTATTTTCCCCATGACTTATTTATTTTATAACTGGGAGTTTGTACCTCTTAATCCCCTTTATCTATTTCACCAGTCCCTCCCCCTACGTCCCTTGGCAACCACCAATTTGTTCTCTGTATCTAAGAGTTTTTCTCTTTCCAGGAAGCCTGGGTAGCTCAGTCGTTAAGCATCTGCCTTTGGCTCAGGGCGTGATCCCAGGGTCCTGGGATCAAGCCCCACATCAGGCTTCTCCACTGGAAGCCTGCTTCTTCCTCTCCCACTCCCCCTGCCTGAGTTCCCTCTCGCTGGCTGTCTCTCTCTCTCTCTGTCAAATAAAAAAATAAATAAAGTCTTAAAAAAAATAAGAGTTTTTCTCTTTCCTTATTTGTTCACCTTTTTTTTTTTGATTCCACATATAAACAAATTCATATAGTATTTGTCTTTCTCTAACTTATTTCACTTAGGATTATACTCTCTAGGTCCATTCATGTTGTTGCAAATGGCAAAATCTCATTCTTTTTTATGGCTGAATAATATTCCTACTCACACACACACACACACACACACACACACACACACACACACACACTACATTTTCTTTATCCATTCTTCTGTTGATAGAGTGTGGGTTGATTCCATATCTTGGCTATTGTAAATAATGCTGTAGTAAGCATAAAGATGCATACATCTTTTCCAATTAGTGTTTTTATTTTCTCTGGGTAAATACTCAGTAGTAGAATTAGTGGATCATATGGTATTTCTATTTTTAATTTTTTGAGGAACCTCAATAGTGTTTTTCCATAATGGCCACACCAATTTACATTCCCACCAACAGCACATGAGGGTTCCTTTTTCTCTACATGCTTGCCAACACTTGTTATTTCTTGTCCTTTTGATTCTACCTATTCTGACAGGTGTAAGGTGGTACCTCATTTGCATTTCCATGATGATTAGTGATGTTGAGCATCTTTTCATGTGTCTGTTGGCCATATGTATATCTTCTTTGAAAATGTTTGTTAATAATATTTGAGTGAATCTTTTATCTATTTTTTTCTTGAGCTAGTTTGAATTGTTATATTGTGAATCTATTGATATCTGTATATTTATTATAAAGTGTAAAAACTTAGTTGAACTCTTTAATTATAAAAGTTTCAATGTGTTTCCTTGGACACTATTTACATACTTAGTAACAAACTCATTAATTTGTTCAAAAAATATTTCTTGATTACTTAGTGTATAACATATACTATTCTGGATGCAGAAAGTACAGAAGGGAACCAAAATAATAAAAATCTTGGCTCAAATGGAGGCCACAGATTAATGAAGGTGTCAGATAACAAGATAAGTAATGTTTATATTATGTTATATAGCACACGTTCTGTGGAAAAAATAAAACAGGAAAGAGGAATAGATGATTTGGGGACAATAACATGGTCAGGAATGTCCTAAATGAAGGGAGGGAAGATTTTTTTTGAGGTTATCAGGAGGGAAATCATCACAGAATAGAGGAACAGGAGTGTAAAGCCCTGAACTGGGAACATATCTTCTGTGTTCTAGGAAGACCAGCAAGGCAGGTGTGGCTGGAACAGAGTGAGCAAGGGGAAAGTACTGTGAAAGATGATCACAGAGGTAATAGTAGGAGGAATGCAGATTATGTAGGGCCTGGTGGAGCACTGTAAAAATTTGGGGTTTTACCTTGAGTAGGATAGGAGGCCATTGGAGGGATGTGAGCATAAAAATGACATGAACTGATTTTGGCAGGATCATTCTGGCTGCTGTGTTGAGAATAGACTATAAGGGGTGTATTAGTCAGTGTTCCCAGAGAAGTAGAACCAATAGAAGATAGTAGATAGATGGATGAATAGATAGATAGATAGATAGATAGATAGATAGATAGATAGATAGACAGAGATACATATATAAAATGAGATTTATTATAATAAATTGGCTTAGCAGTTGTGCAGGCTGAGAAGTCCTGTGATCTGCTGTCTGCAAACGAGACCCAAGAAAGCTGGTGGTATAGTTCAAAGGCCTGAGACCCCGAACACCTATGATACAGATTCCAGTCACAGTCAGCCTGAGAACCAGGAGCACTGAGAGTAGGAAAAGATTAATGTTCAGCTCAAATAGTTGGAGTGAATTCCACCAGTTCAAATGCTAATCCCCTCTGGAAACACCCTTACAAATATATTCAGAAATGTTTAACCAGGTATCTGAGTGTCCTGAGGCCCAGTCAAGTTGACACATAAAATTAACCAGTATAAAGAGTAACCTCAAAGATCAGAATCTCAATAATTCAAATGAGAGATGTTGTGGCTTGAGCTGGGTTGTTAACAGTAGAGGTGGTGATGAGTGGTCAACTTCCTGATATATAATTGGAAATAGAGCTAAAAGCATTTGTTATGGTTGGATGAAGGTTGTGAGGAAAAGAGAGGGGGTAAGGATGATTTTGTGGGTTAGGGCTGAAGCAAGAATAGAGTTGATATAAAATGAGATGGGGAAGTTTCTCAGGAGAAGTTCAGGGAGGAAGATCAAGAATTTCATTTGACATGTAAATTGGAGATACCTTCCAGTGGAGATGTGGAATGGGCATTTGTAGATATCCTCTGGAGTTCTGGGAAAATGTATAGACTGCTGGTATAAATTTTTGGAGAAATGGTTACATATTCTTAAACGTAATAGCCTAGATTTTACTTGTTAGATATTTATCCGTGGTAATAGTAATATCAGAGCAATTCAACTTAACAAATATTTGTTTGTCAGGTGGTAAAAAATGATGAATAACAAACATGGCCCCTGCCTTTATCCATTTTAAAATACATTGAGATGGATAGACCATTTACCATTTGTTATAATTTATATTTCTTCTAATAAGTGAGAATAACTCAAAGCTGATGATATCATAAATAAGTGAGGTCTAACTTTAAAGAAAATTTAATATAACATGTCCTAGTACATTATTAAAAACATATGCATTCAAACTTCATCCTTTTCCCCACTTTGACACTTCTTCCATCTGTCTACTCAATCTATTTCATGCTCCACAAGAGCAATAATTTTCATTAATAAATAGCATGAGCAAAAAATTAATTATACAAATAATTCATTACTTGTCACAGCTATTTTCACTTTAGTCAGAGAAACAACTCTGATCATGATCCCGTACATTTCATTCTCAAAACTTTCTTTAGTTAATGATGACTCATGTTATTTCAATAATTTTGCTTTTGCTATTTTATTTAGCAGTAAGAAACTAACTATTGTGGTCCTCACAATTAGGATACATTTTATTTTCCTTGTAATTACTTCACTGCTATTTATTTCTGAATTCTTATCAAGGAAATACAAATTTATAATTATGTAATAAAAGCACTGTGCAACATCTATCTAATTAGATAATTCCACACAAACAATTGGCATCATGTACATTGTATACTTTCCATAGAACACTGAAGTTGAAATCTTAAGGAAAGGTTTTAAGCCACAATTAATCGAAATATATTTCTACATTATATTCAAGTTTATGCCAACATAGTCTATGTCATGGGCTATGGTGACAATATTAGTTTCCAAAATGAAAAGAATATAAATTTACCCTAATTTTTATTTTTTTTAGAATATTCATAGTAACTCACATTGGTGGGATTTTTTTTACATTATTTGATTATTATTTTCAGTTAATCTGTTAGTTGTCACATCTAAGTGATACCAGATTTTACCTTTCTAGAGAGTAGATAGAATATCAAACTACTCTTTACAGATTATTTTAACTATAAGATGAAATGCAAAATATATCACTAACACATTTGACCTTGATTTGGTTTTTCAATCAATGAGAATCAGTTTTCTCCTCTTCCTGTTTTTTATTGTATATTTTAAGTGAGATGAAATTTTTAATTATTTTATGTTGCAAACTAGTTTTAGTTTATTGAAAGAATGCATTCCATGTTGAACAAATCTTTATCCCTAATCATGTCAGAAATAATCAAGGCCCTTAATTTGGTGCTCATCATTTCCTTGTGTGTTTTGTATTGTTGATACATGCATATTATTGATAATTTATTATTATTATTATATATTTTTGCATCTTTCAAACATAAAATTGCATTGTATGGAATTTTTCTTTGTCAACTATTGGCATTTTTGAGATTTATCTGCATTAATTCATTGTTTATGTTTATTAATTTTCACTGCTATATACTATTCCTTTATAGAAAAATATCATAAATATGTACCAATTATTTGTCTGTATAAATTTTACATCTATAAATAGTATTACAAGAAATGTTCTTATACTGTGGGATGAATTTCTGTAGCACACCTACTCTATTTTAGAATGGCTGAGCTTAAAAGTAAGAATGACTTTAAACTTTTCTAGATATTTACCAGTTGTTCTCTAAAGTATTTATGCTGATTTATATTCCTACTAGCAAAGTATAAGAATCCCATGATTTTGTACCTTTGCCATTGCTTGCTTATACTGTTAAACATTTAAATTGTTACCAATCCCATAAGTGTCAAATATTTAATTTATATTTTTTATGACTACAAGTGAGTTCACCAGTGTTTTTCTACAAATCTTGGTTATCTATTTTTTATTCTTGTATGCTCATATCCTTTGCCTAATTTTTTTTTTTTAGGATTCTTTTTCTGATGCATTTGTTTTTATATGTCCTGGATACTAATCCTTTATCAATTATGTATTTTGACAATATCTTATCCAATTGGTAATCTGTCCCTTACCATTTTATTTTCTTTTAGTTTTATTGAGATATAATTGACATGCAGCTGCCATTTGTCATTTTTAATGTCTTTGGTTGAATGCAGTTGCACATTTTAACATAATCAAATTTATCAATGATCTTTATCTTTATTGTGTCTTAATTAAGAAAGCCGTCTCTATTTGGGAGTTACAAAGATAGTCTTTACATTTTTTCTAGAAAAACTCTCTACCTGTAGGCATTTTTTAAATTTTTTCCATATATAAATTATTTATGGCTACATCTTCTGGATTAGGTGCTATTCTAGGTACTTAGGATATGTTTGTGAACATAATAAAGATTCTGCCCTCTTAGAGATTGAATTCTATTGGATGGAAACAAAATTAAAAAGATAACGAATTGTCCAATAATGATGCTAATGAAAAAAAAGTAAAAATGGGGAATGAGTGTGAAATGGTGAGGGTGGGTGGTGAAATTTTGGTAATGGTGGCAAGAGATGGTCTTACCATTTCTGAGTAAAGAGCTTTTCAACAGGAGAAAAGGCAAAGTGGCTGCTGAATGAACAGGGACAAACTAGCAAGAGAGTGAGCAGTAGACCAAATCCATGAGGGCCTTGAAGATCAGAATAAGGACTTCTAACTTACTCTCAGTAAAATAGGGACCACCAAAGGGTTCTGAACAAAGGAGTAAGCTCCTCTGACTTACATTTTAATGGGATCACTCAGGATGCTCTGTTGAAAATAGACTGAAGGGAGAGATGTAGAATCAGAGGGACATGTTTAGTAATCCAGGCAGGATGTCAGGATGGCTTGGTCCATGGTAAAAACACTAGAGGGGATAAGAGGTGGTGAATTGAGGACACATTGTTAAGTATAAAGTTGCCACCATTTGCTGATAGATCAATGCTTGGTAGGTAAAATAGAGGCATAAGAACAACTCAAAATTTATTTTTCCAAAGCAACCAGATGACTGAAATTGTTAACAAATGTGGAAGACTAAAGGAGCTGGTTTGGAGAGGAAATGCTATCAAAAACTCTGCTTTGAATATGTTAATCCTGACCAGCTTTTTAGGCATTCAGTAGAGGTGTCAAACTAGTTGAACATATATATTGTAGATTCAGGGGAAAGGTCCAGTCTGGTGATATAAATATGGGAGTTGTCAGCATATTGATGGCGTTGAAGCTATGAGACAAAATGAAATCACTTTATATGCAGATTACAAATATGAATAGGTAAGTAGACTAAATTCTAGTTAACTCAAATGTGGTCTTCCCAAGTGAAGATACTGAAGTAAACAACAGATGAGGAGGTTGCAGGTGACCAAGGGTGTGATCTTGGTTGCAAGCGTGCCCCTAAGAACCCAAAACAGCACTTGAGAATACTTTGTATGATTAGTACATATGCAAATACAGTATTTGCTGAGTGAATGAAGTTAAAAACTGACCATGAAATCCAAACTGCATAAAGTTGGAAGAGGGGGACACGAAGAGAATGGGTGACAGTGGAAGAGTGTGGTAGAATTGAAGGATTTGAAGTTCTGGTTGGATGAAAGGATTCTTAGAGGGAGACACTGGAGACATGAGAGGTGGTAGTGAGAAAGCAGAATGTGTGCAAACTGTGGAAGAGCTGCACGTGTTGATTATAATCAAGTGAGGAGCACATGCACAGAGAGGGGCTGAGGGAGGGTGGAGAATGAGCGCTTCTGATGGGAGGAAGTCAAGGAACAAAAATGCATATGACTGGAATAATCATTTATATGAAAGTTAAAATCATCAGTTCCCTTCTATTCCAAGATTTATAAGTTTGATCATGAACGTTACTAGTTTCAGAAAATACTTTTATGTATCTTTTGAGATCATCATTGCTTTTCCTCCTTTATTCGTTGGCATGGTAAAATACATTGTTTGATTTTTTCTATGCTTAGAAACACATTGTATGATTGGAATAACCCCAAATTGTTAAGAATAGATTTATCTTTTATGTATACCAGTGGATTCTATTTGCTAAATATTTTGTTTTCATATTCTTTGCTCATCAGAGATTTGCCTGTAGCTTTTCTTTTTGAAGTATTTCTTCCGTTTTGGTAAAGTTTCAAAAATTACCCAGTAGAGCAATACTACTCCATCATTTAGCTGTTCTGGATATACTATTAGATATATTTTGTGGGCTCTCAATGTAGCCTCTGATTGTTCAATTGCTGTCATTTACATTTATATAATATAATTAATATATACCTTTGTCTTTCTGAGCAATTTGCTACTGAATTTCTCGAAAATGGCTACAAATTTGATAGTTTTATTTTTAATTTCAGTGACTATATTGTCAACAATATAAAATTACTTCTTTTCATGTTGACCTATTATTTTTTTTCATTTCGGCCTCTTTTTGTTTTGTAATTTGTACTTTATTTTAATGAAAATTACTCTTTCACTTATTAATGGAAGCATCTTAAACATACTTATTTTATATCCTTTCCTTCTCCCTCTTACTTTCCCACTTCATGTTCACACTCTCCTGTCTTGGGGTTGTATATTATCTTAACCCACAGCCCAGAACCACGCTTTTTTTTTTTTTTTAGATAAAGCATATCTGGGCGTGGTGATCTAGTTAGAGAGCCAGCTTGCTCAGTTCTTGATTAAAAGGCTTTGTCTGTGTGCTCACAGCCTAAGACCTGCAGGTTGTTTGAAGCCACAGCCCAGATGGTGATGAGTTTTATTTTTAGCTTCTTTTAGAGTTGGGGAACTTCACTCCAGGCCCTGGCTTTAAGAACTTTCTATTCCTGGTTCTGGTTGTCTGAGAGTACTTAAATCCCTTTAACTCCATAGGAGCGAACTTTAGACCTAGGGTTAGACAGGCCTGCGGCTTTGCTACCACTCTCCACTTCATGATATGGTTCTTTTCTCCTTATTTTATGTGGAGGGCCAATTTGTATGTCTGGGTTTTTTCCTAATATTATTATTATTATTTATTATTATTATTATTATGTGTTTACAATAAATGTGTTGAGTCAAAATATGAACTTCGGCCAACATCCTACCTGGAAACCCTAGTTTATTTGAATTAGTTTTTCCTAATGGGATACATATTTGTTGGCAAAATATAATCTGATATAAACAAATACATTCTTAATGAATTCTATGGGCATTTGCAGAAAAAATATTTTTTTTTAATTTTGCAGTTGGGTGTTGCAATGAAAGTTTGTTTCTGTTAAATGATAATAGGACTATAACATTTTCTAGCTGTGATAATATGTCTCTTTTTTTCCTGATTTTTAGTTAAGCTGTGTGGTAGACACAGATGACTCAGGCACATGCATGATATTGCTCTTAAGAAACTTAATGTACAAGAGAGACAATATTAACATAGATACTTAAAATATATCCTAGAGATTGATAAATCCCAAAAGAGAACTGCATTTAAAGAATTCAGAGAAATGGGGCATCTTAATGAGGATGAGAAGCATAATTTCTATGCAAAGTCCTATCAGGGTGATAGCTTTTCTATATAAGTAGGATTTAGGACTGGGAGGTTTACAGGGGGACACCCCAGGGAGAGGGATCCATGAGAACAGAGGTCCAGAAATGGGCAATTTTGTAGGCATATTTGGTAGCTATTTACCTTTATTTTAATTTTTTTAAATATTTATTTGAGAGAGAGAGAGAGCATGCATGTGCAGGGTGGAGGGGCAGCGGGAGAGGCAAGGAGAGTCTCAAGCAGACTCCTCTCTTAGTGTGGAGCCTGATGCAGGGCTTGGGATCTCACAGATCTCACAACCCTGAGATCACCACCCTGAGATCAAGACCTGAGCCAAATCAAGAGTCCAATGCTTAAGTGACTGTGCCACCCAGTGGCCCCAATTTATCTTTAGCTGAGAAGGGCAAAATAAGTGTGGTTAGGCAGAAGCTAGAATATATTTGTTTATGTGGAAATACTTATTCTTTTTCTGGGCCTACTGACCCTTTTCAAGACCATCCTTCCTTTTATTAGAGCTAATTCTCTGACCTTTAGGCTCCTCCTACCCTAGCTGCCAGTCCATGGCCTAACTTCATATTTAAATTTCCAAAATGGTTTTCTTGATTCATTAGATCCTTAGTTAATTACTTTCTATCCCCAGCTCTGATTTAAGAATTTTATGCTGCATTATCATTCACTTGTTTTCGTGTTGCTTTGTAATTATCACGTACGTATTTTATATCTGTATGTTTAATCTCCTCCAAATAAATTGCAAGCTCTTCAAAATCAGTACAGGTACTTACTACTTCTTTAGAACTTCCTCTATACATATTCAGTGTTATGAACAAATGTTTTAATTAATAATTTATGTATTTGAAAGAAACCTATATTAGAAAAAAGAATCCACATCCTAGGTGTTTTCCTTTTTTGTTGTTATTTTTCTCAATTTGTCTCTATTTCTCTGTGCCTTCTTTCACCATGACTCTCCTACCCTCTGTCTACCTGGATATATAAATATACATATGTGTGTATACACATAAACACACACACACACACCCGAACATATGTATATAATCTATATGAATAATACATCTAGAGGCAATAGTTTCTAAGAGGGGTAATGTATAACTTTTCATATAATCAAACTGTAAATTCGTTTATTTTTTCTTTAGGTAGAGACAGAATCTTAGGAAGCTAGAAAAGTAAGTTGTCCTTAAAACCATCAATACAGAACTTTTATATATGTATAAAAGGTAGCAACCGTATGTCAAAGGCAGTGTTTGTGTCTATGTGCCATCAGTCACCTTCCTTCTTTTATTAGTCTCAAATAGAAGATAAACAACAAGACTGACAGTTTTGTGTCCTTTGCCATTTTGTGTCACCATCACAGACAAGAGGATATTATGTCATCATTCAAGACTGTCACATTTAGTGTATTCTTCTATTTGTCTTAAAGACTGTTTTCCTCATAATCTTCATAAATAAATACACAAATCACTTGTTCATTACATATTATTTTATTATGGAAATATTTCCCCATAATATTACATCCTCTACCATAGATGAGAGCATATATGCTGATGCCAAAGCCTCCAGAATATAGAGATGTTTTGTTTTAAAGAAATATTTCTTCAATAAATGAAAGAATACATGTGACAAGATGTGTAGATTTTCTTTTTCAAAATTCTTTCTATATTGTAAAGAGATTGTAATAAATTTCTACATCTGTATAACATGTAAATCTAACAGTGACTTTTGATATTTTAAACACAAACCATGAAGTATTTAGTACTAAAATAAGAAATACTTTTTTAAAAATTACAAATTATATTTTTTTACAGGGGATAAGATCTTTCCTTAAACAATGTATGTTTGCTCAGAAAACTGATATCTGAGCTGAAATAGTGATAAAAATAGTGAAATGGAAAGACTTTTTAATACAATTAATATGGTAATCACAACTTCCTTTTTCTCTTTCTATTTTTTGGAACTTTATCTATTTCCACATTGTCTTATTTCCATATTTTACTTTAAGATTTTTATAGTGTATTTATTGCCAAAAAGCAGTCTAAATAAATGAACTGACTCTATAACTAGTCAGTAACCAATTTCAATAATCATATAATTAAGTACTAAAAACATAACTTGCTATTTATATTTTTTTAAGTTTTAATATTTTAAACATATTGTAAGTTAGTTGCTGGAAATGAGAAAATTCAGAGAAGTACAAAAAAGCAGGGGAAAAAAAAACACCCGAAATCCAACAGTCCAGTAAATACCTTTCTATTCTGTCTAAAACTGACACTAATCTGAACACTTAATTTTGCATCCTTCTGTTTTCAGTTAGGATTATATCATTTCCCTATGTTAAAGGTCATCTAAATGCTTAAAATATGAAGGCTTCTTAATAGTCCATCAAAAGGTTTGTTTCCTAATATTGGATATTATGTTTACTTATACTTTGTTTTTAAAGATTTATTTATTTACTTTAGAGAGAGAGAGAGAGAGTGCTTGAGCAGAGAGAGGGGCAGAAGGAGATGGAGAGAGAATCAAGCAGACTCCCCAGGGAGTGCAGAACCCTATGGGGCTCCATCTCATGACTCGGAGATCATGACCTGAGCTGAAATCGAGAGTCAGACACTTAACCGACTGAGCCACCCAGCTATCCCCTAACGATTTTTCTGTTGCAATATCTGTGGAAGATAAATTGGTTGGTTATAAAATTTTTGCCTTATAACCTTTCATTCTCAAAGTTGTGATGAAATTGCTCCTTTTGTTTCAGGGATTCAATACATTTTAGAATGAAAAAAAGAGATTAATTTAGCCATAAAAATTATTCTACTAATGTGTCTTTAGTTATATTCATCATAATTTTTCTTAGTAATTTCTCTCAGTGTGTTTGCACACACACACACACAAAAGACTATATATATATTTGTAGTTGTTGCTTGTACTACCTTTTATTTTGCATCCTAAGAGAGCTTAAGTTGGTTATCTACATCACTGTTTCCATTTTTCAGTACATTGATATGGTTTTGACTGCTGCCTTTACTTTGAACTTGAATTCTTTTGTATTTTTAATCTGCTTTTTTTATTGCATCCTGTTTTCTTTATATTTCAGATAATCTTTCCTCTGTGTCTTTCTGCTCTTTTTAAATGAAGTTGGTATCTTCTTGTAGCCTACTGAGGGTTATGAACACTTGTCTAATAATTTTTCTGGTTCCTATAGCAAATACTATAATAATTCTTTGGGATTATGTCCCTTTCTTTTAATCAATAATATTTTTCATAGGACCCATATTATTTTTTATTTAACTCATTTTTGTTAGTTATAGCAATGCTAGCTTCATTAACAAGCAAACTCACAAATTTCAGAAGTTAAAAGTAATAGGATTTTAATTCTCTCTGACATAGTATTCAATATAGAAGCTTAGTGTCCTGTGGACTTTCACTCTGTGGGAATTCAGGAACCCAGGGGTCTTCAATTTCATGGCATTTTCATCACTAGAGCTGTGGAATCCTCCACTTCAAAACAGGAGGAGGGAGAAGAGAAGATGGAGAAGCTCCACCAACTTCTGAAAAGCCTCAGCAATGAAGTGAAGTATGTTACTACTCACATTCCATTGACTAAATCTACTCACATGGTTTTACTCCAAAGTAAGGGGATGTTGAAACCTGTAGCCCTTCATTGGACAGCTACCTCCTGAATTTAATATGGAATGGAGAACACTTTTTTTTTTTTTTTAGAAAAGTAGTAATCCTAGCCTCATTCATCCTTTAAAATGGAAAGATCTACCAGATCTAATATATGATGGCACTTAATATGGGAATATTATTGCCAAGAGACTTCTTATTCTAAAACCAGATGGTAGATAAATATGCTAGCTCCTAGCATAGTGCCCAAGGTCTAGCTTGTTTAATTGCAAATAGCCCTGTAGGTCTCAGATGGGACCTCAACTGTCCTAATTTTTTTCTGGGATCTCAGATATTCCTAACCAATCAGAATTCAGTATCACTGCAGTTTTCATAGCGTGTTGCTACCAAAGCTCTCTCCCTGTTTCTCCCATCTTCTGCCTACATTTTACCTGGGAATTCCAAGCCCCCTCAAATACGGTGTACCACTGCCATTTCTAGATCCAATTTGGATGACAAGATATTGCTTTTATTTTGCCTCATGGGTTATTATAACACAAGATCTCTGGAGCTCAGTGGGAAAAGGATGGTTTGTTTTAAAAAGCAGCACTTTTTTGGTATTTGAAGGCTTTATTTATTATTACTGTATTTTTTGTCCAATAGAGAAATCCTAGAAAGTATTTGCGTAATAGGGTTTTTCTATGTGTTGAGAGATATACAAAGAAAATAGAGTTTTATAGAAGATTACTTCTAAAACATGTAATTTTCTTGTTTCTCCTGTATTGAAAGGCTATTTTATATACTCTTCCCTTTCATATTTTCTTCATTATCTCAGTGAAAGCTCTCTAAGAGAGCCAGGATCTTTTGCACAGTGTAGGCCAGGTGTTAGACTGCCTCAGTCTCCAAGGCCAAGGCAAGCTCAAAGCTCAACAGTCTAGATCTCAGAGCTTCGTATGAAAACTGTGGGATCAGCAAGTACAGGAACCTTTGAAGTAGTGTATATTATGCTATGGGTTTCACTCCTGAGAATTAGCAAGAGTAGTGTGTGTTCACTGTTTCTCTCCGGGTTTCAGAAGGCAACTCCACAGCACATCTCATTTCAACCCAGGTACAAAGTAGGAATTCAAGGTCACTACTGAACCATTATGTTTAATGCAATCAAACACAATGTATTCTTTTATTATAGATTTCACATGATGTGTCTAATTTGATGTATACTTTTTTTTCTCATCTTTTCAGTAAGTTTTAGAATATTACTTGTATGTATTAGGGAAAAAAGAGTCCTTTTCTATACTCACCCCTAAAAGCCTTTTATAAAATTAGCTTTTATCAGTCACTCCTCATGTATCCTTGGCTTCTCAACTTCAATGATTTTAGTTGTGCATTGGCTTTTTGTCCTACTTCATTTCAAATTGCTCCTCTCATTTATTTATTTATACAATTATTTGCATATGCTACAAATATACATAGACGTCTAAATATTTATATAAATTAAATGAACTATACAGTATAAATAATTATATTTATATTACATATAATACTGTGTATATAGTAAATAAAAACGTGAACATTTTCACTAATTTTACACTTTAGTTGTAGTGACATATTAAGATATGTTGCCTCTTCTTTTTTTATAATTACTGAATTTATCTGCCCTTTGCTAAAATTTATTATAAGCAAAATTTGAGTGCCCTACATTTTTACACATTGGTAGGCTTCTAAAAGCTTGTAATTTAATACAAATAGCACTTTAAAAAACAATTTAGACAACTAAGATAAAGAAAAATCAAATTATATAATACAAATAAAGAAAATTCAAATGTTTAGTAAATGCTTCAATTTAAACTGAGTAAGTAGTAATGTTATCCTTCAAATCCTGCAAATTCTACATGGTAAACTGTGATTTATTTTTATTGCTCTCAGATTCATTACATCCATTGAATGCTCAGTTTATGCAAGAATATATTTTAGAAACAATATTCATGATCAATATTAATTTGCTGATTTTTCAGAGACAGTATTTATATTCTGGAAGATTCACACTCACCTCCTTCTCCACAGAAAGGGATAAATAGTGAGGCATGGAGAAATTGAGGAGGAAAGCAAGATCAAGATTAAATTAGTAAACTTTCAGTCACAAAATTTTTTAGCTATGAAAAAATTAAATACCTTTCATAGAAAGCTATGAACTATTATTAATGAAATCTGTATTAGATTGTTGTTTTTTATGATTATGCCTGAATTTCAAAAGTATAAAAATGATTTTCTTAAATATATTAACAGATTCCTAGATTTTCAAACTTTGTGTAATATAGAAGATATTTCACCTAATAATCACGTTGTTCTCTAAAAGAAGGCAAAACCATGAATATTTAATCCAAATTTCTGGCTTTAGGAGATGAGACTGGGATCACTAGAAATGAGCACAACATAGTATTGAGTCATTTTCTCTCTCTTTGTTACAAATACTAATTCAAGGCTTTCACAAGATATGGGGCCCTATAAAGTTACAAGCTCACAAATACCAAAGGCTGGTTTCTCTGTCTAATGAAGGCAGATGTTTTTTATTCCCAATGTACCTTCGTATATGCATCTCCATAATAGAATGACACATAATCTTCTTGTCTCTTTGATATAAATGCTCCATGAGAGTTATACTACATGGCTACATATGGTGGTTTTATGGTGGGATGTAAAAAATGAATTTCATATGTCTATGAGGAGACCAATATATTGTAGGTTGTTGGAAAGAATGAGAGCTTACAGAAATTGTTCAGTTCAAATACCACATCATTTTTTTGTTCTATGAATCCAGGCAAATAGTGAGCTGTATCAAATTGTGAACTGTATCAAATGCTGCAAGACATTTTCTCAAGGAAAATAAGAAATAATGTGACAAACATTTAGGGAAGTATTGTTTGAAAAACAAGCAAAATACCCACAAACTTTTATTTGTGGGAGATGAAATGGGTGTGCTGTGAAAGGAAGGCGTATGCAAAACAATTTCCAAAGGCCAAAGTTGCTGCAAGATTCGAGAAAAAGCCCAACAAGTCCAGCTTGACAAGGAATGGCTGATGAAAGGGACTTACCAACAGAACATGTCTTGGGCAGCCACAAGATGAGTAGATGGCCACAACCCCGTTTCCCATAAGATCTGCTTTTATAGCCCTACATGCTGGGAGTACAAACTGGAGGCCACCCAAGAGGGAAATGTTTCCCAACAGGTTTTCTCCAGGATAGATTAAGGATGTTATGCCCCCAGGGTATACTTAAAGGCGCGGTTAAACAAAAGGAAAGAACGTGTGTGTGACGTGTGACCGGATGTACTTCTGATTTTGGATGTACTTCTGATTTTAGGTCGCAAGACAGTCATCATGATGGTTTTGTCCAAAATGACCTTAGTCTGGTTCACACAATGGGGAAGAAAAGTTTTTTCTGTGTAAGGTCCTTGAAAATGTGTATGAGAATGTTGTAATTATTAAATTTTGATTATCATCTACTAACAATCTTTTCTTATAAAACTACCCACATTAGACTTTGAACAGTATGATGTATTAAATGCAGTTGTGTGGTCATGTTAGGATAGGGATTCTAGTAAACATGGTCTTTATTCACTAAATGAGGAGAATGTAGTGGCACAGATAGCAGCATTTGAGCATTTTCTATATGTAATGAATCAGAATTAACATTTATAAATTATAATTCTAAATATAATTATTAATTAAATTTAAACATTAATTAATATAATTAATAAATTATATAAACTTTGAGGTGTAAAAAAATTCCAAAGACTGAAGCTGCTAAAATTGGATGTTCCTACTTTATTGCAGGACATGTTTTATTGATATGTTCCTACTAGTAATGGTATATTTATTTGATTTTTTTTTTCCAAATGCAGAATATACCAAGTCTGCATACAGTTGACCCTTTCAGCATTTTAGGTCTAAATTTTATACACTAAGCTTCTGTTATGTTCTTATGTCCTCTGAAAAATGGTATATTCTTTTCTCTTTTTTTTTTTTTTTAAGATTTTATTTATTTATTTGACAGAGAGAGACAGCCAGTGAGAGAGGGAACACGAGCAGGGGGAGTGGGAGAGAAAGAAGCAGGCTCCCAGGAGAGGAACCTGATGCGGGGCTCAATCCCAGAAAGCTGGGATCACGCCCTGAGCCGAAGGCAGATGCTTTAGGACTGAGCCACCCAGGCGCCCCTATTCTTTTCTCTTTAACCCATTTTTTGAAGAGAGAAATTCATTGTTAATAAGAATGAAATGCCTCTATTTTTTATCTAGGCGAAAGGATATTGGGGAAAGAGAATCATCTGATCTAAGAATATTTTATATATTGCAGCTTTATATATACATACATAAACACACAAACACACACACACACACACAGACATGCTGCTCTCCCTAAATACTTGCTTTTGCATGCTCATTCATTTGATGAGAATACTGAGCCTAAGAGAAAGAGAAACCATTTTGAATGTATGCATACTAATTTTCTAATGATGAAATTTTGAAACACAGTTATCTGAGTAGTTCTTGTTGAATTATTAAATTATAAGTCACATTGTTTTCAGCATAAAATTCAGTCAGATTTGAACTACATACTGAGCACAAAGTGTAATTCATATCAGATGATTTTAAAATATGGATGAATAATACCATTAATAAAATTAAGGTATAACTCATTACATGAAAACACCTTAAATATCTACCAAGATTTTTTAATAGATGAAAGCATACATAGGGTATAATATACCATTGATTTAGTGATTCCTGATCACTGAAATCAGAAATTAATTATGATTGGGGGTGCCTGGGCGGCTCAGTCGTTAAGCGTCTGCCTTCGGCTCAGGGTGTGATCCTGGAGTTCTGGGATTGAGCCCCACGTCAGGCTCTTCCGCTGGGAGCCTGCTTCTTTCTCTCCCTCTCCTCCTGCTTGTGTTCCCTCTGTCACTGGCTGTCTCTCTCTCTGTCAAATGAATAAATAAAATCTTAAAAAAAAAGAAATTAATTATGATTGAACATGCTTAGGAATTGAATTTATGATTGAAAGTAATAAGTGTTACTCCTAAGAAGTTTTCAAAACTCACTTGGACATAGTCTCCTGCAATGTGGGAAAGACATTTAAACACCCCTGACAAGAGACCAGGTAGCCATTACTTGAACAACTTCTTTGACAGAACTCAGTATCTCAGGAGCTTGCTGAATACAGTGGTGAAGAGCTCAATAGATTAAAAAAAAAAAAAAAAAGCATTCTCCATATTAAACACAAATCAGCCTCTCACTAGCTTCTAACATTCAGAGTTTTGAGAAATATGATCCCCCATTCACGTGCCAGTAACCCCTTCCTCTACCCTGCGTCTTCTCTTATCCAGTGAAAACATCCCCAGATTTAAATACACATATATAATATATAAATACATACATATATACATATACAATATATATAAATACATATATACATTTTATATATATATATATATATATATATATATATAATGATTTACAGAGTTGGAACTACTTTTATTCTTTCTCAAAATGTATTATACAGATTGTCAGAGAGATGAAATCAGTGTATACTATAATACATGGGTGGGGTGTGTGTGTGTGTGTGAGTGTGTGTGTGTGGTAGCAGCTTTTTCTTTCTCAAATAGTTATCTTAGTGAAAATTTATTTGGAATTCTCAAGTGAGAGTTGGCATTTTGGAGGATTTGTCATTGTCTAAAGAAAATGTAGAATTGTTTCATAATTGAATTAAAGTTACATTAGTTTAAGAAGATATATAGAATTTTATTTCCAACTGATGTCAGAATTGAAATGAATATTGCATATTCTATTTGGGAAATATGTACTCATATATGTATATAATTATTGCACATTTATAATTAATATAAACCATCCTGAATATTTATTTATTCTAGAAACTTACTTTAGTAGAAAATTAACAATAATTCACCTCCCATTTTCTTTTTTTTTTTTATTTTTTTTATTTTTATTTTTTAAAGATTTTATTTATTTATTTGACAGAGACAGAGACAGCCAGCGAGAGAGGGAACACAAGCAGGGGGAGCGAGAGAGGAAGAAGCAGGCTCATAGCGGAGGAGCCTGATGTGGGGCCCGATCCCATAACGCCGGGATCACGCCCTGAGCCGAAGGCAGACGCTTAACCGCTGTGCCACCCAGGCGCCCCCACCTCCCATTTTCTAAAACTAGAGTCATGCTCATATCTTAGAGGATGGCATAGTCAATAGAAAGTAATTATAATGTTACTTTCATAGATATTTCTTCTTTTCTGAATCTAAAGCAGTGTTGAGAACATATTCATAAAGAATATTCATAATTATTTTCCATAACTCGGTACTTTGATAGAATTTTTTTATCAAAATACACAAAAGTTATGACTATTTTAGAGAAAGCCTGTGATCTACTGATTTCCAACATTCCTGGATAGCTACATTTTTATATAGAAACATCAGTGCATGTAGATACAGTGGTACAAATAATCCTACAATAGCAAGGCAGAAACTAACCGCTCATTGATCTCTCTCCTTCCTGTGCATACAGCTAGACTACATTTGCCAGCCTCCCTTGAAGTATGGCTGTGGGCCTGAACAGGAAATGGGAACTGAAGTAGAATATGTACTTCTAGGCCTCTGCCATTAAAATTTCTTACATATACCTCCCCTGGCTCACTTTCTCTCAGAAGACTTTCACAGTCAAAAGTTGAAGATGGTAGCCTATGTCTATACTTCTATAGTGTACGTTGCCCTCCACCAATGACCTAGAGCAGCCCTTTACTGTTATGTGTTAAAGAAACTTCCTATTACTTTAAGCAACCCTACATCTAAAAGGAAATCCACATTGTAAAGTCAGTGGGTATAATGATATCTAGATGGTTAGCTAGAGATATAAAAGAACATTTAAGTATACTTGCTTTGGCTTTACAAAGTTCTTTTTGTCATATGACATTGTCAAAGTAAAAGTAAGATAACTATCTTTAAGAGAAGGAGTAAATATTCAGCGCCTGAATCCATAGATATAGAAGGTTTACATGCATAGGCCACTATAAAGTATAGGATGGTATCTCTACTGTCTTGGATTTTTAAAATTCAGTTACATAATTCAAATTATATTGAAACATAGAAAGAGATTTTGAATGGAGTCTTAGAAGAATAAATTTTGTTTTGTTTGAATTGTGAAAATATTTATTATATTTTATTTTGATCTCTATTGATGATATTTTAGTATAATACTAAAATACTAAAAGAAAAAATTAATCTAATGATTCAGAACCTAAAAAATCAAAAGCAGCAAACTCTTTTTTTTTTTTTTTATGGGAGGAAGGAGCAAAAGGAGAAGGAGAGAGAGAGAGAATCTCAAACAGGCTCCAGGCCCTCCAGATGTGGGCCTTGATCTCACAACCCTAAGATCATGACCTGAGCCAAAATCAAGAGTCAGATGCATAACCAACTGAGTCATCCAGGCACCCCAAAAGCAGCAAACTTCTTTTAACTTAAATTTTACAAAACGACAATGTATCAGGTCCAAGAAATCTATTAGAACATAAAATTTTCAAAGTCATTATCATGTTAAAATGGTGGTTTTTTTTTTTTTTTGAGCATACTCTCCTTACTTATCTTACTCTATGACATGATTTACCAGGTGCCCCTGCATTTTATTCATTTGTACTTCCACTTGTTTATTCATTCACTTTTCCAATAGAAAGAATGGGAATTATAGTTAGAGCGCTATGTGATTTACTAAGAGCAGTAGGAAACAGTCTCATCCATGGCTGGATGTTCCAAGAGATGACCATATGGTAAGATAAATGGTACGTATCAGCATATAAATGCTGGACCATGCATTGTTCAAACTTCATCTCATTGGCTCAACAAATGGTTATTGAACTTCATGCATATTCCTGCCCTGGAAGACTAAAGGAAGACATGAATATAGTTGGAAGTGGACAGCATAGAGGAATCTATCAAGAAAGCACTATGTTAGTTTGAGTGATAAGTGTGACCTCGAGATATGCAGAGGAAATAACATACCTTTAAGTAAAGAAGCATGGATTACTTGCCTTGTGTGAACACATGCTCGTGTGCCTTTAAATCATTAGGCATTTTGAGGAAGAATAGGGAAATAGAATAGAAAAGTAAACATTTCAGGTATTTAGGGACTTATGTTACATGATGAACAGTTTAAATGTTATGTTATAGAAGAGATAATAGGGAAGGGCTATCGACATATTACATAAGTGGTTATAGTCAGGACTATAGGAATATAATAGAGTGCAAGCATGGAGTTTCCATCAGGACAGATCATGATGAGGATAAACTTAGGAAGAGGAGCAAGCATAGCAAAGACAAGAGGATTGGGAAGTAGAATTTATATTTATTCCTCAAACATATTCATAAATTTTCCATGACCAAGTGTATTCATTAGTATTAGTGACCAAGTGTATTAGTATATTTTAGGGATCATAACATTTTGTTTTTTTTCAAATGTTTCATAGCAATAGATGACAGATACAGGAATGAGAGGAGTGAATTTTTGGTTTCATACATTTGAAGTAAGAAAATCTGGGGTTTAAAAATTGAAATTCTACCACTGGAAAAAAAACTTCCTTCAAATAGTGTCACAGTTTCCAGATTTATTACTTGGGTTCTGTTCGCATCTTCTATTCTAAAACTCCATTTACTATGGTTTCAGTAAAAATTCAGTCCAAGCTGAAACTTGGTATACCAAATATCAGCTCTGGAGCAATGGTTGTTTTTACCAATTTTCCAGAAAATTGATTTAGATTGTTTTGTGTTGTATGACTGTAAAAAACAAAACACAAAAGGATTCACTAGCTTGGTATTTCATTTTCTCTGTGTTAACTCCTTTATTTCAATCCATAGCGCAATTACAAATAACACATACTGATTATAAACAGTATTTGATTATACTATTAACAAGTAAAATATTTGGTGTATTAATAGAATAACACTTTTATAAAAAGAATGAGTGGCTAGATTTCCTTTTTTACCTCTTTTACCATATGTAGAGGCATATTGTGACATTGTTTATGTCAACATACCAATCATAAGGTCTGACAAGAGTTAAACCTTGGATCTGTGGCCTATTTAAAGATTATTAGAGCTTAATATGACTTATTTTTTCTTTCCAGTTTAGTAGGATTCAAATTTAATTAGTAGAAAAATTATTCTGGTATACCAAAACAAAGTTGACCTCACTAAAGCTTTAATTCCTTGTTCTAATTCTTACCCTTGGGGATAGTAGAGATTGAGCTGAAAAAACAGGGGCTAGCAGATTGCATGAATCAGTTTGCCTAGTGAGCATTTCTAGAGAAATCAGTAGGGGTGAAGCAGAGTAGGCAGTTAGCTTGGGTCTACGTAGGCAATGCGTAGAGAGCAGTCCTGTTGAAGAAGCTGGGGAACAGAGCAGAGTGCTGGTCTGGACAACCTTAACACAAGAAAGTCAGAATCAAGGGAAGGAGTCTATTATTAGGAAGCAGGCAACAAAATGCACTTGATATTGAATGAAAGGCCATGGGAAGCATTCTTAAGTACAACTTTCCCATAGGCAGAACTTAGTTTATTGTACTGACGCCTCTAAACTCTCTATAGGAGCCAAGTGGGGACACACCTGGGTGGTAGGGGCTTGAGCTGAAGACAAAGAGAATGAAGGCTGACACATCTATAGTTCTCGAAATCCGATCACATCAGTGATGTTAAACTTTGCAAAATTCAAGTTGCTGGCTGGACAATAAATGTATTTTTTAAAACTTCTAAATGTTTGCAGTGATTGCTTTGACTAAATCCATGGTGTAGGATGGTGTGCTTTTGGAAACTCACGCTCAACATTGATAATTTAAGTAGCCAAGAGGACACTTGAAATTACTTCTATCACCCTGATGTAGGTTGTTTCCTTAGTACTTGTCTACAAAATATAGTGAATTATAGCAATAAAATCATTCAGTATACAATATCTGTTTAATATAAAACATTTTTCTGCAATGATGTTAATATGGACAATTATAGACTATTATATGCAAAAGGTTGACAGTCCACATATTAAATCTAATGCAATAAGTTATTAGTGGGCATCTATATGTACCCTGATATGTGTAAAGCCTCATGGGAAATATAAAGAGATATAACATAATCTTTATTTGAGGAAGTTTTAGGTAAAACAAGAACCTGGGAAAAAAGGCAAAAACAATTGGATGTTTTTTGCCGCATTTTAATAATCTCTTCAAAGTGATTACATAACAAAATATGTTTTTATTATTATTTAAGCACCACAAAGTGTGACATGAAATACTACTTGCTGGAAACTAACTTAAAGATATTTGAAAATGTTTCTGGAAAGAAGTATAGTGATCATCTATAAATAAATAACACTTAAGGAAGGAAAACTATTAATATAAATATGTACAAATTGTTAGGTTCTTAAATGAATAATGTCAGGTAAATCAAATAACATTGATGTTATGAAGTTAATTCGGTTTAAAACTAAATAACATACAACTTATTAATCATGCCAGTAACTTTTGTTAGAAATTAGTATAAAATGTAACTAAAATCCTCCAAGTAATTGCGTTGGGAATTTTTGTTTTATCCAACATGGATCCCAGATATTCATTGTGTGATTGATGAACCATTTAGAATCAATGGTATATTGGGAAAATAATTTTTATCCAGTATTAAGTATTATTTAATAGATTCTTACTCATTGGTCAGTGCTTCTTATTTGCAGCTAAGAATAAATCCTCCAGAGCTCAGCGTTTTGAGTCATTAAATCACCTCACCAGCAGGTGGCAGGCACCTAATAGCTGATGAGGTGTGACCTTGGAAGTAGCCCACTTTCCCATTAGCTCATTTTTAATCTCTGAGATGTGTGAGCAATTACCTTTCATTATTTTTTTACATATACTCATTTCTTCTGTTCAATTATTCCTAGGGTAATGTTTAAAATCTTTTTTTTTTTTTTAAATGAGGTGTCTGAGGGGTTTTTTTTTTGTTGTTGTTGTTGTTTTATTTTGTTAGTTATTTAGATAATGGTGGACATCCTGTGTTCGCAAAGGAAAGTTTGTGTGTGTTTGGTTTTTTTTTTTTTTTTTAAAGGTTGAATTCACTTCAACTAACAATGCCACAATTCTTTATTTAGGTTCACTATATGTTTGGGACTTACCATGTGGAAAAATTAAATAACAGATTTTCTCTGATTAGCTACTGCTCTTTGTGTTCACTTGAAAACTGCAAGGTAACATGACAATAGCTTCAGAGATCGCTCATTCAGTATTTCAAATCATTTTCCAATGAACTATTACTTTGTTAAAAATCTTCTTAGCATGATGTTTCTAGCTCTTTTATGCTCAACGGTGTCTAAACGGGACACTTTTTTTCTTCTTTTTTTGGCTTCTCTCCCATGGGGAACCTGTGGAGCTATATTCAAGAGGACTTCCCAGTTCAGTTCTTTTTCACTCTGTTCTTATCATATACAGACAGAGTTTGGCTCTCGGTTTCATTTCAATAGCCATTCACTGAAGACCTCCTGTGCAGATAGTGATGGTGCAGGGCGCGGAGATGAGGAAGACAAGGATCCTGCTCACAGGGAACCCACTGAGTTATAGTATATCCCTCTTTGGACTTGTAAAGGTTTTCCTTTATTCTTTCATACTGGAAATGTTATAAAATGAACTGCAGATGACATCATAAGTATTTACAAACTTGAAAAGATAAATGCTATAGATGTACGGTTTATTTAAAATATTCAGTCCAATGAGAATTTCCTTAGGCAGCTTTTTGTTTCCTTGTTTTGGCAAGTGAATTATCAAGGAAATTCACACAGTAAATAGTCCCTTTACTAATTGTGCCAGTTTCCTGGTTCTTGGAATTATGTTTCTCAGGTTTTGTTTGTATGTATATTTATATAGTGTGTGTGTGTGTGTGTGTGTGTGTGTGTGTGTGTGTACACATATATTTCAAGTCTCTAAACCATATTCCTTATACTTTCACTCAATTACTATTATCTCCACCTAACATTCAGCAGACCAAAGCACACATTTAAGTGATTTGCTTAGGTTCGTATGGTTAATCAATAACAGTTTACATTAAAATCCAGGTATTCTGGGGGTACCTGGGTGGTGCATTTGTTTCTTAGTTTTGGCTTAGGTCATGATCTCCGGGCTGTGATATGAAGCCCCATGTGGGGCTAGGCAGTCAGTGGGAGTCTGCTTGAGATTCTCTTCCTCTCCCTCAGCCCACACCCCTGTACTTTCTCCCCCTTCTTCCAATCTCTCTCTCTCTCTTAAATACATACATACATACATACATACATAAGTCTTCCAAAAAAAATGCAGGTATTCTGCTTTTCAGAATCTAGTTTTTAGTCACACTAGTTGTAATCATATAATAACTCAAAATATTATATGATTTGGTAAGCTAAATTGAGACATTTCAGACACTAAATTATTTAGGTTCTCATCAGGATTCTAAACTCAAAATATTTTAACATATCATTGTAGATTTATTTTAAAGGACATTACATACTACAAGAAATCATTTAGTTTTCATCATAATCGGAAGATGAAAATAAATCAGAAATTATTATCTACAGGAAATCTGACTTTATACAATTGCCTACATTTTTTTGATTCTCAAGTTATTGTCTTTAGCTTTACTCCAAGCAAATGGTCTAAATATGAAAGTTTTGTATTTGTATATATTGATTCAGTTGATTTTAGTGATGTTATACAGTTTTCACAAAATAGTCCGACCGAAAGAGAGTTCAATTCCTTTTGCTAAGATTCACTGAAAATTGTAAGCTCCGTCTGTCAGTGGGAACTGTGTTAGAAGAAATGAAATTGAACACAGGGGTAAGTAACAGGATTTACCCATATAGAATCATGGCAGAAACCTTGGGTTTTCTCTTTTGGTGACCTCTCTTTTAAGAAACAAGAAATGCATGCTAAATGTTTTTCTTGAATAAACCACAGCTTTGAAAAGTGGTTGATATAGCCTGAGGTTCTATTGGGGAAATAACGAATCTGTGTCCCACTGTTTCATCTAGCAACTGAAAAGGCATATATATATTAGTGCATGTAGGAGATAGAATATGAAATAGACATTTTAGAAAAATGTCTACTGTATCTTAATGGAGTCACAAATATAATCATAATTAGACTTGCATACATTTTATATTCAATCAAATTAGTTTCAAAAATATTTGTGTGAGTCTCCTTATAGAATTACAGTTAATAAAGAATGATAGCAGAGGGACTACAATCACTAAGTTGCATGCTATTTGAGTATCTGGGAGGACGATTTTTTTAAATATATTTAAAATCACAAAAATTTAGAATTTTCCTAAATAGTACATATTGTATTATTGCTTGCTCCTTTCACAAAGCATATAGGGAAGGTACAGCAATTAAAGAATATTTGATACTTGGGATCCCCCTCTAGCTCTGTGGCAAATGTATATAATGAATTCTAAGCTTTGATATCATGACCACTTCCCTATTTCTTCAAATCTACATACAGTTTTTTTTTTTTAAATGAGTTTTGTTTCGATTTTTAGAGGGGGTAGGGAGAGAGAATCTCAAGCAGACACCTGGCTGAGCACAGAGACTGACACAGGGTTCGATTTCACAGCCCCGAGATCATGACCTGAGAAGAAAGCAAGAGTCAGACACTTAACCACCTGAGCCACCCAGGCACCGCTTAACTGAGGTTTGATTGTAGATTCACACTCAGTTGTGAGAGAGAATATAGAGAGATCCCATGGACCCTCGACCCAAATAACATCTTGCAAAGATATCACGACTAGGAAACTGACAGTGATGTAGTCCACGAATCTCATTTGGGTTTCACGAATTTTACATGTGCTCGTCTGTGTGTGTGTGTGTGTGTGTGTGTGTGTGTGTGTCTTTTAGTTCTATTTGATTTTATTTCATGTGTAGTTTTATGTATCCATCACCACAGACAAAATACAAAACAGTTGCACCACCACAAGAATCTCTTGTGCTGTCCTTTTATAACCACATCCATGTCCCTCCCACTCCCTCCTACCCCTTACTATCCTTAATCCTTGGTAAACACTAATCTCTTTTCCATCTTTATCATTTTATTATTTCAAGACACTATATAAATGGACTTTATCTGTATTTATAGGGTTTTTGAGTGTATTACTTTGTATGTTTTCTTAGTAGTTGCCCTGAGTATTGAATATACACATGTGACTTACCACAGTCTACTAGTAGCAGTGGTTTACAACTTTGAGTTAAAGTGTGGAAACCTTACTTATTTTCGGTCCTTTTGCCCTGCCCACTTTGTACTTGTCTTGAGTATTCCTTCTATACTTGTTCAACATTGCATCAGTTGATGTTGTAATTTTTGTTTCAACCATCGTATAATGGAGGCAACAAAGGGGAGGGATACTCTGTATTGGATTTACTCATGTTTTTGTTCTTCCAGTTGTCCTTTCTTCCTTCCTCATGCTCCAAGATTCCTTTTTTTCTGTTTAAAGAACTTTATTTAACTTTTCAAGGCAGATCTGCTAGAGAAGTATGTTCTTAGTTTTACTTCTTAGAATACTAACATAATTAAAAAATATTAAAAAAAAATGACCAACAACTAAATGAAAAAAATCCTCAACTGCAATAGCAATCAGGGAAATGAAAATCAAACAGGAATGAGCTATCATTTCCAACCATCAGTTTGGCAAAAATTGAAGAGACTGGTAATAGCAAGTGTTAATGAGGAAGTGGGGGAAATGGTATTTTCCTACACTGTGGATGGTTCATCTGTTTTGGAGAGCAACATGGCAGTATAATTAAAATGTTAAATACACATACCCTATGATCCAAAAATGCATCTTTAGCTATCTAATATAGAGAAATATTCTCACATAAGCTCAATGAGATATTGTTACAGTACAAAAATTAGAAACCATTAATGTCCATTAAAAGCAGTATGGTTAAATATGCTGTTATAATTCTATACTGTGGGTCAGTGTAGCAATTAAAAAAAAAAAGCTGTATCAATATATGCCAACATTATGAGGAAAAGCATATTAATGAAAATATATGCCATGCTACATAATATATGTTAAATACCCCCCCCAAAAAAAGAATATATTTATTCCCTCTTGATTCCTGAAGGTTAGTTTGCCTGGATAAGAATTCACTGTTGATAGTTCTTTTCTTACAGCACTTGAATAATGTGCCATTCCCTCTGGCCTCTATAATTTCAAATACGAAATCTGTCATTTAAATTGGTATTCTCTTATAGGTTATATGTCTTTCTCTCTGGCTGCTTTCAAGATTTTTTTTTTTTTTTTTTTGTCTTCCAGTGTAATTTTGATGTATTTTGATATAGACTTTCTTGTGTTTATCATATTTGAGATAAGTTTGTCTTACTGATTCTGTACATTTATTACTTTTGGCAAATTTGAAGTTTTGCACTATTATTTCTTCAAATACTCTTTCAGTCCCAGTCTCTTTCACCTGTTTGGTACTTGTGTGGTACCAATATTGGGTATTTGGTTATTCCCTCACAGGTCCAAGGCTCTTTTTTTTTTTCAATCTATTTTCTTTCTCTTATTCAAATTGAGTGAATTATATTGCTTTATCTTTAAGTTTATTGATTCCATCCTCTATTTCATCTCTAGTGAATTATCAAGTCAATCTAGTGAGTTTTAATTTTTGTTATTGTATTTTTGACTTCCATAATTTTCATCTGATTCCTTTTTTTAGAACTTCTTTACTGAGATTTTCTATTTTTTGTTTCAAGATAATTAGTAATTGATTGTTGAAGTATTTTTATGATGGCTTTTTAAAATTATTTGTCAGATAATTATGTTTGTTTCAACTCAGTGTTGGTGTCTATTGATTATGTTTGCTCATTCAAATTATGATTTTCCTGGCATTTGGTGTGACCAGTGGTGTTTTTATCACATCCTGGTCATTTTTGCTATTATGTTAGGAGACTCTGGATTCTATCTTAATCTTCTAGGAAGGAGTACTTCTGTTTAGGTTTAGCAAACAGGTGCTGACTTACATTTTCAGGTCATATGTTGACTAACAATTTACTTTTCAAAGCCAAAGGGTGCTATTTAGTCAGCTTGAGGTGTCTAGTTCTACTGGGGGTTGAACTGGTCTCCACTGGTGCCACTTAAGGAGGCAGAGGAGCTTCCTCAGGTCAGGCTGCCTGAATTCTCTAGTAGGGGTAAGCGGTTCTCTAGCTCATGGGAGATCACTTTAGGGGTGGGGTTCTTGTCAGAGATGGATCACCCCTCGGCCCCTACTGCCCAAGTGATCACTGTCTCTAGGCATTGAAAGGGAGTCTCCAGCCCAGTGGAGAAAGAGATTGATTGCCATGGCTATTTGTAGTCAGTGATGCTCCCACTTGATTCCCCTTGCAGGTGGCCCAGTGTCTCCCAGAGATACTGGAGGGTTCCTATTTGATATGTGATAAAAAATGAGTCTACCTAGGCCACCTGCTGTTGCTATGTTGTGGTTGGGAGAAGTCAGGCCTCAACTGCCTTTTATTATTGTCTGGGGAACCACCGTGTTATTCCTCAGGTCCTAGTGTCCCTAAACCAGTCTTCTTTCCTCTGTCTTTCGGAGTACTCCTTTCTTTGCCTTTTGCTTAACTCTGAGCTTTATAGCTGTACTTAGTAGGAAATATAATGATATTTAAACTTTTTAATATTTTTCCAAAAATGAATACAAGAAGAGCATGCTAAGAGACCTTCTGTGAAAAAAGAAAAACCCTGTGATAGAGAAGGTGGTATGAACCAAAGGATATATTGAAAGTATTTAACAGCTGGTACACTAGAGGTTCCAATCAATCAGAGCAAATTTAAACATTCAGTACCTTACAGGTGTTTTTCAGCTGAAAGCTCAGGTTTACAGGAAGTTCAACAGGTTTCTCTACTGTAGAGAATATGATTTTAATATGCTAATGTTCATTGTTGGTGTCTTGGAAGGAATACTGCAATCATAGTTTTCCCAAATTTATCTGTGCATAAAAGTGAAACCTTCTGTGTATCTTGTTTTTAGTACTAGCATTCCATGAAAGCCTGTGGAGGAAAGTCATTTTTATCACCACAAACATCTACCTCATCTGAAGTATTGTACTAGATGCAATCATTTAATTAAAAAGTTGTTTCTGAGAACATTAAGGAACACCTAATTCTACTTTGATTTTTTAAAAAAATCTGATAAAATACTTCCATATATTTAAACCTTCCTTTAAACTATATCAGGAAATAAGATTTAGATGTATAGCTAAAGACAATGTTTATTGTGTTGTGCTAAAAATATTTAACAGTACTTTTTCTAATGTTGTTATTTGCATTTTCAATATTTTCTCTTTCCAGCTTTAAGGGACAACAGGATTGAGCTGGTTCGAGCTTCCTGGCATGAATTAAGTATCAGTGTCAGTGATGTGTCTCTCTCCGATGAAGGGCAGTACACCTGTTCCTTATTTACAATGCCTGTCAAAACTTCCAAGGCCTATCTCACCGTTCTGGGTAAGTGCAAGGGACTAACACTATGAGATCACAAGCTAAAGCAACATGATTCAACAACAAATATATGTTCTGAGGATCATATTAATAGATATAGTTTAATCCCTTCTCTGCTACATTATAACAAAAGGCATTTAAAAACCCACTTAGTCACTTTCCCAATTTTAGAAATAGACCAAGGGAGGTGTAAGGATTTGTATGACTTCTCAAGGGCATGCAGCCATTTGTTTCTTAGCCAGCAACAGACACCAGGTTTCTTGATTTTCAACCAAATTCCTTTGTGTCATCTATATATTGTATATATGGTGAATCTTTTATAAAGTAATAGAATAATGAGCAGAGTGAATTCAATGTGCCTATGGGGTGGTCCTCCATTTTATTATTTAAGCCATCTGATGGGAGCCTTCTCCAATATCTTACAGCTTCCAAATATGACTCCTTTGTGTGCATTAGTGCATTTAAATGACCCTGATGTTTCTGTGTCTTATCTTTTAATATTGTAGATTTTCTAAATTCTTAAATGAAGTACATAATGTCACTCTCCATGCAACTTGTAGCTTTGTTGTGGTTTTATTTTCTAAATATTGGGCCTTTCCCCCAAAGATTAAAGTGATATAAAAAAAATTACATTCTCAGAGATTCCAAGGAGATCAAGTTGCAGCTAAGAACTCTGATTCTGCAGATGTCAGTGGCCCAATCAGCTGAAATTGCTGCAGTTCATTGAAACACACCTGTATACTGAACAAGTTAGAGGAATTTAAAAGATTGATTTTTTTTTTTTTTTTTTGCCCCTAGCTTGCCTTCCTTTTTTGATAGATAAAGGCATAACATTGCATATAAAAGAACTAATGCATGCTGTTCTGTTCGGTAGGAATATTAAAGTTAATCCAGCTAGTGAATTGGTTTTGTACATACAATGTGAAATATGTTTCTTTGCAAGTCCCACTGGGACTGTTTTATAAAAATCTTCACGTTTGCCACTGTAGACAAAATATATCCACTAAAATGGAGTATTTCAAGATAACAACTGCCTAAGGTTAAAGTATTGTTCTGTAGAGAGACACCTTGAGACCCCAAGAATAGACAACTGGCTGATTTCAGTTTATTAAATGATAGTGTGGCATAGATTTAAAAAAATATGAATATGAAAGGAAAAAAAATATCCAACTGATTGGACCATGTTGACCTATCTTTATCATTATTGTTCCTGTTGTTTTTTGTATTTCTCTTATTGGTGATTTCCAACATTCTTACATTTTTTTCCCTTTCAAATTGAATAAAATACTACAATAATATTCAGTTTGCCTTTATTATTGAATAATTTTAGAAGAAACTTTAATAAACCTCTAGTGTGACAACAGAATATTATTGCCCAAGAAATGTGTAATGTTCTATTATTTAAATCACCCATGTACTGTCCCTGCATATTAGGTATCTGCTTAGTTATTAGATGATTTGGACTAGAAAAGGTACTAGTGGTTAGCATTAAACATTAAACATAATATGCATCATGCTTCCCAAAACTACTATTGCATTTTTAATACAAATAACATCAAGATATCCTTTAGAAGAATCTGAGAAGTTAATATGGTTGCAATTATTGGAAAATCTCTTATTCTAAAATGCATTTCTTGAACAAAGTACATAGAGGATAATATTATATTTTTAAGCCTTAAGAATTATGAAATCAGGAATGCAAAGTGCTATTTTAGTTAAATCACAATTTGCTAAAAAATAAAGAAATGTGCTTTGTGGATTTTTTCCCCATTGCAAACAATCTACCTTCTTAAATCCTATACTGATAAATCTTAAGATATATTGAATGGGTGTTTCTAAGATTTACAAAGAGTATTTTTGCAGGTAAAGCTTTAAAAGCTACTCTGAACTAAATGCATTTTATTTCATTTTTTTTAT
The DNA here is from genome assembly GCF_023065955.2 of Ursus arctos. Lineage (NCBI taxonomy): Eukaryota > Metazoa > Chordata > Mammalia > Carnivora > Ursidae > Ursus > Ursus arctos. The sequence continues at coordinate 58,470,976 of NW_026623056.1, read as the reverse complement.
TATATTAAGTTAGTCACCATACTGTACATCCCTGGTTTCTGATGTAAAGTTGGATGATTCATTAGTTGCGTATAACACCCAGTGCACCATGCAATACGTGCCCTCCTTACTACCCATCACCAGCCTATCCCATTCCCCCACTCCCCTCCCCTCTGAAGCCCTCAGTTTGTAAAATGCCTCCTGGATAATACACACACACACTGCATATATACAGTAGTTCCCACCCCACCCTCATCTACTATTTCACCTTCCACAGTTGTTACCCACGATCAGCTGAGGTCTGCAAGCAGATGATCCTCCTTCTGTCTTATTGTCAGGCCAATAGTAGCCTAATGTTACATCGCAATGCTTACGTCATTCACCTCACTTCCTCTTATCACACAGGCATTTTATCTTCTCACATCCTCACAAGAAGAGGGGTGAGTAGAGTACAATATTTTGGGGGACCACATTCACATGACTTTTATTATGGCATATTGTTATAATTGTTCCATTTAGTTATTAATTATCATTGTTAATCTTTTACTATGCCTTATTTATAAATTAAACTTTACTTTAGGTATGTATGTATAGAAGAAAAATATAGTATATATAGGGTTCTGTACTACCCACAATTTCAGGCATCCACTGGGAGTCTTGCACTGTATCTCCTGCACATAAAGGGGACTACTGAATATATATATGTGTATGTCTGTGTATATAATATATACACACACAATTTTTATGTATACATTATATAGATATTTTAAGCAGTTTATTTTATTATATAACACTTTACTATTTTTGATTGAAGATATTCTTAATTAACAACCCATTTTAGTTTTGTGAAAGTAATAGTCATAAGATTGAATAAGCCCTGGAACAATTGATGTTGACACCATTTGCTTAAATTTCAGGTGTTCCTGAGAAGCCTCAAATTAGCGGATTTTCATCACCAGTAATGGAGGGAGACTTGATGCAGCTGACTTGTAAAACATCTGGTAGCAAACCTGCAGCTGATATAAGATGGTTCAAAAATGACAAAGAGATTAAAGGTAAAGAATGGGGAAAGGACCCCAAGTCAAAATTAATGTGCTGTGACTAGTATGGAGTGTTCGGTGCAGGGCATTTTACATTTTCTTTTTTAAACTACAGTCACTTTCTGATGAAGTGTAATTAAATCAGATTTATCCATTTCTTAAATTCGTTAATTCTACAAAGGTATACTAACATAATCTCTGTGTGCCCCATTTTCCTCTTATGTATAACAAATCTAAAAATAATATATACCTCATGGAAAAGTTGGAGAAATAAATGAGTTAATGTATAAAAAATGCCTAGATTCATGCTTGAAAAGTAAGCACTAAGTACGTTAGATATTATTATTTCCAAAATCCTTTTATAGTATTTAGATTACAGACAGAGAAATTCCATGAATTATGTCTTCAATCTGTAGGTTTCAGGAATTATAAAGTTCTAAGAACAAAGTTGGCTAAACATCAATAAATCTGATTCCTAGTAGTTCTCACAGAGAGCAAAGAATATTCATCTTAGTAGAAATGGACAGTAGTTTATATATTAAGGATAGCTCTGCTCTTCATGCACTTACATTTAAACACATAAACACACACATAAATACTTTAGCTGGGAAATAAGTTTATAGGGGAGATGCCTAGTGAGGTTAGTAGTGATTTTTGTTTGTTTCTTCTGTTTTTTTAATTTTTCTAAACCCCACATACAGCTATCTTGGACCTGATGTCAGATGTACATTAAAATCCAACAATTGTTTATGATGATTGTTAAAAATGTTTCCTATGTACATAGTAATGATGTATTATTCTCAAGGTAACCTGCTAGGGGATAAGTTTTTGCAAACCATTCTAATTATCTTAACTTGTAATTCAAATATCTTATGTTAGATTAATAATAATTCTTACTAATGGGTATATAAGCCCAATAGAAATGATAATACAGTATAGGATTATATGATATAAATAATATAATACAAGATTGCCTCTATTACTAAGAAATTATTCATTTCTAATCCATTCAATTATTCTCTTTTCTATTTTAATTACTCTTTCTGCACATTTTTCCCCAGAGAAAGACTTTTCTGTAATTTCTCTCCAATCACCACTTTTGTTATAAATCTTCTATTAAATACATCTTATTAAACAAAATTTGGAGAAATACAAGCCCCCAAGACACAAGTTAGACATGTTGCTATGCTAAGTTAACTTTTCTTTTAGTATATAACCTGATCATATACACCACTAGGGCTCAGTAACACCCATTCTAATTCTGCCTTTGGGATGTGTTTGTTTAGGCATGTCTGGACTTGGTTAGATCTTTGCTAAATGGACCCTCTACGTTGCTTCCAGAGTTTACCATACCATGATAAGAATCTGATCCAGCCACTTTTTCTGTTTAAGCAGTTCTGATCAAAAGCCCTAACCCGTAGAATAAAATTTAAATCTGACTTCCTTGGCCTGTGAGAAAGCTCCAGTCAGTGAATTCTTACACGTCACATATCTCATTCTGTGTGAAGGTCGTGGTTTATGCTAAAATGTTCTTAAGTACTCTCCTTCAGTTGTTTTATTATCCACATTAATTCTGACGTAGTTTGTTGCTCTCAATTTCTTAGCATTTGTGTTTCGAGGGTTTGTTCATATTCTCAGGGAAGTCAGAGATTATCATACTAATACTTCATTAATATTGATTGGTTGTTTTTAACATTGTAGCCTGATGAGAAATCTATAATGTACTCATATTTTAGAATATACCTTTTTTTTTTTTTTTGACAAATTTGGCTTCTGCTCTGAATGCCAAACAGGTTCAATTCTATCCTAGGTAAGGAGGAGATTTTTGTTTATATGTAAAAACATAAAAAGTTTGATCCTATAAACACCATACTTGAAAATCATCTAAGTCAAGACTAGAAAAAAAAATCAAAAGAAGAAAACCATATGCAGAATCAGCATATGGTTCTGTGCGCCACTCAGAAGTAGTGAGGCCGCCTTTATTTCTGCGTTCTCCGATGTGTGGCTCCCATTGAGAGAGATTATCCCTAAACTTGCATTCATCTACATAGCTTTTTTTTTTTTATAACTCTTCTTTTGCATGTTGATATAGTTTGTCTTCACAATTATATGGTGAACTTCCTGAGTGCATTAAACTATTTTTATAGGTGTATATGCAAATATGCTGTGTGAGGTACTCTGCACCGAATGCACATTTCATTACTCTTGCCATCCTCTAGAAATGCTAAGTGGAAGTTCACTCTAAAATCCCTCAGCAAACACTCCTCTCTAAAAGGAACATTCCATCCTTATCTTGCACTCTTGTCTTTTCAAAGATCAAAATTTGACTTCCTATTACCATTTAACAATTTTTACTATAATATCACTTGACACTTTTTAAAAAGATAGTCCCTAGTGTAAAGCAATGGGAAAAGATAAGCTAATCAAATCAAATTAAATTCAATTGAATAAGAAATTGTTAAAATGCTTCCCAATTACTCAGAGTTCTATCATGCATGAGTGAAGATCCAAATGAAGAAAACAAGAACCTTGACCTGGAGATGTTTAAGATGTCGTTAGGGTGATAAACAAGCTACGGAGAATATATTCCTCTAAAGAGGAATTATAACTGATGTAAATCCCAGTTATTACAGTCAAGAGAAAGGATTATTTTTCTTATGTTTTAACTAAGCATTGGCCAGGTCAGCATACTGACACTGCGTTAAGTTTCAGTCTCTGTATAATGGATGTATGGACCTTCAATGTGACTTCTGACTTCAGGATGAGTCATTTTTCTGTTCGTTTTCTTTTTTCCTCCATCATTACCTAACATATGAATTTAATTTCAAAGTTTCTGGGTAAAAGTTGTTTGAAAGTCATAGCTGAGCATGTTTTCTTGGTCACAATATTTCCATATTAGATTTTGGAGCACTGGTTCTCAAACTTGAGCAGACACCATCACCTACAGTGCCTGTTAAATCTCAGATTATAGGGCCCTGACCCCAGATTTTCTGATGAAGTAGGTCTCAGCTGAACCCGAGAACATACATTGTCAGCACTGTGTCACATGTATGAGTGATGCTGATGCCCCTGTTTGGGAACCACACTGCTATAGAGAACATAAAATTACGAAGCATCAATAACTTATATAAAAGTCTTGCCTCTGTCTCTGAACTTTACAATCATCACCAGTATATGAGAAAACTAATGTTTTCCTCAAAATGCTGTTGCAAGGACTTTGTTTGAACTAATATGTAAAAAGTGTTCTCGTAGTATGAGGAATCACTAAAAACATCTTAGACATGATTATTATTACATTATTATTATTACTATTATTATTATCATTACTATCTTCAGCAAACCATGATTAATGAGTTGTACCAATCCCTGAATTAGTCCTAGAAATACAAACAAATAAAACAAAATCGTTCCTTCACATTTCGCATTTCAGGGCTCGACATATAAGATTTAACAGCTATCATAATAGATACATGATCTGGCTATAGATTTTGTACAAAAAAAAAAAAAAAGCAGAGAGCAGCCCTACTTTGTGGGAGAGGTAAAGACTTAATAGTTCATTGATGAATGCCGGCACTTAGTAAATAGTTGTTAAATAAATAAGCAGATCTTAAACAATGAATCTAATTCATCATAGGGGTTGTGGGTACAAGTGGGTAGTAGAACATTCTAAGGAAAGAAACCGTGTATTTGTGCAGAGTAAAAACATATTTGAAGTAACCATGGAACCTTCTGTGTGATATAGATGTGAGAGGTAAACAGGAAGGCCGGGGCCAATTAAATCTTGGAAGATCTTTTATTCCATATTAAGCATTTTTTAATTTATTCTGTAGGCACTGGTTGAGACTTTTTTTTTCTACAGGCTTTAAAGAGTAGACTGAAACATAATTTTCATCCATCCTCCCCCTCGTCCCCCCCACCATGAGTCTAACTCAGAAATCCCTTTGGTGCCTCTAGATAGCTCTGTATTCAAAACCGTAGGTGGTTTCACTGCAGCTTTTAATCTTCTGTGTAGCAAGGAAGTCTGAATATTTGCCATTTAGTGTGGGAAAAAGATGAACATCGCCTTTTTAAATTTACCAGCTCCCTGAGAACTTATATTTTATAAACTTTATAAACTTTTATAAACTTTATTAATTTTTCATTTCATGTATAAGATTATTAATTTGTTGTTTGAGCAGTTATTATCATAAAATCTTAAGATTTCTTTTCCAGCTACTAGCTTTTACATTAAGGTATTAGGCAGAATTCCATGACAACTCTCAATGACCTACATCCTTATATAATCTCGTCCCCTTGAGTGTAGGAGGGACTTGTGAGTGTAATGTATGTGATATCACTTCCTGGATCATGTTGCCTTATATGGCAAAAAGGATTTTACAGATATAATTATGTGTCCTTTTTGAGTTCATTAAGGGGAGATTGTCAAAGGCAAACCTTTTGATAAAATGAGGTGAGATCTTTGTAAAGGAATGAAGTGTCAAAGAGACATTCTCCTCTTGGCCTGGAAGAAAGAAACAGCAATGTTGTGAACTGTCTATGGGGGTCGTGTGGCAAAGAGCTGTGGGTGACCCTAGTTGCTGAAAACAGTTCCTGAGTGACAGCTAGTCCCCAAATGGGGACCTCAGACATTCAGCCTCAAGGAAATAAATTTACCAACAACCAGTGAGCTTGAAAAAGACCCTAAAACTCACGTGGGAATCATAGCTCCACCCAATACCTTGAATTCAGTGTCATGTGGTAACACTGACAAGAGGACCAGGCTAAGCCTTCTCTGGAAAGGCTTAATCCATGGAAATTGTGACATAAAAAGTGTGTGTTGCTTTAAGCCATTAAGCTTATGATAATTTGTTTTGTAACAATAACAGAAAACTGAGATCTAGAGAGGCAGAGTAATTTCTCATGGTCATACATCTGGCAAAGACTGGACTTGAGTATTCTAAGACCTAGCATTTGAGTATGGGGAGAGATCTGAAGGCTGGAAGAGTATTTAAGGGATGTTTCAGGCATGAGCTAATAAGGCACTGACCTAATGGATACAATGGAATTTTTAGTTGGAATAAAATGGATTTTTTAAAAATAGGATGGATTTGAGAGGGAAGACAAATTTCAAATGAACTTGGTGAATGATTCTGAGAGATGAAGTAAAAACAAAGGCAACGATAATATAACTTCAATGTTTGAGTGATCTGAGTAATGAACATGTGGAAATAAGAGAGGTATTAGGAAAAACTAGTCAAAAATATGTGATGTTTTTATTCAATATTTATTAAAATGTTGAAGTAATTATGTAGAATCTAAAAATTGAGCTTAGTAGGCTTTTGGAGTTAGGTGACTTATGCCTAGGAAAGAGATTTTGACCATACAAAGGTTTATCATCTCACAATGAGGGACGTTTTTAGTTTTAGCCTTTTAATATATATGCTGCCGAAGCGAGCACAGTTTTAGCCTTTTAAAATAGTCATAGCTTTTCATGTGTGCAGTACTTCCTCCCTACCCTCAGAATTATGCTACGAGGGACATGCGTATCCAGCAAAGCCTGGCTTTGTGGTGAGTCATTGAAGCTTGTCGGTACCTAATAGTATTCCCTGTATTCTACCACTGTTATTTACTTATTATACATTGTGTGTTTCAAATGTGTGACCATCTCGCTTAAGTTGACTTGAGCTGTGTTTCCCTGTGTGAACAGGGTTTTTGACATATACTATAATGTCAATCAAAAATAATGCAACAGCTCATTTTCAAGTTGGCTAAATGTAGTGTAATTTTACCGTAAGACTAGTTAGTAAATACTTTTCAGCATTTGGAAGCATGAGAGTGATTTTCTGAATGCTGTGTTTCTCAAAAAGTAGCCTTTGGATTGCCTAGATTAGAATCACCTGAGGTGCTAGTTAAAAAAATGCCTATTCCTGGTCTCAATGCAGACTTTTAAAATTAGAATTCCTGGATGTTAGGCCTAGAAATCCTATTTATTAAGTACCTCTGGTGATCCTTAGCTCACTATTTTTTGAGAATGCACAGGATTAGAGACCACTAAGCCAAGTATTAGTAGATATTCAAGGAAACAAAGGAAGGGGGTTCCAATCTACTAAATTTAGAAAATAATTCTTAATATTCCATGTACATTATAAGTCTGTTCTTACAAGGAGATTCTGTAAAACCGAGTCAAAATAAACGTTAGCATTTGCACTTTTCTGAGTATTAGTGTAAAACTTCCATTAGCCAACATCTTAGCAATATTCTTTAACCACATAATTGTTTTTATTTGTTTCATTTTTTGTTGTTTTGTATTGAATTCTATGAAATCTACTTAGAAAAATAGTAGATTATATATATTTAATTTACATATTCTGTTCAGTGTTGCAAAACTAGATTTGGCCTAATGCTTCATTTTTTATGTTTTTACGAAGTTTTACAAAACTTTAATTTGAATGAGAGAAATAACAACATGTAATACAGGGATTGTGAATTCTCTGAAGCTTAACATAAAAGAAAATAAAAAGGAAAGACTTGTGTCCCCTGAGTTTAAAGTCATTTATGATAAGGATTAACCCAAAGTATTAATATTTAAACTTGTACACCATAAATCATGATTTTTCGTGTTCTTTGTTTATACTTACCACTTTGGAAATGTCCTTGCCATTTAAATCTGGATCATGCTGGACATGTAAGAGGAGAAAAGAAAATAGCAGTAACAATATCTGCATGTTGTGTGTGTATCTGTGTGTGTGTGAGACAACTTGGACAATCTGGAAGTTTCTGAATGCTGTGAAGTTTATTCCCTCAAGATGCTATAGGAGACACTATGAGATACATAAGACATCTTATGGAAAAAGATTAAAACTATTGTTTCATGTGAATGTGGATGGTTGATAAAAGCAAATAATCCCCAAAAAACATTGAGAAACTTTCTTTTTAATTTTTTTTAAAACAGCTTTATGGAGCTATAATAAACAGAAAACAATATACACATATTTGAAGTGGACAGTTTGGTATATTTTCACACTTGTATATAGTGATGAAACCTCACCACAGTCAAGATAATGAACATATTCATCATCTACAAATGTTTGTTCATACTCCTTTATAATCCTGTCCTCCTGACCTTCTCTGCTCACTCCCCACTGCATGCTCAGATCAGAACCACTGTTCTGAATTATGTCATTATAGATTAGTTTGCATTTTCTAGAATTTTGTATAAATAGACTCACTTAATATTCTTTTTCTTCTGATTTTTCTCAGCATAAATATTTTCAGATTCCTCCATGTTGTTGCATATATAAAAGTTGTTCCTATTTATTACTGATAAGTATTCTGTTGTATGGATCTATACTATAATTTGTTTATCCATTTACCAGGTGACAGACATTTGGGTTGTTTATAGTGTGGGGCCATGACAATTAAGCAGTCATGAACATTTGTGTAAACTCTTTATATGCATATATGCTTTTATTTCTCTTGGAAATGACTAGGACCAGAATGATGGGGTCATATGGCAGACCTATTTTCAATTTTTAAAAACATTTCCAAACTATTTTCCAAAGTGGTTGTACTACTTCATGAAGTCCGGCCTTTTTATTTTATCATTATTTATTTTTTTACTTTTATGAATCATGCTTTGGTGTTATAGGCATGTATTTTCGCCTAACCCAAATCATAAGGAATTACTTCCATAAATTTCATGTTTAGGTTTTGGATGTATTTTGAGTTGTTTTGTATTTTCAGTGCCTTTACCTTTTATTTCTCTCAGCTGTATTATTTCTAGGTTAGTTTTGATTGATTGATTGATCTCATTATAGATAACATTTTTCTGTTTCTTTGAATATAGTTTTTGATTGGATTTCAGACATTGTGAATTTTACCTTTTCGGTGCTGAATATTCTCATATCTCTATAAATATTATCACGCTTCCTTCTGGTTAAGTTGCTTAGAAAGAGTTTAATCCTTTTAGAGTTTTTTAAAAAATTTCTTAGGCAAGATCAGAGCAGTATTTATTCCAGGAATTATTGTTTTCTCATTACTAGGGTAAAATCCTTCTGAGTGCCCACAGTGCCAGTTATGAGGTTTTTCAGTCAGGTTGGTTCCCAGCTCTGCGTGAGCAGCATGTGCTATTTCCTCTAATCCTTTTAGATGGTTCTTGTCCCAGCTGATCAGCACTTCCTTTGCTGAACACTGGATGAGACACTGAAGATGTCTGGAGTTTTCTCTTGGTGCAACTCTTTCTTTTCTCTTTTTTGATATTCTTCCCCACTAACTTTAATTGAGTAATACTTTTATTTAATGGCAGTGTATTTGATTGTGTCTGTTTACTTGTTTGTTTTAAGGTGATATAATGAATTTAAGAGGATACACATGAAGAAGGGTGAAATGTATCTATACTCACTTTGACAGAATGTTTGACTTTTGAAGTGACACTCACTCTTATTTTATGAGCAGGGTGCTGGGGGAGTGATGGCCGCCCCTGGTTTTCTTGACTTGCCTCTCTGGCTTGAAATGTCTGCTTTATGAGTGACCTGGGGCAAGACCTACTAAGGTCTTTGTATTCTTGGCCTATGAGTCCGGACTAGGTAGAGAAAGAGAGCCCCAGCTTCTCAGCCACACTCACTTGGAATTGTGTCTCTGCAACCAAGAGCAGGAGTGAGGGGAATACCTGAGGGAGGCTGCCTGGCTCTACTGAGAAAATACTGTAGCCTTTGAAAGGTCACTGGTGGGGAGGAGGGGTCCCATCTTCTTTGTTACATTCACCAGGAGGCAAGCCTCCCTTGTGCTAAGTTGGGATGTGGGATGAAGGTAAGGATCAGGTTATATCTTAAGTACCACAGACCCTTTTGTTCTTACTAAGATGTAATAGATTTTCTTGAATAATTGCTTCTTAATTTGCTGTATACTATTAGCACATTTTTTAAGAGAACATAAATGTGTATGTATTTAAATAATTTTCACTAGTTCTGGTTGTTTCACTGGAAAGGGAGTCTGCGGAGTCCCTTATACTGATATTGTGGAAGTCACCCTCTGATATCTTTTTTATATTATGCCTTTTTACAATGTTGACTCATAAATTATTCTAATAAACACCTCGCATTCCTTTATTTATTCGTATAAATTGTTTCATCTCTCATTTCCTGACATTTTTTTCACAAAATACAACTCTATTTCTCTTCTTGACCATTTTATATTAGAAATTTATTTCTTGCCTCTATAGGAAATGAAACTATTCCATAATTTCCCTTTTCCTGGTAATTATAGGTAATTTTTAATGATGTTCTGCTTTTTTTCATGAACTTTAAATGAAATGATCATGTATGAATTTTAAGAAGTGATTTAATAGTTTGATATATTTTTAATTCAGTTATTTTTTAGTTTTTTTTTAAAGATTTATTTATTTTAGAGAGAGACAGCATGGAAGTGGGGGTAGAGTCAGTTTCACAACTAGGAGATCACGACCTAAGTTGAAAGCAAGAGCTGGGTGCTTAACCAACTGAGCCACCCAGGTGCCCCTTTAATTAGTCTTTTTAAAAATTATATTGCTCATCTTTTTTCTTCCCTTTTTTTATATACAGTTAAGTATGTCTGAACTCTCACCTTTGGGAAGTTCTGACACATGGAACTCTGATCTAGTTGGGCTGCACTAAGGATTGCTATGCTTAGAGAAAATAGTGAAAGGAAGAACTGAAAGGCAAACACAGGATAAATACAATTCTGAGTAAAAGAAAAGAAGTGACAATCAATCAATAGTAATCAATGAGAGTAGAAAAAGGTAATAAAACAATAGAACTGCATCAGATAAAGATTACTTATTTACATTTAGTGTGTTTGGTTTCCAGTCTTTGATGATGTATCTCTAGCTTCTGTGCCCTTCCAAAACAGAAACTGCTAACTTATTCAGAGGTTAGACCAACAACGTCTTCAGTTTTTCAGGAGAGTGGTGATAAAAGGATTTATTTTATTTTATTTTATTTTATTTTATTTTATTTTATTTTATTTTATATTTGAGAGAGAGACAGAGGGAGAGAGCAGAAGCAGGGGGAGGGGCAGAAGGAGACGGAGAAGCAGAAGGAGACGGAGAAGCAGGCTCCCTGCTCTACTCCTGAACATGGACATGGGGCTGATCCCAGGACCCTGAGATCATGACCTGAGCCAAAGTCAGATGCTTAACTGACTGAACCACCCAGACCTGATAGGAGGACTTAAAAAGAAATCCACTACAAAGAAAAATGGTAAATTGACAACGCCCACAAGTTACACACGTCAATATGGAATGAATCTACTCACTAGACTAAGGAAAGGAATGCTTTACCTGACTGAATATGGCCATTATTTTAATTAATTAAGAACAGACTTATTAAGCATCATTTATGTTCCAGACCCTGTCCTATATGCTGGATAGGAAAACTACGCAGAAGTATAACAATTAAGAATATTTGGAGAGAAAAGAAAGAAGAGAGATAAGAAGGGAGAGGAATAATGGAAGAGAAACAGAAAAAAATAGAAAAAGGCGAGAGAGAAATAAAATTAAAATTCCCAATTATCCTTTATTTTATGGATAAGTGAATTATTTTGGACCTTGTGAATGTCCTAGTGGATAATTGGAATTTAAAAATGATATGTTGTTCAGAAAACAATATAACCTGTTGAAAACTGATTGATAGAACTATTGTAGTACATGGTACAGAGAAACATTATACCATTCAGAAAGCTAATTTCTCAACACAGATGTTTTACTGAGGCAAATGATTTATTTTCACAATAGGTACATGAGGGATAGGTTGATTTTTCCTACATGTGCTCAATGCTACGAGAGATCAGAAAATAAATTCTTTGATGACTGGAAAATGGCATCATCCTAGGTGTCTCAGAGGAGTCACTTTTGCTGCTTATAGAATTTACTCAAATGGATATATATTTTTATTTTCTTATAGAGTTTACTCTAATTAATGAGCTCTAAATTTTTTTTCTGGTATCTTTTATCATCTTTTTTGGGCCTGCAATAAAACACTTTTTAAAATAGAAAATAGAAGAAATCTTTCAGTCTTCAATAGAAGAAAGGACGTTACAACTTACACAAATAGAGTGAGTACCCCGAGGCATCAGAGTTAAAGTCAGGTAATTTTTTTTCAGTCAGATGGTGTAATCTTTTTGGTTCAGCCTAAAAAAACCCAAACAAACAAAAACCAACCAACAAACAAATAAAAAAAAAAAAACCATAGTGCACAAAATATAAAATCTTTTCTTAGAAAGTGGTACAAGTGAAAGTTGACTTCTCGTGTCCAAACTTTTGGTTAATGGCACTGAGTTTCACTCAACCTACTCTCAAGTGAAGAGAGGTTATTATAAGGTTTTACTGACCATGGCCAAATGAAAGGAACACGAGGGAGCCTAGTTGTAGCCATTAAAGTTATTCCCTGGATATAAAGAGTTCACTGATTGACTGGCTTCATAGTGACTTATTTCCTTTCTGTCTACAGTTTCCACCAGCTACCTGCTTCTTCCTCTATTTTGCACCCTTTTTTCATGCCTCATGAATTATGTTCTCTCATGAGATTGGCTAAATCATGGTTTTCCTAGGACAAGCTGTGGGATGTACGTATGCATGCATGCTCAAAAACGTCTTTTTAACTTCAATTTTTTTTAATTCTTCAAGGTTTTAAATCATGTTAAGATATATGATAAAGAATCAGAAACAACCTAGTTTAATTACAGTGTTTCTTCTTGAAGATAAAGCCTCATGCTTGTCACCCTGGAGATTAGTCACCCTGGACTCACATACCTCTTCAGGTTTAATCATACCTGGCTTGAAGCATGTGCTACAGAACATGGCAATGAATAGGCAAGGAATGTCTACAAAAGAAATTAGATAGGAGAGGAATTTACTGTTAAAAGGCAAACCTGGTTATGGAAAACACTATGAATTCACATTCAATAAGTATAGGTGCTATAGAAGATTATAACTTATGTTCCCATTTTGATAAAATTTTTAGATTTTATGCCTCTAATTCCATTAGATATAAAATATTAAGAAGTCCCTAATAAAATATTTTGGTCTGGGATTAGATTTGCAAAAAACTATTATTTCTTCCCCTGCCTACCTCTATTTTGGAGTTTCGTATTTATGAATAACAGGTAGAGTGTAAACTAAGCCGAAATTGCCCAAGATAAATTTCACAAACTATGCAGGATATACCTCACAGCTCAGGAACATGTTGTATAAGTCAGAAAGAGGAAGACCTTGTTGAAACTGACAAACACTATATTTTAGTTCATTATACTAATATTGTAAAAATAATAAGTAATATTCATATTGCTGCTGATTATTCAAAGACAGTGATAATAATGTAAGGAAGATTTTCTTGAAGACAAGCTAGTCTTTATCTTGGTTCTCACAACAATTATTAACTAATGTTCTCAGTACCCATTTTTCTCCAAAATAGTCTATCTCTCATACTCTTTTCAAAAGATATATCTGATGGGGTGAAGACCAGAGAAAAGATCAGGTATTAATTCTTAAACTGTTATTCTCTGGTATTTTGAACATACCAATAGTTTTTAAAATATTTAAATAATTTATTTATATATCTGTCTACTTCACCAGACTGGGATTTATTTCCTCACCTAGCTTTTTATATGTAGAATCTGACATGGTGTCAAGCACATGGTAAAAGCTCAAGGTTTTTATCTAGAGAATAAATGAATCACTTATGTTAAAGTGGTCTCAGAATTTACCTTAATAATTTTTAGAGGTGGTGACTTTTTTACTGGATGCTATCTTGGAAGAAGCAAACTAGTTCTAAATGTTCTTCTAAGGTACAGGAAACTAAATACAGAGTTGAATAAATATAAATATAGAATTAAATATGGAATCAATCACTAGGGTGAAAGTGACCTAAGATTTTACCTTAATAATTTTCAAAGGAGATGAGTCTACTTCTTACCGATTGCTTTACTGGACTCAGCGATATAGTTCTTTGTGTTCTTCTAAGGTATTAAATATTAACAGATATTTGAATGTTGCTGAGCCATTAAACAATGATCGAACTAGGTCCAGTTTTTGTTTTTGTTTTTGTTTTGAAGGAGAGGGACCCTTACAACTCATTATGTGCTAGAAGGATTTGCATTAATAAAAAAAAAAAAACAATGATTAACATAAAAGTTAATGAAACTGAATTTGGAATGACAGCTAAATTAGTAAAGAAAATAAGATGAAACCCAAAGTGAGATTAGCAAGTGAATTCTTTTCGTAAAGTCTTTCACATTTGCTAATGGTGGGTGACAAACTTTTTTTGTTGGTACTTTTAGCTACTACAAAGAGAGAGACATGATCAGTTAATTATTAGGCCCACAAAACAGTGTACAGAATAGGTCTAACATTTTCTGGTACTGAGAGTCAGGAGACAAAGAGAATTCCTCTCTGAATCCACATGTTTCAGACAAATATGTATGTATTGAATGGAGTCGGGGTATATATAACAAGATCCATACAGCGTGTATTTATAGTACCTTTCAATGCAGACCTGTGGGATGATATGTAAGAGACACCTGATCAAAGAATAACATTCTGCCTGTCTGAATAAATCGAAAGAGAGGTTTTAGAATATCTAGATAAAGTATCTCCTCTTCATCAAGTATCTGTAAATATTATTACATCTATTTGAGCTTTTGAAATCTACTAACAAGAACCGAGTTTCAGTAAAATTTCTTGCCAAGTAAAACAGTTATTTTGTGTGCTGGTTAATGGTAGAACCATAGCTTAAAAAACCAGGATGACCCTGGCACCTCTAATAAACATGAAGCATTATGAGAAGCATCTACAAACAAGTCCCCCTTTCTGGTTGCAGTTGTAGGAAGGAGCACTCATTAGGCAAAACAGATTTGCCTCATGAATCTGTTTTGAAGTCTTCTCCAGTGAATGAATAAAAATGGGTACCAGACTTAAAGTTCTACCATATAAGACGTGACCTCGATATGTTTCTTCTGAAGAAAGTTTAAAGCAGGAACAAAATAGTTACCTTGAATATTAAAGAAAGATGCTATGTAAAATACTTTTTGAACACTTAACCTTAAGAGAAGAAAAAAAAATTTGAAGTACTGGCATTCCCTTCAAGATAAACTGATTTTAAAATGTACATTTAAGGGGTGCCTGGGTGGCACAGGGGGTTAAGCGGCTGACTCTTAGTTCTGGCTCAGGTTATGATCTCAGGGTCAGGAGATCTGTGCTTATCTCAGGGTCTGCTTAAGTTTCTTTCTCTCTCTTCCTCTGTCCCTCCCCCCACATTCTTTCTTGCGCACGTGCTCTCTCTCTCTCTCAAATAAATAAATAAATCTTAAAAAAATAAAATAAAATACGCATCTAAGTTACTGAATGAGTTAACCGGGCATAGTTACTTTATCTCAATTTTAAAAAGTAACAAGATATGTTGTTTATCTTCTAAAAATGGTGTATTTAGTTTTAGAAAGTTTGATCTATAGAACTTCTTTTAAACAGTAATTACACAACATATCCAGTTGTCCAAAATGGTCACTTCAAATTTTTGACATAAAGTTATCTCGTATAATGCTCACATTTTCTCTTCTCTATGACAAGAGGGCATACTGTCAGCTTACTAACAAATTGTCAAATCATTAAGTACCATTATATGGATTCAGAATAATTCCTTAAAATTATCTGATCCACAATAAAACACTTATATAAACCCAGACTCTGAAAATAATAGTAAAGTTCAGGTTCTACAGAAGCATCAATATCTGGAGTAAACACTGCAACCTTGCAGCTTTTTTCATGGCCAAAAAATTAAAGGCCCACATAGATCAGGAGAAGTTACATAATATCTTACATAATTCCTAAGAGGTAACTCAATGATAAGAAGTTATGGCACTCCCAGTAGTGGGAACAGGTGGAAGCTGTGTCTAAATCTTACCTTGTTCCCAGTGTGGCTGTGGCCTTCAAATAGAGTAAAAGGAAACTGACCTGGGGCGCCTGGGTGGTGCAGTCGTTAGGCATCTGCCTTCGGCTCAGGGCGTGATCCCAGCGTTGTGGGATGGAGCCCCACATCAGGCTCCTCCTCTGGAAGCCTGCTTCTTCCTCTCCCACTCCCTCTGCTTGTGTTCCCTCTCTCGCTGGCTGTCTCTCTCTGTCAAATAAATAAATAAAATCTTAAAAAAAAAAAAAAAAGGACACCGGCCTACACTAGGTACATGTCTGATAAAGAAGGCTTCCACAGGATGCAAAACAAGATTGCCCTTTTTGAAAATTAGAGTATGTTCTTTCTGGATCTGTTTAAATGGGATTAAAATCACAGAAGTGCAGAAAGGAAATGCATCACAAAAATTCAGATTGCTGTATTCAGGGTGATTAGAACCACTGTGGAGACAAGGTGACTTTCCAAGGAACTGCACTTTAAATGATTTCCTTTTGAAAAATCCAGTCCAAAAGAGGCTGGAAACTATAGACAGGGAGGCGGGTGACCTAACAATATAAATCTGGAACGATGGATATGGATGTAGCTTCTGAGATATGATATTTTATGAAAAGTTTTATATGTAAACCCCCCCCCCCCCCCACACACACAATGACCTTTGTTCCTTAGTTAACCTGATTCAGGGCTTCTAAATTTGTTAATTTAGGGGCTCCGGGGGTCTCACTCATGATTACATCTGCTTTTCTGATTTTTTTTCCCTCACCTTAGCTCTTGGTGAGATCAAGATCTAAAATCCCAATATAAGCAGACTACTATTGTACATTCTAAGTTTCATAAGATAAATATAAAATCTGGTAGATAATTACTTACTTTGAGACTTCACATTCAAAAAATGTTCAGGAAAATAACTTTTGTTGAGAAGCACACTTAAGGAATTTTCCTAGGTAGGTTTCTTTTTAACTTTTTTCATTACAGAAAATGTCTAACATAGACAGTGATAGCATAATAAGACAGTTCTTAACTGCCACCCACCCAAAGCAACCACTGTTCTGCTTATTTTTGAACAAGTGTTAAAAGTCCAGAACCTCCTTTGGAAAAAAAGAAGGGTACCAGCAAAGATTATGAGGAAAAGTAATCCTACAAACACCTCTGTTTATTGCTTGCTCTCAACTTGTGTTGACCATCATACCAATACATTATAGAATATATGAAATGTATATTTTGAAAAATGTAAAATAATGAGAAGAAATACATATTTTAAAATAGTAAAAGTAGAATGGGAGGTTAGGTTAGGTTAAATTAAAATGATAGAGAGAGATCGAGATGAAGAGAGAAAGGGAGTTAGAGTAAGTCCCAGTATTTCCCCTTCACCTTTGGTTACATCTCTGGTATTGATGCATCGTCTACTTCACCCTTGCTCTCAAAATATGTCCGTGGGCCAGCAGCAGACTTACAGGCTCCATCCCACAAAATATTGAATCAGAATCTGCATTTTACCAAGATCCGAAGGTGATGTGTATGCACATTCCATTTTGAAAAATACTGCTCTAGATCACGATGTAGTGAAAGGACTTGCCAAAAGAGAAAAAAATGGAAACCCCGAAACAAGACAGAACTTGAAACAAGAATACATACGCAAGTTGACTTCACAGTATAAAGAAAATTTCTCTTGATTCTACAACTGTGACTGCATCAGTTATTTTATAAAGCTAGAAAGCAAAAATAGACATAAATTTTAAGTACTGTTTGTTTTGGGGGGTAGGGATAAAGAGGAGATTAGCATAAAATATAGGGAAAGATAATATGATTGGCTCTTCTTGATGTTTTTTCTTATTCATCTTATTGCTTCTAGGAACTCTATAAGCTGTCCCACAAGCTAATATTAAAAGCAAAAAATTATATTTTTGTTTATTCTATTTGGATGATGCTCATTAAAATTTTATGTTATATACAATTGCTATCAGATTTATGTGACCAATTAATATTACATTAAATGATACTTTTGTAAAGGAATTGGGTAAAGAAAGCAGATGTGTGGGTTCTTAATACAGCTGTTATTAAAATTAAGCAATTAATTTTTCATATATTGTATAACATGATTATCAAAGTGGTTCGTTAGGAGATCTAAATTTTCTTATACTGCCACTGCTTAGAATACAAACAAGAAAACATTAGCCATAGATTTATAGGAAAGAATATAAAAGATATAAATGAAACAACAATTTGTATAAATCTATAAACACTGAAAAGTAAAATATCTCATATACATACATATATATATATATATATAAATATAACAAAGGACTATAAATGCATATGTGTTATCCTGACATATTTTGACTGAAAGGAAGTAATTCCATCTTTTACTCTAATATTTTTTAACTGAGATTGAAACTAATTTTCAAAAGCAAAAATCTCAAAAATGACTTTGGTTAGCAAAAATGAGTTATTTCATAAGACATATTTATGAAAAACCTTGTATTCTGTATGATTGATTTATAGTTATAAGACAGAATTGAGCTTTAAATGTTCTTCTACTTTTCAAATGTTAGAAATTTTCTACTTTTCAAATGTTAGAAATTTTTCTTACTCTCAGAGCTGTCTAAATTACATAAAAATTTTAATGGTAAAGTCTTAATTGGGTAATATTTTTTTCATAATTTTTGAACACAATCATATATTTTCAAGAACAAGACAAGGAACATTTACCTAGTTTCATCCTTTACTAATATTTATTCTGTTTTTTTTTTTAAATCAATCAATAAGATAAAGTCAGACTTCTCTGTAAATAAGTAAAACTCAATGGACCATGCAAATATCTACCCACCAGGTATCTCAATTTCAATATTACTTTCAAAGTCAAATCTTTGCATAGACCAAATGGAGAAGCTGAACTTACATACTTTGTTGTTATAAATATGTCTTTAAATGTTTTAAAAGTAATTTAATATGTAGTAAAATCAAATATTTTATGTACTTTATTCAAGATAACTCTTTCCCTGAAATTATCATTGTTCATTTGAAATGAACAAGAAAATGGAACAGCTTTCTCTTTCACATTTAAGATCTTGTTATAATATCTTTAGCCTATCATTTTGATTTCTAATCCATTAAAATTACCCTCTTCTTATCAGCTACTTTAGACTTAAGAAATTTTAAATTAAATGAAAATATTATTAAATCTCTTTTCCATAAAGAACAAATAATCCCTGAGTGTACCATTTAACAATGAATTCTAATCATGCACAGTAAGTTTAAATATCAATAAATGAGGGGCACCTGGGTGGTGCAGTCCTTAAGCATCTGCCTTCGGCTCAGGGCATGATCCTGGCTTTCTGGGATGGAGCCCCACATCAGGCTCATCCACTGGGAATCTGCTTCTTCCTCTCCCACTCCCCCTGCTTGTGTTCCTTCTCTCACTGGCTATCTCTCTCTGTCAAATAAATAAATAAAATCTTTAAAAAAAAATGAATACACATCTTGAGAAAAGTATTCCTCAAGATTTATTTCATTCATGCTGAAATAAATTTTTCAGCCAAGTGAAGAACATTTATCTCAATGTAAATTTCACCGCAAATATATATTTTTAAATATTCAAATTATTCAGATGACTGTCCTCTTCCTTTTTTTTCAAGTAAAATCTTTCTCTTTTTTTGTGTGTGTCAAGTTTTTATTTAAATTCCAGTTAGTTAACATATAGTATAATATTACTTTCAAGAGTAGAATTTAGTGATTCATCACTAACATAAAACACCCAGTGCTCGGCACAAGTACCATCCTTAATGTCCATCACCCATTCAACTCCTTCCCCTGCCCACTTCCCCTCTGGCAACCCTCAGTTTGTTCTCTGTATTTATGAGTCTGTTTTATGGTTTGCTTCTCTCTTTTTTCCCCCTATGTTCATCTGTTTTGTTTCTTGAATTCCACATGAGTGAAATCATATGGTATTTGTCTTTCTCTTATTTCACTTAGCATAATACACTCTAGTTCCATCCACATCATTGCAAATAGCAAAATTTCATTATTTTTGATGACTAGATAATATTCCACATTTTCTTTATCCATTCATCAGTCGATGGATATTTGGGCTAGTTCCATAATTTGGCTATTGTTGATAGTGCTGCTATAAACGTTGGGGTGCATGTGTCCATTCAAATCAGAATTTTTTATCCTTTGGGTAAATACCTGGTAGTGCAATTGCTGGGTCATAGGGTAGTTCTATTTTTAACTTTTTGAGGAACGTCCTTACTATTTTCCAGAGTGGCTGCACCAGTTTGCATTCCCACCAACAGTGTAGAAGGTTCCCTTATCTCCGCATCCTCACCAACATCCGTTGTTTCCTGTGTTGTTAATTTTAGCCATTCTGACAGGTGTGAGGTGGTATCTCACTGTGGTTTTGATTGTATTTCCCTGATGAAGAGTGGTGTTGAGCATCTATTTATGTCTCTATTAGCCATTTGGATGTCTTCTTTGGAAAAGTGTCTATTCATGTCTTCTGTTCATTTCTTAACTGAATTATTTGTTTTTTGGGTGTTGAGTTCGATACATTCCTTATACATTTTGGATACTAACCCTTTATCAGATATGTCATTTGTAAATATCTTCTCCTATTCCATGGTCTGCCTTTTAGTTTTGTTGATTGTTTCCTTTGCTGTGCAGAAGCTTTTTATCTTGATGAATACCCAATAGTTCATTTTTGCTTTTGTTTCCCTTGCTTCTGGCAATATGTCTAGTAAGAAGTTGTTATGGCTGAGGTCAAAGAAGTTACTGCCTGTGTTTCCTCTAGGATTTTGATGTTTTTCTGCCTCACATTTAGGTCTTTCATCCATTTTGAATTTATTTTTGTGTATGGTGTAAGAAAGTGGTCCAGTTTCATTCTTCTACATGTTGTGCAGTCCAGTTTTCCCAACATCATTTGTTGAAGGGACTGTCTTTTTTTTCCCATGGATATTCTTTCCTTTTTTTCAAAGATTATATATAGTTGTGGGTCCATTTCTGGGTTTTCTATTCTATTCTATTGATCAATTTGTCTGCTTTCGTGCTGGTACTGTTTCAATGACAATAGTTTTGTAATATAGCTTGAAGTCTGGAGTTGTGATGCCTCCAGCTTTGGTTTTCTTTTTCAAGATTGCATTTGTTATTTGGGGTCTTTGGGGTTCCTAACACATTTTAGGACTGTTTGTTCTATCTCTGTGAAAAACACTGTTGGTATTTAGATAAGGATTGCATTAAATGTTCTAGATTGCTTTTAACAATATTTGTTCTTCCAATTCCTATTATTTCCTATTCTTTTGGTTTATTTCAATTATAAATGGGATCATTTCCTTGATTTTTCTTTCTGCTGCTTCATTATTGATGTATAGAAATGCCACAGATTTCTGTACTTTGATTTTGTATCCTACAGTGTTACTGAATTCATGTATCAGTTCTAGCAATTTTTTAGTGGAGTCTTTTGGGTTTTCTACATAGAGTATCATGTCACCTGTGAATAGTGAAAGTTGGACTTCTTCCTTGCCTAGTTGGATGCCTTTTATTTCTTTTGTTGTCTGATTGCTGAAGCTAGGACTCCCAGAACTATGTCAAATAACTGTGGGGAGAGTGGGCATCTCTGTCTTGTTCTTGACTGTAGAGGAAAAGCTCTGTTTGTCCTCATTGAGGATTAAATTAACTGTCTTTTGTATATGTCCTTTATGATGCTGAGGTATCTTCCCTCTATCCCTACTTTGTTGAGTGATTTATCAAGTATGGATGCTATACTTTGTCACATGCTTTTTCTGCATCTGTTGATAGGGTCATATGATTCTTATCCTTTCTTTTATTAATGTGGTGTATCACCTTGATTGATTTGTAAATATTGAACCACCCTTGCAGCCCAGTAATAAATCCTACTTGATTGTGGTAAATGATTCTTTTAATGTATTGTTGGATTCGATTTGCTAGTATTTTGTTGAGAATTTTTGCATCCATGTCCTCTTCCTTTTCTTTATAAAAGATGACATCTTCTCATTGTAGGTATTCTCTAGCAATTATTGTCATCTCACATTATTCATGTTGAAATCATAGCTCAAATACATTGTACTTTCTTTTAGGCATAACCAGATGTTGTGAATTTGGCCTTCCCAACTCTACTTGAGGCTCAGAGAATTAAGATTATCTTTATGTAAAATTTAAATCTAAAGAAAGGAGATTAATATTGTAAGATGGCCTGATTTCTCAAATGGAGTATTAAAAAAAAAACTGACATGGAAGAAATATAGTTCTGTGTCCCACCCTTTTATTTTATTTATGTAGTTACCTTTTAAATTTTATTTCCAAAGTAGTTGTATTTTTATTTGCTCAAACTGAAATGGATTAAATGTTAAATTAACAAATATTTGCTTTTTAAAAATTGAAAAAGAGAGGGAGATGTTGCTTCCAGTTGTGTCTCGAGTAAATGGAATCTGTTACATTTTGAAAGCTAATGTCACAGAATTTTAAAAACTTGCGTTTTATTTTCAGACGTAAAATATTTAAAAGAAGAGGATGCAAATCGCAAGACATTCACCGTCAGCAGCACACTGGATTTCCGAGTGGACCGGAGCGACGATGGCGTGGCTGTGATCTGCAGAGTAGACCATGAATCTCTCAATGCCACCCCTCAGGTGGCCATGCAGGTGCTAGAAATACACTGTAAGTAAATGCTACTCCCTTCCTATTTATCTCAGCAGAAGCAAATCTCTTCATCTACAATTAAAATCATTTCACACTATCCTGAAGTACTACTGCATGTGTGCAGCAAAATCTTCAGCAAAATGAAGTACAACTACTCTCACTAGTATTAATCACATTCAGAGGAAGGTAGTCCTTGCCTGAATATCACTCTTGACAAAGAAGTGAAATAAAGAAAATATCCTTATTAAAGGTTAAAACTTCTAATTATGTTCCAGCTGATGACTTGAGGCATGTGTATGCCTGTGGGTGGGGTACGAAGACTAGTTATTTTGGCAGAGTCAGTGAGGGTGGGGAATCTGAGAGGGCCTTGATGGACCTTATTGTACAAAATTAACTTTGTTATACATAAATATGTTGTCCTATCTGTGCTTTTAAAATTAGACAATGTTTAACTTCTATATGAGATATTCTAAGTCTTTATAAATACATGGGCATATCCATTATGTTTTCTTCATCAACTTCATCGTTACTGACAAGTGATAGGAACAACATTAATTGGATGACTCCAGTGGTCCAGGGGCAGTGCTAAAGGCTTCGCTGGCATTATTTTATCTCATGTCTCATGTTAGGGCATCAGCATAAAAACCTGATGAGTAGTTACCCTCTTTAATTAGTTTATGGATGAAGACACTGAAGGTTATAGTGGTTGAGTCATTTGGCCAAGTTCACACAACTAGCAAATGGTAGACTTTAATCATGATGTTTTATTAGTTAACAAGACCCTGGAATATAACAGGTGATCTGGAAATATTTATCCACATGAAAATGAATCAACTGAAATATATAAGATAAAATTGAAAAAAGTAGAGCCCAGGGGATTGCATTTCTGAATTGTATTACTTCATTTTTTTAAAATATTGGAAAGTTTTTGTTTGTGATAAAGTTATAGTTTGAGTTTAGAATTTGTGTGATGTAACATTACATTAAATCCTAAAATGTTAAATCTAAGTACCAGTCTTTTAAATCCTCACTTTGTTTTTGGTTTTTGTTTTTATTTCTTTATTCAACAAGAACTTATTGAGTGCCAACTATGAAACAGGCATTATTTTAGGCACTGGGGTTACATAAGTGAACAAAAAGATAACATTAACAAAACAAATTAAGATTGTCTTCATGTGTCAAAATTACCACCACCACCACCAGCAACAAACTCCAGTTTTCTTACAGTATCCATTCTCGGTAAGAATGACAGAAAAGCAAAAAAAATGAAAACAATGTATAGGATGCTGTGTATTAAGTGCTATGGGAAAAAAAAAAGCAGAGGTGATAAGGAGTACAATTTGAGAAATGGGAGTGGAGTTCAAGGAAAGTGTGTATGTGTTAGTATATAACATATATTTATATGTATTATGATAAACATTTATTATATTTATGTTATACATATATTTAAATAAAAAATAGAGTAGAGGGATAACTGGAGAGTAATTATGAGGGAAGATCAGAAATATGCCACGAGGACCAGATTTTTTTTTCACTTTTTGATAGAGAAATGTCAAGCTGATTATGATTTTTAATTATTGCTCATTGTGTTTTAATTATTCTTAGTTTAATAGTAATTGAAATTATTATCATATTTTAAATACTTTCAATTATATTTAGTTTCATTAATTTTCCTCTTGTTTTCATTGAAACAAATTCCACAGCAAGCATATTTTAGAGCCCAAACTGAGATTATCTTCAAATTTCAACATTTACCTGCAGTGACACCTTGGGACAATTACTGTTTGAGCTTTATGTATAAATTAGATAATTCATTTCTACAAGGATCAAACTAGACAATTTTGTTTATGGCATTTAATGAACTTTCAATGAATGCCACTTGCCTTAGTTAGTTCAAGGCTGCTGTAACAAAAATATCCATAGCCTGGATGGCTTATAAACCAAAGAAGTTTATTTCTCACAGTTCTAGATTCTGGAATTTCCAAGATCAAAGAGCAGGTAAGGGGCTTCATCCTGGTTCATAGATGGCTATCTCCTCTCTGTGTCTGCACACGGCAGAAAGGGTTAAGGGGCTTTCCAGGGTCTCTTTTGTAAGAGTACTAATCCTAGTTATAAACTTCTAATAGCCCCACCTGTTAATACATCACATTGGGAATTAGGCTTTAACATACGAATTTTAGAGAGACACAGACATTCAGCCTATAGCACCTTCCCTTTCCTGTTTTTTCTGATTTTATCAACATGTCTTTCAAAATGTGGAAAATTGTATAATTTGATATGTTGAGAGGACCCAGGTTATCAGCATTTGACTTGAACTTTTTTTCACTTATATATAAAATGAAGATTTAACAATAATATTTAATTACTAATTTAACTGTAATTTCAACATATAATAAAATAATAAAAATTAAGTCATAAAAATATTAAAGGTCACCAGCCAAAGACTAATAACCAGAAACCCACCAATAGTCAAGCAAAATCAGATATTTTAGCTTGCTATGGTAAAGAAGAGGCAAACCAGGTGACTCTCTAGGTACTGGCAAGAAAGAGTTTGAAGAGCCTTGTTTCAGGATTTGGGTTTGTCCTGAATATTATAAAGAGAATTCTAGATTGAATGCTGTCAGTACTGAGGACAAATCAAGCATGTGTATGTTGGTAAATTTTACCTAGGAAGCAAAAACATTAAAGCAGAATTAGATTCGCTATTGTAAAGATGCAGCAGTTAATCATGCTAAATTTTTGTGGTTGCTGAGTGTCCTGGTCTCTGTCGTGTGTCAGACCTGGACATGGAATAGACTTGCCTTTGCCTTCTTCCACCCCATAGTCACCAGGCGGCTCTAGCTGATTCTTTTTTAGATTCTAGAGAATTGTTTACATTTGTCGAGAATATTTCAGTTTAGCTGTCAGATGCCAATTGTTAGCAGCCAGTCATTTTTAACTTTCTTGGGGTCTAAAATTAAAATGGAGCTATTATATATACACTTTCTGGGCATTTTTAGCTGTTCACTATATTTCAGTGTGCATTATTAAGCGAACTTCATGGAGGAAGGCAATTGAATTGCTTCATTTTTTAGGAAGTTTTATGTAAGAAATGTTCCACTTGCTATCCAATTAAAAAATAGCAACTCATTTTATCATGGTTTAATATGTAAGTGGCTAGAAGGCAGAGACCATATCTATTTAAATTATTTCTTTTAGCATCTAGCATACCGCCATTCAAGTATGTGAAGGTAATTAAAACTAACCGATGATAATGCTGAATGTTCCTTTAGGGATGCAGAACATTCCCCAGAGATGAAACATGGAGTGGAGAGTGGGCATTTAGCAACAGTTTGCATTAAAATTAGATCAAATTGAGCAAACTGGAGGTGGCCTTCATGGCTCTGCATAGGCACACATGTGCAATATGCATGATGTGGAAATTTCCATGGATGTAAGTGGGGAGAAATAGAAAGAATTGGAAAAGGAAGAAGGTGATTAGTCTAGAGTTTATGGAACATAAATTTAAGATTTCCGCAGTGTTTTACAATGGTCCCATCATGAATAACCACAAAAATTGGCCCAAATGGAGGAATATTTAGTATTTTGGTCCCCCAGAACAAAAGAGTTGCCACTGTTTTCTGTGGTGAGTGACAAGACCAAATGTATAACCCTACAATAATGGAAAGTTAAGACTATACTTGAAATAAAAATCCTGTGTAATTATGGAGAGGCCAAGTTTGCTAAGAAATTAGAAGGAATTGTTAAACACATAGGGCAAAGAGCAAAAAATATGGTAGGAAGAATTATATTTCTAGGCCTATGTTTTAACCCCATAACCCTGTGATGTACAATTTAGAAGGACTCAGTCTCTAAAGTATATCACAGCAACATGCATTTCTTTATAAGATATTAATCATAAATTTTAATGCCATATGAAGGAAGATAGTTTCTTTAAACTTGAAATTTAAGAAAATGTAGAGTTTTCACTATGAACCACAAATACCTGAAAATTTTGCACAACAGATAACTGCACACTTTGCACCTGAGCAGTGGAAAATGCCACTCTCTTTTTCTTATATATGGAAATTCTAATTCATCTTTCTATTCTTATGCAGATCTCTTTGAAAACAATAACTTTTTATTTGTCTGATTTAATTTTTAGAAGAACAGATTGTATAAGTCAGATTTTATATAATTTTCAGTAAGAATAATGTATCTGCACAAACAGAAAGAAATATGCACAAAGCACAGAAAAGAAGAAAATAACTGAACATTCATTTTCTATATGTGACACTGACAAAAATTTCATAAAAAGTCAGCTGTTATTGAAAAGGAGAAACAGAAGAGACAGATCAGTAAAATATTTCAGAATAATGAATGTTCTAAGAACTCATTTTAGTACTATGGCATTGAACTGCCAATATGGATAAATAAGTCTCTGTATGTGTGTGTTATGGTAAATTATATGTATAATATTCAATATTATATAAATATTAA
This sequence comes from Ursus arctos, assembly GCF_023065955.2. Taxonomy (NCBI): domain Eukaryota; kingdom Metazoa; phylum Chordata; class Mammalia; order Carnivora; family Ursidae; genus Ursus; species Ursus arctos. The sequence continues at coordinate 58,443,918 of NW_026623056.1, read as the reverse complement.
TATATGTTATATAAATATTCATTATATATGAAATTCATCAAATTATGAAATCTTATGCTATCATTAATATTTGTTTAGTATTTACCACTTTGGTAACAGTGCCATTATTTGCTTAAAATATAAGTAAATGTTTATATATGCACATCACAAAATCAAATTCCCACTTACTCAATGCTCCCTAACCTCTCTGGCCAGGTCAGTGTCTTTTAAATTGTCCCGTGTTTGTTGAATTAACTATACTTCCACCACTTGTCTGTTTATTATAGAAAGCACTTGATTAAATATTTCAGACTATCTAGATTTATTAGACGGAAAGGTGAGTGTTACAAGTAGATTTTTATTTATTTATTTTTCTTGTTTTTATCTTTATTTTTATTTTTTTTTATAATGATTTTTTATTGTATTATGTTAGTTACCATACAGTACATCCCCGGTTTCCGATGTAAGGCTCGATGATTCATTAGTTGTGTATAACACCCAGTGCACCATGCAATACGTGCCCTCCTTACTACCCATCACCGGCCTATCCCATTCCCCCACCCCCCTCCCCTCTGTGGCCCTCAGTTTGTTTCTCATAGTCCATAGTCTCTCATGTTTCATTCCCCCTTCTGATTACCCCCCCTTTCTTTATCCCTTTCTTCCTCTACTGATCATCCTAGTTCTTATGTTCCATAGATGAGAGAAATCATATGATAGTTGTCTTTCTCTGCTTGACTTATTTCACTTAGCATTATCTCCTCCAGTGCCGTCCATGTTGTAGCAAAACTACTGGGTGTTTACCCCAAAGATACAGACGTAGTAAAGAAAAGGGCCATATGCACCCCAATGTGCATAGCAGCAATGTCCACAATAGCTAAATCGTGGAAGGAGCCGAGATGCCCTTCAACAGATGACTGGATTAAGAAGTTGTGGTCCATATATACAATGGAATATTACTCAGCTATCAGAAAGAACGAGTTCTCAACATTTGCTACAAGTAGATTTTTAAAATAACATATCTCACTCATTTGGCATCTCACTTATGAAATGCTGATTATCTAATTACCTGCTCTACCACAAATTATCTATGGTCTAGAGGCCAGTGTTAAAGGAGTCGGAAAGGTGAAATGAGAACTATCTTTAGGTTAGATTTTTGAAAATTAAAATAAATTACTATTTCCACATTAATGCCTGAGGATACTTGAAAGGATTTTTTAAGATTTCAAAATATTTTTGCAAAGATCATGAAATGTATACATGCTAGACTCATGAAGTAATCTATGCTCTTTGGCAAAAAGATACATTTATCTACATTAACAAAGGTGTAACCTCTATTAAAGATCCCAATGTTTTTTTTATTAATTTTTTAATTGAAATATAATCGGCATACAATATTTTACTAGTTTCAGGTGTACATCATAGTGATTTGATATTTTTATACATTACAAGATGATCACTACAAGTTTAGTTAGCATCTGTCACCATGCAAAGTAATTACAATACTATTGACTATTTTCCCTATGCTACACATTATATCCCCAGGATATTTTTCTTTTATAACTGGGAGTTTGTACCTCTAAATCCCCTTCATCTATTTCACCCATCTCTGGATTCTTCCCCCTTCTGGTAACCTACAGTTTGTTTCCTCTATCTATGAGTTTATTTCTGTTTTGTTCATTTGTTTCATTTTTTAGATTTCACATATATGTAAAAGTGAAATCATATGTATTTTTCTTTCTCTATCTGACTTGTTTTACTCAGCATAATACCCTGTAAGTCCATCCATGTTTTGCAAATGGCAAGATTTCATTTTTTTTTATGGCTGAGTGATATTCCATTACACACACACACACACACACACACACACGCACACACACACACACCCCCCATAATGGTGAATGTATCCTTCCTGAAAAAGTTTAAAACTCTATTGGACAACCATATATGAAACGAATTTAAGATGTAATTCGAATGTTTAAATTTTTAAATTTTAGCTTTTGTTGCTTTGTCTGAGAAGACTGGTCCAAAAAAAAAAACATTGCAAAGACTAATGTCAAAGAGCCTACTGCCCATACTTTCTTCTATGAGTGTTATGGTTTAGGTCTTACATTCAAATTACATCTTAAATTCGTTTTCATATATGGTTATCCAATAGAGTTTTAAACTTTTTCAGGAAGGATACATTCGTATGTTGCCCATAATGGTGTATTATTGACATGTGGTCACAAGATACATATTTTTTTCTTTTATATGTAAAAGAATATTTTATTTGTCCTTGCAATATTGAATTATTTAAAGTAATTGAACCACCAAACATTTTAAGTTATCTCAGTGCAGGGATTCAATGTTACTATAAAGTTTATGTTATTAATAGAAGTAAACATTTTTTGTTATTAAATCTCACTGAAGAGAAGAGTATGTATTTGTGAGCAGAAATTCCAAATTTTAACAAATATTAAATTCATATATTAAACTAATACAATATATTCTTAACTGGCCTTTCCTAATCAAGCTCATTATGAAGTTCCTAATCAAGCTTATTTTAGAAGTTTTAACATTATTTTAAGCACACAAATTAATTTCATAAAAAGGCAGTCAAAAATATCTCCCAAATGATGGAATGTATGTATTATACAGAAGACAATGTATCTTTTGCAGCTAATTTTAAGTCAGTTTAATCAAGAATAAAAACTGGATAAGAAAATGAGACAAATGATTTTGACAAGTAAAAGCTAATATTGAGAAAATAACCATAAGTGATTCATATCCAATATTTTTAGCTTCTGATTAAAGAGCATTCTGTTTTATAAGTCTGTTTTTAAAATGTAGTTCAAGGTTGATTTTTCCTTTTTTTTTTTTTTTTTAGAGAGAGGGAGGGGGGAGAGAGGCAGAAGGAGGAGAGAGAGAATGTTAAGCAGGCTCCATCTCCAGCTCAGAGCCAATGAGGGGCTCAATCTCACAACCCTGAGATCATGAACTGAACCAAAATCAAGATCACCTGCTTAACCTACTGAGCCACCCAGGTGCCCCCAAGGTTGATTTTTCCAAAGTGACTACATATTTAACATCCCAAGGTTTTCAAATTGTTTTAGTTCTCTTTTCTGATTGAGCTATAATACATGTACACACACACACACACATGTTTCTAAGAGAAAAATAAATAGTTAGAAGACTATAATCCATTATATATCGAACTTTATTGGATTAGCTCTTAGTATGTCAGAAAGATTGTCTTATTATTTACCATCTGGGTCCAAAAGACTTTTTTTAATTGATAGGTTTTATTTTTATGAGCAGTTTTCAGTTTATAAAAAATTGAACAGAAAGTACAAAGTTCCCATATATACCCTTATCCTACCCCTCTCACATTTCTCCCTATTATTAATACCACGCGTTATTGTAATACTTACATTACAGTTGATGAACTAATATTGATAGATTAGTGTTAACTAAAGTGCATAATTTACATCAGCCTTCACAATTTAAATTGTACAAATCTGTAAAGTTTTGACCAGTGTATATTGTCCTGCAGCCATGGTTACAATATCATACAAAATGCATTCACTGCCCTAAAGCCCACCTGTGCTTCACCACTGGATTGCTCCTTCCTTCTCCTCCACCCCCTGGCCATCATTGATCTATTAGCTAGATGTATAGGTTTGCCTTTTCTAGGACGTAATGTAGTTGGAATTATATAACATATAGTCTTTTTAGACTGTTTTCTTTCACTTAGTATTACACATTTAAAGTTCTGACATGTCTTTTTGTGGCTTGATAGAACATTTCTTTTTACTGTTGAATAATATTCTATTGTCTGGATAAACCAGAGTTTGTTTATCCATTCACCTATTGAAAAATACCTTAGTTACTTCCAAATTCTGACAATTATAAATATACCTACTATAAATATCTGTGCACAGGTTTTTGTTTGAACAGAAGTTTTCAACTTTGAGTAAATGGCATTCAAATTTTAATTAGAGCAAATTTTAGCAAAAGGCAAATTGATTATGAAGAGGCAATGTATCTTAATGTCACTAAGACTAAAACATAACATTTTAGAAAATCTAAATGTTTATTTTATACTATAAATAAAATTGCTGGCAAGACCATATTTAGCTTTGTAATAAACTGTAAACAAACTTGCAGAATGGTTGCATCCATTTGCATTCCCACCAGCAATGAATGAGTGTCCCTGTCCATGTCCTCACTAGCATTTGGAGTTGTCAGTGTTTTGGATTTAGGCCATTCTAAATAGTGGTGGTATCTAATTTTAATTTGCAACTCCATAATGACATATGATGCTGAGCATCTTTTCATATGCTTTTTTTCATTTGCATATCTTCTTTGGTGAGGTGTTTAGTTAGATTTTTGCCAAATTTTTAATTGGGTTGTTTTTCTGGTTGAGTTTTAAGAGTTCTTTGCACATTTTGGATACCACTCACTTATCACACATATCCTTTGCAAATGCTTTCCTCATTGTCTTTTCATTTTCTTAAAGTGTCTTTCTCAAGAGCAAACATATTTAAGTAAAGTTCAACTGACCAATTTTTTTCTTTCATGGATTATATTTTCAGAGTTGTACCTAAAAAGTTGCCACTAAACCCAAGGTCAACTAGATTTCTCCTATATTATCTTCTAGGAATTTTATAATTTTACACATTACATTTAGGTCTATGATCCAAATTGAGTTCACTTTGTGTGTTTGGAATTTTTTTTTTTTTTTTTTTTGCATGTGGGTGTCCAGTTGTTCCAGCATTTGTTAAACAAACTGTCATTTCTCCATTGAATTGTCTTTGCTACTTTGTTAAAGATTAATTGACTATATTTATGTGGGGTTCTTTCAGAGCTCCCTATTCTGTTCCTTGATCTATTAATTTTTGCATTAATACCATACTGTCTTGATTACTGTAGCTATATAATGTCTTGAAGTCAGGTAATGTCAGCCCTCAGACTTTCTTCTTCCTCTTCAATATTGTAATTTTATCTATATTTGTAAATTTATAATTAAAAATTATTGTAAATTTGATTATATTATAATTAAGGCAAATGTAATTATCACTATGTTAAGCTTTATTGTATTAATGCTTGATATGTCAGGAAAGAATGTAATTACCATTCACCATCTGGATCTAAGAGAGATGTTATTTTAGATTTTTATGTTGTAAGTTACTTTTTGAATAATGTATAGATGTAATCATAAAGGATAGGAAAAACAACTTTATTATACTCTTTAATAAGAGTTTAAATATAGGGGCACCTGGGTGGCTCAGTGGGTTAAGCATCTGACTCTTACTCTCAGCTCAGGTCTTAATCTCAGGGTTGTGAGTTCAAGCCCTGTGTTGGGCTCCATGATGGGTGTGGAGCCCACTAATGATAATAATAATAATAAATTTAAAGTAAAGCAGACTTGAATTTCTATTCTGTATTTTCTGTATTTCATGATATATATATATATACCCAAAATGGGCAACAAGTGTCATATATGTTCCTAGAATAGACCGCATTGTTAATACTGAGGTCAGATTTCAAATACATCTCTAATGTGTTCTATTTAGTCATTGCTTCTGGTTCTTCTTGCACTTGCATTGTCAAAATGAAATACTCTAAAAAACGTTGATGGTTCGTAATTTTGTCAAAGACAGTAAAAATGTCTTTGCCCTGTAATTGCAAACATTTCATTTTTAGATTTATAAGCACCAACTAAATTGAAAAAGAAAACAAATTTTAGAAATTTTTAATTACCAAATGCCTTCAGCATTTATCCGCTTAGGAACTATATAAGTTCTTATGTGCAGAAATCATAAAAATGAAAGAACATTGTCATATTGCCTTTTTAGCAAAATCGAGTTGCAAAATATTATGTGATGAAGTCCTCCCCTTTCTTTCCTTAGAAACAAATTGTTTGCATATTGATTTTTGAGTTTAATAAAATTCATCTAGGATTTCATAAGTGAAGAATTCTGTTTCACCATCATTAGATTCTTGAGTTCTACTGTTTTCTTTCTGAATTTATCATCTGATCTATCTAATAATTTTGAGATACCTTTCTCTGTCAATTTTATTCTCTTGCCATTTTGGGCAGGAAATGAAAGATTCAGAATTCTCAACTGATCGTAAAAGCTAAGCAACCAACAAACAAGCAAACACAACTAGAATGATGGTGTTTTTATTTCCAGACTACTTTTCTACTACCATGTAAGAAAACACAAAACCCGACCAATAAGTAAATAAGGATGAGCCAACAGTGATCATTTATATCACTCTTGCATAAACCTTTCACACCATCACTGTCTAATAGAATTTTCTGTGATGATGGTAATGTTCTTATCTGTCCCAAAACAGTAAGTAGCCAATGTCTAGCTATATGCGGCTATTAAGCAGTTGAAATGTAGATCTTGTGACTAAAGAAGTATGGTTTAAATTTTATTTAATTGTAATCAATTTACATTGAAATTTAAATAGCCACATGTGACTAGTTGTTACCATATTGGACACCACCACTCTAGATGATTTCATCATACTTCCATTTTTTTATTGTGTCATACCTTTTAGCATAGTTGGGGACAATCGATGAGTTAGGGTCGAATTCATGGTGAAGTAATTCACAGAATGCTGAAGGAGCAAAATTTTTCAACCTACAGAAAATATAACACCATTACAATTTCACAGTGTATTTAGATTTACAAAATAGTCTGGTTTTTTCATATCATAATTGCAAGGTAGAATAATTTAAAATCTATTTTGAAGAATGAATTCTCTCTGTTTTTTGGAGGACCTCTGAGAAAGGACACAAATCATGAAATACTTTTTCTAAAATTAGAACTGTTTCAAAAAGAAACTCAATAACTAAAATTGAGGCCATTGCACTCTAACAACATGCTAAGGGTTAACCTTACATGCCTTTTTAGGAAGGAAATTTTTATTTATGTTTTTTATGAACAAGGCTAGTTATTTTAGTGATTATTATTACTTAGGTTGTACACGTAAAGCAAATATAACATTGTGTGTCAACTATACTCAATAAAAAAATTAAAAATTTGATGATACTGGGAAAATAAAAATAACTTTTAAAATATTTTTTTCTTGGGGCGCCTGGGTGGCACAGCGGTTGAGCGTCTGCCTTTGGCTCAGGGCGTGATCCCGGCGTTGTGGGATCGAGCCCCACATCAGGCTCCTCCGCTATGAGCCTGCTTATTCCTCTCCCACTCCCCGTGCTTGTGTTCCCTCTCTCGCTGGCTGTCTCTATCTCTGTCGAGTAAATAAATAAAATCTTTAAAAAATATATATATTTTTTTTCTTTCCATTTATAAAAGATACAAATAAAATCTTTTTATCCTAAAGGAGAAATTTCATGGAGACAATCTACCATAACTATGTAGTTATTTTTTGATTTGGCTTTTCTCAATTTAAACATATTTCAAAATATACACTATATGTAAGGACTGTTGCTGTATTTTTTTATTGTTATTGTGATGATGATGAATGAATGATGATGATGATTTTGGCCTTTGTCAAATTTACTAGAATGACATAAAAGGGGACATTTTATTTTAGTTTTTGAAGATTTATTTATTTAGTTTAGAGAGAGAGAGAACAAGAATGAGGGAGGGGCAGAGGGAGAGATAATTTCAAGCAGACTCCCTACTGAGCATGGAGCCCCATGGAGGGCTGGATCCCATCACTGAGATCATGACCTAAGCTGAAATCAAGAATCAGACATTAAACCAACTGAGCCACCCAGGTATGCCAAAAGGGGACATTTTAAAGATTAAATAACATATGAAACAAAACCAAACTTGATAGTTGACTAAATGGTTAATGAACATGAAATGAGATATTAACTCCCTCACTAAATTGTATAGTTTTATATTAAGCTTTCATGTTTGACTTAACCTATGCATTGTCTATTAATGTATGTTTGTGAAATAAACACTCAGTGCTTAGGCCATCACATAACAGATTTATAAAATCCAAAACAACTTTACATTAATGTGTTCATTATTTACTGTTTCTTTTTGCATCCCTGTGAGGAATTCTATTCATGGTGACTTAAATAAATTTTCTTTAATTTATCAAAAACAAACAACTTGAACATGTTTAGAAACACAGTGAATACTGGTTTTTCATTTTCATTTTAAATAATGATTTGGAGCCTTGTTTTTTTTTTTTTTAATGAGCTTTCAGAACTGTCAAAATTTCCTGTGTAGTCATGAAATTTAACAAGTGGCCTTCCTGATGCCTTTTCCTAAGTAATCCATCTCCAGTGTCGAAGCTATCAACTAACTGAATTTATCTCTGCCTCCCAGAGCACAACCAACTCTATCAATTTTGAATCAAAGCTATGCATTTTACATCACCATATCAGACCACTTAATACAAGAGCACTTCATTTGATAAATTATTATTATAATTATTTTAATTATTATAAATTCCAAATTATAAATTCCTTCAGTCCCTAAATATTTTATAATTATTCTAAGAACAAGAATAAAATATTGGAGAAACAATTATTTTAAACTAAGATGTAAGTAAGGATAATAAGGGAGATAGAGAGAATGCACTTAACGTACTATAGAGTCTGCAATTGTAGAAATTTGTGAATTAGAATATAAGCGAAAATATTGATGCATTTATTATCTGTACTTTTACTGCAACCTTTTTCTTTGACTTAAGATTTTCCTTGTGGCTCAATTTTATAATAGAGACATTTTGCTTCTAATAGCTCCCTGATCCATTCAGTTTTACGCACTGCCAAATATCTTCTAAACCTTGGTTCTGACCCTGATACTCACTTGATTACAAACTTAAGATGGCTTCTTATTGCCTCTAACATGATGCCCAAACTCTTCAGCCTGACACTAAAGGCTTTGAAAATATACCCACCTATAACGCTGCTCTCGGCACCTCTTTAGAGATAATGCATCCTAGACTTCACATTATTTCTAGATGCCTCGCATACAACCTCATATACAGCCCACATTCTTCTCTTCATCAACCCTTTGTTCAACTCTTTGTTTGAATTCCCTTATTTTCTCTACCTCTAGAAAAACTTTGCCAGTTCAAGTAGTGTGTATTCTTTGAGTTGTTTTAAGTGCCACTTCTCCAGGTAACTTTCTTTGTTTCTGACAAAAACATATAATCTCTTCCTCCATAACACCCATAATACTCCATCAGAGTTCTATCTTGCTTTCAGTTTTGAATTTTGCATGATTTTGAACTATATATGATTTATCTTTCTGATTTGGATTAAATTAATGGGTTACTATATTTATGGATGTATAGCGCCTGAATAGTAGTAGCAGTGGGTCTTAGACAACACTAATTTGTACATATTTGTTGAATAAATAAAAGATTGCCACAAAAATAATTCTTCATTAGAACTAAAAGGAATTTAACAGACTGTTGAAAGAAAAGTACCTGATTGTTTTGAGCATTCTTTGCATAGTGTTGTGAGTTAAAAGGAAAGTTAAGGGTTTGAGTTTTACTGTAAAATTACAAACAGGGAAAAAAATGGACACTTTAGAAAAAAATCAGTCTTACACAGGGGAAATAAATAGCAGCTGAAATGGTTCTGCTTAACTCTTGGTATATCAACATGAAAAGTGGTCGACTTTGAGTGTAGACTAGGTTTGCTTTGTAGCTATTTACTTCAGGAAGGTATTATAATGACCTTCCTCAGAGTATTCAGCACTTCCTTCATTTCAGAAGTAGAGATATGAGAATAGACCAAGTATCCCATATAAATGTACACGGTTTCACAGTTCTCTGGTCCTTCCCTGTCTGTTGTAACAAAGAAGAATATATAGGTAATGAATAGAATGAATGTAAACATTTTACAGAAAGGTACTATTGACATCTTGGGCCAGGTATTTCTTTGTTGTGGAGGGGCTGTCTTTTGTACTGTAGGATGTTTAGTAACCTTCCTGGACTCTATCCATTAGATACTAACGGTATTCCTTCTATATGTCCCCCACGTTGTAATAAGCAAAAATGTCTCCAGATATTGCCAAATGTCCTTGGAGATGGGGTGCACAATTGCCTCTAATTGAGAACCATTATTTTAGAGAAAAGTTCAAAGTGGTTTCACAAAGTTGAGTAGGTGACTAATTTTCTTTAGTATTAATGTAATTATCAAGAGATACTTATAAGGGTGCTAATTAAATTATTTTTTCAGAAACTTTTATATAATAACATTGCTATAAAGCAAAGAATCACAACTCTTTCATTTACATAATATTTAAAAGTTTCTAAATTTTCCTTAATAGAAATTTGTTGTGGGAATATTTCTGTATTATTTTATAGAGAAGAAAAATATGTTGTTGAGAAGGCTCTATCATAATAAATAAGGGAATATATTTCTTTATTTTTAAAATATTTTCCCAGTTTTATTGATATATAACTTTAATATATAATTAATATGTAACATTGTATTAGTTTAAGGTATACAACATAATTATTCAGGATAGATAGATAGATATGTATATATATAAATGATTACTATAATGTTTACTTAACATCCATCACTGTACATAGTGAAAATCATTTTTCTTTTGATGAGAAATTTTAAGATCTGTTCTCTTAGCAATTTTCAAATACACATATAGTATTGTTAACTATAAACATCATATTACACATTTTATCTTCAGCACTTAAAAATCTTGTAACTGGAAGTCTGTGCCTTTTAACCTCCTTTACTCAAAAGAATATTTTCATCTGTTGAAGAGATGTGAGAAGGAGATATAAGACTTGAAGAAAAAAAAAGGAGACAGGCAGATTGACATATGGTTTACATGTAGAATTCAGTAACATTGCCAGATAGGTTTTATAACTTGCAGATCATATAGAGTCAAAGCAAATCTTTTGCCAGTTTCCAATTCAACCAGATGGAGAAAGAGTCGATTTTAAAGAATAGAGGACATGGAATTTACTGCAAAAAGCACTAGCAATTCCTAGTGTCTTCTAAGAGGGAACAGGAAACACAAGCTTATTGAGGTGTAGTGAAGATCAGAGAACAAGATTCAAACTGCGTAAGTGATTTATGATTGTGTAACTAGGGTGAGTGACTCCTCTGAGCCTTACTTTCATGTTCTATACAATAGATCAACAGCAGAACCTTCCTTGAATGCTGTATGAGAGAATTCGCTGAGCCAATACATATAGAATATTTACAACAATGACTATTATTTACCAAGTATTTGGTCAATGTTCACTATCATTAGAAGATAGCTGTGACAAATAAATTTGACAAATATATCACACTGGTGGTTAGAAAATATTAAAATCCATTACTCATTTGTTCAACAAATACTTAATTGAGGGACAGGAGTTACTCTAGAACCAAGGATAAACCAGTGAACAAGGTAGATATAATCTCTGCTCTGATGAGTTTGCTTTTCTAAGAATATGGTAAACACTCAGCACCATTTATGAAAACTAACACCAGAGCTTTAGATGTTACACAGTGAATGTTATAATGTACAGTGTTATTATGTTATATTACAATACTGGTGAAACAATGGCTAGACATAGATAATAGTATTGTGCCTCATATGTGTTAGGGACTATATGAATGTTAAATGAATTATTTGGGAGTACTCATAGGAAATAACTTTTGTGAACACATAAAATGATCAAGATAGTATTTTGCTTTTAACCAAGGATCCACATAATGTCACGGACAATGCAACTGACTGTCGTTTTAATTTGTAAACCACCTTTGTTCCTCGATATATTATACAATATGGAATGATATAGTAAGGTAGTAGTACATGTTAGTTTACAATTGCTTCTCTTATTTGGCAATTTTTTCATCATCCATAACAGGCTGATGTTTTATATAATCTTAAATTTCTGTTGTATTTCTTTGATTATGGAAGAGGTACAGTGTATTTTTTTCTTTTTTTTTTATTGGTAAAACATTTGATTTAAAACTTCTTTTTATTCACCTCAGAGCCCTTAGTGATGGATAAATGTTGAACCCCTGACACTAAATACTTTAAGAGCTTGTGCGTTTAAGATGGTCCATTAGGTGGTTTAATGGTGGCTGCATCACTGATCTTTTCTCCTTTCTATAATCTTTGTCGAGGATATAGAAAATCCATTTCACTGGATCAATATCTTTACTTTGACTCAAATCCTGAGTTCGTCAAATAAAACAAGAGGTGTCCTTACTGCCAAGTTCATAAAGCTTTTAAAATTCTGAATAAAAAAAGAATCATTTGTGCACCAATCTATCTTTTGATAGTAATTGTGCTTGTTTCTAAGTGAAACCCAGAATTGGTCAGATAAGTTAAAGAAATAATACTTAAATCTAAAGTGTGTTTTCTTTTCACATTTTAATAATTTTAAAAATAGATTTTAAGAGTGATATTTTTCCTACAAAAGCCTTAGAAAGGAAACATTGTGCTTTTAAAATAGCTGCGTATTTTGCTTGTTTGCTAGTAAGCACTGAAAAATGATTTGTGGATGAATGAATATATCCTTATTTTCTATATTCTTATGCAAAACTTTCTCATTTACTTACATTTTGAAAGAAATAAGAAGCAACTCATTCATTTATTCATTCAACATTTAAAGAACTCTTACATTTCGGGCATTTTGGTATGATCTGACAACATACAATGAAACCGGTTAAGATCTTGGATCCTGAATGCTCAAAATGTAGTAAATGAAGTAACCATATGAAAGTATACATGTTTTACTAAGTGCAGTGTTTTATAATAATCATATATATCTTCTATTATGAAATAATTTAAACCTAATTACTGTTCTCAGCCATTTGTATGTTTTTATATATTATAAATATATATTGCATATAATATATATGATTGTACGCAATTATGTTGAATAAATATGGTGTTAGAGTTGATTTACTTGAAGACATTTTTAAACAGATGTGGAAATTGTTATTTAAAAAAATGAGTAACATATAAGACAAAGCTAAGATAAATTCATAACAATAAAAATAATGTATTTTTACTAACCCCCTTCTTTATTGTCATCAATTGGTACAGTACAATGCATTATATTAGTAATTTGAAAATACTATACACATCCACAAAGTACTGAAGAAAGAACGTCATTCTGTTTTGTGAAGAAGTGAAACAGGATGAAACGCAACTCATGTTCCACCGAGACTGGAAAATAGATTATTTCCAAAGCAATCCGGGAATTACTACTTAAGTAAACTTTGGTTAAAAATATATATATATCCCCAGTGTTTTTGAAATGAGAAACTACAACCAAGAGGAAAATCTACAAATAACTTAAGAAATATAAACAAACAGACAAACAAAAAACCTTTTTATAATTCTGGACAGATAACTTGGCAAAGACATGTAATAAAAGTTTTGAATTATGCAATTTTTACTTTCTCATTCCTACTTATACCTTGGTTAGTAAAAAGATTAATAGGATAATATATGCATAAATTTAAGATTATTTTATAAAATCATTATCTTATCTGTTGTGCATTGTGACACTTCTAAAAAAACTCTCCATTCGTTTTGATATATAACAAAATAAATAGTAAAGAAAAATATGTTTACATGGTGTTTTCAGTTTTAAAATGAATATTTTAAAGAAATCCTGGAAATTGAAGATTCTTAAATTTAACTCAGTTTTTGAGATGACTATAATTTTTTATTTGTCTTTTTGTTGGCTGAGATAACTAAGTATTAGAGTTCTATACCAATATAAAGGTATTATTTATAGAAAATTATTGATATTTCTCCAAAATGATTTTAACCTAACAGTGCTTGGTCAACTCCCTTATGTATACAACAAAGTGACTAATGAAAAGAAAATAGGCGTAGTAATGACAGATATCTTTAGCATTAAGTAAAAACCTGTTAAAGCCCAAATTACCTTTTGTTATTTAAAAGATGCTTTGAAAAAAAGTCAAGTTTGGGGTGATAATCATATTACTGTAGTATCTGACATGGTAAAAAATGAAATTTTGTGTGTATTGCTAACATGGAATATTTAAAGAGGAATGCTGACTTGCATGGAAACATAAACTAGAAGTTGGCTGATTATTTCTTCCTTTCATTCTTTTGTTCTTTCACAGAGAGAGAGAGAGAAAGCATAAGCAGGGAGAGCAGCAGAGGGAGAGGGAGAAGCAGGTTCCCCGCTGAGCAGGGAGCCAGATGCAGGGCTCCATCCATCCCAGGACCCTGGGATCGTGACCTGAGCCAAAGGCAGATACTTAACCAACTGAGCCACCCAGGTGCCTCTTGGCTGTTTATTTAAATAAATTTCTCCAAAATTGAGTAATTCCCCAGCCAAAATCTGGAGGAGGAGAGAAAACTAGTTTACTTAGGAGATATTAAAAAACAAATTGGCATTTTTATAATCATGCAGTTATTATCTAATGTTATCTAACACAGAAGATTTATACAAGGAAAAGAGTCAGCAATAGAAATTTGATTAAATGAAGTATGAGCTAGGAGTAAAAGTCTATCTAAGGTTTATAACGTGAATATTTAAGATTAATTTTACATACAACAGACCCCAACAAGATTTCAATTAAGCATTTTTTAATATTTTAGAATTAATATATCAAACTGATAAGGAAATATAACAAAATCTTTAGCATATTCATTCATTCAAGAATTTATTTATTAAGCACAGATTTTGTGTAAAGCATTATGCAGGATACTGAAGATATAGCTGTGACTGTTTAAAAATTACACCAAGGTGAAAGAGAACATGTGGAAGAGGCATCTGATCAAACTTGAGGGTAATGAATGAATGCCCTTAGCAAAAATATTTGAGTTGAGATTTAAGAGTTAAATAAGCTCCCCCAGAATGGAATATTACAGACAATTTGTATAAAATTCATTCAAATAATAAAAATAAATGTTAGAGGGCAAGAGAGTGGGGCTCCTGGGTGGTTCAGCTGGTTGTCTGCCTTTGGCTCAGGTCATGATATCAGAGTCCTGAGCTGAGCAGGGAGTCTGCTTTTCCCCACCCCCCTGCTCATGCTTGCTCACTCTATCAAATAAATAAATAAAATCTTAAAAAAAAAAAGGCAAGAGAATGAAGAAGTGTACAGATCACATGAGACCTAAAGGCTATACTAATGATTTTGCTTTTAATCTTAAGAGCAAAAATTAACCATTCAGGATTTTAACCAAATCAGATTTATGTGTTTGTTTGTTTTTAAGATTTTATCTATTTATTTATTTTAGAGAAAGAGAGATAGCATGAGCAAGGCAGAGGGGCAAAGGGAGAGGGAGAGAATCCCAAGCAGGCTTCACACACAGTGTGGAACCCAACTTGGGGCTCCATCTTACAACCCTGAGATCATGACTTGAGCCGATATTGAGAGTCAGATGCTCAACCAACTGAGCCACCCAGGCGCCCCTATCAGATTTATGTTTTGAGAAGACAACTTTGTTTAGTTCTAGGAATCAGATTTTAGGGAGACAAAAACTGACACGAAAGAGAGAGACCGTTCACTATTGCAGTAAACTAGATAAAAGAAGTAGGTGTGGAACTATAAGAAGGAAATGCGTAGATTTGAAAACTATTCAGGACATAGATCAACCAGACTTGATAAATTGGTTGATGATAGAAACACAAGGAAACAGAAAGTGTCTGGTGTGTGTAGCTGGATGGAGGCTGGTAGTATCTACAGAACTAGAGATTGCTGGATGAAGAACATGGAGGTAAGGGTTGGAGAGCTTGAGTTCATTTTGGACATGGTGAAAGCACCGTGTCTTTTAGACATCTGAGTGGACATGTCAGATGGGTGCTGCATATATTTAAGTGTAGCTTGTGGTACAGAGCTGCCTGTAGGATATAAATCTGAGAATGATTGGTTGGTAGGTAGAAACTAAAGAGATGGATGTGGCTGAAAGGACCCAGCCAGAAATAATGTGAGAACAGATCATGAATTCCATTCTTGGTGATCTGAGTATTTAAAGGCTAAATGCAAAAAGACAACAGAACCTGAGAAAGAGTAGCCAGAGATGTAAGAATTGAATCAGAAACATGTGGGGGTAGGGGGATGCAGAGACAGGGGTGTTGTTAAATCTAGCAAACATAATTTGTAGGCATAGAAACGATCAACATTTTGAGTAATTCTGAAGTAAAATAAAAGAGCATTTTATCATATCCCTTGATTTTGGTTACTTTAGAAGACCATTTGGTGGTCTTCCTGAAAGTTCCATAGAAATACATGCAAAACATATTATCTGCTTTAGCATTTTCTTATAATTAAAATTCTGTATTTGGGATATAAAAGGAATACTGAATCATGCTTCAGGGAACAATTTGTTATACAAATTCTCACTTCTAATAAATTGCTTAAACAAAAACTGGCAGAGCTAAGAGAAATAGAGTCATATTCTGTTTTCCTCTATTCTAACAGCTACCTGCCACTTATATTTTACCTTAATGAAGCAGATACTAGTGGTGATTGGCCCATATCCCTTTGGCATACGCCATTTCTCTGCACTGAGTAGACTAAGTGTATCCGTGTAATAACATTCCCTCTCCCTCCAGAGTAATCCTCAACCAAACACTAATGAAAATTGGTAAATATTCCCTCAATACTCCTGTCCCTTGCTCATCAAATAAGATAACTCTGAGCCATGCCCTGCATTGTCTCTCAGAGTTCCATAGCAGAGTTGAATCCCAGTTGCCCACTGTGTCATCTGCTCAATAGCACATTCTTTATTTACTTCCTCTCTCACTTTCCAGTCCTTCCTAATATCACCCCCATAAAAGATATGTCTCAGGGTCTGTTTCTTAGATTTCTGTATTTGTCAGGGTTCTCCCAAGAAACAAAACTAATAAAATGTATACATAGAAAAAGAGATTTATTATAAGAAGTTGGCTCACACAGTTATGGAGTCTGCAAATCCTGAGACCTGCAGGCTGAGTTGCCAAGCTAGAGACCCAGAAGAGCTGATGCTTTAGTTCCAGTTTGATTCCAAAACAGGAAAAAAGCTGATCTTCTAGCTTGAAGCCCATCAGACAGGAAGAATTCTCCCCTATTTGGGGAAAGATCAGCTTTTTTGTTTTACCCAGGCCTTCAACTCATCTGACGAGGCCCACTCACATTAGAGAGAGCAATCTGTTTCACTCAGTCTACTGATTTACACGTTGATCTCTTATAGGGACACCCAGGTAGCTCAGTGGGTTAAGTGTCCAACTCTTAATTTCAGCTCAGGTCATGATCTCAAGGTCATAGGATCAAGCCTATTGTTGGGCTCAAGCTAGGTGTGGAGCCTGCTTAAGATTCTCCCTCTGCCTCTCCCCATGCTTGTGCTCTCTAAATCAATCAATCAATCAATCAATCAGTCAAATCTTTAAAAAAAAAAAAAAAGGTTTCTCTCTTACAAAAATACTGTCACTGAAATACCCAGAATAATGTTTAGGCAAGTATCTGGGCCCCATGGTCCAGTCAAGTTAATACAAATTAAACATCACAGACACCCAAATTAACACAACTCTCTTCTCTAGAATCTCACTTTCTGATCTTTTTTCTCCCACTTTTTTTCCTCTGGAACTGAAGCTTGCTTCTATTTGTCAGGATGAAATTACATTTTGCTATATGCATTATATGGTCAAAGTTCAAAAGACGATAAACCTCGTTTTCCAGAATCATTCCGGCTCACACTTGTTACCCTGCATAATTGTCGACATTTTGCCTTCTCTTTTTGAAATGTTCTGCTTTGAAGAAAAAATTATACAGTCATCCTAGTCAATAACTGATTCCATAAATGTTATGGTGATAATCAAAAAATTGATGAAAGTATAATTTAATCCTTTATTAAATGATTTTTTTCCTACTGGTTAAAAAAAGTATGATGAATATGTGTCATATTTCGTCAAATTGTTCTTTTTTTTTCCCCCTTGGGTTATTTCACACTGAAATTTCTTACCATAATGTATAAGAAATCCCTGTTTGCAACCAGGATATTATTGTTGATTATCAAGAATTTATTTTCTTCCTTAGAGGATTAAAAAAGAATGTATTTAAAATCTGTAAATAATTTGTAAGTATGATATAAGATCTTCCACAGGATCCTATTTTACTATTCAGTATATGACAAATCTAAATAATATTTTCCTGAAGTAACCTAAAAGTAACATAAAAGTTAAACTGTTGATACATACTTATTTAATTGGTTCAAAATCAGAGAGTGGGTCTAACCCCAGGGTGGTTCAGATTTTCTATCACACTAAGGGAAGGGCGGAAGTAATCGTGACTTTCGAGCTGTCAGAGCCCATTTTGCTTATTGTTGAGGGTGCAGAGATAAGAGCAGGAGGCAGTTCCATGTTGGCTGGAATTCCAGGTAGTGTTGGCCACACAATGCCAGGACTAGCAAAGTCTCGTAAAGCAATGAGCATGTTTACATCGTCTCTTTTTTTAAGTTTATTTTCCATTTCTTCTATGAAATAGGTGTCTCTGTGTTGATTAAACAGTATTAAACATGGCACGAAAGCTATACATATTAATGTCTTAAGGTATTTTTGAATCCTTTTTCACCAAGAATGATTTTATTGTTAAATGGAAATTTAAAAAAATTATAACAATTATGTTGCAGTATATATCACAAAAAGTTAACTTTTAGTAATATTCTAAATAACTATTTCAAATTATTTGCTAACTGTACTTTAGAGCAAGCAACATGTGCTGGGTGCTGCATTACTGCATTTTCAAAAAGATTCTGCATATTGCTCATAGAGACAGTAGTTGATCCTGAGTTCTTTGATGGTTCTTTACTGTGAGTCCTGGTATTCCTGCAACAGAAAAGTGTTGTTATTCAAATGTACATAAATGCATTCAGTCATATTCACAGCCATCTATAAATAGTTGAAGAAACAATTGTATGAAATGCTTGATATTCATCTGAACCACATTTTGCAATTTCAGTTTTATACTCAGATTTCAGAAATTATACAACAGTGGGGCTCATAAGATATTTGGATATCTTTGTTAGCTTTCCATAGACAGGATGGTAGCTTCTTAAAATTGTATACTCTGTTTCACCAAATCTAAGAAATCCCTTGTAAATGTAGACAATAATATTAGAAAAAGCCTGAACACACACCATGATGTACAATTATGAAATATATATATTTATGTGTATTTAGGGACCTTTCTTAATATTCCTTTTCATTTTTTTTCTAGATACACCATCAGTTAAGATTATACCATCCACTCCTTTTCCACAAGAAGGACAGCCATTAATTTTGACTTGTGAATCCAAAGGAAAACCACTGTAAGTGATTTAATGAGCACTAAAGTTTTTCACTTTTTCTCCTATCCTGCTTTGATTTCAGGCTTTAACTGAAGAAATCCACTGTTTTTGTCTTTTCTTGGTGGGCAAAGTGATCTCTAGAACAGAAATCCCCTGAACCATGTCTTCATTAAGTATCTGTGGAAGATTGGTCTTTTACTTTGTCATCTAGTGAAGTTTCTGGGAAGGTTTCCAGCTGTGATTTTTTTCCCCTTTTATTTCTAGTAAGATATTTCAACCTGAAAGGAAAGTGGGCTTAATCAGTCACTGTTTACATCATGAGATTGATAGGCGTTCTACACAGAGCTGAACTTAGTTCTCCCATGAAAATCTTTGAAAATATTGAAGCATCCTCAAAATATCCCCAAGTTTTAAACTTAAATGAGAAATCATTTTCTTAAGAAGGGAAATCACATCTACATTTCTAATGTACCCCCTGTGAAACATAATTCGTGAATGTGAGATGTTCCAACATTTTCAACTGTAAAGTGATTTCATTATTAGAATATATAGGTTCTAATATCATTTCAACTTTAAAATTTTACTTTTTGACATTCATGTTTATAAACAACTAACTCATAAAAAATCTATTTTTTATGCAAAATTCAAGAGTAGATTACCCAATATGCATTACTCAAAGACCATTTGACAGCAATTTGATCTTTCTAATATAGTAACAGTCTAGGTTGAGCTGAAAGTCATTTTTTAAATTTTTTTTAAACTTCCAATTGATTTGCAATTTGTTTAAATTTTAATAGGAGGAATTTAATTGTTTTCCATGCAAAACTGTATGGGATAGCTTCTGTGCAAATCAAGTTAAATTACTAAAAAGGTATTCCTAATAATATTTTTTATTTAAGTATAGCTTTCTTATTATTACGTGAAGAATATTCTAAAAGAATATTAAGGGAGAAGCCTGAAATTTCAACTTCCTCAACTGTATGATATTATAATTTTAACACACTAAGTGAATTCACACTTTCTTTATCAAAGTTTTGATATTTTAAAACTGTTCTCTCTTCCAGTATTATTTTCTTTTCTTTTTTTTTTTTTTAATTTATTTATTCAACAGAGATAGAGACAGCCAGCGAGAGAGGGAACGCAAGCAGGGGGAGTGGGAGAGGAAGAAGCAGGCTCATAGCAGAGGAGCCTGATGTGGGGTTCGATCCCATAACGCCAGGATCACGCCCTGAGCCGAAGGCAGATGCTTAACCGCTGTGCCACCCAGGCGCCCCTCCAGTATTATTTTCTAAAGATGCAAACATACTGATTTAAAGAACATTCATAAATTCATCCATTATTTTTCTCCTATCTTTTAAGAAACATTTAAGGCATTTTAGACTTTGAAAGGAACAAACTTTTTCATAGTAGCTTTGCTACATATATTCTGTGCAATTCACTTTCCTAGTTCTTACTTTCTGATAAGCTTAAATTGCTTATAGAAAACATTTTTCAACTGCAGTATGCTGAGTGTGACAGTGCATTTCAGTCTTATAGCTTCAATAAGAGCTTTTGGCTACAAGTTCAGTACTCTTAACTAGAGAAAGAAGTGTAATAGACTCTAGTCACCTGTAGACATACTAAAATCCTAATTTCCTTAGTCCCGATTCTGTGTATGTCACAACAGAATTTCTTTCCTAACTTTTCCTTCCATCTCCACTCCTGTTGCTTTCACTTATTATTTCCCAAGTTAGTCTGTTCCTCCTCTCTCTATTTGCTTCTGCTTCTGTTGTCGTTTTGTTTGCTTTTTTCTTTTCTTCCTCCTCATAATCTCGGAGGTCAGCATTTGGGGACATAAAGGAATATGATCAGGATGAGGGCATAGCAAAGGAGTTTTGCTTTTACCTTTTCTTCATTGATCTGCCCCAAATTACATATCTGTACATTTGGAATATGTGTACAACATATACAATTAGAGGAGGATGGGAAATAGAATATTAGAATGCTTGGAAATAAATATACACCTGTTCAAATGGTATCCAATTACCTGTCAATTATCTACTCTTTGGTTCTATATCTACTTCCAATAGCAGAAACAGTGGGGTTTTTTGTTTTGTTTTGTTTTGTTCTAAAGATTTTATTTATTTATTTATTTGAGAGAGAGAGAGAAAGCAGGGGGAGAGGGAGAAGCAGGCTCTCCACAGCCCGACAACACGGAGCTCGATCTCAGGACCCTGGGATTATGACCTGAGTGGAAGGCAGCTGCTCAATCCACTGAGCCACCCAGGGATTGCAGAAATGGCATTTAATTTATGTGAATAATTAGTGTGTGAGGTGGAGGTAATTAGGTCTTTAGGTAGTCCATTTTCCTCAGCTCAACTGTGGTTGAATAGATGTGTCTTATTGTGGGTTTCTGTTTCAGCTACCTAGAAATAAGCTTGGATGTGTAATACTCCTCTGCACTGCAGCTGAATGAAAAGTACAGTAGCCTCTCATTTGTTTATTTCACTTAAGAATACAAAAGTTCCAGAAGTTTAGGAAATAGAAAATGTTACCTTTGTCAGAAGGATCCTGACTAATATCACTTTGGAAATAAAGGAAATAAGACTCCTTATTTTATGGAAAAGAAAACTAAAGCTGCTCAACAATGTTCACCAAATTTCCTATATTCATCCAGGTTTAATATGGATGATTCAGGATTTACACTCAGTTCAATCATTATCCCAAACGTATATTCTTTCAGCTATTTTCTGCTACTTCAGTTACTGAGTCTAAATTGTCACTTACATTAGCCTAAGCGACTTGAAAAACTGGGCTAATGTTTAGCACTGAAGATGAACCCTTGGAGCCTAACAGTGAAGAACTGGCTAGTCTCAAGAAATATTTTACTGTTGCCATTCTCTTTTATTGGACTTTTTTCTATATTTATGCGCTTTCTGGAAACTTACCAAATTCCTAACAAAATGACCATTTCTAGCAGGAGGTAATAATTGTATTAAAAAAATCCCTAATTAGTGTAATATCTTCTGGCGATTACCTTGTAAGCTCCATTAGGGTGAAAATGGTCATTCTATTCTGTCTTTATCCTTGTAGTTCCCAATGTTATATTCTGTATGCCACCATCTACGAATAAATGTTTCTCTTGTATACTCATTTGCAATTTCCTTTTTATCGTTTTCTTTCCTTGCAGATTGCCAGGCATTGATGTTAGAGAAATAACCAACTTCTTTGATTCCTTCCTGCCTTTAGACCACTGTTTCTCTTCTATTCTTCCTAATCATCTTAAAATCCACTCTTCAGCATTTTCAAAGTAACTATCATTTCTATTAAATGAAAGCATTAACCTCTTTAAAGACAGTGTAATTCCTAGCCTCTCTTTAGTTTTATTCTATCTCCAACAGTGCCAGATGAGGCAGACAGGACAAAAAAACAAGGGAAGACCGAAAAGAAATCATTGGATTTTCCCAGAAGGAAATCTTACTGATCATAAAGAAAACAGTCTCACTAGAGCAAAGAGAACAGAAGGCAAATTGAAATGGATTAATCAGGGAATTAGTAGGTGGTGGGGAAGTAAAGAAAATGGAAAGACCACCCATTTCAGAAAATGAATCATGAAAAGTAGAAAGGAATGAGAAAAGAAATGTGTGCCAAACAGAAGTTTAAAAAAATAATAGAGCTATTGTCTATATTTTAAGACAGGATCAAAGAAGCCTAAAGAATAGGAGTGAAAATGAAGTATGTGATATCACATATACCCAGGGGGCAGGTTCAAATTTCCTGTCTTACTCTGGTAATCACTGTCAAAGTTCTGCTCTATTACTTTGCAGCTATTACACCTGATTCCCCATTTTGTTATTTTGAAACCACAGTGAGAAGCAGCACCGTGGCTTAGCTTCTGATGGGCTATCCAAACACTTAATTCCTACCGTCTTTCCCATTTTGCCTGATCCTCCTTGAATGAGCAGGTGAAAATCAGAACTGGATAACAGATATGTGATTCCTTTTCCTCTCGTATCTTTAATCCATGATCAAATCTTCATTGTTTCTTAAAAAGTATTTGCCTGATACATAGCTTCCTGAAGAAATGAATTATTCACAGTTACTAGGCATATTGATAGTAGGCAAAATAACACCACTGCCTTTTGTATAAGTCATAAACTGATGGCATGGTTCAACTTGTCCTGAGACTCAGGCTCCTAACCTATCCTCCTGTATGCTAATGTTGTTTTCCTTGTTCTAAATGTG
The DNA here is from genome assembly GCF_023065955.2 of Ursus arctos. Taxonomy (NCBI): domain Eukaryota; kingdom Metazoa; phylum Chordata; class Mammalia; order Carnivora; family Ursidae; genus Ursus; species Ursus arctos. Next base: position 58,420,498 of record NW_026623056.1, on the reverse strand, counting down.
AGGGCCCCAGTGACTGTTTACGAACAATCATGCCTTATTTGCCTGCTTTGGACTGAAGCCTTTTGCTATTTTCCTATGGAACAGCTGCGTAACTTGGGCCAGGACCAAATTGTTCCACTTCACATTACTATAGAGGCATTGTATTCTTTCCTTAAAAGAGAGATTACTGTACATGTCTGTCTATTGTTTTAATTTGAGTTTAAAGTGAGGACAGAGCTAATGCCAACCACTTTTCTTTCAAGTCCCCAGAGTTTTTGCAACCTTCTTCTTTCTTTGGCTGAATTCCCAGACAGCTTTCAGGCAGCAGCATTCTCCTTTTATAAAAGTAGGGAAAGAAAAAAGCTGTTGCATTACATTAAAGTCATGACCTTAAAAGGTGTGGGGTTGCCCCCACATGCTAGAGTTAAAGAATCATCATTCCTTTTAATCAAATGTTTAGCACTTTGTAAATTTACTTCAGAAAAGCTATGGGACATTTTCAGTCAAATCAATGTGCATTTGGCATTTAATCTATAAAATACATTAATTATAGGTTTCGATAAACTTTTTTTCTGTGTATCCGGCATAATGTTTATGTTTTGCTTACTATTTCACCTTCTGGTAAGCACAGTTTCTTATGTCTTGGCGTAAATCTAGTATACGTAATTGCATAGCATATAACATGCCCTATTCTGTACAAGAAGAAAGATTTTAATCTTTAGGAAGACAGATCACATACCATATAACAACTAGTGAGGTGTTTTAGAGGAACAATTATGCATCCACTTTGAAAATGATCAAGAATTTAAGAAGAAATCTGATAAGAACATATTGATATATTTGATGCATTTTCCTATTAGCATAATAGATATTAAAAAATGAGATGCAAATTAAGGCTAAACAGTTTTATTATTTCAAGTCGTTTTCTCAGCCTATTATGACCTTTTTACAAAGCGTAGGTTATTTACTAATTGTCATACAATCTAATCACAGACAGAAGAAATGATAAAATAGGGGCGCCTGGGTAGCGCAGTCGTTAAAGCGTCTGCCTTCGGCTCAGGGCGTGATCCTGGCGTGCCGGGATCGAGTCCCACATCAGGCTCCTCTGCTGTGAGCCTGCTTCTTCCTCTACCACTCCCCCTGCTGTGTTCCCTCTCTCGCTGGCTGTCTCTCTCTGTCAAATAAATAAATAAAATCTTTAAAAAAAAAAAAAAAAGAAGAAGAAATGATAAAATAAACCAGGAGTTAAAGGAGGAGTTATCATCCATAATCAAATGTTTTAGGCCAAAACAGGACAAATGTGAATTTTGAAAAAACAGCACTGATCTACAATAATAGCAATTTCATATAATCTGACCTAGTGCATAATAGGTACTAGTTACACAATAGCTATTTCTCTCCTACCACGTATCTTAAAGAAAGTCATCTAGTTAATCATCAAGGTCTGTGTTTCTGTTCAGGTATAATTCCAACACTGTCATGCTCCGGGGTACTAAGAGTTGTGTGACACATTAGAAAGAAAAATACAAAACTAGGTTTGATTTATAAATCTGTGGATATCTGTGGCCTGAGTGGACTTGAGCAAGTCACTTAACCACCTGAAGTGTTTTATTTTTAATTAATAAACTACTTTTTTAGAGCAGTTGTCGGTTCATAGTGAAACTGAGTGGAAAGTACAGAGTTCCCAAATATCCCCATTACCACACATGCACAACACCCCCCGCTATGGACATCTCACAGAGCAGCGGTGCCTTTATTACAAACCATGAACCTACAGGGACCCATTGTTCTTACCATAAAGTCCATAGTTTACATTGGAGTTCACTCTTGTATACCAACTATTTTTTTTATTCTTTAAAAATAAAATAAAATCTAGTGAACAAACCATTTTAAAGATTAATGACAGTGTATATGAAATTTCTGCCTCCAAGTAATTTCATAGTAAATAATAACCATGAAGATGATGATAAATTACAATTTTGTCAAAGAGTTACATACAGCATATCTCACAAGTTTTAAACTTGGGAGTCTTAATTATATATTTAATACATATGCTAATATTGGACTGCTATGGCAATCCTGGAAACTGAGTTATCAACTCAGATTTCTTCCATGGCTCTGAAATTCAAGGTTCCAAGCAGAATGAACACAGAATGGTCTGTGACTTTCAAAAGCATGTTTGAACGGCAAAGATATCCATGCTAAAATCATGGCAAAACGGATTGAACAACATGGCTATTTTAGTTGAGGTTACACAGTAATAATGAGGTGCCAAAAGAGAGTCAGAGGCATGAACCCCTGTCAGGAGCAAAATATAATATAGTGAGAAATGGGAAACTGGAAGATACTGAGCCACAGGAGCAGCACTTCATAGTGTTAAGGTAGAAAAAGTTTTAGAATAATTGGAAAGGACCGGAGGGGTTAGAGAGTGAGTTCTGGTCCCACAAACATGGACCAGGCTATACTCTAGAGCAGTTCTGCTGGTATGAAAGAGACCACATGTTAGCAAGTTTTGACAGAAAGCCAAAGCAGGAAATTAAAAACCTTACACAACCAAAACCCAGCGAAAGGCTTGACTCATGGGTGGTTGACAATCCAGGGTCTGTGATGTGGAAGACCTCATTTTGATATAGTTTTCCAAATTCTTTTATGCTTATTGTCTTATTTAAACCAAACAAATATCTTGTTGGAAAAGGCTTACAGACTCATAATCATTTCTAGTTTGTAAATGAGGAAAATAAGTCTTGTGGAGGTTGCGTACCCTTTTCCAGTCACCCAGATGATAAGTGGTAGAATTGAGATTACAAACATGCTTTACAAAAATTTATGGGGCGTGCAGGTGGCTCAGTCAGTTAAGTGTCTGACTCTTGTTTTTGGCTCAGGTCATGATCTCAAGGTAGCGAAATTGAGCCCCTTCTCAGGCTCTGCACCAGTGCAGAGTCTGCTTGAGATTCTCTTTCTCCCTCTGCCCCTCTGCCCATTCTAAAAGCTAATAAATAAATCTTTGTAAAAAATTTTAGAAATAAAAAATAAAAGTAAAATTTTAACAACACTGATGGTTATGTTTTCTTATTTACCCAGCGTTTTCAGTTCTCCTATTTTATTGATTTTTCACAATAACCTGGTGAAGTTGGCAAGAATGAAAGAGTTCTGACAAACCACTAGGAGAGCCTATATTTCAATCAAATATGTAAAAAAAATGCAATTTATTTAACAATTACCACTTATGCAAGCCCAAACCTGTTAGCATATCTAAATATTATCTAAACAGTTTCTAAATATATCCAAATAATTTCTGACTAGATTTTATGATTAGGTGTGTAATAACTATTTTGTTGTTACACACGTACACACACACATATATATTCTTAAAGATTTTATTTATTCATTTGACGGGGGGGTGGGGAGCATAAGCAGGGGGAGCGGCAGGCAGAGAGAGAGAGAGAAGGCTCTCTCCCTGCTCTGCTGGGAGCCTGATATGGGCCTAGATCCCAGGACCCTGGGATCATGATCTGAGCCAAAGGCAGATGCTTAACCAACTGAGCCACCCAGATGCCCACATATATTTGTTTTTTAAAAGCAGATTATATTCTTAATTTTATGTATCTTTAAGATGATTAAGACTGTACATTTCACCTACAAGGCAATACCAATGCAAATGTAAAACCAATGCAATGAAATACAATGCCTTAGAAGGTGAGGGTATGGGCACGAAGTTAAAAGAAACACCCCTCAAAATTATGGGCTTTTTCTTTTTAAGTATTATGCTTAAGATATCACCAAAATAATTGGTGGAATAACATAATTGGTGGAATAAACAGAATGAGGGTGCTTACCATTTAGATACTATCAAAATGTTAGTCCTTGCTATAAAAAAGGTTACAGGACATTTAGATTGCTTTTTTGTTTTTTGTTTGTTTTTTGGGGTGTGTGTGTGTGTGTGTGTTTTTGCCTGTGTTCCGATATCTAGAAGATGCAAAATTGTCTTAATTAATTAATTAAAAGTTAAAAGCAATATACCCAGTTTCTTCTGCCATGTTTTTAAAGGTATAATATTGAGAAATTAGCTCTAAATTTTCGTAATTAAAAAATATATATATCCATGAGCTGTCCTTCCCATATGAATTTCTTTTCTGAGGCCCATATGGTCTTTTGCTTCCAACTCATGGCTTCAAAATTTAATCACACGTTGACTCTTTGGAAACACACAAGTGATTATCTTGGAAATGAGACCGAATATATTTGGTTTTGTTTTTGAAACAAGAAGCTGACTCTCGGTAATCTCCACTGCTGTTATTTAGGCTGGGCATCTGTGGTGTGTTGGGCACTCAATCATTTTCAATTAAATGTTCCTATGTCTTGCAAAAGTCCCATAAGAGCTTACAGAACCACGATTATAGATCCATAGAGGAAATGTACTTCTTGAACATTTCTAGGTAAGCAGTTTTCTTACAACAAAAAGCCAATTTTTTTGAGAGATTATGTAAATGTTCAGTGGGAAACTCTAACACAAAAATGTCTCAGTATGCTTAAGACACCATTGTGGAATGATGCTGTCTTATATGTTGATGAGATTTTTCAAGATGTGGACTTTTGAACACAGGGGTTTAAAAATCTGTGTTTTTTAAAATGTATTATGAGATTACATCCTGGCATTTTACTCTTTATTTAAAGATATATAAATATTGCATGCATGTTTATATAAAAACAAGTCATCAAAATGGTAATTGTAGGAAAATTGCAGAAACAAAAATCACTTAACATTAAAAAAATCTGAAATATTATACCTCATCCTAATTAAAGAAAATATTAACCCTTTGCTCAACAAGTGCCATTCAACAAGATTTGTCTTTTATCCTTGAAATTTTTTTCTGTGATATGTGTCATAATGTTAGAGCTAATATCCATCCCTCTGGTGGTCACCAGTCAGCTGAGAAGTAGATTATTCTGTGCCTGTGTTAAATATTTTGACTATGACTTATGTATAATATATGAAGGAAACAAAATGTGGAAACTAAAATTAATTCAGAATCACTATATATATATATATATATATATATATATATATATAAAATATACCTACTTTAGAGACTATAGGCCAAAGACTGTTAGAGTAACGAGGGCATTTTTGAGACAACAAATCCAAGAACACATAAAAATATCAGCCTTCTCCTTTTGAGGGAAATGTAGAATAATAAATATCTTTCTCCTTTGAAAAGAAAAAGTCATTCCATAAAAGATACTAAGAAGCAATCTATATGTACTTTTTATGAACCAAATTCAATACAAGAAATGTTCTTAATATGTAACAATAAGTTAAATTCTAAATTAATGCCAAATTGTCATAATCAAATAGAATTTCTATATGCTAATTAGTTCTCAGGTTTTCATTAAGTTTTGGTTTTATAAAATCTATCTTCTGTAAAAATAAGTGCTCACACACATATGTGATTTGTATGGCAAAACTCTTTTATTTATTTATCTAATTGAAGCATAGTTGACAGACATTATGTTATTTTAAGCTGTACAACATAGTGATTGGACATTTATATACATTATTAAATGCTCACCACAGAAAGTGTACTTACCATCTATCACCATACAAAGTTATTATGATATTATTGACTGTACTTCCTATACCATACTTTACATTCCATTACTGTTTTACTTTATAACTGGAAATTTGTTATCTCTTAATCCCCTTCACCTATTTTGCCATCCCCCCACACCTTTCCCCTCTGGCAACCACCAATTTGTTTTCTCTATTTATGAGTCTGTTTCTGTTTTGTTTGTTTTTTCTGGATTTTGGATTTCACATATAAGCAGAAACATACAATATTTGTCTTTTTCTGTCTTGTTTCACTTAGCATAATGCCCTCTGGGTCCATCCATGTTGTTGCAAATGGCAAGATTTCCTCCTTTTTATGGCTGAGTAATACTCAAGTGTGTGTATGTATGTATATCTTCTTTATCCAGTCATCATCTATTGATAGATGTTTAGGTTGTTTCATGTCTTGGCTATTGTAAACAATGCTGCAATTAATATAGGGGCACATATATCTTTTTGAATTAGTGTGTTGTTTGTTTGTTTGGTTTTTTCCCTTCAGGTAAATACCCAGAAGTGGAATTGCTGGGTCGTATTGTATTTCTATTTTTTATTTTTTGAGGAACTTCCATACTATTTTCCATAGTGCCTACACCAATTTACATTCCCATCAACAGTGCACGAGGGTTCCTTTTTCACCACATTACTGCCAACACTTGTTATTTCTTGTCTTTTTGATAAAAGTCACTGTAACAGGTGTGAAATGATACCTCACTGTGGTTTTGATCTGGATTTCCATGATGATTAGTGATTTGAACACTTTTTCATGTATTTATTGGCCATCTGGATGTCTTCTTTGGAGAAAATGTTTATTAGTTCCACTGCCCATTTTTAATGTTTGATTTGGTGTTGAATTTAAGAGTTCGTCATGTATTTTGGATATTAATCCATTATCAGATGTAACATTTGCAAATATCTTCTCCCATTTAGTAGGTTGCCTTTTTGTTTTAATGGCTTCCTTTGCTGTACACAGAAGCTTTTTAGTTTGAAGTAGACCCAATAGTTTATTTTTTGCTTTTGTTTCCCCATGCCTGAGGAGACAGATCATATATATCTAAAATACAGTGCTAAGACCAGTGTCCAAGAGTTTGCTACCTGTTTTCTTTTAGTTTTATGGCTTCAGGTCTTTCATTTAGGTAGATATTTAATCTATTTTGAGTTTATTTTTGTATGTGGTAGAAGAAAGTAATCCAGTTTCATTCTTTTGCATGTAGCTGTCCAGTTTTCCCAACACCACTTATTAAGAGACTACATTTTCCCTATTGGGTATTCTTGCTTCCTTTGTCATAGATTAACTGACCACGTAAGGGTTTATTTCTAGGCTTCTTATTCTGTTCCATTGATCTGTGTGTCTGTTTTTATGCCAGTACCATACTGTTTTATTATATTTTTGTAGGATAGTTTCAAATCTGAGAATGTGATGCCTCCAGTCTGTTCTTTGTCAAGATTGCTTTGGATAATTGTTTTTGTTTGTTTGTTTTTTGTGGTTCCACACAAATTTTAGGATTATTTATTCTAATTCTGTGAAAATTGCTATTGGTATTTTGATTAGGACTATAGTGAATCTGTAGATTACTTTGGGTAATATGGACATTTTAACAGTATTAGTTCTTTCAATCCATGAGCATGGACTATCTTTCCATTTATTTGTATCATCTTCAATTTCTTTTATCAGTGTCTTAAGGTTTTCACAGTATAGGTCTTTTACCTCTTTAGTTAAACTTATACTTAGGTTTCTTATTCTTTTTGATGCAATTATAAATGGGATTGTTTTCTTAATTCATATTTCTGTTAGTTCATTATTGGTGTATATAAATGCCACAGATTTATGCATAATAATTTTGTATCCTGCAACTTTACTGAATTCACTTATTAGTTCTAATAGTTTTTTGGTGGACTCTTTAGGGTTTTCTATATATAGTATCATGTCATCTGCTAAGTAAAACTAAGAAAATTCTTACTCCTCTGAAAGCCATATACTCAAACAATCTAAAGACATTGTCTTGCATTACACAGGTTTTTACAATGTGGAGTGTATATTGATTCACTTTTTCAGATATAACCTCAATTATACAGAAGCCCCTAAACTTCAAAGTTTGAAAAAATTTAAATGGGAAACAATGTCTCAAATTGTATAAAATATGAACATTTACATTGGTCTCTAATTGGAATTGGAAGAATCTGCCAGTAATTACTGATGGCTTTACAGCCCAACTCTTGCAAATTCAGAGTACCAGAAATATTTGGGATGCTTCAAGCAAACGAGAAAGAAGAGAGAATCAAAATAAAAATAGGAGAAAAGAACAGCAACCATTGTGACTTGTGACAAGCAGATGTCTCTGAAATGGTGTTCTGTGATGAACTTCATCACTAGCACTCAAGATTGCAAGTACAGGGATGAACACAGTGAGCAAGAGTCTTGTCTCACGGGATCCAGTAAGTATGAATCTCGCAGACAAAAGAGAGTGAGCAAAGCGATAGACTTTTATTAAGCAAGAATACAAAAAAAGCTCTCAGGATTGACAGGGATCCTGACCAGGTTGCCAATTAAAGCTTTTTATCTCTGGCCTTTTATTAGGACTTTACGAGGGAACTTGCCGGTGGTTAGGTCAGTGGTCTGGAACCATATATGACACGTATACATTGTATGTGAGTCTTTGTTTCTTGTGAGATCTGTGATCTGCGGATATGTAGATATGTAGGTTTGGTTAATCTTTATAGTTAACTTCTCCTTTGAGGCCTGATCATTTTTTGTGTGCGGATATTTTCTATTTTCTGTGGTTACAGTGTAATTATTAGAAAAACATTTTAGCCCTTAACAGTTGGGACGGGGGTTCTGATATTTCTTCCTTACCTCTATTTTTGTTCTGTTCCAGTGTCTATGTACCTGAAATTCCCTCAGAGCCTAGTTGGGGCCCCTATTCTTTCCCTACCTAAAGTCTCATCCTTTCCGTATTCAAAGTGACCATATAAAAGCAAGATTAAAAATATAATAGCTTTGCAGCACAAGGACAAAAAGACCTAAGGGCCATAGGAACTCTAACTGTGGGTCAGAGTTTTTCAAATGCTGGCTGTGGCTAATTAATGAGTCATAAGATCAATTAGCAAATTATTTTTAAAAGCCAAGAATAAAATAGAAAATAATAGAATTGGAAAGGAAAAGAATAGAGAAGTATAGAAGAAAAAATTAAGAAAATGTCACAGAGCACTACAAAGAGCAAGCTTTTATTTCCTGTATGGGTTTGTGCATTGTGTAGTGTTATAAAATGTGTTTTTCTATAGATCACACCTCAAAAGGTTTGAAAATCATTGCATTAATACCAACTGTGGTGACGCCGAAGTCTTAATCACTTCAGTCCCTCTAAAGCCATCAGTATGTAAAAATATATGTTCAGACTGAGGAGATCTGAGCTCCAAAAAATAGGCAAATGCTGCTAAGAATGTTATGTTAAATAATGCAGATAAGTTTGATCTTTTGAGAAGGGTTTCATTCAAATGATCAAAATATACTTTCAAATGTTTAAGTCTTAAATTTCAATTATCTTCAGCATTGACTTATATGGAGCATTTAATTTCCCAGCTACCAGATAAATGATGTGCATTTTACTCTTAATTTTCTAAGACCATTGGTTTTAGTACCAGAAAACAAATAGGTCATGGAGCAGAAGCAGTACTATGGTAGTGACACAGTGTTTAACATAAATATTCATGATTATTCCAACTTATAAGGTTAATTAGCATTATTTTATAGTAGTATAAGTAATGGATTATAAAGTAACTCCTATATGGGATATAGGAGCACATAATAATAACATGCCCTTGAACTTAATGGTTTTCAGGCATCCGATTGATTAAGATGCTTATAGATTCATTTTATATGGCATCAAGTTGCCTTATAATGTACATAGATTGATAAAGTGGCAGATTCTGAAAAATTTAGACTCAGAAGTTCTTGATTTGAAGAAAAGTGAAAATGTTCCAAAGTCTAGCTTAGTCAAAGGAAGTTTTCAGAAGTGACTAAGTTTCAAATAAGTTGAAAAAAATATTTTCTTTATCATGATCATTTTTAAATATATCATAGAAATTACTGCTTAGATGAGGGAATGGATGTTTACTCAAGATTTCTTTTTTTTTTTTTAAAGATTTTATTTATTTATTTGACAGAGAGAGAGACAGCCAGCGAGAGAGGGAACACAAGCAGGGGGAGTGGGAGAGGAAGAAGCAGGCTCATAGCAGAGGAGCCTGATGTGGGGCTCGATCCCATAATGCTGGGATCACGCCCTGAGCCGGAGGCAGACGCTTAACCGCTGCGCCACCCAGGCGCCCCTACTCAAGATTTCTTGACCTTTTAACCAGGAATTAATATTTTTTATTTACCAAAGTAAAGAAAAGTTAAGTATAAATAAGCCATGGGTAATTGTTTTGCTTATGCACAAAGCCCTTGAGGGATTATCTTAAGCATTTGTCACAATCTTGAATATTTTTTCCTTCAGTGCTAAAATCTGTCACTCCTTCAGGATCATAGCAATCTTATCTCTTCTAGGGATAATCTTATTTGTTGTGCCATAAATTGGCTGAAATTATAGTTTGCAGTATGACTACATTGTTTCTCAAAATTGTTAAAATAATCATCAATGAATACTATCTTTTCAGTAAAAACTCATCCAGGATTTCACAGGCACTCTCAAAAAGGCCATTATTTTCAAGCCTTCTAAAGAGCACTTACCTCTTGCATATAGGTTATTTTCTGTTTCAACTACAAGCTTCTAAACTTGGAGGCAAGAAGTGCCTTAAAAAAACAGAATCAAGTAGCATATGCTCAGATTAATCAGGATAAAAGAAGTCCTTTTCTTATTTGCTATTTAGGTTTTAAATCTAATGATGAACTTAATACTGTTGTTATTGTCCCATCTAAATCTAATCTTCAATGTAATGAGACTTCTACTTGACACCACACTAGTGTAGTAGTTGTTTTCAGGAGTTCACATGAGTGAGTAGATAGATTCAAAATCAGAGTGTCAACTTACAATTAATGGAATAAGTAGGCTTGAATTTTCCACTTCAAACTGACTTCATTTATTACCACATTAAACACCTTTGACCCTATTAGACAGAAGTACTTATGGTGATATTTGAGTTAGGGGCTTTCACTGTTGAGCCTTTAAATAGGAATCATTGAGATTCTCAAATTGCACGTACAAAGAAAATGGCAACAACACAGTGCATTGCTTTACATGAAAAGAATTGTGCAGGTATGGGAAATATCATATCTATGCTGAGCAAAGACTAACCTCTAAAAACTATTATGATAAAGCACATGATTGGAGAGTATGTTCTGAAACCACTGAACACAAAAGGGCATGGGGACCAGTGAGGAAAAAAGGCTAAAGAACCATTCTGTTCTTTTTCTTTCTCATAGAAAACACACAAAGACATACCTATTAAATGAGTCAGTACAAATAACTGCAACAAGCTAGAAATACAAGGGGAAATTACATGTTTGAAAGGGAAATGGTTTAAGAATTCCTTCATCTGGGTGATTTCTTTAAGCCTCTCCTTTTTTTTCTCTTCACTTACTGTACTATTTTAGCCTTAGATCTTTGAAATGTTAGGGCAAAGCCAACTTAACAAATGATGATACTAACTGTATCAATATATAAATTTTGCAAAAATTTGTGTTGTAAATATTGTGTTAAAGAGTTTTAGAAGCCAGAAGTGTATAGATCTAATCATATGTTCTAAATAATGTTTATAATGATGCATGAGACATACTTCCACTGATCAGAAAAATAAACAAACTTACAAAATTTTTAAATACATGAAATATTCAAAGACATAGTAATAATATTTACTTTGGCTTTAAAATTGTTTTTCTTTCTCAAAAAAATAAAGTTGTTTTTCTCATTGCTCTTCATGCTTATTCTTGCATGATGACTTCAAGAACAGTGTTTAAACTAATAAACCATTTATCCTCTCCTCATTTTTTTCTTCACCATGTTTTGATGTTCTGATAAAGACAAAGAGAAGACAGAAAAGTTGTGTTCATCAGGGCTGGGAATTAACCAGATAAGTACAATGGATGGGAAAAAGAAAAAGGAAATCTTGATTGCATTTAAGACTGGTTAAAGAGGGGTGAGTGGGTGGCTCAATTGGTTAAGCGTCCACCCCTTGAGTTTGGCTCAGGTCATGATCTTGCAGTTGTGGGATTGAGCCCCGCATCAGGCTCTGTGCTCAGTGTGAAGTCTGCTTCAGATTCTCTGTCCTTCTCCCTCTCACTCATACTCTCTCTCTTTCTCTGAAATAAATTAAATTAAATTAAATTAAATTAAATTAAATTAAATTATTAAATTAAATAAGACTTGTTAAAGTGAGAACTAAAGGTAGAGGGGAATTGAAGAATAAAAGTAAATGGTGGATTTATTAGTTAGGATTGGAAGATTTGATGCATAATAGAACAGTGTACTGAGAAGGTGGGAGGTTATGATTCAAAAAATCAAAATTTTTCAGCTTTATAGTAGTGAGGAAATGATGGTGACAAAGTTTGGTGTGTGATCATGAGTGAGGGGAGACCAACAAAATAATTACCGAATATGAGGGAATAATGGAACTGAGAGGTCAAGGTATTGGGTGGGTTAGAAATGTAAATGTTTAAGTCAGTGGATTTTTGAAGAGATTCTTTCTTATTCATTTGACATTATTCTCTTTTGTCTTCTCTCAGACCTCTTGGACTTCATTCTCTCTCTTTTCTCATCCCTTAAATGAAAATATTCCATAATATTCAGTAATCTATCCTTTTGTTTTCCTTCTGGAGCTTGGACACTTGCTTGACTCCAATATCTCTCTAAAAGTTCTGCCCTCAGCCCTGACTTCTAATTTCTAGTTTTCTTATTACTGAATAAAGATGTATTCCTTGATCTTGTTCTAGCCCTTGAACTTAGCATGTCGCAAAGTAAAATCATCAACTTTCCCTATCTACTATCTCTCAATTTTTTAAATTGTGATTTGTATTTTGTTTATACATTTATTTGTTTGTTTGGTTGGTTGGTTGGTGGTACGTTGGTTTTGCATTGTTATTTTTTCTTATTTAGGACTGAGATTGTTCCTATTATATAGACTGGGCAGCATAATGAGAGTAGCCTCTCTCTCTTCATTAACATCATATATTTTCTGGCTCCAAAAATTATATTTACTTTCCCAAGAGCTATTCTATTATCTTCTTTTGTTCTCTACTTTCCTTTATTATTCCAACTTTATGTAGGACCTGGCTTTCTTTCTTAAGAACTCTACGGATGATCTCTTTATTGAACTTTCTTCTTCAGATATTTCACATTGCTATAAAGGAGACTCGGAACAGGAATACTCACTTCTTAAAAGACCTAGCAAAGTATATTTGTTTTTCCTCAAAGCCTGGAACCCAAGACCAGGCTTGAGTTCCAGGCTCAAAAATGTACACTTTTTTTAAATTTTTGTTTTCTGGGTTTTTTTTCCTCATGTCTGTACCCCAAACCTTTCCATTTCTTTGCTTTTGTTCACAGTTGTCTTTATGACCAGAATGTTCCATACCACATTTCATTCTGTCCTCCATATAAATTATGTCATCATTCTTTAGTCTAACACTAAAATAATACTTTTCATCTTCAGTTTTTTGTCTTATAAATTCTGTCTTGGACTAAATTCCTTATGAGCGTATTTGGTCCTGTTAGAAATTACATCCTGGCTTTTGTTTTTATTACTCCCAACTCAGTTATCCTCTTAAGAGTTATTAACATTGCCCTTTCATAATTTATTATCTTAGCTAATCACAATATCACCTGTCATTAATGCCGTTCTCTTTTCTTGGTACTTGTTGTATTTAAATTCCTCTTTTCAACAATATGGCTTCCTGAGGGCAAGCATCGTACGCAGGGTTCTGATTTCTCTTGAGTTGGCATCGTCCATTTCTACCACTTAAAATCCTACCACAATTAAAGATACCAATCAAGAGTTACATCTTTTGTAAAGCCTGTTCTAATGTCCCTAATATAGGTATGGTGAATCTTTATGTTTTATAACTTATTTATGCCACTTACCATGCCCTGCAAATGTTATGGTTGATGACATATACATTATATAAGCTACAAAAATGTAATATCACAGAGATAAGATGTTTATTTTCTTCATATCCTTCGTAATTTCTGGTTTAAAAACTTGCACACATTTGTTTATTGATAGTTGTTAGATAATAATTGTATAAACTTATGAAGTACCTAGTCAAGAGTACATAGCATACTTTAACAAACAATAACAAAACTCTTCATTGAACTCTTATCTGTCTTAAGATTACAAGTGTAAAGTAGAACATTTTATGTTAATTAAACTCATTGAAACTCATTGAGGACTCCTATAAATGTTTCTCAAGTTTTGTTTTCCTTTGAGCAAAACTATATCTATAAAGACAGACACACAAATGTTTCATTGACTATGTTTTAAAATAAACTTCAACTGTGATAAGTAAAACATTCAAAGTTAACTTGGATAATAGTAAAAGTTTCTTGATGTCTTAAGAATTGCTTCCATAAAAAGTATGAAATCCATATTACAAATAAAACGAAAGAAAATTTCATCACAATTAAGTTGCATAAGAATCAAATTTGAGGGAAAATCGCAGCTTGATGAACTCTCCAAGGTCCTAGATCAACATTTTATAAAAATTAAGAATTTGATTTGAAATATATTTAGAAACCTATTTTCAGAAACCTCTCATTTGATCCTCAATAACAAAATAACCTTCTGTGTATCTTTATATTTGAAGTGGTCAATGTAATAAGTAGCTCCACAAGTAATCTCTATATTTTCCTGTGTAGCAGCCACATCCTTTGCTTCCAACAGAGACTCCTTACAAAATTATATTTTGAATCGGTTGCATTGCTTTAAGAAAGACTGCTCCTTGAACTTGCTTTGTATTTACATTTTAGATTATAAGAAAAGAAGCCAACAATACCGGCTTCTAATTTTTTTTTCCTCTTTTTTTTTTCTTCTACCTCACTTGGTTGTCAATGGTTGGGCCGTGGCTTATGGATGCAATTTCAGTCCACCCAATGAAGAATGGCCGAGGCTATATTCTCTCAGAATCCTTCTTCCCAGAACCCAGTAAATTTTTAAAATTTTCTGCTTGACTTAATGTCAAACTCACTTGTCAATTTGAATTTAATTTCTCTCCTGCTTTCCTAAAAATTTGATAACATTAACACAGTTTTATACAGAGACTCTTCAGTATAATTTCTTCAGTATAATTCTGCTTAAAGCAGAAAAATGGATCGAGATGTTTATGTAACTTCTACCACCTTCTTCCACTGTAGAGTAAAACCATCACAGGAAATAGAAGAGCATTGGGTTTAAAAATCTCCCTAGTATTAAATCTTCAATCACATCTATCACCTGGGAATTTCTAAACTGAAATAAAGGCAGTCACCATATTCATGTGCCATACAATTATAAATACATAAGGCACCAAGTCATTAACTGTAAGTTCCTGCTTTGTCTTGTATGAAAGAAATGTAAGATACATATATTTGCAAGTTTCTTTCTTTTTTCCTTTGAGCCAGAACAAGGTGTTTACTTGAATGTTATTATAGCAACTTATTATTTTTCTTTCATTTAGGAAAAATAAGTTTCATTTTCATAAGACTAATTTTAATGTTAGAGCCCCACATGTACTGTGCTTATGAAGGAAAAGGCACTTCAGAACTCCAAGGGGATGTAGCCGTTTGGGAAAAGGAAGATACTGGAGAGTGCATCCATTCCAAAGTTTGGAAGACCTTTTACTCCTGTTTACTTCTGCAAGAACACCAGACCTCTTTTTTAGGAGATTTGCATTATGACACTTACTTTTCCATAACTGAACTGCTTATTCTTTATTCCTTTTTTCAAGCATGAGCCTAAAAGAGAATGAGAGATTCGAAGACAAAGCAAGGTTCCATTGCCACACCTAGGGAGTAAGGATCCCATATATAGTTGGAAGGATTAGAGGGACTATTCCTATGGTATAACTTTACAGAACAAGTGCCCCAAAGACCAAACAAAGAGTTTCAGTGGAAATGAGTAATCAGGTTTGTATCCAGCTCGAGATATTAAATAGACTGCTAGCCTGAGGGAATTGCGGCAATTCCTTCTAACATTAATTTATAAATAAGGAGTTATTAAAGATATCAGAGAATCTCTCATTAGATATATAGAAAACAAAATACTAAGTTAATAAAAATTTTTCTAAAAATCTGTTAAAAACTCCACCAAGACCTTAGAATACAAGAGAATAAATGTACAAACTTGTTTGGTTTCTTCTTTCACTTTTATTTTTTATTGTTGTTTTCTGTCATCCTATGAAGAAATAGCTGCAAAATGTCATTAGGTGCATAAGAAAAAAAAATCTTTTTAGCCCTATAGATTTGGTAGACAGAAACATAAATCAAATGTTATCTCATACGGAAGATTTCCAAATTCTAATTATCTGGGCTCCTAAAGGGGAAACTGGATTGACTATATTAATGTCCTCACTATGGAGTTATATAGTGTTATCTCATGCCTGATGCTGTATCAGTGTCCTGTTACTCCTGGTGTCTAGCTTCTACTCTTTTTCAGCCTTATCACATAGAAACTATAGACTGGAACCACTTTTTAAATGATCTCCTTTGGTTGCCTGAACAGCAGGGAAGATTGTTATTCATTTGTAGCAAGAAACTCAATCATTTCTGGGTTCCAATTAGAGAAAGCCTGGGGGCCCTCTTTATTAAGATGAAACACAAATTGTATCAAGACTTGCTAAACCACTTAATATTTTTATGGTGATATTAAGAAGCTTGAACATTTTAAGTACTAATTGGAATATGTGTAGGGTATTTTTAATCGATGTATAAACTCTAACCTCCATTTCATTAAAATTGTGCCTTATGGTGCTAACTTTTCTTGCCACCTTGAAGATTTACCATACAAAGTAGGATCAAGAATCCTGCGATGTTCAGTATCAGCAGTGACTTACACTGCTATAATCTCTTCTTACCCATTTCTGCAGGTGTTTTTTTCATTATTTCCTAAAAAAGAGAATTATTTTTTTAGAAAACATTTTTTTTAAATACAGACTGGCAACTTAAATAATTTATCTAGATATTTAACTTCATTTCTGTATGCACAATTTAAAAATACTTATCTAAATTTACTTATATGATTACAGAGCCATATACTTTAAGATGTGACTGAAATCTTATGAACACAAGCAGAGAAAAGTTATGACAGTTTGGATTGGGGGGTTATAATTTTGAGAGTATGGAAATGCATAGATATATACATATAGTTATATCTCTGTTTAAAAATTCTGACATACATTAAGAAAATATTGCCTCTTAATAAAATACTTCTGTTGAGTAGTATTTTAAGGATGAATCTTTTAAAATTCAAGTTATCCTTAATATAACTGTTATTTTAATGTTGGTCTTATGTGGCTTCTTAGAAAGGACACACATTCTAATATTTCAATTATATGCAGCAAGTCATTGTTTTGCCTCTTCAACGGATATTAAGGATGTGCAAGGTTCAAAATTATCCAGGCTATCAGTTCTAACATAAGAATTAGTAAATTCGAAGAGCAGTTAGCTGATGTAGGGTACATGAAGCAAGTTGAGGAATGTTTATGGTTTATATTTTATTGAAGATATTATGAGAGAGTGAGTTGTCTATATAATTGGATGATATAAATTTTTATATTTTCCAATAGTTTTGGATAACTAGTCTTTATTTCTTTTTCCCCCATAAAATACCCTTCCAGAAGTTTCATGGGTACAGCCCTGATTGTCTTCTCTTTGTTCTCTCCCCAAGTGTTTTACTACTTAAACTAAATGATTCTTTCATCACATTACTGATCTGCTTGTTTTGAAACTATTTCCTGTTTTTTTTTATTATTTGGTTCCCAACTTTAATCACTTCTCCAAATTTTTTTCAGGAAAACATATATTCTCTGAATTAGAAGAGCTGTCATAATCATAGGCATCATTTACCAAGATAATGTCCTCATTGTCTTTACAATAACAAAATGGAAATGAAATGTTTCCCCCAAAATCAACAAATAATTAAAGCTGTTTCAAAAATAATTTCTAACATGATAAAATCAAGTTCAAATAGAACATTTGACAAAAAGAACTAGGAAAATATTCATCATGTTAGCAAGCAAGAGGTAGTGGACAAAGCATTAGCTGCAGTGTGAGACCAGGGTTTGGATGCGTCTCTGATGGTCAACATTCTTACATGCATTAAACTTTTAAAAAGTATAACAGAAGTATTCTTGTGAGAAGTATATAAAATATTAGTAACATATCTGGGATAACCACCATTATCAACCCATAGTGGTAGGTATTATTATTTCTATAATTTATAATTACAAAAGTATGTAAAATATTTGAAGACAGATGTCCATGGTTCATTTATCCTTTCTTCCCTACAAACAGGTTTGGAGATGGAAATTCTTTGCAAGAATTTAATTAAAAGAGAACTATGTTTCTATAAGTTCATGAAACTTTTTTTTTTTTTAGATTTCACATACAAGTGTGATCATACAGTATTTATCTTTCTCTGTCTCACTGTTTCACTTAGCCTAATGCCCTCAGGGTCCACCCATGTTGTCTCAAATATCAGGGTTTCCTTTTTTCAATGGCTGAATAATATTCCATTATGTGGGAATATATTTTCTTTATCCATTCATCCATTGATGGACACCCAAGTTCTTTCCATGTGTTAGCTATTATAAACAATGCTGCAGTGAATATAGGATTCAGATATCTTTTTGAGATAGTGATTTTGTTTCCTTTGGATATTTACCCAAAAATAGAATTGCTGGATCAAGTGGTAGTTCTATTTTTAATATTCTGAGGAACCGCTATACTATTTTCCATACTGGATGCACCAATTTGTATTTCCACCAATAGTGTGGAAGTGTTCCCTTTTCTCCACATCTTCCCTAACATTTGTTATTTCTAGACTTTTTGATGATAGGCATTCTAACAGGTATGATGAGGTGATATCATATTATGGTTTTGATTTGCGTTTATCCAATGATGAGTGATGTTGAACATTTTTTCATGTAATTGTTAGTCACTTGCATGTCTTCTTTAGAATTTATTCAATTCCACTGCAGATTTTAATTCGGTCATTTTTTGCCACTCAGTTGTACAAGTTCTTTATGTATTTTGGATATTTGCCCATTTAGCAGATATAAGATTTGAAAATATTTTCCACCTATTCTTTAAATTGACTTTTCATTTTGTTAATGGTTTCCATTATGTGAAGAAGCTTTTTAAATTTATTTCTATTTTATTTTATTTTATTTTTATTTTGTTTATTTTTTCATAATTTCATTTTTTGAAGTTTTTATTTAAATTCTAGTTACTTAACATTCAGTGTTATATTAGTTTCAGGCGTACAGTATAGTGATTCAACACTATCATACAGTACCCAGTGCTCATCACAGCAAGTGCTCTCCTTACTCCCCATTGCCTATTTCACCTGTCCCCCTACCCACCTCCCCTTTAGTAACTATCAATTTATTCTCTGTAGTTGAGTCTGTTTCTTGATTTACTTCCCTCTCTCTTTTTCCCTTTGTTCATTTGTTTTGTTTCTTAAATTCCAGAAATAAGTGAAATCATATGGTATTTTCTTCGTCTGACTGAATTATTTGCTTAGCATAATACTCTCTAGCTCTATCCATGTCATTGCAAATGGCAAGATTTCATTCTTTTTTATGGCTGAGTCATATTCCATTATATATATATATATATATATATATATATATATATATATATATACACCACCTCTTCTTTATCCATTCATCAGTCAATGGACACTTGAGCTGTTTCCATAATTTGGCTATTGTAGATAATGCTGCTATAGACATCGGGATACATGTGCAGAAGCTTTTTAGTTTGACGTAGTCCCAATTGTTTATCTCTGTTTTTGTTGCTTTTGCTTTTGGTGTCACCCAAAAGATCATTGCCAATACCAATGTCAAGAAGATTTTTCCCTATTATTTTTTTTCCAGAAGTTTTAGTGTTTCAGGACTTAAATTCAAGCTTTAATCCATTTTGATTTGATTTTTGTGTAAGATAGAAATTCAGGATCCAGTTTCATTCTTTTTCATGTGGCTGTCTGGTGTTCCCAGCACTTATTGAAGAGACTATCATTTCTCCATTGTATATTCTTGCCACCTTTATCAAAAATTAATTGGCTATATATGTATTATTTCTGGGCCCTCTACTTTGTTCCATTGATCTATGTGTCTGTATTTATGCCAGTACCATACTGTTTTAATGACTATAGCTTTGTAATATAGTTTGAAATCAGGAAATGTGATGCCTTTAGCTTTTTTCTTCTTTCTCAAAATTTTTTTCCTATGCAGGGTTTTTCATGGGTCAATAAAAATTTTAGGATTGTTCTATTTCTGCTAAAAATGCCATTGCAATTTTGATAGGGATTACTTTGAATTGTAAATCTCTTTGTTAGTGTGGACACTTAATATTAATTGTTCCAATCAATGAGTATGTATGTGTGCTCTTTAATTTTTTTCATCAATGTCTTATAGTTTTTAGTGTATGGATTTTTCAGCTCCTTAAATTTTTCCTAAATATTTTATTCTTTTTGATGCAATTGTAAATGGGACTGTTTTCTTAATTTCTTTCTGATAGTTTATTGTTAATGTATAGTAAAATAATACAAATCATTTTGTATATTGATTTTGTATCCCAGAACTTTATTAAATTCATTTATTAGTTTTAATAGTTATTTGGTGAAGGCCTTAGGGTTTTCTTAATATCATGTCTTCTGCAAATACAGGCAGTTTTACTTCTTCCTTTCCAATTTGGATGCCTTTTATTTTTTTTTTTTCCTGTTTAATTCCTCTGGCTAAGACTTCCAAAATAATGTCAAATG
Source organism: Ursus arctos (assembly GCF_023065955.2). Lineage (NCBI taxonomy): Eukaryota > Metazoa > Chordata > Mammalia > Carnivora > Ursidae > Ursus > Ursus arctos. Next base: position 58,399,968 of record NW_026623056.1, on the reverse strand, counting down.
AAAGTATCCAGAAACAGGGATACAGTGGTGGGAGAAATGGGTGAATGTAGTCAAAAAGTACAAATTTCCACTTATAAGATAAATAAGTTCTGGGGATGTAATGTACAGCATGCTGAATATAATTAACAATATTGTGTTGCTTATTTGAATGTTGCTAAGAGAGTAGATCTTAAAAGTTTTCATCACAAGAGAAGATATAACCATGTGAGGTGATAGATCTTAACTAAAGCTATTGTGATACTTATTTTGCAATATATATATATATATATATATATATATATATATGTCAACTCATTCTGTTCTACACTACAGTGTTAGTTGTCAATTGTGTCTCGGTAAAACTAGGAGACTGAAAGAGAGAACTCCAAGGAAAAACCTGTAGGGGGTGAGAAAAGCAGGAAAGGTAAGGGAACAAAGCATCACAGGGTTTCAAGCAAAACTGTCACAGTGGTAGCCTCAAGTGCAAAGGGATAATTCCAAGTAGTTCTGGAAAAGGCTACTCCAGTAGTCCCAAATCACTCCGCAAGAAATAGCAGTACGAGCAATTAGCATCAGGATCAATGCCACAGGACTGCTATAATGACTCAACAAATTAGTTCCTTAATGCATGTCTGCTTAGTTAAACAGAATAGAATTACGTTATATTTGCCAGATCTCCTGAGTGAGAGCATGGCAGTTGTTTGGTAACTCTTAGAAGTTATCATATGGATATACACAAAATGATTGTTAAATATTTATAAATTGCTTGATTTATTTACTTCATATAATATGAAAGTTTTTCATTTTTCCTGTCTATGTGCATACTTAAATCCAATAGGCCAGAACCTGTTTTGTGGACAAAGGATGGTGGAGAATTGCCAGACCCTGACCGGATGGTTGTGAGTGGTAGGGAACTAAACATTCTTTTCCTGAACAAAACGGATAATGGTACATATCGATGTGAAGCCACAAACACCATTGGCCAAAGCAGCGCAGAGTATGTTCTCATTGTACACGGTGAGTGCTTTCTTGACATCATTACATGTGAAAAAAATAAATGACCTGAAAAACTTTAAATTTATCTTTAGAATAATAAAAAACATTTTTAGCAGGTTTTCTTTTTCTTTCAGAAGGACTTTTTATAAAAGATTCACAATTAATATGTTCCAAGTCAAACTAATAGAGTTACAACATACACTAAAAATAAAAATTATTTTTATAAAAGGTTTTCTTTATTACAAATATCTAAGTTTTGGTAGTGACTAGTAAATAATAATGATTTTCTTTAAATTTTGCAAATAAATGTTTTTAGTTATAAATCACAATCATGAAAGCTGTATTTACCTTGTTAGTTTTGGTTGCAATATCATAAAAATATACTTTATTATTGCTATAACTGGTTTCACAAAGAATGATAGCATGTTACTGAGATGCAGCAAAGATAGAGGTGTACAATATTAATAACTACATTAATTTCTTAAGAACAATGATTTGAAACAGTCACAGATATTTTTTCTTCACTGCACTAATCTTATAATTTGAGTATGTATAACAAAATGGCAAAAAGAAATAACAGTACCCAAGACTGAGATAATCTCTGTTTTTCCAAACCTCCAAAAGCCAGAATTGTTGCTCATGATACAGCTTTTATAAATTGTTAGAGATGAACTTTCATGAGATTGATAAATAATGCAATAAAAAAATTAGTCAAGTTTCTTTATTGCAAGACTTCTGAGAGTTTATTAAATATGTCAGGGTATATTGTGAATTTCCAAGAGAAATAAGCATTAGAGAATGTAAGATTTCCCTCATATTTCACCATGAAAACCTTTTCTAAGACTAGTATTGTGTTTACACAGTATTACAATATTCTGAATGAGTGCTGTATAAAACATGATGCTGTAATAAATCCAGTGTATCTTAAAAATTGTGAAGAAGAGTATATTTGATGTCTTTCCCATGAATCTAATTATAAAATATTATAAGAAGCATGAATTAGTTCTGCATCTTTCCAAAAAAGAATTGGGGGGGGGGGGTAAAAGTCTAATTCTTTGTGAAGAGATTTTATTTTAGGGAAAAATTTAATACAGTTTGTGCTTTTTCCTCAGGTATTTATTTTGTTATGATACAGGAAAAAATTGGAGAAAAAGAATATATTAAATCAATATACAATTTTCCTATTCTCAAATTACTTTAGTGTATGCAATCTCTCAATTCTTAATACCACTTTGCTGTTGAAGACAAGCGAAGGCTTGCAGTAAATAGACTGCCCACATATAAACTCCTTGAAGATAGAGTTGAGATTAATTTCTAGCATCCTATGAATTGTACAGATTACAACTTTTGGGAAAGATCAGCCTAATCCAATTAAATTCATAAATTGGAACTAAATGTGTTAAAGCCCTATAGACATTCCCTACCAGGCTTACTGCCAGGGAAAGTATAATTCACAAGGGTGGGTCAAGAAGATAAGTTAGATCTTTGAAGTAGGACTTGGAGTAGCTTTCAGTTCATGCTGACCTGTGTGTGTGGATCACGCAGTCATGGAAGTAAAGTCTGATTCACTCTGAGCTTTCTAAGTGTGTCTCACTAACAGTTGTGAGGAACCTGGGGGCATTTTGTATAGCATGTCACATTGTGTCCAAAGCAATGTGATATAAAAATATAAAGAATTAGAAGGGAAGTGATAGAAAAAAATAATATACTTTAAATGGAAAGTATGTCATTCTTTTTTTTTTTTTAAGTAATTCAAGTGGAGCAAATGCATATGTTTTCCCAGTGTTTGCAAGCTAGCCAAGAGCATGATTTCCTAAATAGCCAAGCTATCTTTAGGTATTTGGCAGTTGACATATTTCTAATAAATACTTCTCTAACCACTTTGTAAGAAGTCATTTTTGGCTTTGCTTTTTGAACTACAATTCATCAAAAGCACCCCATAGATTAATGTCATTCATGCTGCTAGATAAATGCTGTGAAGTTCAACAGTAGTTTACCTAGGATTATTGACACAAGTAATAAGAGGCTCTATGAAACAGTGAAACCATATTACACTGTGTTTAAAAAGGGCTCCAATTGGGTTCATTACAAAATAAAGGTTTTCTTTCCCCTTTGCACACAGGCTATAATGTTTCATTAGTCACTGGTTGTATAAATATAAAAAGCTACTCTCTTCTGTTAATGGTTTGGCTGTTTCAAAACCCTACTAAATGATGAAATTTGAGTGGCATTTCGATCTATAATGAATGCTGTATGCATTTCAGAATGGAGTGATAAGTGATCATTTGTGAGAACTTTACCCTTTTATCTTTTACACCAAGGTTGATTTTACATTAGCTGTGATAATTTAATATAGCTCTAGCACAGACGGGCCTTTCATGAGCTGAGACTGCGTCTTTGACTCTACCACAGTTGCCTACGTTCTATTGATTCTTAACTTGATGGAGGTCTGAGCACTTTCCTGTGAAATCGTCTGCTATCTAGATGCCATCCTAATGGTTAGATTTTATTCTTTGGGTGTCAGTGGAAGTACATTATTTAAATGTTATCACATTTAATTGTTAACAGCACTGACATTTTGTGTTGTGGACACTGGAGAGCTTTTCTCCCTCCTCCTAATTACACCTTTACAAATTTCAGCTTTAGAACTACAGATGGTAATTTGAAACTGCCAGTCTAAAATTCACCCTCAGTGAAAGGTCTAACAAAATTTAGCATACAAATACTTGTAGGATAAAATATTATACTTATGAAACATTTGTACTGTACAGGTTCCATCAGAAAAGAAAGTGGCATTTTTCATTAACAAGCTCAGCAATGGAAAAATTTATTTGTTGAATTGGTAGCCTTAGTTATATATACTATTAATTCGTGTGAACAGAATATTTTTTTAATTTAAATTCGATTAGCCAACATATAGTACATCATTAGATTCAGATATAGAGTTTGGTTATTCATTAGTTGCGTCTAACACCTGGTGCTCATCACATCGCATGCCCTCCTTAATACCCATCACCCAGTTACCCCATCTCCCCACCCACCTCCCCTCCAGCAACCTTCAGTTTGTTTCCTATATTTAAGAGTCTCTCATGATTTGTCTCCTGGTGTTTGTTTTTTGTGTTTTTTTTTTTGCTTCTGTATAAAAATATTGAAGTCATTCTCATATTTTCATTGCTATCATGCTATTTATTCATTTAGAAGAGCTGATTATTTCCATGTTAGTGGTGTTTAAACATACTATTCCATTGCTGTTTTACTATTTGGAGAACTCAGATCAAGAGAAAAATTCATTCATTCACCAAATAAATATTTAGTGTTTAACTACTGAATACCAAAGCACTATAGGAGCAAAGGTGAATAGAACTCAAGTTTAGGATTTAACATGGAAGGTAAGTTAAACATTTAAGTAGTTATAATACCAAAATAAAAGAACTAGAGGACGATGAACATAAAATCGTGTAGCTGTTCAGAGTCTTTGAGAGTATGGTCCAAGTGTCTAGAATTAAAAAAAAAAAAAGTAACACAACATTTCCAAATTGTTCAAAGACAAATAGTGTACATCATAAATGGATCTAGTCAGCACAGTGCCAGGCGCACACATATGCAATAAATCAAATTATTATTATTATATTACTAGTAGCCTTAAGATACCAAAGGAAATCTCAGTCCAATCTCAACCTCTGGTGAAAACCTTACCCAAGAGTTGCATACAATTTAGTGCCCAGAGTCTTCCCTGAATGGTACTCGGAGCATAAATTAGGTTATGTCTATTGAAGAATGAGAGAATTGTAAATTCTTGCTAACTAGGCAATAGAAGATATCTTAAAAATTTGGTAATGTGGCAAATTAGTTACTTAGAGAGTACAGGATAAAAGTTATAATTACTCTTGTTTCTCTAATGCAACATCAAGTTCAGAGGGTTTAGATAAAATGTCTTCTCCCCAAGCAGAGACTTCCCGGATGCATATCTTCCAGTATAGGGAACATAGCAGATACCATTTTATCGCACAAGTAATGGCTGCAGAGAATTACAGATGACCTTAAGCTAATCTTATTTTGTGGGTAGTAGCCACTCTAGTTCTAATATTTATTTGTCATCAACTGGTGCATATGTTCTTTTGAAAGTGTTAGGAACATATAGCACCTGGGAAATTTTGAGAAAGAATATGAGAGTGAGAAACACAAATCAGTACATTTCCTCCAAATCTTAAATGTCTTCTTTCTCCACACTCCCAATGCCTTCTACCTGCCTTCATACTCATGCTAGAGAAATTTGTAACCATTCTTCAAAACACGAATGGAAGCGGAACAGAGACCCCAGGACTCCTTAGTATCATCTGCATCCTCAAAACCCTCCCCAGGATGTGGGAAGAAGTACAGCAAGACAAGTAGAAAAAAACGAGTAAGGTATTTCTTCTTCCACCAGTAGTAGCACTAACTGGGGCAGGTCCAGATCGTAGGAGAGAGTTCCAGGGAGTCAAATGAGAGTTTCAGTGGAGAACCCACTTCACTCAGAACCAACTCAAGGTTCTCTCAGATGGTCATAACAGAGTAGGGTTGAACTATTCTAGAAAGGTTTGCATGACATGTCCTATCTCTCTTCAAACATATTCTTCCTATTACCATAATAACCCTTATTTGAGACTTAAAATTATTTTGCTGCTGCTCTAATATTCCTTTACTTCATTATTTTTCTACTTGTGTGAATAAGCTTTTGTAACAATTCATTACTTCATTATCTTAACTTACTATTTTGTTTTAAATAAAATTACTCGCTACATACCCTAGCATATTTTTACTTTTATGTGTACATATTTTGCTTTTCTAGCATATTTTATCTTAATGACTACATAAAAACAAGCAAAGTTCTCTATAACTAGTATCATCACAGTAGAAAGTAAAAAATAATAAAAAGCTTCTTTTTGTTCCTGACAGTCACTGACGATATCTCTAAAATATCACTTGACAGTTATGGTTTGTTTTATTTATTTGGTCATGTATCTATTGAAATGAATACTGATGAAAAATATGATATTGCTTTTTTTTTTATGTTTCCAGGATAATTTACCTCAGAAGTAATACACACACACACACACACACACACACACACACACACACTATAGGATCCATCACATTTTATTGTTAGTTAATAAGAACCATCATAAAAAGAGTGTTTCAGATTTTTAATAGTAAGAGGGAATAACACTGCTAGAAATTGTATGTTTTAGTCTAGTGAAAGGTATCAAGGTATTACATATGCCCATTCAGCTTTTAAAAATCAATACAACTACTATTTTCATTTCACTCTGCTTTTATTGTAAATAATAAGTATGAAGAATACTCAGAGACAGACAGGCATACACAGAGATATTGCAGACTTCTGCATCAAGCCAAGCACCTAGCTTTGTTGCACATTTAGACATGTATCTTTTTCAGATACTATACATATGTGCAGACTTGCTTTCAATCTTCACTGCTGATTTTCCCTTTCACTTGATTTGCTTACTGTGGGAGAGAGGCAAATTGAGTCATGGAGAGTGGACTTCCACTTTAGCAAACATTTCCAAGTCATCGATCATCTCCTTCAAATATTTCACTAGGGTGTAGGTTATAAAGTCAGTTGCTTTAGGGTTATTAGTACCTGATCCTAAATTTAGCAAAATAATTAATGCATGTACAGATTAGGAATATCATAAACTAATATGCTAAACTTGTTTTTAAACTTATCTTAGCATAGAACTAAGCAAATATGATTATAATACATGTATTTCTAGTATTACAGTATATGTTACACATTCATGTCATGATTATCAATGATTTGAAAACTATTGAGAATGCTCATCGCATGAAAAGGAAAAATTCACTTCAATGCTTCCTAGTAAATGCATAGCTAGACTAAAAAGTTGGCAGTAACATGTGCATTTACTATTACATTTATCTAACAATGAAACGTTTAGAAACAATGAGAGGCTATATGATTTTTTTCCCCTCTTAGTTGTAGGGTTAGGCAAGGTGATACGGATCACTGTGGAACCAAAAGAGTGAATCTTTGAGCTCATATGGGTGGGTGGGCAGTGAGAAAGAGAAGCCTGGATTATGGACAGATGCACAGCCTAGTAAACATTAAAAAGAGATTCAGCTAAAATCTGTTCCCTCACATGGAAACAGACCTAGCAGTTGGTAAATTAATTCTATGTACTCATAATGAGCATTTTTCCTTTGGAGAAGCTTTCCTTAGAAGCATAGATGGGCAAATACACAGTAAAGGAAGAAAAGGAGAGAAAAGACATCCATATGGAGCAACAAACAGTGTGCTAATGGAAGAGCCCTATGGTTGCTGCTCTCATCTCTGGTTGAGAGTTTGCAGACAGTAAACTAGTTGGACGATTCTTAAAACTGTACCTTCTTTAATCGCTGAGATAAAACGTATCATTTCTGGATATGAATAAAGCAGGGAAAGCTGTGAAGCCTGTGGGAAAGGCATACCTCTGACTGGATGAATGTGCTGTTGAACTCTGCAGAGAGACGGGGAATGGGATCAAATAGTGGAGTCGGGAACACTGTTTCATTATAAAACATTTAAAAAGTTGCATATGTGCAAGCATACTGAATACAGAGTTGAGTTTTAATTCTATCTCTTTGTTTTAAGATGAGGGTGAATTGGATAAATTAAGGTTTTACAGTTCAGAATAAAAATTTCATTCAAAGATACCACTCTGCCACTGTGAAGTGAATGCTTCTATGGTACCTCTGTGGACCACTGGCTAAACCATCCATGGGGAAAACCCTCATTCCTGCCTGAATGGAGGAGAGTCCACCACCTAACAATTTTAACATCTTAAATACCTTTTCTTACACAATTTATACATAATCTTTTCTATCAGTTGCAGGAAGGTAAACAGAAGAATAGAATCCATGACACTCAGTCTTTCTAGATTTCTTATGTGGAAATAAGGTTAAGTTGTAGCTTTGCAAAGATGTACACAGCTCTTCTACTAAAGCATATGAGTACTAATTGGCTCATTCATTAGAGAATTGAAGCAATATTCAAGTCCATGGGGGGAAATTTGGGCATTTGTTTTCAGAAATAATGGCACACCCAACTAGAAGATAACAGATCTTTCATAAACCTACTTTGTAGCTTCTTACAATATAGTTTTTACTAACATTGTAACAGCACATCATGTGCTTATTCCAGAATCCAAGAACTATCCTTAACTCCTCTTTATCCTTATCTCCAATTCATCAGCAAGTTCTGTTGACATTATTTCCAAACCATGTGTTCAGTATTTCCACTTCTTTCCTTTATTCTCTCTAGCCTAGACTAGAGAGACTTCCATGTCTATGATCTCTTTCCCACACAGCTGTAATATGTAAATGTTTTAAATACATATTGCTTCATATATTTCCGCTATTTAAATTTTTCCAAAGGCATTTCATCACACTTAGTGTGAAACCCAAATCCTATTAGCCTCGTTTACTTAACCCTGCATAATATGCCACTACCTGCATCTGTGACATCTCATCACTCCCTACCCAATCATTTCTGTTTCCCTGGCCCTCTTTCAACTCCTCTGAGATATCAAGCTCATCCTTTTTTTAGGAAGTTTGCCTCTGTCCAGAATGCTTGTCCAGGAAGTACAAGGAGCTCTGTCATGAATGCAGGTATTTGCAAGAATGATTTCTTATCATTCAGATCTTGATTAAATGAATCTTCTGAGAGAGACCATTTTTGTCCACTCCAATCTAAAATGGCCTCAATCATGCATCACTTAATTTTAATTCTCTGCAAGTCATTTATCATTATTTGGTATTTTAGTTGTACATTTGTATATTTGATTTTATAAATGTGTATATATACATATATATGTATGCATTTATGTTTATATATATTATATTATCTGTACATGTGAATGTATTCTATATCTACCCAGTAGACTATGACTTTCTTGAAAGCAGAGATCTTATGAGTCTCATTTATCTCTGTGTCTCTAGCTCTTAGAACAATGCCTTCTAAATAGTAAGCAATCAATAAATATTTCTTTAATGATTATAAATTTCTTCGTGCCTCTCTGTATATCTCTATCTTTGTTTCTCTCTCCTTCTCTTTTCAACAGAATAAACTTAAAATAATATATGTGTATGTACATACATATATCGTAAACATTCGTATCCACATATATTCGTATATGTGTGTGTGTGTGTGTGTGTGTGTGTGTGTGTGTATTGCCCTGGCTTCTGAGCGAAATTAGGGAAACTGATATTCATTCCTTGGTCACCAAAATCAAGACCTTTGGGTTTCATCTCATATTTGGAAAAGAAATGATATATAGTGGCAATCCATATGTAAATGGTGCCTTATAAAGTTAAGCAGTGCACAAAATGAACGACTGTGTATAGAAGAATTAATATCTTCTTGGGGCGCCTGGGTGGCTCAGTCGTTAAGCGTCTGCCTTCGGCTCAGGGCGTGATCCTGGAGTCCTAGGATCGAGCCCCACATCAGGCTCATACGCTGGGAGCCTGCTTCTTCCTCTCCCACTCCCCCTGCTTGTGTTCCCTCTCTCGCTGATCTCTCTCTCTCTCTGTCAAATAAATAAATCAAATCTTTAAAAAAAAAAAAAAGAAGAATTAATATCTTCAATAGAAATCCTAGAAATTCCACATACGAGTGAAACCATATCTGGAATATAAGAAATAGCACAGAGGATCATAGGGAAAGGGAGGGGAAATTGAATGAGAAGAAATCAGAGAGGGAGACAAACCATGACAGACTCTTGTCTGGAAAACAAACTGTGGGTTGCTGGAGGGGAGGGTGGTGGGGGATGGTGTAACTGGGTGATGGGCATTAAGGAGAGCACGTGATGTGATGAACACCGGGTGTTAGATGCAACTGATGAATCATCGAACACTACATCAGAAATTAATATGTTGGCTAATTGAACTTATATTTAAAAATCTGTAAGGAAAAAAGAGAAATCCTAGAAATTAAAAGACTTATGCAATTGACTTCATACGTCTGTTAATTTTTTTTTTTTTTGCAAAATTCTGTGATTATTGCTTACTAAAAACTGGATTTATTCCTTGGAATTCTATAACATCACATAAAGATAATATTTATTTCTGGCCAAATATAATTTTTTTCTGAAAATCTCTATCACAATGCTATACTACCTAATATTTTATTATTTCAGGAAATCTTTCTTGAGTATCTACTATATACAAGTGCTAGGCCAAGCACTGCAGATCCTGTAAGAAATAAACACTCCCTATTATGCCTCAACTTCTTAGTAAAAATTAAAAAGTGAAGAGTTTTCATTCCTGTGCTTCACCATGATGTGACTTCAGAGATGTTTTCAGGGTCCCTTCATTAATTGTAACATTCCAAGAGACTTATTCAGGAGAATATTAAGTTCAATGGTTAGAAATGCTTTACTTTGGTAAAATATTCACTTTCTTACTGAGAACATATTTTAAATGTCAATAACTTGGGGAAGGTTATCATTTTGTCTACCTAAATCCCAGGGGGGAACAGGTTGATTTAATAATGTATTGTAAGGTTAGGAAAGACCTTGCTTTGTGTGAGAACTCAGAACATTAGGGATGCAGGTCAGTATCTGGATTTCTCAATCAGAATTTTTCTACTAGATCACACGTCTCCTGTGTATATTCATATGATTTGAGTTTTTCTTTAACCTGTGCCAGAACTATTCTCCCAAAGAAAACGTTCTCCTCACAGAACTTAAAGTATTTGACCAATCATCTGGTTTACTTTTTGGCAAAATACTTTTAAGAAAGAGCTCATCATATTGAAGTAGGTGGAGCTAAATAATGTAGGATCATCCCCTTGGAAGGATTTTTTTTTTCCTACTTGAAATTTTACTTCACTTTTGTCAGTTTGGAATGTGAAGGAATATTTTAAAAGAAAAAAATGCATACATTTTTTCTAACAACAGGCTGATTTTTATTCATAAACTTTTCTTGTAATTACATGGAACTGCTGGTTACCGCCTACAGTTTAAAATTGCAGTACTTTTCATTTTTTAAAAACAGGTTGTTGTTTTTTTTTGTTTTGTTTTTGCGTAAGGATTCCATTTAGTATGTGAAGCCAGTGGAAGCTATCAGAGGGATGAAAAAGGATTCATTCAAATCTAATTTTTAAAAGGGTTCCTTTTTATGAAGCGGATAAGGTTACCATATGGCTTTTGAGGAAGAAGCATGCACGGGCAAGTTGAGGCCTTGTCACCCCGGTGGTTGTCATTTAAGTAAGAGCCTTGGTGCTATTATCCATTCTTATGCTATAATCCAAATAGGCTGCTACATGTAGCTGAACATAATGGGAACAGATAAACGTCCTTCTCTGCACAGGTAAAAAAGCAAATACAGTACATTTTTCCTCTTACAATTGCTTCCAATGGCAGTGCAATTATCAGTAAGAAGGTTAAGGATGCCCTATTATTTTTAAGGTTAGGAGACATGAATAGCTTCTTTCAAAAAGACACTTCTTACCTTAATACTTCTAATATATGTTGAGTTCTCACCCTTCTGTATCTCCACTAATAATCCTTGGTTTGGACTCACTCTTGATTACCCTTGGACCGCCCTGGGGAGTTAGTGACATAAAGCAGAAAGAAAGTAGACATATGGAGTCCAGACTAAATGGTAGAAATTTTTCTCCCTATTGAACACTAGTCCTTGGAGAGAAACAAGCAGCTTGGGCTTCTGGGACTCTTTAGACTTAATTTTGCTTAGAAAATCCATTCTGAATGGGCCAGAATGCCATTTTTAAAAAGAGAAACTGCCAGAAAACAAAACAGGTTGACAAGTTAGAAATTATTGTACACTGCATTTGTAGAGAACAGAACATACCTTTAACCTGAAAAGCTCATTATTGGAAAAAAGGTGCTACACCATTCTTCAATTTATTGTATACAGTGCTTGGTGGAACTGATTTCATTTTAACAAGGTTATACAGGATCTGCTGTGCTCTAATAAGCTCCAGTAACAAAATGTGGTTGCATTTTTTTAATTCCTTCATTAGGATGTGATTAAAAAGGGCACTTTTCTATTATTTGAATTGGATGATATGATTTAGAGCTCTAACACTTTTAAAAACATTGAAAACCTACACTCAGAATATAAGATTCTTCAATGTGCTGCATTTTAATTTTTTAAATAATCATTTAAACTTGAAGACTCTTAGCAGAAATTTCTAAAAAACCATCTCATACATGGTAATAGGGAGGAGGGGAGATTTTTTTTTTTTTTTGCACAAATTAACCATGAATAAGGCTCAATTACTGATTCATGTTATTAAAAATGATACTGTTCCCTATCTACTGACATCATTGTCATTACCACTGGTAGGAGCATTATTTATAAAGTACCAGTCAAATTTAAAGCATAGAACTAGGCACCTGTAGGAAGCACAGAAGTGCATCATTATTCTCTTCTCTTTGTTATCTTATTATCTTGTTGGCTTGTGAAAAAAATAAAATACAAGCAATGCATGTTAGTGCCAAATAAATGGTATAGCCTCCCTGTTTTCAGCCACCGATTTTGTGAAGAGCTCTGATATATATTCTGTGTTAATTATGTAAATCACAGAAATTTTAAAAATCTTACTATAGCATCACACATGTATTTTATTCTCCACTGAGAGAGAGAAATAGAGAAATGACGCTAGTGAGAGGCCCATAACTCTGGTTGTGCCCATAATGGTCAGCCACGAATGTAAAGCATTTTCGTCATGGGGGTATTGGTAAGAAAGTGAGGGAAGCAGTACATAAATCAAAAAAAAAAAAAGACAGATATTCAGAGAAAAGGGGAATCAGAGAGAAGTTGATATTCAGTTAGTTAAGGAAGTCTTCACAGAGCAGATCCAAATCAGGCTTATACTTGGGAGTAGCATTTTACTAGGTACATCAAGAAAGGGACAGATTAGAAAACTGTGGGGGATTGAATCAGAGTAAATTTGTCCCACGGCAAAATAATATTTTTAAAAAAGAAGACATGTTGACTTATAACAACTGAGCCCGAAGTTAATTAGAGAGATAGATATATAAATAAAATGGTAATGTAGTATATAACAAGCATGTGTAAAAGTATGTGCTAGATGCCTTGAGGGTACTTTGAAGGAAGATATTAACTCTGCAGAATTGGGTAATGCTTTACAGATAAGATCATATTTAACTAAACTTTAAAGACAAGAAACGTAATAATTAATGTCAGGAAACAGGATGTGGCTCTGAGAACATGGCAACAAAGAGAACACCAACAAGAACTGAATCTAGAATTTTGGGAAAAGACTTGTATCAGGGGCACATGTCTTCTTGTGTGCTAGATTTCGGCTCCTTTGCTTATGTTAACTGAGCACTATGAAAAATAAAGAAAAGAAGCCAGGCATGTATGCTGTGAGGAACTCTAGCCCCTCTTGTTCCAATGTGGTGCCTAACAACAATGGTGGAGGCAGTTTGGAGTTCTTCATGGCAGAATCAAGCAGGTTGATCAGGAGAGATGAGGGACTTATGAATTTGTCATAATAAAGTTTAGCCATGGGCCCTGGACACAGATTTCAGTTTCCTGGTTCAAGAACTTTGTTGTGTGAGCTGAAATTGTGCTTCTGCAAGTGAGTAGGTCCTTAACAGAAGTAATTCGCACTATTTATACTGCATTTATTTGTAACCCAGCATTCGCTTACATGAATAACTCTTGCTGCCTACTTAGACTTTGTCTGCACTAATATGCAATTGTACAATTGACTAAATTTGGGGTTCTGTCTGACATTATTGAAATACTCCTGAATTTTCCTTTTACAGGAAAATAGTGTATATGTTACAACTGAAATGAGAAGTGTAATTTATTGTAATTCACTCCTTATGTATAGGTAAAACTATAAGCAAATATTTTCATGTCTTGGAACCTTTACTTTTCTCAGTTCCTTATCAAAAATGCTCACTATTTTTCCTTTAAACAAATCCTTGACTTTGCTATGGTATACATCTATCTAGACAAATAAAATCAGATTATTTTTACTTTGTTCACTTCCCCAAATACCATTTTTATCCACTACATATTTTATCAATTACTAACTCTTCATTCTTTATGCCTTAACATCTAGGAAATATGTAATATAGTTAATTTCTTTTATAAATTGTAAATTATGAACTTTTTGTTTGTAACTACTTTTTTTTCAAGCAAATTCAGTATTATTTAATTCGAATAAGATATTCTCCAAAGAAAATAGCAATAAAAAATTTGACCCCATCTTTTGTATTGTAGAAATCAGAGATGAAATGCCATGTAGTTACTTGATTAACATATAGTTATCAGTTTTGGATTTTGATATTCAGAAATTATGTCACAAACCATTAATTTCTCTATTTTTTTAAATTTATAGTTACTTAGTGTCTATGTTCAGACATCCTTTAATCATATGATGTTAAAATGTAAGACATATATTAAGATCTTCTAAAATCAACAAGTCATATTCAGCAAATTAAATATAATGTTAATATGACTGCAGATTATCTTGCTTTATGAACAGTAAATTAATGTCAAATCAGAATTCAGTTATTTTTATTATGTGTGTGTGCATGTGTATAATTCTGCATGTGGATTAGTGTATTTTTATTCTTAAATAAATGGGTATGTCTTGGAAGGGGAAAAAATTATCTGCATTTTCTATCCTGTATTATATTTGATTGAGCACCCTGTATTAACAGTATAATGGTTTTAAAAAATGTACAGAATTCTAGATACCTCAAAAATGAAACAAATGATAGGTACAAGTATTTTCAATGTCATGTTTCCTTATGAAAATGTAGCTGCATTTTCACTATCAATATCTAAATAAAAGGCCAAAAGAGAATGCACCAAACCAGACCTTTTAAACAATTGGGAAATGATGCCAAATGTTACCACTTGGTTACAGAAGTGAAAACCAGATATTGCAGGTTTTTTTTGGACTTAAAAAGGCAGCTCAGAGTCTTTTTCTAATTTCTCCTTTGATGAGAGTTGCAGTCAGGCAGCTAAAATAAATGATCTTGAGGTGGAAGTGGTCTAGAAACCTCTCCATTATACTCATAAGATATAAAATATACTCTCTGTACTCTAATATACACATATATGCATATATATTTAAGTTAAGAGATAATGAAGTTCTATCTTAAAGTGCTTTGATCCATTAAGTGGGGATAATAATAGACAATTCATAAATTCATTGTGATCTTTTATTACTGATCACAATAGGATCTATTTAGTGAGCCTTCCTGGCCTGTTACCCAAATTTCGCTCTTTTATAATAGAGCTGAAGTAATTGGATAAACAAGAATATACCATAAAAAGGATAAATGAAAATGTTTAAAATTTTTCAGAACACATAGGATGAAATGAAGTTAGTATTGATTAAAAATGTAACAGTGACTGGGAGAGATTTCTTATTCGACAGGTACTTTTCTTGGCCCAATTATCAATTGGCCAAGATGTTTTCCATCAAATTTCTTTCAGCAGATTTGTTTTCAGGTACATATGAAGTCAAGAAGGAAGGATGAGAGAGAATGATGGGCTGATAAAGTAGGAGTCAGAGAATGAACAATAATGATTTATAGTGTCATCTGTCTGGGCACTTTAAAAGACTCTAGGGCAGTTCTCTTAAAGTGAATTTACAATTATTAAAACTATTGCAGTTTTTTTTTTTGGTTCTTTATTAGTCTAGGAAAAACCCTAAATTTAATGCATTTTCACATTTACAGGAAGTAAAGATATTGTTTGGTTTATACAAAAATCTTGATAGTACCTGAAAATATGTAGACTCTCTTCAAAACAAATCAAGATTTATTATTACTCATTTTTGTTGATAATGGAATAAAGAAAAAAGTCCACATAATGTTTTTTTGGCTAACCTAAAAAATGAACAAACAACATCAAAACCTGTTATTTGTATTCCAGTTCTTAGGAATTGAATGATATTAGCTGATTTTGAAAGCCTGCTTTTCAGATCTAATGGAATCTTATTTTAACTCATTGTCTGATAGCAAATAACCTAATACTTTATCATCTGTGCTAGGTTTGGTAGTATCAATTTCTTTACATGGAGTTTTAAAGGGCTAATATCATTATATGTTCTTGTATTTGATAGCCCTGTAAGACATTTCCTTTTGCATAAATTAAATACATATATTTTGAGATCCTAATGAACAAAGGTTTTACTAGCCGACGAAGAATGTATTATTTTCTGCTTTAGGTATGCATGAAAATTAAAATTACTCATGTTTTTTTAATTTAGAAAATGTCTTTCATTTACCTCCAGCCTGCCTAAACCATTTAGGAAAGCTTACATGAAAATAAGAAGGTATTATAAAAATTAGTAAATAAGAGGTAGATGTGTACATATACATAATATTTATTCAGTGTGTAATGTTGTTAAAGTCAGTTCTATTTTATGATCATGGTAATCGCACACCAGGCAATACCCATTTTCTCCAGTGATTAATGTAGCACCATTGAGTTTTTAGAAGGTTGTTTTCTTAATTTGACTGTCTAGGAAGCATTTTCCCTGTTGAAAAACAGGTGTAAATATCAATACCCAAGATAAGAGAGCTAGCTCCTACTGTTTTCTGATGTCTCCAGTGTAGAGAATCCAGCAGGTTCAAGTCTGAGGATTGAGTAAGGCTAATTTATCAGAAGTAAAAAACTAGAAAATTTTTGGTGTGACTCAAAGACTAGCTGAGAGAATGACAGGAAACCTTTTAACAGCAAAATAATCTGTCAAACACTTTGAATATATAGGGACTGTGTGGCAAACATGTGAAATCAAACCCCAGCACAGTAATTATAGGTAATTTGTGTACTGTTTCTCATTTCCTCTCTGTGTAAATTATATGCCTATCCACTTGAGACAAGATTTGACTTTTTGAGAATCTTACTGAGGTCTGTATCTTGACACTGGCTACATTGTTTCAGTGTTTCCTACGCTGCTCTTCAAATATTCAGCCGGTTTTGAGTGAAAGGAAGATTTTGGTGTAAAATTCTGTTAGTCTTTCTGTTTATTATGTTTTCTGTATTGGAATCTAATGTTAACTTTCGGCAACTTTGACTAATTATGGGTTAGGGGTTGAATATTATGGTTCAAGTCTATGTTCAATCACCTCTCCTATGTATGCCAAATAAAATAAATCATAAACCTTTCAGAATATTGGGTTCCATGTTAGTTGACTCGATACTTGTTAAAGACTCCTAGGTACTGCAAAATTGTTAGAAGGCGTTACCAGCTAATCAGGGTAAGAATTGCAAGATTCTAAGCTGTACATTAACATCATTTGTGAGAAAAAGAAAAGCAAAGTAATAATAATAACAATTAGCTTCTTATTTTGTTTGTTTCTAAAGATTGCTGTCATCTTATTTCCTACCATTAAGTTTTCCTAAAAGAAAAAATCAAAAAGCATTTAACATGCATATACTCATCCATCATTAACATTTTCTTTAATATTATATGGTGGCGTTATTTGTGTTTATTTCTGTTGTGTTTTTTCTTTGTTTACTTTGACAAAGCATGTCATTTTCTGTTTTACCTATTTGTATTTTGCTACTGCATGTCACACTTTTTTTAAATGACTCAGTGAACAAATGAATTCTTGTCATTTTAAATTTCACTCTAAATATACAAACAATCTGCTTATTCTCAAACATCGCTCCAAGTTTTTGCTTTGTGTGGGAGCAGGAAAAAGAAGTGAACAAAAAAAATGACAAGAACTGTGAGGTACAGCCAGCTTTGTACCTGATAATCTGTGTAAGCCTGTTAAAGTTAAACCTAAATAAGACATATGTATTTATAATTTGAATCATTTGTGTTTCTCTTTTGTTTGCATGATATGATTTTGTTTTATATTTTTTTTCCACTCACCAGATGTTCCCAACACTTTGCTTCCCACTACTATCATCCCCTCCCTTACCACTGCAACAGTCACAACCACAGTAGCCATAACAACCAGCCCAACCACATCTGCAACAACCAGCAGCGTAAGAGGTACAGTATGCTTCTTTGTTATGGCCTGGAAAACACATTAAATGAAGCTTTAAAGGGTTTTTTAAAAGGGTAGAAAAATTGAGATCCAATTTTACTTAATTATAAGAAGTAATTAAGTCACCTAAATTACTATCAATTAGGGTTATTGGAATAGAATATGAAGCAAGATGGTACATTTTAAATTTTTTAGTGCCACTTATGACTGTTATGAAAATATTCCAGAATATAGGTTAAAAATATATGGAGCAAACACTAGCAAATTTAAATGTGAACATGGGACACTTTTTTTTTTTCCTTTTGCCTTGCCTTGTAAGTGTATGCAAAGAGATAAGATGTGCAAGGTTGCAGAGGTAGCTTTTGCTTTTTAAAGATCTTTGTTTAATGTTAATGACTTATTCTTCTGCCACTGGATTAAAAATATCCACAGTGTTGAATGTGTTCTAAAAATTGGCATAATTCATGGGGTCATTATAAACTCTTCGCCACGTAGAACTTTTAAGTAAATATTCAACATGTCATCCTAAAGTAATCCTCTGAGTAAATCTATTTAGTCTAGTAACAGAATGTTCTAAAAACGAATATGGGTAAAGCTATTCAGGATGATAGGAATTCATTTGGCTCCGTGAGTAATTTCTGGTATTGGTTTATTAATAAATATTCTTGCCTTAAGGAAAGCAACCTTGAAGAAATAGAATATTTAAAGGCAAAAGATAATTGCATTATGGTTCAGAAATATAAAAAAGGATTCCTGAGCAGTCATTAAGTGGTTAGTAGGTGATGAAGAAATTTAAAAAAATTTTATGAGTGCATTATAGGAAAACAGATTTTAAACTTAATTTTTGCATAAACAATGTTCAAAGAGAATTTGTCCTATTTAAGTCTGTCTTTTTGTATTTATACATGTTTTATGTCATGTTGGCTATACTAATATGTGTTTAACTTAACAATTTAACTTGAAATCATGGGGACTTTACATTAATATATGTTAATTAGAGTTGTACTAAGTACTGGCTTAACATTATTTTCCTTCACTTGTAAAGATTGTTCAATTAAACTGTTTTTCTTGGGATTTTTATTAATTTTCAAGATTAAACTGAGTTGCTAGCTTTGATGTAACAGTTATCAGAGTATTTTTCTTTTGCTTCTGAAAAATATCTGATATTAGATAATTATTAATTTTTAATAATGTCAACTCTATTATATGATATATTATTAATAACTGAAGTTTGATGATAATAGCTATAAGAATTTCTCAAAAATTCCTATGTTTATTTTAGTATTATTAAGCAAATGGTATTTGAGCTAAATCTACAAGAATTTAAAGATCTTTCTCATAGCAATTTATATGGAAATGGGGGAAAAGTAATAAAAATGAAAAAAGGTAAAAAACACTTTGTGATATTATATGAAATGAAAGATGCCTAAATTTTTACTTTGCTTCAGTTTATTATTTTTCCAAAGGTTTTTACAAATAGCAACTTAAATGAAATGCAATTAGTGCATGCTAAAAAAATCTCTATGATAAGTTCTGACTGTACAGACAAATCACTTTGATGGAAGAGGATGGTGACATTGACTTAATTTTTTTTTTTGAAGACCTACCTTTAACAAAAAAAGTTCCTAATAGTCAATTATTCCTACTTTCTTTGAAAACATTTATTGAGGACTTCCTATATATATATGGGATCATGCCAGACAATAGTTATGGAAATTAAACATGTTGTATCTAAAATCATTAGCAATTAAATTAATGCATCCTTCCCAAATAGCCAGTGTCTGTGCTTGATGAAGGAAAAGTATTCATGCCCTTTCTGAGCATATATAGCTATACACACACGTCTTAGAATAAGAGAAACATGTTTTATTTCAAAGTGAGGTGTTTAATAACATATTTTATATTTGTTCACATGCATCTTAAGTGGAATCTTACTTATTGCATTTTAACCAGCCTGTTAAAATGAAATAAATTTTCTACTTTTTCTAGTAAATTCACTTTTGACAGGTTTCCTAAAATGTTCTGTAAACTTCACACCGTGGACTTTAAAAGTGGTAAAGAATTAATATTTTCTGCAGAGGAACATTACAAACATCAGAGAAGACACACACCATTCCCTGTTATTTTTACTTAACAATTGGAAGATATTTTTCAAAAGGCACCAAAATATGTGGAAAGAAAAATGTATTTTATAAGTTAGGCAATTCATAGTAGTTATTTTGTATAGAAAAAAATAGCAGCATTGACATTAAATGTTAGTCTAATGCCTACTTTTCTCTCCCATCTTCAACCACGGAGGGCTGGGAAAAGTCATCAAGCACACCTGTATTGTTAATGTTCTAGTCCATATTTGAGGGAGTGGAAGACTCAGTCAGTACATAAACATTGTTATGAATTATTTTATGTATTTATCTGTTTAATTTCCATTTCCATTCACTAGAATGTGAAGGTCATCAGAGCTAAGACCTAAATTGTCATATTCACTTTTTAAATTTTTAATTTGAGTACAGTTGACATACAATGTTATGTTAATTTCAGGTGTACAGCATAGTGATTTGACAAGTTTATACATTATTCTGTGCTCACCGTGTGTGCTACCATCTGTCACCATACAGTGCTATTACAATATCATTGACTATATTCCTCGTGCTGTGCTTTTCATTATTGTGACTTCTTCATTTCATAACTGGGAAGCCTGAATCTCCCACTCTCCTTCACCCATTTTGCCCACCCACCACCCCTTTCCCCTTTGGCAATCATTATTTTGTTCTTTGTATTTATAGGTCTGATTCTGCTTTTTGTTTGTTTTATTCATTCCCTTTTTTTTAGATTCCACATATGAGTGAAATCATATGGCATTTTTCTTTCTCAGTCTGACTTATTTCACTTAGCATAAAACCCTCTAGATCTATCCCTGTTGTTGCAAATGGCACAATCTCATCCTTTTTTTATGGCTGAGTAACATTCATGTGCATATGTACGTTTGTGTGTGTGTATGTATACACCACATCCTCCTTATCCATTCATCTATCAATAGACGCTTACGTTGTTTCCACATCCTGGATATTGTAAATAATGCTGCAATAAACATAGGGTTGCATATTTTTTTTTTGAATAAGTGTTTTCATTTTATTTGGGCAAATACCCAGTACTGGAATTATTACATCATATGGTATTTCTATTTTTAATTCTTTTGAGGAAGCTTTGGGGTGCCTGGGTGACTCAGTTGGTTAAGCGTCTGACTCTTGATTTCTGCTCAGGTCATGATCTCAAGTCTGTGAGATTGAGCCCCACATCAGGCTCAGCACTGGGCATGGAGCCTGCTTAAGATTCTCTCTTTCCCTCTCCCTCTGCCCCTCCCCACCATGCTCTTTCTCTCAAAAAAAAAAAAAAAAGATCATTTTTTTGAGGAAGTTCTATACCAGCTTTCACATTGTTTTGAATTTTGTATACTATCTTTTTACAGTTGTACGGTATTCCTTTATTTGTGTATTGTCTATTAAATTAGAACTTTCAGATGCAATTATACTTCAAATGCAATTCATTTATAAATTAGTAAAAGACCTTTCAAAATCATAGTTAAAAAAGTATTGTAATAATAATATATTGCCTAAGAAAAGGTGAGAACTAAAGAGAACTCAATATTTTCATCTTTTTAAGTTTTTTTAGGTTTACTTGTTTCAGCTCTTTCATTCAATAATCTAAAGTAACTATATTTGATTTTGTGAGGTTTAAATCTTATTTCTTCAAATTTCATAGACTATAACATTTACCTATCTATATATTTAATAAATTACTGCAAATAAATTGCCATTCATGTCTCTATTTACACTCTTTCACTGTGACTAAGTTTCCCATCCCAAGATATGATAAACATACAATTTAAAATACATTTAAAGAATCACACCTGTGGCTGTATTGGAAATCAAGGTGAAATAGAATAAAAGAATCTCCTCAAATCATCAGCCACAACCTTGAGAATTTTCACATCTCTTCAGTTTGTACATAAAACTCATTTCTGTTAGGAAGAGGAACTTCAACCATATGGAACAAAAGCTAGCAATTTGCACTATCTTGTTACAAATAAAGGTGCTAAGACATGGAGAAGCCAGCAAACTGGAGCAGTCCTGGGCAAGATGGGGGAAAAATGTGCCCTAGAGGCATCTTTGGGTGTGAGTTTTGGTTCTTCTGTTCACAAGGTCTTTGGTCTTGGACAATGAATCAAATTGAGCCTCAACATTTTTATCAGAAAAATGAGAAACACTTGATAGAAACACTTAATTCCCAGGTTGTCTTGAGGATCAGATAATATCTAGAGTTCTGGAAATATAATCAGCACTCAGTGTATAATAGGATTATTTTTCATTTCTTCTTAATCAAACAAAAGTGTTTATCTATAGTTGTATCATGCAATTACTGAAATTACTTGGTGTTAGTGTACTGATTACATTTAAGCCCAATTTTTATTAATTATATGAAAAATTACATAAAGTGTTACTAGAGCATATAGAATTTATCTATCCATGAATATAGCAATAGTTTATAAACTATTCTGGATTTATATCATATATCTAAAATCTGAACATTTTATAGATCTCTTTAAAATGTTTTCCATTACAAAAGACCATTGCTACAAGACATTTTTAATTTCTACTTTTGGAAAGTGCAGGATTTTTTAAGTCTAGTGGCCTGATTAACCCTATCATTCAATTCACATGGCATATATATAATCTCACAAATGTTTCTTGTGTTTTGTTTTTTTTCTTTTGTATCACTGTGATAAATGTTAATGAGTTAAAGATGATCGTTTATGAAATGGTTCCAAATGAACTGATGTGATTTCTAGTATTAATATTATTTTAGCATGGTGTGTTTAATTAGAAAACCTTTTTCATTTTGATACAGCTTTAATTTCATAACTATAGGACTCTTTAGCAATATCCTCACTTTACAGGTAATAATATAAAGGTATTGAATATATATATAATATATATTATATATATTGAATATATATATAATATATATAAATAAATATATATATATATGACATATAACAATGGCTATATCTATTTATCATTATTTTTTAAATTAGTCTTCGTAAGTGGATATTTTATATTTATCAAGACAGAAAAACTTCTAAACTCCTAATCTGTTTCTGGCTCTGCAAAATTGTTGTCTTTCAAGTACAAAAATGAGATGATAGATATAAAAATAAGATATAAAACATCTGATATACTTCCCAATACTAAGAGTCTGTTCAAATACTTTATGCATTTCAATACATCAAATAGGGAAACATAACTCCAAACTTGACAAAATTTTTTAGTCTATCTTTGTAAACATCTAAATGAATTACTAGTTCAAATATAGATTTGGGTTTACATTAGACTTTGAAATGGAAAAATAATTTTATAGTAATAAAATTATATCATTTTCTAGTAATCTTAACCAATTTATTAATTATAATGAAACTAATTGCAATGGGACCTTATTTCAGCATGACATTGGAAAACAAAAACAAAGGACATCTTTTAAAAATTTAAGAAGTTGACCATTATCAAACTAACTACAACTAGAGTAATAATGACCAAACACAAAATTTAAAGATGGGTACTGTTGCATTGATTGTGGCCTATTGATAGTAATGATTTCAGATAGGAATGTCTGAGGCACTGTCCTGGGTGGGCATACTTGTAGGAGCCCCCACAGACATTTACTCCACCAGGGCCAATGCTATGGCTGGACTAGCCCTTGTGGTTCTTATTATGAGCTCAGAATGCATTTTAGCAAGAAACTTCAAATGAAAAGTGTTATTACTCAATTCCTGGAAGGCCACACAATGAGGTCACAGACTGAAAGAAAGAGAAAGCGTGCATGGACCTTGTGCTCTGCCTTTACTAGGCTGTCTAAAGGTTTTGGGGGATCACTAATTGGTGAAGTTGAAGAGTGGGAATGAGGGCACAGGAAGTAAGAAATGGGGTTACTCAAAGTAGTTACCTAGGCTATTCATGGGTTTCTGAAAGAGGAAATTTCACAGGTGGAGCAGCCTAATTCCTTATTTGTTGTTTGGCTAGCAGCTATGTATCCTACTGCAGGCAACATGTTTATTCAAGGTGAGTGTCTTTTGAAATGGGTACCTTGAGGGGGCACCTAGATGGCTCAGTCTGTCAAGTGTTGGTTCAGGTCTTGATCCCAGGATCACAGGATAGAGCCCTGCGTGGGGCTCCCTGCTCAGCAAGGAGTCCGCTTGTTCCTCTTCCTCTGCCCCCTCTCTCACTGGCTCTCTCTCTCTCTCTCACTCTCTCTCTCAAATAAATAAATAAATAAAAATCTTTAAAAAAAAAAAAAAGAAAGAAAGAAAGAAATGGATACCTTGAAAATGAAAAGCTTAATGTCAGGCTCTTCCGCTGAAGGTTCTCAATTCTTCACTATTAAATAGCATGCTAAATTTGTTACTTGTGTCTAAATGTAATATTAGGGGCGCCTGGGTGGTGCAGTCGTTAAGCGTCTGCCTTCGGCTCAGGGCGTGATCCCAGCATTCTGGGATCGAGCCCCACATCAGGCTTCTCTGCTAGGAGCCTGCTTCTTCCTCTCCCACTACCCCTGCTTGTGTTCCCTCTCTCACTGGCTGTCTCTCTCTGTCAAATAAATAAATAAAATCTTTTTTAAAAAATGTAATATTAACTGAAATATTTTAAATCATCTGTGTAGAATAGAATGAATTTTAGCATACACCATAGCTCTTTTAGCCCATATGCTGCCATTGGATTTTTAAATCATGTGAATGACATTAAACTTAGTTATTTAAATGTAAATGAAGTTAGGGACCTGTTTGACCATTAAGGATAATCCTAAAATATTACTATCTAAAAAAATCTTAGTAAATACTTTCTTCTCTAAAAGTTTCTTGAGGTAGGGGCACCTGGGTGGCACAGCGGTTAAGTGTCTGCCTTCAGCTCAAGGTGTGATCCCGGCGTTATGGGATCGAGCCCCACATCAGGCTCCTCCACTGGGAGCCTGCTTCTTCCTCTCCCACTCCCCCTGCTTGTGTTCCCTCTCTCACTGGCTGTCTCTATCTCTGTCAAATAAATAAATAAAATCTTTAAAAAAAAAAAAGTTTCTTGACATAATCTAAGTGACTTGTAAAAAAAAATCATTAACACAAAGTTAAACACTAGCAAATAAAAAAAAAGTTGCTGAACTATTTACTTTGTGCCAGCACAGAGAAATTGAGACAAATTGTAAAATTCCACACATATTTAATATGGTCATTTTTAATGAACTACAATTCCCTAAAATGCTGATTATGAAATAGTATTTTTGTATGCAGATTTATTTATTTTGATTGTTGTTTCCTTTCTCTGGCCTCAAAATACAATAAGCTAAAGTAAAATAAACACAATATGCATACATGTGTCCCCCAAACCACTGTCTGAAAAATCTATTTAATTAAATAAGGTTTAAAAGCAATAATGATCTGACCTATGCTTCTATTCTCTATTTCCTTTATATCAAAAGAAAGTCTAGTCTAACTTTATCTTATTTTTATTTGGTTTTATTAATGTGTCACCTCCTTCCCTTTTTGGTGTAGATACTTTAAAAATTGAATACAAAATCATAAACATTTAACAGAATAAAAGAAAAAGCCAACACTGAGAAGGAGTAAATGGAGTAAAAGCATTGTAGCTCTGAGTTAGTCACTTTAAATTCACTCAAATAGAGCATTTGCAATGGTAAAATATATCATCTAGACACAGTTAAATCCCAAAGTGTGCAAATCAAGAAGTTGTTTATGAGCTTGTATTATGAGTGTTTAGCTATTAAAAATGTTTCTGGTTTTATTGGTGGTAATAAAACACAATTTGCATGGTGTTGTGAGCTTTTAAAAATTAAGTGTCAATATGTTGGGTTTTTTTCACTTGGCAAAAATTAAGTAATAATTCAGTCTCCAGATGGTCCATATAGAGAGACCTGCTTATCTGCAAAAAGACAGGTTTCCACATTTAAGCTGTAAGTGTGGCTAAATTTCCATTAGTCTTTTTAAAAGCTACAATAATTATATGAAGTTGACGCAGATTTAAAATTAAATATTGAAACATTATAATGAAAATAGGCTACTAAAATGCTTCTTGCTTAGAAAGAACGAGCAACACAGATGGTCCATAGCTGAGGGCACTTTCAGCCTTGCTACAAGTATTGTGTTGCTAGTGAAAAGGGAGAGGCTACAGGGTGGGCATGGGAGGGAATGCTGACTGGAGGACCCCATCTCTTAGTAGCTATGGACCCACACATTTGAATAATGGCAGTGTTTCAGTTTAGGTTATTCCAAGATAGCATAGCATGCTAAAGTCATTTTGTATTCTAGTAGATCTTATGTGGAACAAGAATGCATCTCTCTTGTTATGTATAACCACTTCCAAAACTAAATGAAGCATTTGACTCTAACTTGTATGAAGATGAACTCTAGCAAAATTTGAAAATCCTTAAATATTTACCTATTTCTTTATAGCATTTGGGAGTAGTTGAGGAAAACTGCTATTCTTATTTTCTTTCCAATACGACCTATTAAGGGAAGCAGTACACTTATGCTCTATTCTATTTTCTAAGGGCACTCTTGTGGTTTGTGCAATTTAAAACATCAAACATTTTTAAGAGTTTCATTTTAAGCTTGTTTATTTCTTTGGCGTAGATCAATTTAAACAGAAATCTTTGTTCCATTAGTTTATATTTCTTCTAAGTAAACAGTTTTACTAATATTGTTTTTGCTTCTGTAAATGTAGGAGTGTCTTAATTGATTTTATGGTAATAATTCTAGATTTTATATAATCTAATAATATACACATTTCCTGCAAAACAACATCTAAGAAAGAAAAGAAAATGTTCCCTAGTAGACTATGTGCCATTTTCTGGGATTCATCTTTATATAATATGCATATACATACAAATATTAAATTTAAAATTTTCCATATTTAGGATATTCCAGAAAGCGCATCACTTATAAAATACCAGGACTTCGTCACTTATTATTAGGATGGTGATGTGTTTTATATTTTAAAAGCTTACCCTACATAGATGAATTAATGTGTTTCCAGAACATCTCTAAAATTATTTTTAAAATCATTAATAAACTAAACTGGTTGTATCTTTCTTACTAACCAATGAATTAAATTTATGAGCTATGCCTTTGAAGCTGAAAAGATTGCTGGCACTGCCCTTGCTTCTTTGACACTCCACATGAAACACAGTTAATAACCTCCTGTGTTAGCTTGGTGAAACACTGAATTGATACTAATTATACCAACTTTGGGATAGAAGGTGACCTTGACTTCCGCTGGAACTTTCTGCCCGGACAATAAATAAGAGCAAATGCCACAAAGCATGACTTCTGAGAAGGGTCTAATATAATCTATTAACTCTGGGGAGTTTGTGGAATTATAATAAGTGCTTGAATAATTGTAATATTTAAAACATCTCTTGCTTCAATAATACAGTAGTTTTTTTTTTATTTCTCTAGATTTCAAATAATCTCCCATTAGCTTTCTGTACGCATTTAAATTAGCAGTGGCCAGAAAATTTAATGCTACTTGATGCAAAGCGTGTATAAGGTGATTGTAAGGCAAAGAGACAGATTGTTCTGAATGAGTTCTCAAATATGTCTATAATAGTTATACAGTTTTAGTATCAGAAATGCTCTATGCTAAAGCTGAGATAACACTGACTTTTAAGGGAAAACATGTCTATAAAATGATTAAGAAAAACGACTAAGAAAAAAGTATTGTCCCAGTAGGTACACAGGCTTAAACTATTATACAAGAAAACCTGTTAAGGCCAATGATGTGTACCAGCTTCACAGTTAAAAACTTGAGTTCGGTAGTTCTGAAAAAGGTCAGCAAAGTTACTATAAATGCTAACAGGTTAGTAAGACCAGAAATCAAACTTTTTTTTTTTTACCACTATTGTTCAAAGGATTACATTAGTGTAAAGGGAATTCTGCTCAAAGTGTTCAGTATAATAAGTGTAATACCTAATTTAAGTCCAGTTGTTCCTCATTTTAGGAAAAAAAAAAAAGAGATGAACTCAAATAGTCCCAAGACTATTTTATTTAACTCACTAGTAAGCAAAGAATGCTGATGCATGAGTATTTAAATAGAGAAAGAAAAAGCAACTTGAACATGAGGAACTGCAATAGATTCATTGAGAAACATACTTTTTCTAAAGTGTTTGAACCACGTTTGATGTCTAAGAACTAGGTTCCATAATGAAAAGCAGGAGGGTCTTCTAGAGTAGTCTGTGTTAAACTGGATAAGTTGCAATGGTCTTAACACAATTATTTTTCTTTTTCCTTGAAGTCACGTTCTTTAAATATTGATTATAAACTTTTTATGTCCCTAGTTTAGATAGTGTGTTACTCAGAATAGCAGCAGGAATTGATGACAGTCTCAAAAGAGCGTAGCTAAAGAGTTTTTAACGAGGAGACTTTCACAGAAGTATGGGCAGAGTTTGGAAAACTAATATGAGATGTAGAGGCACACGAGAACTCTCAACAGCAAGGTGCTGTGATCAGCTCTGGACCTGAAGGGCCAAAGGAAGTGAACAGGATTATTCTAGATAGAGAAGAATCAGGCCAGAAAGGGGGTAACTTGAAAAGAGCGGTGGCCAAAGAGGGATCCAGCCAGTATCCAAACTTTGGTCAGGTGAAGACACTAGGAGAGGAAGGATCAATATTGAACCGTTTCTTCTCCTGTCTTCCAATATCTTTCCATTAATCCAATTCCAAGAAAATCGGAAGTCAAGGAATCGGGGTGGAGCAATGCAGAGAAGTCAAGCTCCCAGAGCACAGAGCAAGGCAATAAAAGGTGGAGGGTGGATTTGGGGACCAAAAGGAAAATGAACAGTAGAGACACATGGGTGTTATCTTATTGGTTTAGAATATGTCATATAATCTGTTCACCCTGGGCAGCAGCAGTCAGATTTTATTTTAGTTTTGGATTTTTCTCATAAATATATACATCACAAGTCTATAATAGAACACTAGTCATGAAGCTACTAATGGTGGTAAAATAGCAGCTGTCCAATTCACTTTAATATATAATTTCCTTTTCCAGGATACTGCTGGAGAGAGACAAACACTGTCAATGTAGAGAGTAGATTATGAAGTTTGGTAGGGCTGGCACAACAAAATCTTAAAAAAAAATAACTATTCTTATTTAAATAACTTACTTTCCAAGAGGAAACCATTTTGAATCTTGGTGTGAGGAACACCCATTCAATTCATTGAGTAGTGAGAGTTTTCTCATTTCAAATATTCTCAAATCTTCTTGCATAGATGCAAACTGTTTTATTTGAATTAAGTATTTTCAAAAACTTGGTTACAGGGGGTAGGGGGAGCTCTAAAAATGAGTTAGCTGTAAGTTAATAATACACTGATACAGATATGTATTATTAACTTTCTATTAAAAGAATTTTAGTGTCACATAGACAAATAATTTTCAGTCTGGAGATAATAGCTTTTCAGAAAAGAAAATCATTTTCTTGAGAGAAGATTTTAGAAGCAGCAATCACAGTCTTTAATATATTACATGATATTGCTGCCTTTGATGTTTTTAAAGTATGTGTACTTTATTAATTCAGTGAAGTTGGCAGATAGGAAACTTGTAAAGTAAAAACAATTCAGCTTATTTTCACTCTGAAGTTAACTGTCTATGGCACAGCTTGTGCCCATAGCATTTTACCACTGACAGGCCAGAAAGTTTTGTTGAGAGTAGGATATTAGAGTCGTTTTTAAAGAACTGGGAATAACAGTCTAATTTTTCTGGTGTTTCTAGATATCCTATCCCCTAGTTCTGAGAGTTAGCTGGAAATTGAGCTCTGTATCTCAAGATGCTTTTTTAGGGAACTGAAAACAAATTCTTATATACTTTTCTCTTAAACCTACCAGGTTAAAGACAGACACATTGCATCTTAAATCCAAGTCAAAAGAATGTGCAAATTAGAAGAAAGTCCTAGTGGTTCATTTTACTACTTCATTTTCATATTTCTAATTTCTCAGTTTAATATTTGGTAATATATCAATGTAGATTTTTCCATGACAATGTATAATGTGAACTTTTTGAGTAACTTTTAAATTAAACGGTGCTTTACTAAAAGATAAAAATAGTATACAACACAGTTTAAATGTATAGTTATGTTTCACTGGGTTAACAACAAATACTGTATATAGACTCAGCATGAGACAGTGAAATTAATTGCTGGAAGCAGGATATTTTGGTGTTATCCTGACTTGGCCTCTTGACATGTGATCTTAGGCAAGGCAATTCATCTCTCTATCCAAGGGGCTATGTGAATTCCAAGGTGTTTCTCATTTCTTGAATTCTATGAAATATGATATGCATATCTGAGTCTTTCACCAAGATTTCAGAGACCAGCATAGTTTCTAATGTTTTTCAATCAGAGCTTGGGGACAAAATCTCTTTGCATTTGAAATGATTGAAATAATTTCTTTAACATAATTCTATACTTCCAAACTTCATTTAGGTTTGAATGTTCTGAAAGCTAAAAGATTAATATCAATTGCTAGATTCTGACCACAATATATAGCTTTTTGTTCACTGTTTCCTAGCCATATGCCCAGTGAAAGGTTATCCATACTATCTGAAAAATTTTTAACCTCACATTATGGTGGTAAAATAAATATTCAGTTCCGGCTGTGATGTCTGTAAAACTAATGCAAATGGCCCATTTTCATAGTTCTGTAATTGTGTCCAAAGTCTCTGTTGATCAAATGCTTTGTAGCCAATGTCCACAGTTTACACAGACTTTCTGATACTATTTTCTCTTAGGATTTAAGACTGATCTATTTGTATTGGATTAAAATGGTTATAGAATAAAATGGTGGAGAGCATGGCCTCTGCTGGACTCATATTATCTGGGCTCTTTTTTTCACTTTGCCACACTTGAGTTTTGTGACATTCCTTAAACTATCTAAGCCTCCATTTCCTGATCTAAAAAATGCAGATAATAATAATAGCATCAACCTTATAATGTTATTTTTGAAACTAAATATATCTATGCATTGAACTTAAAACTGCCTTGGTTGGGCCGCCTGGCTGGTGCAGTCTGTTGAGCATCTGACTATTGTTTTTGCCTCAGGTCATGATCTCAAGGGTCCTGGGATCAAGCCCCCCCCCCCCCCGGGGCTCCTTGCTCATCGGGGAGTCTGCTTGAAGATTCTCTCCCTGTGCCTCTCCCCCTACCCATGTGCTTGCTCTCTCTCTCTTTCTTCCTCTCTCTCCCACTCTCTAAAATAAATAAATAGGTCTTTTTAAAAATGCCTTGCTTACAACAACTACTCAATAAGTGTTAACTTTTATAATAATTATTAACAATTTACTTAAAATTAACCATCTAAACAACATAAGATAAAAATTGCTGTTCTTTTCTGTCAGTGAGATTAACTACTAACTACTAATGTGTGGTTAATACACCATCCTTTAAAATCATGTAAGTGTACTTCAAAATCTAGAACTTCAGGGTTTCTGTTATGTGATTTACAGTGAGTAGGATAAAAGAGTCTCATTGCATTTTCTAATTATTCCATTTGGTCTATTGTCATATAAGTCAGAAATATTTTTAAACTAATGTAATCTATTTTATAACTAATTTTCTTTACCAAATATTAACACATTTAAATGGTCTTCAGTAGCAGAAATATCTAGTTTAGAGACCAGGTGCATGATACGCAAGTTATACTGCTGTTTCTGTTTCTCCATCTCTAAAATGATGATATTCATTTACTTATAACAGGTATTCTAAACATGAAAGCAAGTATTCAAATTTTCTGTTGCCATAATATGGGTGGTTTTCTAAATATGGGGCAGCTATTATTAGAAAATATGTTGAAGGTATATCATTAATCATTTAAAAAATTGGGGCTTTGTTAATAACAATTTTAAATATATTTTAATTAGTGCAACTTAATATTCATCTTTGATATATTGACCTAATGAAGCCACTTACTCAGCTTAAAACTGGCCATTACTAAATTCAGTTAATTAAACTATATTTAAACTCCTCCAGTAACATCAAGAACTCTGTGAAGTGTTTGAGAAATTATCTAAACACATTCAAGATTTGGCAGACTTATTTCTCATTGATTAGCTAAGTTTCAAAATTTTTAGATTTTTAATATAAAAAATTTCTCTATATGTCTCATTTTAAACAAGTTCATCACAAATAAATTAGTTGAAACATGGTAAGCAAAATGAAGGGAAAAATTTGTTCCTTAGCCCATGCTCTTGAGATACATTATATTTGCAGTGTATAGCATATATTGTATATAAATATATAGTATAGTGTTTATACAAAAAATTTTGATGTGAAATCCTATGTTGCATTTTCTTTATTACTTTTGTATCATGATTATCTTACTGTGTCACTGATTATAATTCCACACCTCTTGATGTTTTCCTGAGCTTAAATGACCTTCAAATATGAAAGGGCTAATATAAAAGAATCTTTTATTTCTCCAAATTTATAAGGATTATAAGTTTAATAATATTAAAATATTTTGCATTTATTCAGCATCAGTTTAACTGCAGTGGAACATTGAAATAGAGATAAGTTTATGTTCCCAAGTACATATTCTAAATATAAACAGACAATAACTGTTGTAATTTTTTAAAGTCTGAGATAATTGAGATAGCCAATGAACATTTTGGTAAAATAGGGTTTTACCTTTTCACTCAGTTGATTAATTTAATCGAAACTTCATATTTTTATAAGATCTAAATATCTCAGGAATTCACTATTCAAAATGTGACAAAAACATATCTATTTTGAAAATTTATTTTTTGAAAGTCAGACTGGTAATGATTTCAAGATAAAATGAGAGGTCTGCATTATTATAATGATGACAAACAGAATAAATGATCTTCTACCTAATATTAAATCATTCAAATTAAAACTTTATTCTTGCTTGTGATACTCAAGATAACATAATAATATATTTATCTTATGCTAAGTGTATTAGCCACAGTGTCCCTGAGTGATTTTTACATTTATTTAAAAATTTAAAAATAGTAGTAGAATCATAGAATGATAGAAACAAACTTCAGAGCAATGCAGCCTACATACTCCTTCATTTTCTAGGTGAGGAAATTGAATCCCAGAGAAAAGAGGAGATTTATGACCATACACCTTGTGATGCTATAACCAGGCCTAAAACCATAATCTTTTGAATCACATTTTTTCCTGCAATAACCCATGATAGATATTATTCTCCTATAGACAGAGACCCTGGTCGACAATTTCTATTATAAATCTAGTTCAAATTTCATGACTTAAGAGGAGATAGAAGACAAAATTTTATGTATAAAATATTATAAGATCTTATTCAACTGAAATATCTTAATACGTAAAACAGAATTAAGGGGAATCAATATTTGAGAATTTTTATATGTTTTCAAATAATGCCACTAAAAATCATTGATTATTAAACCCAGAAAGGCTTTTCAAGGTTAAAAGTTTCCACTTCATTTTGCTGATGATCACTTAGCTAGCTTCAAAATTAGTACTAAAATTCACAAGCACATAATTCTATTTCCTACGCTGATTTTCTTTCCAAATAGTACAATAGTTAATTTAGAAAATCAGAGCAAGAAAAACAATATATGAACTCTAAATATGTTTGTTGAAGCACCTATAAATGGGCAGATGTCTTTCTAATATTCTTTTAGTAATACATGGATACCAGACTCAATCTGGTTAAACCATTGTTATTCTGAAATATTGTGGGAAATTTTATAATTCTTCTTCAAAAAATTATCAAATATAATTTACAATCTGTTTTCTATATTTCCTAACCTAGCCTGATGGGGAAGCTCATTTTTTAAGTCTGAAGAATAGCTATTGGGATTAGTTATTTTATTGACTTTTTTAAACATCTAGTTTTAGCAAATCATTAACTAAGTCTTAAAGCAAGATAAAGGATTTCTAATTTTAATACCTCTGAAAATCCTATCTTTATACTTCTTGGTCATTCTTACTATTTTAGTAACTTTCTCTCCTACCCCATCCTAGCCCTGCAAGGCTTACCTTATCAGAAGTGCTAAGTGATACATTGGTCAGTGTGGAGCTGTAATTGCTTTGTCTTCCTTCCATAAATGACTTCTCTGGAATCTATCCAAGATCAAGGCTGTCACTTTCCTTTTTCCATGCAGTTTGGCTTTACAATGAAAGTGTTTTGTTTAAATTATACCTCAAGGTTTAGTTGTTCAAAAACTAAAGGGAATCACTTTGAAAGTTTGATCTATGAGATACAAAGAAAATAAAGCAATATGATCACTTGAGTAAAGCATTAATTTAAGCTTCCAGAATGAACTCTCAATGAAAACTCATTGTATTATTTGCATAACTATAACTTAATTTTTAAATTAGAATCATTACATTTAACATCTCCTTAATTATTTATGCATCATCTATAAAGTAGGGGTTATAATTTTGAATGTGGGAGCTGTTTGGAAAGTATAAAGTACTAGAAATACATGTTTCTCATCACTGTTCTATTTTTTCAAACCTTTCCTCAAACTGATACTGGAGAGGAATCTATTTTTTTAATTGGCAAATGATAAAAAAATGATTTAAAAAACCCATGTCCAAATAATAATTTCTTTTTTTAAAAAATGGGCTATTTATAAAATGTAGTCAATTGAATTTTTACCCCACTACAATTTGATTAATATTAGAAGTTATTTGTGTAGTTGGGTAGTTATGACAGAATAATGTAAAATGGAGAGAAGGTGCTGTTTTTACATTCCTTAAACAATTGATCTTTAGTTTTTTTTTTTCTTTTCACATATTTTTAGGGAGTCTTTCTTGCCTTTAGCAGATAAGGTGAATATGTCATCTAGGAGAACAAGCTGACTTTGGAGCAGGGTCTTAATAGGGACACAACTTTAAATAGTCACCAGATTCCATTGTCTGGCCTTCATTTTGGTAGGAAACTTAATATGTTAATGAATCCAAGAGATCTGTCTCTTAGAAGAAACAAATATATCATTTATCATTAGTTCATTCTGTAAATGTGTATTTAAACATTTATTTTTCACTAAGCATTCAGTATGATAAGCAGCAAACATAGTTACTGGGCTAATGAAAAAGGAGGGGAGTAGAAAAACATCAAAATTTCCAGGGAAGATTTCTTTATTTCATGAATAATTATCATTTACTTTTATCGGGCATTATGGCAAACCCTGGGGATAGGTAAAGAACAAAATAGATAAAGTCAATATCTTCATGGGCAATAGAGGAGAGAAATGCTATGTAAAATATGTACAGAATCTTGTAGTTTGCTCTAAACGGTCATCACAAGGGACCTTCATAAGGTAGTGATATTTGCCAGATATGAAGGATGTGCAATGTGAAGTTGGGGAATGAAGAGTTAGGGAGTAGGAAGGAGCACTTCGGAAATAGGAAATAGCAATTACAAAGATCCTGAGGTGAAAAGAAGGTTGGCCATTCAAAAATCCAAAAGAATGCAGATTGTCTCATAAATGGCATGAAAGTATGTAGTAGTTATATTGGTTAGATCCTGCAGGACCTTAAACTTATTTCAAGTATTTGAGCTAGCATCAGAAAAGTAATTGAAGAAAAAAGAAAAGAAGAGAGAAGAAGGAAGGAAGGAAGGAAGGAAGGAAGGAAGGAAGGAAGGAAGGAAGGAAGAAAAGAATGGAGGGAGGGAGGGAGGAAGAAAAAAGGAAACTCTAACTGGTTTTAGTCAAAATAATACTATAATCAGATTTACACTTAAAAGTAGACTTGTGGTTGCATAGGAGAAAATGTATGAGGTGGGTAGCATGGGATGGTGGGAGAAAAGTTAGGAGCTATAGAAATAATTCTGGTGAGAGATGATATGGTTTAGACTGGGGTGTTAATACTACTGACAGAAAGGTGGAATAATTAAAATTAACTTTTAAAATCCACAGATTTCCTGATTTTATGGTTATGTGGACTAATGAAAAAGAATATATCACAAGTGTCTGGCTTACCAAATTCAATGGATGGTAGTGCCATTCACTGAGATAGAAAACATTGGTAGTAAAAGTAGAATTATGAGTTTATTTTGAACATATTGAGCTTGTTAATGCATTTGATATCTCCAAGTAGAGATTTAATAATGAATAGATAGTTGAATATACAGTTCTATAGCTTAGACTAGTCGTTGTTTAGAATTGGTGAAACTCAAGCTTAAGATCGTGTAGGAAGAGTATATAATGTACAGTCATCGACTGAATTTGTAGCAGTGCAGATTTACAGTGTTTTCTGATTTATTTTCAGATTTCTGAATAGCCCACATTTTAAATGGATATACAGATCCTTTGACTGGAGAAGAAATGGTATTGTGATTAGGCAAGGGTCGTGGAGGGAAAAGATGAAGTGTTCTAGAGAGTGATCATCTTTTATCTGAAAATGAGAATAATGTACTAGGCAAACACAGATGAATTTAATAAGAGAAGCAGAGAGTGAGAGGAAAGGAGTATAAGATCTAAAAACTAAGTTTTTTTCTTTTTTCCAGATAAAAGTTTGTTAAATTTAAAAATTCTGTGATGGAAAACTTCTAGGTGACCTGAGTAGTTCACCCAACTATTCTTATGTCAGAATGAGAAAGGGTTTTTAAATGACCAACAATGGTTAGACAAGAGTTTAATATTTAATAATAGGAAATACAAGTGTGGAGCTATGAATTTAGAAGCCTTTGGTATATACAGTTGTAG
This sequence comes from Ursus arctos, assembly GCF_023065955.2. Taxonomy (NCBI): domain Eukaryota; kingdom Metazoa; phylum Chordata; class Mammalia; order Carnivora; family Ursidae; genus Ursus; species Ursus arctos. Next base: position 58,363,205 of record NW_026623056.1, on the reverse strand, counting down.
ATCAATGGATGTCTCTTTCAATTGGATATTGGAATTTCCCAAGGTTACCATAGGATTTAGGTTAGAGAAGAAAATTGTGAACCTGATAGAAAAATTGGTCAAGAAAATTGGAAGATTTATCAGTGAACTGGGAATAGATGTGAGCGAATGGTAGCATGAGTCACCAAGAAGATGGGAAAGAATCTAAAATATTGATGGGACTTGGATTCCTTATTCAATACAGAGCACTTCCTTCTTAATGTCAAAATACCTAGGAAATTAATTATTAATTAATTAATTATTCACATGATGCAGAGTAAGGAGATGTATAGCATAAGGGGTAAATTTCATCAAGCCTGTATCTGTCTGGTGAGCTGCTTATACCCTTCCACAGCTTAACACCTTTTGAATAAGCAAACCCTTTGAGTCCACAAGAATCACTATTACTCTCTATTATAGTTCTGAATTAACATGTAAGTTTCTTATTCTTTGAGCTCCCTTTTCGTTAATGCCATTTTGACAACATGTTATCTGTTAATACGTTACTTTCATGGCTTCTCGGCCTTTTGGCTAAGATCAAGTGTGTTAATACATTACTTTCACTGAGTAGAAAGTTTTGTTAATTGTATGGTTTCTTCAGTAAATCATGATTCCATTGTGGCTCCTGGAGGTGATATGAAGGTCACTTTGATTTATGTCGAGTTGTGATAGGTCTCGCTCACCCACTTAGAGATCATCCTTCCTAGCTGCATGGTCTCCAGGCTCTCTTCAAGTCTGTACATCAGATTCTCCTGGGGAACTTTCTAAAATTAACTTTCCTTAACTGTTTTTAACACTACCGCTAGAGATTCTGATACAGAGGTCTAAGGTTGACTAATAGAATCCATGATTTTTAAAGCTCCCTGGAACACAGAAATTTAGAAACTGGTGGTTCAAAGTTGGTTCATAAATGGGACATTTTAAATCGTGTTTTAAAGTTTCTTATTTCTCATAATTTATGTTTCCATTAAATTTTACTAATACTTTGTTCTCACCTGGATCTAATTATTATTTGTCATTAAATTTATAATGATATAATTATTTAGTGTGAAAAAATTGAAATGTTACCTGAAAAAGGTTTAAAGCAATATAATAAATTATTCTTTATTTATCCCTCCTCTATCTCAGACCACTGTGAAAAGATAACCCTTTATTTACTTTATGGACCTTTATTTAGTGAGCAGTATTAGAAGATGGAGATAGGATCTCTCTTCTTGGCAGAGGGCAAATTTAATGTCCAGTTTAATAATGATAGGGCAAATGGGAGACATGGGGCAGGTTTTCTTGTGGTCCATTATAAAAGATTGGCTATCTCTACCTCAAGGTTTCCTCAGCTGATGGAAACCTACTGTGTGCAGATGCATCCAATAATCCACTTCTTATTCCTCCCATGGAAATTGAAATGCAAGGGGAGCCAAAGCAAACTAAAGCTCATGCTAGTTACTCTATGGTAATAAATTTCTTTCTCTCTAACCCAGGAGTCTCATATCTCCTCCCAGCATCTATGAAACTGTGACAGGTTACCTTGTTAGCTTGCAAGCAGGGTAAAATCTGAGAACATTCACAATTCTTGACACATCTGTAATTAAAAAAAAACTTATAGAATGTCTGTGATTATAATATTGCTGTGAGTATAATAAGATAATAAATATAAAGTGTTTAGAATAATGCCTGTTATATATGGAATAACAATTTCATAAAATGTAATCTATTAATAGTACTAGTATTAGTAGCTATAGAAACACCTCCACTATCTACATCACTTACAGATACATGACATAAAGATACTAAAGCTTCATATCTTAAGTAAAAAATCCCAACTTAAAACTCTCTGTCATATTAAATTAGGGACAAACTCAAGTGACTACTGGAATTATTTAGCTAAATTAGTAAGAACTATGCCAGAATGGAGAGGAAAAAATTCTTGAGAAGGAAACAACCCTAAGATTTTCCTGCTGATTATTGCTATGTGGGAAAATTGTGGGTACAGAGTTGACAAATTATTTTATTTTAAAAGGGAATCCATAATATTATGAAATGTAATTTTTATGGTTAAATGTACTTTCTTTTTAAAAAAGATTTTATTTATTTGAAAGAGAGAGAGCGTGAGCGCACGGGCACGTGCAAGCTTGAGCAGGGTGGGAGAAGCAGACTCCCCCCTGAGCAGGGAAGCCCGATGGCTGGATCCCATGATCCTGGGATCATGACCTGAGCCAAAGGCACCTGCTTAACATACTGAGCCACCCAGGCACCCCAGGTTAAATATGCTTTCATATTTATTTTGAGCCCATGCACTCAAAATAAATCTATTGGCCAGATGCAAATCATCGATCCTTTGCTTTATCAAGAACAGTAAGGAGTATCTAAATTATCTCATAAATGTACCACTAAGAAAGGATGATAGTAGTTTGCAGATGGTGGATTGATGAAGGTGAATAATCTTGCAAAAACAAACAAAAATAAAGAATTTATTCATATCTTTTTTTAAAAATGCCAGAATAAATAAGATTCAAGAAAAAGTGGCATAGGAGTTGCACATTAACACCCAAACTCCAGATTTACAAAGTAATGGAATCATGAGAAGGAATTTGGTGCTATCTAATGTTGAAACTCTGAACTATTACCGGGTAATAGTTCCTGTGGTATTTGGCAAATGCTGCTGTTTCCCTCAAAAATTTAAAATATTCCACACTGCTCTTGTGAGGTCTTGTGGTGCCATGGGGTGCTTCAGCTCATAGTTAGGCAACCAAATCATAACATTAAGCCACTCCCTAGTATGTAGAGAACATAGAATGGAAGATGAATGTTGTGGTTCATCAAAGATTAAATCTCTATCTAACATTTGCCTGGAGTTAAGTCTTTAGGTTGATTCTATCCTATTCATAAAATGAGCCTCGTCTAATTCTTTGCAAAATAGTTAAGTATAGAGGGAAAATTATCCCTGCTGTTGGCCTTCTCTGCAAGTGCCACTCACCATTTTTTCCTGATTCTGATTTTATCTCTTCTCTTTCATTCTCCACACAGCGTTTAGGGACACCTCCATAAAATGTAAATTTCAGCAAAACTCATCAATATCTCACCATCACCCCTGGGCTGGCACAAGCTGTAACTCTCAACTGGATTTTGTGTCCCATAAGAATTGACCTCTTTTACCAAACTACACCACCTTTCCTGCCTCTTGACATACAGAAGTACTCTCAGCTTTTCTCTCAAAAGCCACTCTTATGCCTGAGCCAAATGCTTTCCTCTGCCGAGGACATTCTCTCTTCCTCTTGCTAACTCCATAAAACCAGGAATCATTTCTTGCTCCCTGTATTGTCTCCCCTTCTTCCAACAGCACAGTTAGGTCACCACCTGGTGTTTTCATAAAAATAGGACTTCGAAGGTAGTCATAAATGGTTTCTACTAGCTCTGCTTTTAATAACTTTTGATTAATGTTTGGTTCACTATCTAATTTTCGGTTCAGTACCAAATCATGTAATCTCCTAAGAATTATTCCAACCTCCAACTTTTATAAAATTTTATAATGATACTATTTGATAAACTAATGCATTATAAGGAATTAATGTAGGATATTGCTCCATTAAAATGCATCCCCTAAAGAGGTCCATCACAAATCTCAGTGCATGGACACGAAAGCTTTTATCTCTAATGACAGAATTGTCAGCATAGTGGCATGGATTAGGGGAAAGAAGTACACACCTCACCACATCACACGGGCAGCCCCTTTCCCACAAACATGTAAGCTCTGCCTGAGGTGATGAAGCTGTGGAGCAGCTTCCCGCTCCAACATTTAACCCGTTGAATGTTTGGTTTCTTCCTATGATAGAGAACAGTGAATGAGGATAGGATGAGATTTTGGAAACTTGAAGGCAGGTGTATCTTGAAATTGTTTTTCCCCACTAGTAATAAGCTGCCAGATGTAACAAGGGAAAATCCACTTGAGGTTCAAGTGATCCTCGCCTGGGGGCTACTTTCATTGAAATAATGAAGAAGGCAGAAGCTGTTTTAAGGACCATTCTGCTTTAGAAATTCCTTTGGTGGTATCTTTTTACAGCAGCAGGTCTTACTAATTTGAGACTATGAACCAACCTCTTGGCTCTGTCCACCTGTCATCCTTCTGCTGCCTCATCATCTCGCCATATCTTTATGACCTAGTAGTAGGTGAGGGATGGCCCAAGTTTCACTACATCCCAGATTCCAGCAACTTAATAGAGTTTTGTTTTTGTTTTTGTTTTTCAAACTCTGCCTATATTCAAAGTGAATTAGGAAAGGCTTCTGAAAATACCTATAGTAGAAATAGTAACAGTAACACTAAGGATAAAAAAGTAGTAGCAAGTAGTAGGCGGGGAAAAGAAGGAAAGGAAGAATAAAATGACTCTGGGAATAGTGCATTTCGGTTGCTCTTTGCATGCTCCAAATACTGCACAGTGGTTACTCATGGAGCACACATTTAAATTGAGCCTTGTAGCAACCGAGGCAAAGGAGGGAATACAGGTATGGAGCTCTACTGGGGAAAGCATTGCCAGTTCTATTTCATCAGGCTGTGAAGTACAGGATTTACCACTTTTTACCTAATCCACGTTAATTTTTTGCCAAGAGAATGACACTTGGAAGAGATGGGCACTCTCTTGAAAGGATAAATAAAAGCTAATTCAGCAATTATCAAACTGTGGTTGGTGATTTGAACTCTCCAGCTTACACACTGGAGTAAGAGTATAATTCTATCAAGCCCAAGAAAATGTCTGAATTACTACAAAGAATTTTTGACTCCTCTAAGGCTTTCAATTTTCATGTCCTGTTCAATAGGAAAAGTAATGAAAGGCCATGGCGTTTTTACACCAAACAGCAAAAAAAGACTTTTTTTTAATCTTTAATTTTAGGCAAATAATGTCTTGCCCTTCTTTCTGTTGACTAGCTCCTGCAAGTTAATCTCAAACAGACCAAGATAGAGGTAAGAGGAAAATGTGAACTGTAGCTCAAGGAATGGAAGCAGATTTTGCTGACATGGATAGGTCTATAACTGAGGAGTCCCGGGTTCAACATATCATGAAATTCCACCCAACCATGGCCTTCTAAAGCATCATGTGGAGATAATTTTTGATCTGGGAATCAATTTTGTTTTCCAAAATTGAGGATTATGCAAAAAAGGCAGCATACCAATATGTAAAAAGCAATACCTTTCCTAGTCAAGGTAAATCTTACTTTGTTGACTGGGAGTGAAAGATGTGCAGTTCTCGCTCTCCCTCGGATGAGCAGCATGAAACAAACTGGCTTACTTAGCCATAAGAAGAGAAAGAGGACATTAAATCTTTAGTTTATTTACACAGAATGTTTGAACATCATACATATCTGATTGCAAATTACAAAATTAAATCAATCATTGTAAAATCATTCTACTATATTATGTAATTTTGGACAATGAAATTGAGTCTCTCATTATTACATTCCATGTGCATAAATGTGATTTTCAAATGAAAATTACCAACCTTATATGATGCTTAATCCAATGCTTGAGTGAGGTAGAAGAAGGTAATGTGTAATCTATGCAAACTAGAATGACAATTTCAGACAATAGTGAAAATCCTTAGTCACCGAAGAGGAATTAAAGGGCTAAATTCTCATTAGCAATCTTGATCCATAATAATTAAAAGGCAAAGAGTCTCCTTTTAATGTTTTTTTCCTAGTTCAAGGACAATTTGGTTCTAAATTGACCCAGATCAATTTTATGTAATTTGATTAATAAGGTTATCTTCTTACAAATTTAAGGATTATGTCTTGAAAATGCTATTAATTTTGATCTTTTTTTTTCCAGTTTTCAATTATATGGAGTATCTTCTCAGTATAGCAATGCATTTCAAATAAAATGTTTTTTTTAATTTTCCCCAAATGTTCTCTTCTACATAAATACAAATATATATATTATAGCAATACAGGGTGCTTGGCAGTAATGATTCTTACTGAAAATAAACATATAATAGTGTTTATTGCAAACTGAAGACTGAAGAGCTTGAACCCTAACAGCTTAAGAAATGCATGCTTGGTGCTATATTATTTGTATTCTTCCCAGTATCAGAACAACCAAAGCAAATGGTTTATCCACAGTAGATATTCACAGCAGTCATAACATTGCTGTGCACATGAATGATAGAAAACATTTGTTTTTCTAGAAACTGATCCTTAAATATCTCAGAATTTTTAAGAGATGAAAATCTGTTTTGAAGACTTTGACAAATTATTTAGTTAGTTCTCTCTCTCTTTTTTTTTTTTCTACATAAGAAGGTAACTACATTTTTGGCGTGTATGCACATTTTACCATTGTATATAGGCTGTTAATTGTATTTTTTAAATAAAAGTTTTAAATAATATTTTGCTAAAACTACATCTATGTGGCTTACTTTTGTAAATGTTTGTCTGCTTTGGTATTTTCATCATATGAAGCAGTTGACAATGCAACTATTTAATTACATAAGCAGATGCTTTTTTTAAAAAAAAGCGTTTAGAAACTTATTTTTTATTTTTTTAAAAGATCTTATTTATTTATTTGAGAGAGAGAGAGTGAGAGAGAGCACAAGAACGGGGAAAGAGGGAGAGGGAGAAGCAGACTTCTGCTGAGCAGGGAGCCTGATATGGGGTTCCCAGATCATGACTTGAGCTGAAAGCAGATGCTTAACCAGCTGAGCCACCCAGGTGCCCCTGAAACTTATTTTTTTATAATCACAAAAGGATTTTGAAACAAGTTCCTAATTGGATGTCATTTCTATTACTTCTGAATTTTACACTTTTATAATTTATATTCAGGTTATAGCTAAATGTATTTAAATGATATTTTATATTTAGGTAATGCTCTAAATGATGTCTTTGGTACTTGTTGATGATCTTGGTAAAAGTTGCTTGAGACTTGGTAAACCCTGCTCTTCCTTCTAAGAGTACCTGGGAAATATCTCATTAACTTCTGCTCTAGTTAATCTTCCCAAGCCCTTAATGTGAATTAATGTAAACAGCAATAAATAAAATAAAGATGCTCATTTCATATTGATAATAGTATAAATTACAAAGATAATTACCTCAAAACCATTATATAATATTACATATTGTAGAAACATATAAGGAATTGCAACCTTTAAGAAGTCAAATAATATTAAGAATATAGATAAGCTGAATAACAACAAAAATAGAGTTGATCTGATAGTACATAAAATTATGCCCTACAGATAAGGAATGTAATATTTTTCTCACGTATGGATAAGCCCGTTTTTAAAAATCAATCATCTGTTGGGTACCCAAGAAAATAGCAATCAATAAAAGAATGTAAAAGAATTATTACATATGATTTTTTCTGGCATTAATTCAATAATTCTAGAATATAATGACAAGAGAAAAAATAATTTTAAGTGGCAAATAAACAATATTTGGAAATAAATGCATGAACCAAACATAAAAATAAACCTTCAATTAAAAACTACCTCAAAGGGGCGCCTGGGTGGCTCAGTCCTTAAGCGTCTTCCTTCAGCTCAGGGCATGATCCCAGCGTTCTGGGATTGAGCCCCACATCAGGCTCCTCCGCTGGAAGCTTGCTTCTTCCTGTTCCACTCCCCCTGCTTGTGTTCCCTCTCTCGCTGGCTGTCTCTATCTCTGTCAAATAAATAAATAAATAAATAAATAAATAAATAAATAAAATCTAAAAAAAAAAAAAAACTACCTCAAAAACAGCAGACCTATGTAATATATGAGCTCTGTCTGAACCTTATTCATAGCAAATTCAAATTCAGGAAAATTCAAAGCATTAAATAATTTTATTTACAAATAGAGAGGACGGAAGGAGGAATAGAAGGAAAGAAGGAGAGAGAAAGGTAGGTATAAATCTTAAAATATATATATCCCCAAAAATTTAAATGTAAAGAAAGCAGAGGAAGGGAAATAAAGATAAAAGCAGAAATTAATTGGAAAGCAGACTATAGAATTAATGTCAATAAAGAAATCAATAGTTTTTGAATCACTAATCTTTTCAAGGAAAAGAAGGAAATAGTTAATATATAAAATTAATCAAGAAAATTAAGATTTCCAATGAAGAAGAAATTAAAAGAATCAAAATGCATTCTACAACTCTCGGCATACATATCTGAAAACTCATATGTAATAGATGTGTTTCTAAAAAAATAACACATTATAAAAATTTATTTAGTAGAAAACATAAGTAGACAAAATTATAGATACTGTAAAAGAATGTGCTTTTTATTATATGCCCACCAACTATATCAAAACTTAAAGAAATAGATGCTATTTTCTTTTCTGTTTTTGAAATAGATGCTATTTTAAAACTAATCCCAGGCACAGAAAATAAAGCAAAGTTTCCCATTTATTTTTATAATGCGAGCAAAAATGTCAATAGCAAAGTCTTATAAAGATAACACAAAAGAAAAATTGGAAATCACGTTTACTTTGTATGTAACTGATGGAAAAATCCTAAATGAAATACTAGCAAATATAATCCAATAATGTATTAAAAGAATCACAAGCTTTAACAAAGTTAATTTATTCCCAATAATTCAAACTTGCTTTAATATTAAAAAATCTATTTATATAATTAAGCATACTAATAGGTTCCTTACCTACTAATATGTGCATCTTAAGGATATTAAGTAGATATTTGAAAATCAGCAACCCGTATTCAAACTTAGAAAGAAATAAAATAGAACCTATATAAACATATATATACTGAAGCTCAGTGCCACAGCTAGTGAAATCTAGAAATCTACCTATTAAAATCAGTGGGGTTGGGGCATCTGGGTGGCTCAGTCAGTTAAGCGACCAACTCTTGGTTTCAGCTCAGGTAACCATCTCATGGGTCGTGAGATTGAGCCTGCTTTAGGCCTCCACATTCAACACAGAGTCTGCTTGAGATTTTCTCCCTCTGCCCCGCTTCGCATGCACTCTCTGGTTCTCTCTTTCTCTCAAATAAATAAATCTTTTAAAAAAATAAAAATAAAAAAATCGGTGAGGTTGGAGATATTAAAAAAAATAAGAAGTAGGAAAAAAGAGAGGAGGAGAAAGATGAAGAGAAGGAAGAGTGGAAGGGGAGACAGAAGAGGAAAAGTGGGAGAAAGTAAGAACAGCATCCTGAATGCACAACTTTGTGCACAATCTGTGCAGTCAATTATATTGAAAAAGAAGTAAATGTATCACTTTTTCCTGGTGATATGAATGCAAACAAGAATGTCCAAGAGGTAAAATTTTGAAAATATCAGAAACAGTGAAAGATTCAAGGAAGTGAAAGATACACAAATTCAAAATTTAATAGCTCAGAAAACATAATGAAAAGGTAACAGTCTTTTAACTGAGACAGAAAGTCTATATATAATCTTAAAGAAAAATATTAATGCAGTATACACTCTAGAGGAACCCAGTGTAGATTTGAATAAATAGAGAGGTACACTTGAGTGTTGCATAGAAATATAAAATATTGTAATATATAAATATATGCATATGCAGTTACTTAGTTTTGGTTTGCGTCTATAAAAGACATGAAAATCAACATTCTGTTAAAAGACCTATGCTCTCCATATAACTCATTCTAAAATATTCTCTTTATTTTAGCGTGTTAATAGAACAATCTCAATATAAAATATCTTCTCTCTTAAGCATGAACAAAATATATATAATATATAATAAACATATTTATTATGAATAAATATATGCAAATTATAATGTAATTTATAATCAAATAAATATGTATTATATATAATAAATTTACTATGATATAGTGTCTTTAATATATCAGTGAAGTTAAATGCATAGTGTAATAGAATCACAGATATGAGAAGGTCCTGGGTGCCATCTTGTTCAATGTGTTCTACTTTAATTCTAGTTCATACTCATGTTGCTTTAACTTGTTGTACCTATGGTCACTCACAATTAATTATAATCTTTAGGAAAAGTTAATAAGTTTATTATCAAAATGAAAAAAAAAATCATTATACAAGAATCTTGAGATTTCCAACATGTAACAAATGCATGTCGCTCTGCAGGTAGACATTACTTCCTAATTCAGTTCTCTTACTCTATAGTAGGTGATAACTTGTGTCAAATTAAGGTAGAAGAAATAAACAGAGGGAAATAATAAATAAAACATGTTTTGAAACTATTACCTATAAATGTGTGTGAACATTTACTCATATATATACACTTTTATTTTTTATATTTAATTCTTAATAAGCATCTTATATGAGATAAAGTTGTTAGAATTCTGTGTACAAATATCATTGGAATGGTTTTTCAATAACACATGAGTAAGAGAAAATTATGCTTCATATTTTCTCATTTCACTACAAACATTGTTTTGAGTTAGAGGTTAATAACACACAAAGAAAAATTTCTGGTGAAAGAGGAAGAAAATACAGTCAAATGATAGTACAGGAATGTGCTGCCAGTTGTGACTCCCACCTCTTTCCTTTAAGCATAAAAGCTTGCACTAGTTTTGTTAATCACATTCCACCAAATTATCTTTCCCATCAGACTCTGCTTCCAAATGTGGGGAGAGGTGGAAAACTTAAATTTACCCTTTTATTGTCTCTGAAAATAAATTTCTAAAATCTTAAACTTCTGAATTCAGTCTCTGGCATTTTCTGATAATAACACTTAGGGGAATCATTAAGTTTTATTCATGTTTAATGATGATTAATATGTCTTTGCTATATAATCAAGATAAAATAGTACTGTTTCTGAAAACTGCACTTTTTTTAAAGATAAAACAGAAATTACTGGGGACTCAATTAGGGATTTAAAACAAATTTAAATGTAACAAAAGAGTTTATTTAAAAACTTTCACCATCTCTTTTGAAGAGACAAACTTAGAATGAGAATACTTAGATAGAAAAACAAGGTTACATTTTTTTCAGAAGAAGAAAGTCAATCCAAGAGAAATAGTACAGTAATTATATTCTAACCACTGCATATCAAGAATTAGTGCTGATTGCTTTCAGCTGTCTTGCAGGCCCACTTCTATCCTCTCAAGTTAATGTGGGTTCATACTACTATGAACAAGCTGAAGAGAAACTGTTTTGCAGGCGTGGCCCTAAATAGAACTTAGTCTTTAGTTTGGAGTAACTTAAAAGGGAACATTTTTATAATAACATAACACAATCTAGAAAAGATATCCTTTGGAGTCCTCGAGTTCCTATGATTTGATCAAATAGATACCATTTCCTAATCCTATTCTAGACATCTTTTGCTAATTATGTGATATCTCAAAATTGTCTTTTAACTTATAAAAAAATTATTAAATATTTTTAATTAGTCACAAAATATTTAGAAAGTGCCGTTACAGAAAAATGTATTTCTGCTGTGTGTTAAATTGCTTTTGGCTTTGGGAAAATTGGTGTGTACCCTGGGGTATAATACCCTGAAAACTTCCTTATAACCATCACTTCAATTCCTCTTTGAAAAATCTTTAATGTCATTTAATTATGTTGCTCCTCCAGGCAGTATGTCTTCTTATCATATCTCAGTGATATGCCTAAACTTAAACTAAGGTATAAATTCATCAGTGTAGAATGACTCAGGTAGTCTCTAATATTATTTTGTAAACATTATCTCATCACTTCTTATATGTACAAAAATATATGTGAAAAACACCTTTTCTTGGATGAAAATTCCATTTAGGTCAAGATGTGGCTTCAAATAAATGATGTACTACTTAAGTGTGAACACATATTTGAATATGTCAGATTAGTCTTAGTAAGTCTGAGTGATGCGTTCTCTCTCACTTCCTCTACCTCCCCCTCTCTTTCTCTCTCTAGAACCTTTTTGTAACAACTGAAAATTTAGAGACTTCTTGACAATGTGTCAATGTCTGAAAAACTTGGCCGTAGACAGCATTAATATTGGCACAAAAGCTTAAATTTGTTTGCAATATTAAATTATTTTGCTCTTTTCATCACTGTAACCTTACTTTTCTCAGAAACATAAATAATGACCAGGGTGCCTGGGTGGCTTAGTTGGTTAAGCGTCTGCCTTTGGCTCAGATCATGATCCTGCGATCCTAGGATCAAGTCCTGCATCGGGCTCCTTGCTCAGCGGGGAACCTGCTTCTCCCTCTGCTTGCTGCTCTCTCTCTCTGACAAATAAATAAATAAAATCTTAAAAAAAAAAAAGAAATATAATGACCAAGTTGTACAATTTCAATTAAAGCTGTTACTTGTACAAATATGCACAATAGTCATTTTCGTTGTTTTCATTATAAATATGTGTATACACACACACACATATACACCTAGAGAGTGAGTGTCCTCATTTCCTGAACTACAAATGGTTATTTAATAAATATGACCTAGATGGTTCATTTCTAAATAACTTTAAGCCTCAGTCATATTCCTCAATCTTACTGAAGAATCCAGTTTTCATATTATTTTGGGTCTTTTTTTTAATAGAAAGTATGCATAAAAATGTGTGGTCTCAAATCATAATACAAACTTTCTTTTGTGTTAGTTTTTAGTGACATTGATGGAAATGTTCATAAACAGGCTTCCTTTCAGATTTCTGCACAACTGAGACTACACTCCAAGGAAATGGAAAACTTTTGGCAAAAACCAAGAAAAGTTATTCCTCTGAGATTGCAGGATGTTGACTTTTTACTCCTTATTTTTATCCCCACGCCTTTTCTTCTAGTGTGTTTGCGATGAAAACCAGGCTATAGCAAATAGTATAAAATTAAAACAAAACCAAAAAAAAAAAAAAGCAAAATCTAAAAATCCCTACAGGCTACATACATTTAAACCAACATTGGCAGGGTATTGAGAAGTTTTCTATCTTTCAAATCCCAACATATGTTTAAACATTGTTAACCCATTTAGGTACGTACACACTATCCTTTGTGAGACAATATTCATCCTGTGGACAATTCTCTTCTGAACTGTCACCATAGAATAACTGTAACTCAAAAAGACATTATCCTAGATTGGTTTTAGCTCTTTTTTTTTTTTTTTTTTTAATGCCTTTGGGAGAAGGACTTGGATCTCTCTGCTTTACTTCTGAGAGAAATGTAAAACTATCTTCCAGGGTTTCAGTTCCACTAACAATCTCTCTTCTATTTATAAATGACTCTGTCCTTCTAGAAGCAGCTAGGTTTTAAAACTACCAACTCTCCCTAAATATCAGCTTCAATCTTAAAGTTGTACTATGACATGAATCTGTATTAAGAACAATTATGAAGAACTCGAAGATTGATTTAGTCCTTTCCTTCCCTTTATTTATCACTAAATCTTGGTATCGTGCTGCTTTCTTGCCCATGCTTCTATAGCACTCAAAATCTGCCCTAATTTTTCTCACCAACCCAAAACTCTACTTTGGTTTGCCAAAGTAGTATTTATACAATTTGATAAACTAAATCACATTAATATGTAAATGGAACACTATTCACCTAAGGATTTTTTTTTCCCCAAATAGCTTCAGTGAGATGCAACCTCTGTCCCCTTTTAATTGTCTAATTGACCCTATCATGTTAGGTTGGCCCCTTTAACAGGTCTACACCTTACTATATAAGTTTTGACCTACTTTTTTGCTTAACACAGGACAGACCATGTCTCTGCTTTTATCAGCTCCATACATATTCATATTCTGAAGTTTATTATTTTTTACCTGTCCTGGCTTAGAGCATCATTAATTTAAATCTTTACTGCTGGGTTATACATTCAGATTTTCACAGGGAACAGTAATTGAAATAAAAGAAGATTGTACTTCTTTCAAATACTTTATAGATCATTAACATATCACATCTTCACATAAAAGTTGAAATTATCTTAGGCCTGAGGCCTGCACAAATTAGGACATTATTAGTAATGGAGAACAATTATATATTGTTTTGACATAAATATATGGACTCCACAGTTGCCCATGTTCTGTAAATGATAAATCTGTAACAATAACAAAAACAAAAATTGGCTTTATTAGATGCCAAAAAACTCTGATCACATTAGGTGCTTTTGCAAATATTTCTGCCACCAAGCCTTTTGGGATTACTTCAGAAATCTTGCAAAATTGACTGCGTATTTAGGAGTCAGAATGAAAATGAATGATGCTGCATTAATGTCGGTTGTCTTAACATTGGTCTAGAATATTAGCTAGCCTCCCACTAGGAGTTTACACAAGCATCTTTGCTTGTTTTGGCAAAATAGTTTCTTGAAAATAATCTTTCATTATACTACTATTAAAAAAATAAATATTTTCTAGGGACTTTTTTTTTAATTTTCAGATTCATAACCACCAAAAGTTCAAGTTATACTTATTTTTTAGATCTTTATACCAGTACTTAGACCATATCTTCCTTTCAGTTTTCTTTGGTATGGGTAGGTTTTAAGATGGGGGTGGGGGATAAAGTGAGCTAATTTGTTTATTAGGAGAATGACCTCTAAACTTTCGTTAGATTTTAAGGACATAAAATAAATTATCATCTAAAATACAATAAATATGATTTATAATGAACAATTACTAAAGTCAAAATTTTGTTTATTCCTCTCATTTACTTTACGTCAACTTGCAATGACTTTGGAACTATGCATCAGGAGTACAGAAATGAATGTTTAGTTGTTCTTGAGAAATTTAAATGTTAATAAGAGAAGAGGCAGATAATTTAAACAGATAAATGGAATGTACTGTGGTTTGAATGGGATTTAAAAATGTTTCTTAGCAACTCAAAAGAGTGATTAACTCTTTCTGAGAGATACGCATATGTTCATGTGGAGTAAAAATAATATTGTTAGTGATAATCAAATAACAATAGCTACCATTAATTGAACATTTATTATGTACTAGGAAATGTGTTATATAAGATTGTAAATCAGAGATATGCTCTTCATTGGGTGGAATTAAAACAGTTTTCAAAATGGTCAGAATCTCTCAATGAGGGCAAATCTGTGATTCAGATCCTCCACTTATACTTCAAAATCTCCTAAAGATGTCAGTTCCTCTGAACTCCCTCTTCCATTCTCATCTTGTATGTTTTCATACAACTTGTTGCCAGAGAAGATTTACATTTAGTCACTGTGTTGTGATTATTCTTGGTCTGCCAGATTCTACTGCTAGACTATGAGCTACTTAATGTATTCTCAGTGGCTGGAAAATAGTAGATGCTCCCTAAATTTGGGTTGATATGAAATGAAAATATTATAATTATAAGCCTTATTTCAAATATGTGTATTCTTATGGTTCACTTGGTTTAGCAAAGACCCTGTAGTAGAGCTTGTAAACAATGAAAATGCCTTGTAAGAGGGGAAAATGGCCTCCGATAGAGTCTTCTTAACAGGATATTCAATATGTGGTACTCAAAGAAAAAAAAATCCAGAAAAACAATAGAATTTTGACTCTGCTCTGAAAAAAAAGGTTGAATTAATACTAATTGTAGGAAAAGAATTGGTCATAAATCACTTTTAAATATATTTAGAGGTTTTTCAATTAAATTTCTCAATGTAGTTCCCTCACCTTACCGCACATTTCACCCTTCTTTCCAAAGCATTAGTTTACCTTCAGGTCTTCTTGGATAACCCAGAAATATTTAAATGCAATATAATTCTTTCTTCTGAATTTAAAGCATTTTCCCAGCAATGTATGCCATATATCAGAATGAAAGAATATTTCCCATGATGTAATGATTCAGGGTAGTTTGTGTGTGTGTGTTGAGGGTGGGGGGGAGTAAAAAGAAACTCACAGCTATAGTAGAGGGATGATAGTTTTTCATCCATTTTCTCTGTGTGTTTTATCATAAATCATTTTAAGACACACCTTTTCAATGTATAGCTGCTCTTAATTAGATCAGTATTGTCATAGGAAGTATGATTTTTTTTTGATGTTGCCACCAGCAGCAAAACATCCATTTCCTTTAAATTGATTTTCAAGTGTATTTAAAATGCTCCATGAGGCATAACCTATTGAAATGACTCATCATGTTTATGGGAATATCTTGAGGATAAAAGTTATCTTTGAAAGATTTCGGCATATTAAATGTAGAATTGAAACATGGTTTTTTGAAAATTATTTTAAAATGTTTTTTTCTATACAGTTTTTAAATTTGGACTTTTTTTTCCTCCCAAATTTAAAATTACTGTTTTTAATGAGATTATGAAGATAATTAAGTCCAAAAGCATCAATGAGAGGATCTACCTGAACTAAATACTAGGCCAGGCTTCAGGGATATACAAGAAAGTGAAAACTTAACTTGTTCTCTCAGGAGCAGCTCAAAGCAGTTCCGTAAATATCCATATTGTCATATATAGAGGTCCCAATGACCCAGGATACAGATCATCCCTTCTGACTGATTTCAGGAAATTCTGATTCCACTTTGAGCAAAGAACTCACAGTCCATTTTGAGAAGTTAATATCTAGCTACCATGTTATAATCCAGTAATTTCTTTTCTAGAAATACCATGTGACTCTCAAAGTTAAATTTTGTTTAATTAACTTCACATAAAGTGTGAGTTTTGCACTCTATTTTCAGCAGCAAAATAACATTTATGATTGATTTAGTGAATGGATGTGAAGAAGCAAGCTACAAAACTGCATGGAAAATATAAAGGGTGATGATATTATCTGAGTTTACATAATCCCTTTGTTTAATGTTATGTAGTGACATATAAAGGTAGACTCCGTTATTGATTTAATAAATAGTTGAGTTGACAGTATTATGAACAACACAAAAATTAGTAAGATGGCATTAATTGCTTTCAATTAGTTTCTAATCTAATAAAAAGAAGAATGGTTAGCATTTTCTGTAAAAGAGAATTTTAAAATATCAAGAGTCATAAGATAAATATTTGTAAAATGCATAGTAGGCCATACAAAAGAGGTTGAAATGTTTCTCAAAAATATTTTCTAAAATATATTTTCCTCTTTTACTTTCCTTCTCCCCTTTATGAGAATAGCTTCTCTTTGAAGCCAGGGTAGTGAGGTTTACAACTGGCATATTTCACTTCTTCCTATTTCTCCTGTGTATCCTAAACTTCCTCCTGGTACTTTCAAATATATTAAACAGTTTGAAAACAACTACTAGAAAAGAAACAGAACATCAGATTTGAAGCCTGACACAGCTGAATAAACTCTTGACTTTTATGTTCTAGTTGAGTGAGCAAGTTATATAATTTTTCTAATAGTATTCTCATCTGGAAAATGGAGTGATAATACCTTACTTATCCCAGATTACATTATAGTGTGTACCCATCTTACCTAGTAAAATGCTCCAGTGCATTAATGGCTGTTCTTTTATAGCATGATTTCCACCTGGAGACATAAAGGAGAGATCAATGGAGTACTTAAAACTACAATTGGTCTAGGTACAGATAGATAGGGATACATGATTTGTGGAAACCAAGGTGAAAAGCATGAAAACAGAGCCAGACGGTAAAATCACCAGCTAGACTGGAAGAGAAAAGCTTTGACATCAAGTAGAGGAAAATAAGCCCAGAGAGTATGGGATAGGTACGTTCTTGTGGTAAGTTTTATTTTTTTATTATTTTTTTAATGATTTTTTTATTATATTATGTTAGTCACCATACAGTACACCCCCGTTTCCGATGTAAGGCTCGGTGATTCATTACTTGTGTATAACACCCAGTGCACCATGCAATGCGTGCCCTCCTTACTACCCATCACTGGCCTATCCCATTCCCCCGCCCCCCTCCCCTCTGAGGTCCTCAGTTTGTTTCTCATAGTCCATAGTCTCTCATGTTTCATTCCCCCTTCTGATTACCCCCCCTTTCTTTATCCCTTTCTTCCCCTACTGATCATCCTAGTTCTTATGTTCCATAGATGAGAGAAATCATATGATAGTTGTCTTTCTCTGCTTGACTTATTTCACTTAGCATTATCTCCTCCAGTGCCGTCCATGTTGTAGCAAATGTTGAGAACTCGTTCTTTCTGATAGCTGAGTAATATTCCATTGTATATATGGACCACAACTTCTTAATCCAGTCATCTGTTGCAGGGCATCTCGGCTCCTTCCACGATTTAGCTATTGTGGACATTGCTGCTATGAACATTGGGGTGCATATGGCCCTTCTCTTCACTATGTCTTTATCTTTGGGGTAAACACCCAGTAGTGCAATGGCTGGATCATAGGGTAGCTCAATTTTTAATTTTTTAAGGGAACTCCACACTGTTTTCCAGAGTGACTGTACCAACTTGCATTCCCACCAACAATGTAGGAGGGATCCCCTTTCTCCACATCCTCTCCAACAATTGTTGTTTCTTGCCTTGTCTGTTTTTGCCATTCTAACTGGCGTAAGGTGGTATCTCAGTGTGGTTTGAATTTCCTTGATGGCTAATGATTTTGAACTTTTTTTCATGTGTCTGTTAGCCATTTGTATGTCTTCATTGGAAAAGTGTCTGTTCATATCTTCTGCCCATTTTTTTATTTGTTTGTTTCTCGTGTATTGAGTTTGAGAAGTTCTTTGTAGATCTTAGATACCAGTCCTTTATCTGTAGTGTCATTTGCAAGTATATTCTCCCAATCCGTGGGCTGCCTCTTAGTTTTTCTGACTTTTTCCTTGGCTGTGCAGAAACTTTTAATCTTGATGAAGTCCCATAAATTCATTTTATCTTTTGTTTCTCTTGCCTTTGGGGATGTGTCATGAAAAAGGTTGCTTTGGCCGATGTCGTAGAGGTCGCTGCCTATGTTCTCCTCTAGAATTTTGATGGATTCCTGTCTCACATTGAGGTCTTTCATCCATTTGGAGTTTATTTTTGTGTATGGTGTGAGATAGTGGTCAAGTTTCATTCTTTTGCATGTAGCTGTCCAATTTTCCCAGCACCATTTATTGAGGAGACTGTCTTTTTCCCACCGGATGTTTTTTCCTGCTTTATCAAATATTAGTTGCCCAAAGAGCCGAGGGTCCATTTCTGGGCTCTCTATTCTGTTCCATTGGTCTATGTGTCTGTTTTTGTGCCAGTACCATGCTGTCTTTGTGATCACAGCTTTGTAGTACAGCTCGAAATCCGGCATTGTGATGCCCCCAGCTTTGTTTTTCCTTTTCAACAGTTCCTTGGAGATTCGAGGCCTTTTCTGTTTCCATACAAATTTAAGGACTGATTGTTCCAGTTCTTTGAAAAATGTATTTTGATCAGGATAGCATTGAAAGTGTAGATTGCTCTGGGTAGCATGGACATTTTAACTATGTTAATTCTTCCGATCCATGAGCATGGAATATCTTTCCATCTTTTTATGTCTTCCTCAATGTCTTTCAAGAGTGATTTATAGTTTCTAGAATATAGGTCCTTTACGTCTCTGGTTAAGTTAATTCCAAGGTAACGTATGGTTTTTGGTGCTATTGTAAATGGAATGGATTCCCTAATTTCTCTTTCTTCGGTCTCGTTATTCGTGTATAGAAATGCAACTGATTTCTGAGCATTGATTTTGCATCCCGCCACGTTACTGAATTGCTCTATAACTTCTAATAGTTTGGGAGTGGCTTCTTTTGGGTTTTCCATATAGAGTATCATGTCATCTGCGAAGAGAGACATTTTGACTTCTTCTTTGCCGATTTGAATACCTTTGATCCCTTTTTGTTGTCTGATTGCTGTTGCAAGGACTTCTAGTACTATGTTGAATAATAGTGGCGAGAGTGGGCATCCTTGTCGAGTTCCTGATCTTAAGGGAAAGGCTTCCAGCTTTTCCCCATTGAGAATAATATTTGCAGTAGGCTTTTCATAGATGGCTTTTATGAGATTGAGAAATGTACTTTCTATTCCTACACTCTGAAGGGTTTTAATCAGGAAAGAATGCTGTATTTTGTCAAATGCTTTTTCTGCATCAATTGAGAGGATCATATGGTTCCTGAGTCTTTTCTTGTTGATATGATGTATCACGCTGATCGATTTGCTAATGTTGAACCACGCTTGCATCCCAGGTATGAATCCCACTTGGTGGTGATGGATAATCCTTTTAATGTACTGTTGGATTCTATTAGCAAGTATCTTGTTGAGGATTTTGGCGTCCATATTCATTAGGGAAATCGGTCTGTAATTCTCCTTTTTGAGGGGGTCTTTGCCTGGTTTGGGGATCAAGGTAATATTGGCCTCATAGAATGAGTTTGGTAGCTTTCCTTCTGTTTCTATTTTTTGAAATAGCTTTAGGAGAATAGGTATTATTTCTTCTTTGAATGTTTGGTAGAATTCCCCAGGAAAACCGTCCGGGCCTGGAGTTTTGTTATTTGGAAGGTTGTTTATCACTGACTCAATTTCTTCATAATTAATTGGCCTGTTTAAGGAATCAATTTCTTCCGGTTTCAATCTTGGTAGTTTATAGGTTTCCAGGAAGGATTCCATCTCTTCCAGATTGCTTAGTTTATTGGCATATAGCTGTTGATAAAAATTTCTAATAATCCTTCCAATTTCAATGGTGTTCGTCATGACCTCTCCTTTTTCATTCATAATTTTAATAATCTGGGTCCTTTCTCTTTTCTTTTGGATAAGTCTTGCCAGTGGTCTGTCAATTTTATTGATTCTCTCAAAGAACCAGCTTCTAGTCCTGTTGATCTGCTCTACTGTACTTCTGGTTTCTGCTTGATTGATTTCAGCTCTAATTTTGGTCAACTGCTTCCTCGTGCGTGGATTAGGCCTGTCCCTCTGTTGCTGTTCCAGCTTCTTGAGGTGAGAATATAAAAACTGCATTTTAGATTTTTCTATTCTTTTGAGTGAGGCTTGGATGGCTATGTATTTCCCCCTTAGGACCGCCTTTGCAGTATCCCATAGGTTTTGGACTGTTGTATTTTCATTCTCATTGGTCTCCATAAATTGTTTAATTTGATTTTTGATTTCCTGGTTTATCGAGTCATTCCTGAGCAGGATGGTTCTTAGTCTCCAAGTGTTTGAGTTTCTTCCAAATTTTTCCTTGTGGTTGAGTTCCAATTTCAGAGCGTTGTGGTCTGAGAATATGCAGGGGATAATTTCAATCTTTTGGTATCGGTTGAGACCTGTTTTGTGTCCCAGAACATGGTCTATTCTTGAGAATGTTTCATGGGCATTAGAATAGAATGAGTATTCTTTGGTTCTGGGGTGTAGTGTTCTATATATATCTATGAGGTCCAACTCGTCGAGTATGGCATTCAAAGCCTTTGATTCTTTGCTTAGTTTTTGCCAGGGTGTTCTGTCTATTTCTGATAGTGGAGTGTTGAGGTCCCCTACTATTAATGTATTTTTATTTATATGCCTCTTTATTCTGGTTAAGAGTTGGCTTGTGTATCTTGCTGCTCCCCTGTTGGGGGCATATATATTTATAATTGTCATATCCACTTGTTGAATACTTCCCTTAAGAATAATATAGTGCCCTTCTGCGTCTCTAACTATAGTCTGTAGTTTAAAATCCAATTTATCTGATATGAGAATTGCTACCCCAGCTTTCTTTTGAGGTCCATTTGCGTGAAAGATGGTACTCCATCCCCTTACTCTCAGTCTGAATGCATCTTTGGGTTTGAAATGAGTCTCTTGTAGACAGCAAATGGATGGGTCATTTCTTTTTATCCAATCTGCAACCCTGTGGCGTTTATGGGAGAATTTAAGCCATTAACATTAAGACTGAGTACTGAGAGTATGATTTTAATGATGCCATGTTGCCAGTAAAGTCTTTGTATTGGTTGTGACTTTCTGTTCTGTATCACTCTTGGGGCCTTTTTACTTTTATAGAACCCCCCGTAATATCTCCTGTAGGGCTGGTTACGTGGTTACAAAATTGGTTAGTGACTGGCGATTTTGAAATGTCTTTATTTCTCCATCAATTCTGAATGACAGCCTTGCTGGATAAAGGATCCTTGGCTGCATGTTCCTCTCTGAAAGAGCTTTAAATATGCTCCCCCAACCCTTTCTCTCATTCCAGGTCTGTAGACAGGTCTGACGTAATTCTGATGCCTTTGCCTTGGTACGTGAGAAATTTCTTTGCCCTGGCCGCTTTCAATACTGTATCCTTGGATCTAATATTTGCGAATTGCACTATGATGTGACGTGGCGTAGGGACCTCTCTGCCTCTTGGACACGAATGTTTGTTTCCCTCGCTCTAGATTAGGGAAGTTTTCAGCTACAATTTGTTCAAATATCTCTTCTAGACCTCTGTTTTTCTCCACCCCCTCGGGGATGCCGATGATTCTAACAGGTCTGACGTAATTCTGATGCCTTTGCCTTGGTACGTGAGAAATTTCTTTGCCCTGGCCGCTTTCAATACTGTATCCTTGGATCTAATATTTGCGAATTGCACTATGATGTGACGTGGCGTAGGGACCTCTCTGCCTCTTGGACACGAATGTTTGTTTCCCTCGCTCTAGATTAGGGAAGTTTTCAGCTACAATTTGTTCAAATATCTCTTCTAGACCTCTGTTTTTCTCCACCCCCTCGGGGATGCCGATGATTCTAACATTGGATCGTTTCATTGAGTCAGTAATCTCCCATAACCTACATTCGTGGGCGTGGATTTTTTTAAGACCATCTTCTATTTTCATTTTTTCCTCTATTAACCCATCCTCCAATTCACTAACCCGTTCCTCTGCTTCTGCGACCCTGGCCGTCAGAGCCTCTAGTTTTGCCTGCATTTGGCTCATAGAATTTTTAATTTCTGTCAGATTCGCTCTCATTTCTGTCCTTAGGGATTCTATATTCTCAGTAACCTTTTCGTTAATAGTTTTTTCAATTCTACTCATCATTTTGACCATCGTTACTCTGAATTCCATTTCTGATACTTTGGTTACATCCATATCCATTATTTCTGTGGCAGAGGCCACAGACTCACTGTCTTTTCTTTGCTGGGGAGGGCTTCTCCTTCTTGTCATTCTGATGAGGAGAGGTTGCGGGGTTGTCCAGAGCCCAAATTATTGACTGGGTCCCAGGCCATGCCCCTTGTTTTATAGGGATCTTAGGGATGTGGGCTTCTTCTTTAAAGATTTTATTTATTTATTTATGTGGCAGCCAACCAGCGAGAGAGGGAACAGAAGCAAGGGAGTGGGAGAGGAAGAAGCAGGCTCCCAGCGGAGGAGCCCGATGAGGGACTCCTTTCCGGAACGCCGGGATCACGCCCTAAGCCGAAGGCAGACGCTCAATGACTGCGCCACCCCAACGCCTGGGTTGTGGGCTTCTTGATTTTTCAGCCTGCCTTCTGTGTTCTGGGGGAGGGGCCTGCCGCGCAGATACTCAGGCAACCCTGTTTGGGTAGAGTCTCCGTGTCCCCTGCGAGGGGGGATGGGGATGGGCACTCTCTGAGCCGGTATTTCCAGGCTTTTGTTCTCTGGCGGCTTTCCCTGGCGGTTTGCTGTGCCTCTTCTGAGAGTCAGAGCAGCAGCGGCCGAATTTCAGCCTCTGTCACAGAACAGAGGGATTGCGGCCCATTCTGTACTAATGTTCTGGCCACTTTAACTCTGTTACTGTTGGTGCTGCTCAACCCTGCAGCGTCCCGGGATGTGCGCCCCACACCCGGAGTCCCAGCCCTCACTTCCAGGGCCGGCGCATCTCTGTCCTTTGTGTTTCTAACGCCGCCAGCCGCCCCGCACGCGCTCCGGAAGCTCCCGGTCTCAGTCTGGATCCAGTGAGCGCACCGGGATTCCGGTGTTCCGCGAGATGCCTGGTGGCGTGCGCACCCGGCTCAAGGTCTCAGTCTGCTGTTTTGCGGGTGCCGACCGCGAGCCCGCCCGTGCACGGTTTCATGGCTCCCCACTTCGTACCTCAATACTCAGCGCTGGAGATGTTCATTTGTAGAGATCCAGATGCATCTTCCTGCGTCTCAGGCTGGTTCCGTGGTTATTTAGGCTGGTCTGGTACCTATCCAGCTCGACTCAGGGGACCAGCTGAAAAAGGTGTCTCCTACTCCTCCGCCATCTTAACTCCTCCATCCTTGTGGTGAGTTTTAAATGCCATGACAAAAAGAGAAACTTAATTTACTGGACAATGGAGAGCTATTGAGCATTTTTTGGATGGAAGAGCAACATGATCATAAATGTTCTTTAAGCACATTAACATCATAGTTGGCCTTTGAACAAAAGAGAGTGGAGAGAGTCTAGAGGCTGAGAGATGATTTAAGACATGATTGTTCAAGTCAAAGAATAAGGTTCTGGTATAGATAAGGGACATACCAGAAAAAGAAGAAGGTGATAATATGGAAATAAATTGGAAGAATTTAATAGGTTATTATTTGTGGGACTCAAAGGAAAAGAATATTTAAGAAAAAAGGTAAGAAGAATTAGGGGAGTGTGTTATAAAAGGAGTTATTTTGGAAAAATATTTAAAGAGTTCTTTACATTTTATTCTGAGCAATTTCATCTCTTTTCCTGGGCCTGAAGTAATGGGAGTAGGGAAAAGGTTTTTTGTTTTGTTTTGTTTTTTGTTTTTATTTTTGTTTTGTCTCAATTTATCAGCTCATTAACAAGTAAATAAAGATTAAGAGGATATGTGACTTGTACATTTTCCCTCAGCTAATAAAAGGATTTTAAACTTCTGGTTCCTGCATCACAGCTATATTCACTACTCTTTTTCGGATATTAACATTCCGTGGAATATCTCACAGGAAAATGTCCAGCATTATACTGATAGTTGAGACTGGTTTTTGGACTTTGGAGAGGTAAATTATTACGTGAGTCACCAACATCATATCTACAGTCTTAAAGATAACATTGCCAAGAGAATGAGTACTAAGAAAAGCAATTTGAATTTAAATTCTTGAGATATGTAATTTGAGAAAGTAGACAGAAGAGAAACAAAGACAAAAGAACATAATCTGTTTGATAAGATGTAATTCAAAATAAGGCAGAAATCTCTAAGTTAAAGGAAGGAGAAAACTTGAAGTAATATAGAAAGGTTTAATGGGTAAGGGTTAGGAAATACCACTTGCTTTGGACTAGCTAATCCATGAAGACCTTTGAAAGGGTGTTTTTATTTTACTAGTGGGAGATGAAAGCCAAATTAAAATTATATTGTAATGATTTGAAACCTGGAGACAGAGAATAGCTGCACTGAGTTATAATGATACTTATTTGAATTTAGAGTTGCTATTTTGTAGGCACTGTAAGAGAGAAGATTTGAATCGTCTTAGAGTACAAAGGGCGGGGGGGGAATGTTGCTGTTGAGGTCTTGGAACCACTAACAAAAATAATCAATTTTATTTTTTTCTTCTTTCTGGATAAACACCTGGGGCTCTTAAGAAGGACATTTCTAGCCCTAAAATTCAATGGGAACTCTCTTTCATATTGTAATATTTATGATTGACTATGCTTTACTGCCAAAGATTTTCCTGTTTACTGTTCCTTGGGACATTCATCCATATTGCATGAAGTGGTAATTAAATACCAATGTCAAAGAGATGGGTTGACTGGCTTTCAGATTTGGCCACACAGGTGAGCAAGAGTTCAGTCACTGAGCTCCTGCTCTATAAGCCTAGAAACCCAATTTTATCATATTGTCCACCATTGGTAAAACTGAGTATATGAAGTAAATGCTGTAAGAGTTGAGACTGTGTCTTCTCTGACCTTAAACCTAGCCCAGGGTCTTGCACATGAATGAATGAATGAATGAATGAATGAATATAATATATGCTTATTTATGATATAATACACAAGGTAATAATTTATTTTAAAAATTATGTGGAGAAACTAGTATTTTGGATTTCAGATCTTTAGAAAATGCATTCAATTAATGAAGTGGTCAATAAAACAAAAGTTATGGTATTGGTGTAAATATCCTTCTGGGCATATTGAATGAACATTTTAATTAAAATAATAAAGCAAAGATATACATAATTGAACTAGAAAAGTCATAAATTACCCTAAACCACAGCAGAGAACTTACTGTGGACAATTTCTTAAATAAGAAGGGAGGAAGTTATAATGGTAAATGACGACTATGGAGGTCGGGAAGGTGTTGGCTCATAAAATAAGTAAATGCAAACAACTTCTTAACTTAGATTTCTTCTCTATATGTGAATGAATAACCATTCCTTCGTGGATATTGGTTTTGACTGAATTTATAATTTGGAGGTGGACATTGATAAAAATTCACCAGCCAAAGGAGCCACATGCAAGCGCCATGACATTATGATTTTCATATATTTCACAGAGAAAGCTCAAATATCCCTGTCATCCAATTTGAGATATAGCAGGCCATTATTTTTTTCTGAATAAAAATGTTGGTAATTTGTCTGCCAGTTATCAAACAGGTACATAAAGTTTTAAAACAGCTGGTGTTTCAAAGGACATCTGTGCTATGGCTAGAATAGACATTAAGCATTTAGTAAACAATGCTATAAAATATAAACTAGGCTTTTAAAGGATAAAAGGTTCTTCCTTGTCTTACCAATTGCTATAATAAAATGTAGCTGACAGCAATAACTAAAAGGAAACTTTTTAATGCATTTCAGATGTGCCTTTTCTTTGTAGCTATAAAATATATTAATAGCTTTGAAGAAATTAAAACCAATGAATATATATATATATATCTTTGTAGTAAAAGCATAAAACGGAATTGCTTTAACTCTATACTTGTAATTATAAATGATAAAAATGTGTTATCAAATAATTCAGATGATAATTCAGATGTGACCAAAAGATGATATTCCAATCAATTACTGTTTTGGAGCTATGCTTTGAAATGAAGCCCCTATGCAGTCAATTTTACATGTAGAACTTAGAATCTGACAAAATTCTAACTGGGCAATTAAACCTATTGAAATATTTTGTGAACCCTTTGTGCAGAGCTAACTACAGTTTGTATGAAGTGGAGGGTTTTTCCCCCAAATCCCCTTAAAACTAACTTGCCTTTCTCATTCTCTACAGATTACCTCTTCTCCTATTTTCCTGAAAATTATTGAGATTCTTAGACAAAAGATTTATTTCTTTGTATTTAAGATCGTATTATATCAATCTCTTTTTATTAGATCTGATCTCTCATTAAAAGCAAAAACCTTCTCCCAAAAAAATCCCTCTTTTGAATCTTTCATTCCTTATATCCTGCTGACATTTTATCTTTTCTTTCTACTCTCACAGTACAAACCTCCTCGCCTTACACTCACCCCTTAACTCAGTGATTCATGCCAGACTTGGATAGAAAAGTTTGACAAATACTGTAAGATAAGGACCGTAACTTTTAAGTCCATGGGAGTCCTTGGTAATTTTGATACACGAGTTGATTCTGTGGAGTGATGCCTAAGTATCTAAGTATGTACAAACTTTTCTATCTAAGTATGTACACATGTATTAGGTTGTTCTTTGGATATAGGCTAAAAAATCTTGTAATAATGAAACGTTCTTTTGAACACTTGGTTTTGATTGCATTTTTGTAAGTAACACAGTATTCTTTCTTCTGATCTGTTGATCAGTTGATGATTCGGGAAGATCTATTTTTTTCCTGGTATTCTCTTCACCAACAGTTGATGAGTATCTATCTATACATGAGTTTGGGAAGTTTTGTTTTGACGGATCTCTCAGTGACATTTTTTTTTAAGATTTTATTTATTTGAGAGAGTGAGTGTGCACAAGAGAGAGTGTGTACAATAGAGAGCACAAGCGGGGGGGGGGGGGCAGGAAGTGGGAGAAACAGACTCCCCACTGAGAAGAGGACCCAATGTCACCAGCCTCCATCTAAGGACCTTGAGATCATGACCTGAGCCAAAGGCAGATGCATAATGGTCAGAGACATTCTTAAATATACTTGAATTATTCTTTCAGTCTCTCTAGCATCTCTCTTAGTCTCCCTTGTGGACTTCTGATACACTTTACTTTTTTAAAATTTCTATTCTTGTCCTTCTCATTTCACTTCTTGGAGGACCTCATCTAATTTAGTAGCTCCAATGAGAATCCCTATACTGATTACTCTTAAGTCTACCTCCAATATAAAATTTTCAGTTGAGCTCCAGTTTTGTATATTCAGTTGCCCAATGGAGACTACACTACTCTACAAAGAGATATGTCACATTCAAATAAACTCATTTATCCTGCCACAAACTTACTCTACCCCTCTATTGTCTGTCCGTGAATGGTGACACCTTTCTCTTTATCTCTATCATCGGACACCAAACCTTCTTAATCCTTGTTCCTTTAATATCCAGCCAATATTTTAACTTCTCTCTGCTTCTACCACCACAATTTTATTTCAGGTCTCCTTTACCTCTAGATGACAGCAAAAACCTCGTACATGACCTCCTTGCCTCCGGTTTTTTTTCCCTTCTAATCTAGTCTCCATATTGTAGACAGAATTGTGCTTAGAATGCAATTTTGAACATTTTTTAATGTCATGGAATAAAATCCAAGCTCTTTAATGTGGCAAAGTCACAACATGGCCTTTGTTCATTTCTTGTCACTACAAATTTATATTTTGTATTCTAGATATCCTAAGCTATTTGGACCCTTCCATATAGGCCATGATTTCTCTTAAAATCTGTACTTTTCATCTGTAGCTCTCCCTGATGTTAATATTCCAATTTCCCTCTTCATACCTCCTGTATTCTATTTCTCCTTTTTCCTAAAAATTTACCTTAAAAAGATCCAAACAGTATTTCTTAATCTCTCCAGGATGACTTAGATATTTGTTCTATTGCTTCTATTCATCTTTTCCATATAATCTTTTGCATATTTGTTTATGTTCCCCTCTCAATTATCTGCTCTTTCAGGTTTTTCATCTGAAAATAAAAATCATAAAACTTACTTCACACAAATATTCTAAAAGAGAAAATATGCATAGTTTATTTTGCACAGTGTTTGGTAGATATTAAGTACTCAGATAGCTGCTATCTTGCTAATCTTATCATTAATTGTAGGAACTGTATGGTGTATGTCACTGGCCAAATATGTTGTCTGATACAGGTTAGGTTATCTATAAATATTGTTAGAGTAAATAACAGTGAATAAATGAAAAGAAAACCCTCCTTTTAATGGTAATACATTCTTTTTCTTTTGACACTGGCTCAAATATACAATAACTTGGTTCTTTCGAACATCAGTCTTCACCATTCGAGTCCATTTGCCAAAATCATAGCTCCAGTTTTTGTTGCCACTTACTGCTATTTCTGTTAATGTTCTTGCTTTATCTCTTTGTTGTTAGCCACTACTCTTTCCTGAGAAGACTAACTTATCCTCTTTGTTGCTGCTCTTACACATGTAATAGTCAAATTTTAAGTTGATGATAGAATTGTTCTCTTCCAATAATATTGTCTACATGTTTTTTGGTATAATTATTTCTTGGTTTCCATTTTCTCTACCTAGTAGTTAATTTAATGGTTTAACTTCCCCCCCCTCCCCACTGCCACTATTTTTGTTAAGCACAAACCTGTTAATGTAACATGAAAATGTAAGTACAAGAAGAATGTTGGCAATATTTATTACAGCTTACACATTGCCTGTCATGGGTATATAATAAGAAAAAATAATTATGGTTTTTCTCCATGTGCAACTTAACACTTCGGAGATGACAGCAGTGCCTTCTAGAGAGAAAAAGAGAGAGGTAAACTATAATGGAAGGAGAATGGTAATATGAATATGGACTCTTGGGGGGGAGGTACCAAAAATGTATCAAATATGGTATTAAGAGAGATGGAATCTCTATAGCTAGATTCTGTAAAAGGACATTTATAATGTATAAGCACAATTCAAGAGACTAGATTTTAAATTAATAAGTTATTGCAAAGTTCTTAAAAATGTATTTTACTTATTTCTTCTTAAGATTTAAAAAATTGCATTCTTGATAGACTACCTTTAGGCAGAAACTAAAGTAAAATATACAATATGCCGAACATATACTTCCAAAACTACTAGAAAGTAATAACTTAAGGCTAAGGTTTTTATTAGATTGTGGAGTTTTTTCCTCTTGTGAATAAAAAGAAGCTTAGTTTTAGAAGAAAACAAAAAGCTGCTTTGTTTTCTCAACTTCTTGTTAACATGTGTTAAATACAATGAGTGAGGTCTTTTAGCCACCAGAGACTTCTAAGAAATAGAGAAAATCGAGAGAGCCGGGAACCCTGTTGCTTCTTAGAAGTTATGGGAGAAATTCTTGTCCAAATATATATATATAGGGTTTTTTTTTTCCTTGTACTTGTCTCTGAGGCTCTTGCTGACCCAATGACAATTAGTCTTTAGATTCAGTTGATTTAATCTGGATTCTTTGGACATTGTCCTCTAAATTCCAGTTAATACTTATGCTGGCTATGTCCCTTGAAACTTGTCCTGCTTGACCATACCCTGATTTCAGTTATAATTGTTCTCCTCATATCCCCCCTCAAGCATGTCTATGACCTGGTTTCCCAAACCATGTACTCAATAATAAATTTCATATAATTCAAAATTCTGTGACTTCTTTTCCAAGTTGGAGTAAGACCAACAGAGATGACCAGTTTTCATGATTTAACTTCATAAACATAGTTCAATTGGCACCTACCCCCTCTTCACCTCTCCCTCCCCTGCCTCACTCAGTCTCAGGAAGCAGATGTCACAGATATTCATTTTACTCGGAAGGAACCTAAATAGAACATTGTTAAGCAACTTGCCTTAAGGCTATAAAGTTAGTCAATTGCCTAGGTGAGATTCTATCCACACGTGTATGAAATTTCCATCATACTTTCCTGCCCCTAGCAACAGAAAGAAAATCTAGAAGGTAGAACAGCAATGTTCCCTTCTTAGGCTCTATCGCTGTATTAAGCTAATGAAAGTGTACATATACGTGAAAAAATGTACTTATTATTTCCATAGGATCTGTCATCATTGGGAGGGGGGAGGATAGCTAACAAGCTGCTGGTGATTTAAATTGATTGGCTAATTTGTTCTACCAGTCTTTCTGGAATTTGAAGATAAATATATTGGTCTTTAATCTCTAGAATGATCCTTTCCTTTTTCTTTTATAAGGGCAGGCATTTCAATGGCTCCTTTCCAATTTGCAGGGATTCTGATTTATTGAAAACAGTTGTGAATGCATTCATAAGCCAATTCTCAACCTCCCTGGAATTTATCAAAATATGCTGCTAAATTGAACTGCTTTATATTATAATAAGACATAATAATAATGCATAGTGATTATATGAATAATATAATACTATGTAATAATATATTTGTACAATTAATAGTATATATATATGTGTGTGTGTGTGTATATATATAAATTCTTTCAGTGTGGCAGGCACTGTTTAGTGTTTTACATAGGTAAGACTATTAAATTCTTACAGTGACCCTTCACATTAAATACTATTGTTGTGTTCATTTTACATTTGAGGAGTCTTAGAGGCAGAGATGCTCTTATTTGTTCTAAATCACACTTAAAAGTGACAAAGTCAGATTCTGACTCAGAAAATCCCAGTCCAGAACCCACCGTCTCAACCATTATGCTGTTCAATCTAGCCTCATTTTCTTGCTCAAGGTTCAACCTAATGCAATCAATACAGTTCAGTTCAATGAATAAGTATTAAAAATCATTTATTAAAATTTTATAAAAAGCCAGTTTTATACCATAACATTCTATGCATATGTACCTAGTTAACATAGATTACATTAGTTTTTCTTTTTTTTCCTTTAGCTTTCCTATACACACCCTGATTGAATACTTTGTATCTGAGCTTTTATAAGCATATTTTTCCTAATATTTGGTAGTATTTTCAATTGTGATAGTTCATTTTTAAAATATGTAATATCTATGGCATATTACATAAATTAAGTTGTTAAGGACCTTAATAGTTGATAATTTTCATGGTGTGTGGTTTTTTGTTTGTTTGTTTGTTTTGTTTTGTTTGTATTTTTATTTTTACTTATCCTCCGTAAACCGTCTGCATCTGTTAAGCAGGCTTACCTGGATGATTGGTTCTGAACCACCACCGGAGGTTTGGCCCCCTAGGGAATTATTTGGCAATCGTCCGGGGACGTTTTTCATTGTAACCACCTGGGGGAGCACCTGTATCTACTGGGTAGAGACCAAGGACGCTGCTAAACATCCTGTATTGCACAGAACAGAACCCCATCAGAAAAACTACCTAGCTCAAAAGTGTCACTAGTGCGAAGATAGAAAAATCCTGAGTCCTTGGACTATACCTGGAGTCAAAACTTCGTATAAATACTGGGAATGAACTGTGCATTTTTCCTCATAGGCAAATGACAGTTGTTTGATTGGCTTTATTTTTACTTTACTCCAAAATAACCACCCCCCCAAAAAAAAAAATCCTCTCAGTATTCCTACAATCAGAAGCCAGTATGTTAGCTTTTTCCCCTTTAAAGCATAAATATCTTTATGATAACAGTGACTGACACAACATCTGTGAAATTTTTTACCAAAAATTCACTTAGCTCTCAGTGCTTTTTACTGTGCTATTGATGTTGTTTGCTAAAGTAAGTATCCAGACTTCATTCATTTATCAAAATTTGGTCATTCCCTAATACAATCAAACATTTATCTAGTATCTTAATTTCTAATCCCTTTAGATATAGTCTTCTGTCATCAAGAACATCAAGTTTCTGGCTGCAATGAAATTTAGTTTGCCTTTTTCAAATAGTTTGAGCACAACTGTCATTTAGTAAAATAAACATGGCTCCATTATTTCTTAATGTCTTCCTTAACAAGTATAAGATTAGACTACATCTTGCAAACTCCCATTGAGCAGCACTTAAGAAGTGAGTAATATTTCTGTCTGCCTAAATCAAGTAATCCCAAATGTAAGTAATTTACAGGAAGGCATCAGGGACTATTACAATAGGCATATTGCAATATGTCACTGGAAATCAGCATCTCCCCACATGTTTGATCAACAGCCAGATGGAAGCTTTTATCACATTTATTTAATCTGAAATACACATGGTAATTACACTGGACCTTTGATTCAAGGCCTTATTAGTGTCTCAAGAGAAGTCAGGAAATGAGTTTGTCAGTTGCAAACTGATGTAGTCCTGACCCTCTGGGTAGAATTTCCATCTATCACTGCCTAGACTAGAGTATTGCTACAAATCACATGGTACCTCAAGGAAGTAAGATAAAGTAAGAGCTTTTTTAACCTATGTAAGAGGACAAAGGGGCTCCTGATCAGTCCACAGTATTGTTTATTCTTTTCTTCACTCATGTTACTCCAATGAGTGTTGAGTAAAGTGCAGTATAAATTATATGGCTAATGTCTTACAAAAAATAATGAACTAAACACCAACAGGGACACATTGAAGTAAAATACTCTCCCATTTCTAGTCCCAAACCTAGGATCCTGGATATCTGCTACACCTAAACTTAGTGTAAGTGAAAGTATATGAGATTTTCTTGAATTAGTGATAGGAAAAGGAAGATATCACAAAGCCCACTTTTTGGAATTTTCCCGTTAGAAAAATGCTGGATAGCAAAACTTTATTTAATATTGGATGATTAAATCCTGACTATTCTACTTCAACAGTTTTACACCGTGCTAAAATATGAATAAGCAAAACTGAGCCATGTTAGTATGTATAAAAAACATGTATATAATATGACTGATAAAGTGGATGGAGGTTTCTCTAGAGAATGGAGGTAATAAAAGACTTCAACTTAATGTTACATATTTCTTTAACATTGGAAAGTCATATTATGATTATGTCATTTTATTTTCAAAGTCAGAAAAAAGGAATTTAAAAAAAGAAACTCACACACACATTCAGCCTTCCTAAAGTGTTCACAAAAATATGGCATCTTCTTATATATTGTTGATGCTTTTCAAGAGAAAAATGTAATTAAGATATTGAAATCCATAAATTAAGCTGTAACTAAAGAAAGAAAAAATAATAGGTTTCTATTAATATAAGATGACATAACTAATAAGAAACAGTTAAATCACATGCGTATTCTGAAATGACTTCAAAAATTTTATTGCTTGATTAAAACTCTATTAATAGCTATTACTGTTGTCATAGTAAACTTGCATAGGATTTTTTATTCTAATTAAAATTCTAATTAAAAAACATAAAATCATCCTATCAATAAATTATCTTTTTTCCCCCTAACTTTAGGCCAATATGGTATACACTACAGTTATTTTGTGATTATTTTAACTCTCAGTTGAGAATGTCTTTAAGTTTGGTGACCTCTTTATTTCTATTGATATCACTACTATCATTTCAAATTAGGTAGATCTTGAAAAGTATCAATTATATAAACAAGGATAACATACCGATACTCTTTGCTGGGCACCATAATAAGAATTTTTCATGTCAAATCTTATTTCACTTTCACTGCAGTTCTATAAGACAGATGATCAGTAAAGACAATATTTTATAGGAGTATGAACCAAGACTCAGTGGGAGTTAAGTAAATTGTCCAGGGTCACTCAATTCATTGTTGGTTGAATCCAATTGGAACTTCTCTGACTATAAGAGAAGACTTAATTGAGACTTTCATTCATTTACTCTCTCATTTTTATGGTGAGTCTTTTTTTTTTTTTTCCATAAAAGGCAAGTTTTTACATTCTTCTTTGGTAAAAACTTGTTTTAAGACTCTTTTTTTTTTTCTGTTATACTTACATCAGCAGAAAATCTGAGAGGTAAAAAATACTTAAAATTCCTTTCATGTGTAAAGTTAAAAAAACAGTTATGAATCAGTGAACAAAATGGAGAAGGAGATATTAACATTTCTGGGACTGAGCTGTAGCCTTACAATATGACCTTGAGAAAATAAGTTAGCTCTTTGTTATTTTCTTGATATGTCATCTTGCAAGACAATTTGAACTCTTGGTGAATGACGGCTAATAGGAAGGAATGCAGAAAAGGTAATTTTGTGTGGAAGGAGGGAGAGAGGGGAAGGGAGGGAACTAAACAACACTCCATTTATTTTCAGAACAGAAATAAACAATTATGTACACTTGGAAGAAAGATTAAACTACACTAAGTTTCCAGCACAATTAGAATATGATTTATTTTAGGTTATATATTTAATAATACCTGTGAAGGACATAATCTCTTCCTCTAAATTGTATGGTTAATGCTTAAGTAGAAAAAAGATATAAGACTCTTTCATTAAAATTCTAGGACATTCTTAGTAGGTACCACTTCAAAAATGTTTTAGAAATCTACGTTTATGACCATAAGACAGAGTTTATAATACAGAGTACAGGTATTTTAATCTTGCCATTTAATTTTTTTTCAGTATAGTTTAAATGACCTTAGTGAATGTATCTCAGAGCGTTCAGTGGCTTGGGTTACAATGTGTTGTGTATGTAATAGTTGTTAAAATGAACAATTATATTTTATGTGTAACAGGAATTTAGGCCCAGTGCTTTTTAACAATGATGTAAGACAAAATTTTACATATAATCATACTTCATATTAACTTGTAAGGGCAGAATTATTTTATGGGCATATCTGCCACTTATTAATATTTAAGTCAATTTCCTCTGAAGAGTTTGTTACAGCCTTAGTTGCGCTTTGCATACTTATTTCTTAAATTTAAAAAAATGCAGCCTATTATTTCATGAAATATGCAAATTTCATGTGTTCTTAAATTGAAAGCCTTGTCATATGTTAAGCATGGTATGTTTCATGCAAACTTTTCATTTATTTTAGGAACAACGGAGTTTATTGTATACTCACAAAAATGCACATAACTTCTTCTGTCATATCCAGTGTCTAGATCCGAGAGCTCTCTGATCATTTAATTATTACTGACAGGATATAGCAGCTCTTGACAGTTATTAAATATATAAATTATGTACAATTGAGCCAGATATCCAAGAGTTAACTACCTCGGAGTTTAAGACTGATAATTTCCTCTGAATTCATGTTAGACAAAATCACTAAATTTGGTAGAGCCTTCTTCTAAAGTTTTTTCCATAGTTAGGTAAGTAAATGTATTCAATAGATCCAAGAATAAGAAGTGCCACTCTGAATTGTTTTCCATAATATAATATTTGAGCTATCCTAGTGCACTTTTTATTATAACTAGTCAATTAAATTAAGAGACTGATTTTTTTCTTAAAAATCTATAATTTGAACTCCAAACATATTTTTCTACATTACCTTTTGGGTTTGAATAAATTTATTGGTGAATTTCCTAAATCTAGCCACCGTTTACCAGATTTGGCCATTTTGGAAAATAAGTTCGGGATTATGGGGTAAAGAGGAAACCCAGTGATGTTTGGTCTTTGACTCTTATCTTCCAATCTTCTTCTGAAATGGTGTCAGAAGAGAACAACAACCAAAAAAAAAAAAAAAAAGAAAAGAAAAGAAAAGAAAAAAGAGAGAGAAAAAGGGAACACAACACAGAGAAAGCAAAGAATCTCAGGAGTGAAATCTCTTCTGAAACTTGAGAAAGTTGTTCACATGATCATTTCTGTTCGGACATTCAGTTACTTTTTAATGTACATTAGTCATGATATAGCCTTTCCATGGCACTTTTCCTCCAATGAAAATACTTTCATACCAGTCTAATTCAGCTTGCATTAGGTTCTGTTTTCAGTTTGGAGTTTGGTACCTAAGTTAAGTGTTAAAAAAATTTATTAAATATTTACTATGAAACCTACTACATTTGGCATGAAAATAGTAGCTATGTTGTAAGATTGGCTTATGGATAAAACTAGTTAATCATTGAATAAATTTAATAAAATAATAAGAAAATGCTTTTAAATATTAACCATTATCATTATTATCTTTTATGGACAGGGGTTGTACTAAGATCTTTATATATATATATATATATTACTTCATCTGATT
Organism: Ursus arctos; assembly: GCF_023065955.2. Taxonomy (NCBI): domain Eukaryota; kingdom Metazoa; phylum Chordata; class Mammalia; order Carnivora; family Ursidae; genus Ursus; species Ursus arctos. The sequence goes on along the minus strand of NW_026623056.1, from coordinate 58,326,558 downwards.
CACACAAAAGTTCTATGTGGTTCTTACCACTATTATCCTGTGTTATATATGTGGATACTGAGGCAGAAAGATGCGAAGTAACATACTGGTCCAACAACTACTGTATAAAGGACCAGTAAGGTCAAGATAGGAGAGATTTGCTTTCTATTTGAACATAATTTAATATATGAAAAAATAATGGAGTTATATTCCAGTAAACTTAAAATTTGAAATTCAAAACAGCCACAAGCTTTTTCCACTGGTATGTGGTGGTCTCTTCTAAATGACATATAAAGATGTGTACATTATATTCTTCTGAATATATTCTTTATTGTAACTGGAGAACTGGTTCAATGACCATTTATAGTAGTTTTAAAAACTTACATGAACATAGTCAATATGACTATTGTAATTATTACAGGGTAATCAATTCAAAAATATTAATAGATACAAGGCTATTTGTTTGACTGAATTGACCAGTAATATAGTACACATTTCAGAGCTGACTGGTTTATGAAGGGAAATTATTTTAGAAGCAGTGGTATTGTGTTTCTAATGTGTTGGCCTATAAAAAACAATGGACATGTTCCTACAGGTGATCGTTCCCCAACATTTTAAATATTTATTCTAAGCAAAATAAGTCAAGCAGAGAAAGACAATTATCATATGGTTTCATTCATTTGTGGAACATAAGAAGTAGGAAGATTGGTAGGAGAAGAAAGGGAAGAAGAAAGGGGGGTAAACAGAAGGGGGAATGAACCACCACGATAGACTATGGACTCTGGGAAACAAACTGAGGGCTTCAGAGGAAAGGAGGGTGGGGGAATGGGATAGGCTGGTGAAGGGTATTAAGGAGGGCACATATTGCACGGTGCAGTGGGTGTTATATGCAAATAATGAATCATGGAACTTTACATCAAAAACTAGGGATGTACTATATGGTGACTAACATAATATAATAAAAATAAATAAACAAACAAATAAATAAATAAATAAATAAATATTTATTCTTCCATTGAAATCATTTCTGCTATGAACAGACATAAATAATTGCTCCAGACTAAACTTTTTAGAATAATGTTGCATGTTATAAATATTCTCATTGTCAAACATTTATTCTTTATTTTTTCTAAGAGTTTTAAAATTAAATCTGCCCTATTATGGTTTTCTCTGATAGAATACTTCATTTAATTATTATTAGGCCATTTCTTTTTCATTTAGTTTAAGAAGAAATATGCTTAAATCTAGATTTGACTCTTCTGCAGAAAACATTGCATACAATTTCTTTAACTTCCAGTCTGCTTAAAAATACTTTAATTCATTCTTTTAGATTTGCACAGAGTACATTGCCAACATAGACATATGGCAATGTCATATACTAGTCATTTGTCTTCCTTCTTAATGGTTGTTCCCATTTATTTATTTTATGTATGTAGGCTGAGACCAGTGATGTGCAAAGAGTTAGGTATTGTTGAAATTGAAGGTAGAACAGTTCCTAGTGAGAAAGACATGAGGCAATAGAATAAAAAACAGCAACTTCTACAGATCACATAAATGTAAGAGAAATTGCACACGGAAGAATGAATTTGAGCATATTTTCCTTGGAAAAAAAACAACGCAAAACTACAAAATACAGGTTTATAGTCTCTCTAACCTTACAAAGCTCATTATTTTATATTGTATATATGGAGCACCTGCTAGATGTGACTTATATGTACAGGCTTCATATAAACTGGTTTTAACAATAACTCTTTGAGGAAGGCAGAGTATACATCTTATTTATAGATGTAGAAGAGTGAAACTCTAACAATGTCAAACTGAAAGTGATACTTGGGTCTTATGGTTCTGAGTGATACTATTTCAGATCTTTGATCTTAAAGAGAGACTAATGTTTCAAGCAGGAAAATTACGCTCAATGTCTTCTGCCTGATGGGTAACTTAGCTAACTTTTCCAAGCAGTAAATAATCCCATGGCTACCCAAGAATTTATTTTGTTCTCCCTTTGATCTCTTAGATAACCTTAAAGAACATTCCTTTCTTTCACCTTCCTCCTGTTATCACACAGGTAATCACCTTCTGGCCAGTTCTCTTCCCTTTTGGATGTCAGTGTTAAATGAGGTGAAGCATTTCTGAAGGGCCCTTGCTCCTAATAGTTACACTACTCTGTTGGTTAAGAGTCCTCTCTGAATTGTTCAAATTCTTCAGAGCTGAAAAGTTTCCTCATTTGAAGTAGTCAAGGAAATAGTATCCCTAGAGAGAAAGATCAGTGAAATGAAGAGATTTGTGCTAGAACCTACTTTATCCACAAATAAGAACACCTTTTTAGGAGAAATTTTCCACTTAAATTTTAGTTCTCCAGGACAAATAGAGTATCTTATTCAAGTATGTATGTTGTTTAGGTCCAGTGCATTATTAACTGTTTATAATACCTGTTAATGAAATCAATTGTTATATAATTAGGAAACCTGTAATTCATAAAAAATGATAAAAGATCTTGAGTGGAGACAATTGTCACAGGAGAAAATTTATAGTGAAGTGCATAAAATTTGTGTAGGATGCAACAACACTTCACTTTTGTATCACTGATAATCACACTTCACTTACTAAAACACTTTATGATATCTCTAAGCAAAATAACCTTGAAACATTAAATTCAAAACAGAACAAACAAAATAGTACTTTTATAATTATTGTCCTAATCTTTCTGAATAGGAACTCATAGGTGCTATTTTACCTAGAAACATGTGGCAGCATGTATATTCATGAGCTTGATATGGAACACAATTTATGATGCAGTAAATACATTTTTGAGAAGAAAGGCTAAGTGTTGTGCTTGCTGGGAATTTTCCTATGAATGAAAACCCGTTGTATGATATAGCCATAATTTAGAACCCATAGATTTAGAGTCCCTATACACAATGTTCATAGTTATAATCATGTGTAAATCACTGTACACACACAAAGAACAATATATTTTCATGTTTTTTTATCCTTTAGAGATTGTTCTTAAGTATTTTTGTCCGAACAGTAATTGTACATAAAACTAGAAGGTAATAAATGATTTTTGAGTGAATGTACTGATATATTTTCTCCTAGGGACTTTGCTAATGTCATATACTGCCAAAGGACACTATATTTTTTATCAGTAAATTATGTATAACTATTTCTAATGTTTTGCAATAGTGACTCTCTTTCTGAAGCATTACTCCATTTAGAGAAAGTAAAATAGGCTCTTACGTACATAGTAAGAATTCAAATTTAATGTTAGAACCAAATTATCCAAAGCATTAAGTACAAATCTGGATAAGCCTTTTTTACTTAGCACTAATTTCTAAAATATTTAAATAGTAACAGCATTATTGTTTTTTAACAAACAATTTAATACTGTGAAGGAGTAGTGATTCATTGCTCTGCACAGCAAATGTTATCTAAACGATCCAGGTTCTGTCTGGAATTTAGTGTAAGAATTTAATATTATCCATTCACTCATTCAATCTGCTGGGTTCTAAGAACTGTGCAAAAGTGCTATTTCAGCCATATTACAAATATAAGATGTAACTTTCTTCTTCAAGTAAACTTCTGTCTTTGAGGGAACATTAAACTAAAGCAAGTGAATTAATTCAAGAGAAAAACAATTTCTGAATGAAACAATTCAAGGCTAATTGACGTGGGGAGACCAATCAATACTGTTTTGGATTTTACATAGGCAGAGGGAAACAAGAACATTTTAAGGGATGAAGAAACAGCACTAACAGGAAGTCAAGTCACTTAGTAGGGATGGGCATTGAATTCCTCTTCACCATACAAAAAAAGAGAATACAATTGTGTGAAAAAATAAAATGCTAGAAATTACCTCAACAAACTTGTTCTCAAAATAGAAGTCATCTGACACATTCTAAAAACTGACTTTAATAATTACTTTTAAAGTCTTCCAAAAACTATTCCAAAAACTTGCTTAGACAAGCTATCCCATGGTTTATCAATCTTTACATTAATAATAACTATGATTTTCTGAGTCAGCACTTTGCATGCTTTGAATAAAATAAGCCATTTATAATACAGAACCTGGCATAGAGAAAATATTCAATAAATTATTCTCTCATTTAATCCTTACCCATCAAACTCCCACTAGTTTCATTTTCTTCAATCTCATGTTATGCAAATTTTCTTCTATTAATATCCCCTCCCCATTTTTCAAATATTCAGACACTTAGAATGGGTCACCATTATCTTGTAGAGCAAAAGTCCTGAATGAGTCTTTTAAAAGTTAAAAAAAGGAAACCTATATTTTTCTACACAGCAATTTATGTTTTCCACCACCACCCCCCCATATAACTGCTAGATAGTGCTTACATTACATTGTGTCAGATATTCCCTCTAAGCTCTTTGTGTACAGTAACACATTTAATCTTTGACAACCCTGGAAAATAAGAATTATTCACATTTTAAAGATGAAAAGGTTAAGAAACTTGTTTAAAGTCAAATCAGTAGCAGTAATTGGTTTAAGGTTTGGTATAAACAATTTATAAATCCAGGATTTTGTGAGCAATTTCTTTCTTTCACTTGAAGACTTTAACTGACTTTTCTTCTGTTCTACTGTTTTCCTTCTATTTGTGTACACAATACAACACAGCTTCATTCCAAGATTGATTTCATCTGATGCTCTTGGTGTCAATCATTACATCTTAATCACTATGATACATCGGTGGGTCAGTGGATAGAGGGGTTTACAGTGCTAACTCACTACAGCACCTAATACAAAGTACAGCTCAATTACAAGTAACTCACTAAAAGAAATTGATTGGTGCAGTCTTGAGTCTTCTATTTGCCCACAAAAAATTGGTTGGGAATGAGTATGGATTTTCCAAACTTCCCCAAATCTATTGTCTATGGCCTTAAATTTTTACATAAGTCAAGTGAGATAACACATGAAAAAGATCATACTATAGTTTCTACGTTAATCAGTTCAGGCTGCCAAAACAAAATACCATAGATTGCCTTAAATAACAGAAATTTACTTCTTATAGTTTTGGAGGCCAGAAGATTAAGATGGCCAGGTTCTGGTGAAAGCTTTCTTCCTAGCTTGCAGACAGCTGCCTTCAAGTTGTGTCCTCAACATGTCAAAGAAAGAGAGACAGAGAGAGGGATGGAGAGAGAAAGAGAGAGAGAGTTAGCTCTGGTATCTTTTCTTATAATCTCACCCTGAGGGCCTCGCCATCATGACCTCATTTAAACCTAGTTTTCTCCCAAAGGTTCCATCTCCAAGATCCACTACGGTGAGGAGTAGCGCTTCAACATATGGATTTTGTGGGAAACACAATTCAGTCCATAGCAGTTTCTTAAAATAAGAATACCCTACTTTCTAAAGTCTTAAATACACAAAGTAAGTACATTCCCAGCAAAGAGAAAATTCAGTAGAATGCTAAATATCGTTTGATTGCGATTCAGATCACTTAGGGAAACTAAACTTGAAAAATCATTTATGCTTTCTATTTCTAAAGGTGACTATCCCAGTTTTACACTTATTTTTGAGTTGAATTTCATATTTTTGAACCATTTTATAGTTAAACTGAAATTTCTCCAAGAGTTTTCAATCACTTAAAAAAATCCTCCAAAATGGGTACAGAATAGTAATATAAGTGGATTTATTGTTGAACTGGCTCTTATCATGCAATCTGGTCATATTTAGTCCAAATTTATCCTACTCTGTACTTGATTCATTTAAATCTTGACCCCCACGACTCTGATGGTTGTTACTAGGGAACTGTTTAGTGACTTTTCTGTAAGAGGCACTTGTTTCTTTCACTAATTCTTGTATTCATTCCAGCTTTTTCTTACTCATATTTTTCAATATTAACATTGAATTCTAGTCCTAGATTTGTCAAAGATTTCTCTTTACATTAGCCTCAAACCTAATTGGTAGTTTTCTAGTCTACTATCCAATTCACTATTCTGTATTTTTAAAATTGATACTGAACTATTGATAATGAACGTATAGTCTGACCCTGACATTTAAACGGCTTTGTATATATTATTTATTAGATTTCAGTAAGAAAACAGTAAAAACTTCTTATCAATTTCATGAGTATATGAATTAGCATGCTTATTATAGCACACATCCTTAGAATCTTATCGTTTAAAAAAATTACAATTGTTAATCCAAGTATGGACTTGAAAACATATTTATTTTAATATATAATGAAAATCATTCTCTTAAAAATAGCCTTGAAACCTAATCTTAAAATATTAACATAAAATGATTTTAATTTCACTTCTTTCCTACCATTTTGCTCAAACTGGAAATCATGTATGATAACTTATAAAATTATGTATCATAAAATAATTCTAACACTTGAACTAAAAACTATGTAGCATTTATAATTTCTGCATGATGTGATCCTAGAAAGTCAGATGTTCTTTCTTTGGAGTTTATACTTCTTATTTTAAGGGGAAACATATGACAAACAAGCTATTTGATAGAAACCCACAACAATGATTTCAGACATAGAATTACGTAATGTAGGATTCTCCATATTAAGATGTGAAATAAAGCTATATTTTAAGGTCACTTTCTACTCTTCTAAATATCAGAAATTACCCTAAATATTATTATTTAACATAATTTTCTCTTTGGAGACCTTTATTAAGTTTCCAGTAACCCTAATTGAAAGATGTTAAGTTCAGAAAGTTTTAATTCTACAATATTCTTCATGTCTTGTGCATTGTCAACTACAGAGACTGCTAATATATTGCCAAATCCATTGGGATTTACTCACTCCAGTGTAAATAGACTAACTCCCGCAACTCATAGACTAACACTTGAAAATGAATAATGGTGTTTAAGATATATGATGTATTTATGTGAATAATAATGAAGACTCAGCTATCTGTAAAGGAACTTCAGAAGGCCGTACTTCATTTTTTTTTTATTGCTATGACAGTAGGAGAGAAATGAGAGAAAGGATATATGAGGATTCCCACTGAGACCGAGCCATTTAAATTATATATTATTTTTGCATTGTTAGGATGATACTTATCTGATTCTTAATTTCAATCACTTGTTTTAGTTGCTAAGAGTAGAGACTAAAGACAGACTTTTAGTTCTAACAGTTATGGGGGAAAAATGAAAAGCATAACCAACAGTGTTAGGTTTAAAAAATATATATATTCACAAATAGATGTGCAAAGCAACAGTATCTATATCCATCATATATCTGAAATCTTAAAAATCCTGGGACTATATGTTGACTTATTTTGCTGATGAGATGAAGGCTAAATTTGAAGTGTTTACCTCCTAGACTGTAAGGGTATATGTAGAACATTAATGAATAGGGTGAAATAAATACGTGTTGGCATTACTTTCTCTGAAAGTCTTACTAATATACCTATAAATGTATCTGAAATCCAGTGAAAATATATGCAATGAAGAACATGATAAATTTAAATTTATTTAAACGAATTCTAAAAGATTGTCTTACTGTACAGAAAAAGGGGGGAATGGTCCACATATCTGAGATTCTACTATGAGAATGAAAATATATGAAATAAATCAGTGAAATCTCTCACCAATAATGATCTACATTCCAAGACTCTCTCTCCAGTCCACCCTCTATGTACAAATGTCACATGATACATATTTCATTTCAAAGATAGTTTCTATAGGTGAATTGATTTGCAGCATTAAAGCTGAGCAGGAATAAATACCAGCATCAGAAAAGAGAATCCTTCTTCAAAACATTCCAACATTAATAATAAAGAAAATGCAAGTATGGGTAAAGAGAATAAAAAATTAATTTGTATCCAATGAAAAATATTTTCAATAAAAAAAGAGAAATAATGTATGCTCAACAAGGAAAAGCATTTTCCCAGATGCTTAAATGGAATTGTTATACTAAAATAAAGAAAATACTATAAAACTACCACTTATTATTGTCAATAGTATGCAACTACTTAAAACATCTACTAAGTAAGTACACAGTGGGATTAAATAGAGTGTAGTTAAACCAAAGTCACAGTCCATTCTTTTTGAAGAAATAAGAAGGAAAATCTATGCTAGAAAGTGATATCAAATAAAAAGAAGATAAATTTGGGAAATATAACCAAAACAAAATGTAAATTAGTAAAATGATCATAAAAATAGTAAAGAGGGAATGACATACGCAACATAAAATATGGAGTTTCTACCAGTGCATAAGTGGATTTCCTGAGGAAGAAAATAGAAAAAAAAGAATAATTGTTATTCAAAAGTAGAGTTAGTAAAGAAGAAATCATATGGGGCGCCTGGGTGGCACAGTGGTTAGGCGTCTGCCTTCGGCTCAGGGCGTGATCCTGGCGTTATGGGATCGAGCCCCACATCGGGCTCTTCTGCTGTGAGCCTGCTGTTTCCTCTCCCACTCCCCCTGCTTGTGTTTCCTCTCTCGCTGGCTGTCTCTATCTCTGTCGAATAAATAAAATAAAATCTTAAAAAAAAAAATCATAATCCCCAAACAAATGAAGTAGTCTGATTTTAATTTTAAAAAGTAGGTTTGCAAATGAAAAAACACTTTGGAGGCAAATTACAAAACGTATCGAGGCAAAATATCAAAATATAATGGAGGAAAAAACAAAGAATTCTGATAGCAATCATTTAGACAAAGCAGGTCACTTAAAAAATGATGGGGAAAAAACCTGAATGATTTCAGATTTATCTTGGCCGGGGGAGGCAAAACAAACAGTCAAAATACTGACAAATTTTTCTGAATTATTAATAAAGACCAGGGATTCTTCATCCAGTTGAGTGTTGATTCACAAAAAGATAATACTTAAATATACCAGGTTCAAGAATGTTGTTATCATGAAATTTTCTTTTGAGGAGATGTGTGCTGCAATTTACTATCAAATTTTAGATAAATTGGAACTGTAAAAATAACTCTAGATATTTAAATGAGTAAAGAGACAGACCACTGTCAAAAGAAGAATTCTGGCTAGTTGCTTTAGATTTTGGGGGCAATTCTGAGATCATCAGAATCAAGATGGTATTGTTATCAATATTGGTATCAATAATAGAAAGAAAAACCCTAACAGAACAACTTAAACTAGTAGGAAAACTGAGTAGGTTTCATGGTTAGGTAATAAAAATGATAAATATAATCTTGACAAACACTAGACATAATGCTTTAGAAAATAAAGTACAGGGGCACCTGGGTGGCTCAGTTGGTTAATTGTCTGACTCTTCATTTTGGCTCAGGTCATGATCTCAGGGTTGTGAGATAGAGCCCCGCATTGAGCTCGAACTCTGCGCTGGGCATAGAAGCTGCTAAAGATTCTCTCTCTCCCTCTCCCTTTGCCCCTCCCAACTCACTCTCAGTAAAGAAAGAGAGAGAAAGAAAAAACAAGAAAAAGAAAGAAAGAAAGAAAGAAAGAAAGAAAGAAAGAAAGAAAGAAGAAAGAAAGAAAGAAAAAAAAGAAAGAAAGAGAGAAACATAAATAAAGTTCTGTTTTATACTTTAGCCTCAAACCATAGACCAAGATACATTTTAGCTGGATTAAAATATGACAATAAAAATGTTAGACAACAGCATAAATCTATATGTGTATAATCTCATCATGGCAAAAGCAGTTCAAATCATGACCCACAAGTCAGGCATCATAACACAAAAGTTTGATAGATTCTATTACATAAAATTATAATACTTATCCATCACCAAAAAGACAATAAATTAAAAATAAATAAAAATAAATTGCTAAAAATATTCATCTTTCCATGGAGACAACTGTTGAAACAGAAAATTTGAATAGAAAAATGGTCAAACTGAATAAGCAGCCATTTCAAATTAATGAATTCGTATAGGCAATTGTAGTTCGACACATTTATGGTAACTTGTAAATACTAAATATTTAACACTTATCAACATTAGATTGGCAATTTTTTTAAATTTTAATATCTGATGTTAGTATTGGGGGACAGAAATCCTTCAGATGTACTTGGTACAGGATGAATTTATACAATCTTTCTACAACATAATTTGGCAATATTTATCAAAAGTCTTTAAATGATGTTTACGCTAATTGGTCCAGCAATAGCATGTTTCAGAATTTACCTTTAGGAAATGAGATAGGAGTATGTATGAATAGGAGTGATTTCTCAGTTCCCCAAAAGAGTGCTCAGTTCTGAGAGATATTCAGCAAACCAAATAGAAATGATTTATGGCTATTTGCATTTGGGGACTTGAGCAGGAAGTGAGATTTGAAACTGCTTCTGAAGTATCTAAGTGAGGAGTAAGAATGGGGAATTCTGAGGCATGGCAGGTTTATTTTTTGCTTCTTTTTTTTCCTGTTTTTCTTTATTTTTAATTTTTAGTTTTACAGCCATGCCAGAAATTAAGGATAATAAAAGAAATATATAATAGAAAGGTACATTAACAACAGCTACCATGATACATTAACTTTTTAATAGTGTTTTTAAAATAATCTTTTTGATAGCTGAGTAAGGGCTTCAGAAGGGAGGGGGGTGGGGGAATGGGATAGACTGGTGATGGGTAGTAAGGAGGGCACATATTGCATGGTGCACTGGGTGTTATATGCAACTAATGAATCATCGAACTTTACATCAGAAACCAGGGATGTACTGTATGGTGACTAATATAATAAAAAAGCATTAAAATAAAAAAAAATAAAAATAAAATAATAAAATAATAAAATAATCATTTATTTTTTTTACACCCTTGAACAGTTCAATGCATGTATTCTTAGTTGGGCAATTTTCTTCCAGGTGGAGACTGAGTGATCTGTTGCCTTACTTTTATAGCTTCTCTCATTTTCAATTTGTATCTCCTGAGATCACCCTGGAGAGTTACATGTGGGACATTTTTATTGACTGGACCTTCATTCAAGTGTCCAGAGCACAGATCACATGGTTACATTCACTTGAAGTGAAGCTGGAAAATGTTTAGCTCTTCTATACACTCTTATTTTATTCCCCCAATTCTACTATACGGGAGATTAAATCTGTCAGTTATATTCCATGGCCACATTTGAAGTGTATGTTTGGGAATATGCTCTTCATGGGAACTACGCAGCTTTTATACTCCACTTCTTGCTTTCACTAAGTTTGGGGATCCTGAGGTTGTTTGAAGTTTTAAGTAGACTTTTTTTTTTTTTCCTATCTAAACAAATGCTACTTTCTCACAATAGTTTCATTAAAAACACATTAGACTCCTTATATGTCTTTTTCATTTGCCTATTATCATACTTCAAGATTTTTTGAAGGCATAATTGTCAAGCCTAATTTATTTCTTTACTTTCTCCATCCTCCAAATCCTTCCTTTAGAATTTAAGTAGTTACCATAACGATACTGGCAACATGGGCTTGGGAGGTTAGGCAGTATACTCAATCTGATCTTTGCAGTAGGGCTGACCCTTAGTGGGTCTTGTTGCTCAAAGGTTCACTCAGTTTTATCCCTTATTGTGTGACTTCTATAAGTAGTTGATTTTCTAAATTTTTGAAGTTCCCAGTTGTCTAGGCTTTCTTTTGATCTTTTCATTTCTGCTTGGAAACTGGCTATCCTTTGCTGGGTTCATCTCTTTCCTGTAATTTTACTAAAGGGCAAATGTGAAAGTATATTATTAATCTGTATCTCTCCAGCTACTTTCTCTAAAACTACGAGTCAAATAGGCACTTGATCCTCTACGCTGAGTATTCATTTTCTTCCTTCTGTCAATCACATTTAACCCAATTTGTAACACCCTCCTCTCCTTGAAATATGTCCTTTCCTTTGATCAACTACAATGTACTCTGCAGGATATTCTCCTATCTCACTGTTCTCTCCTTCTCAGTCAGCTCTGCTGGAAGTACTTTCTCTTCTAGGACTTTAGATATGGGAGTTCCTCAGTTCAGTTTTCAGACTTCTTCTCCTCTCTATCTAGACTTACTTCCTTGGGGGAGTTCATCAATTGCTATTGCTTTAAATAAGATTTATATGATAATAAATTCCAAGTTATCATCTCAGTCCCAGTGTTTCCCATGACATAATGTTTTTTAAATAATATAGTTGTGTTCATCACACTAAAAAGTACATGCATGTGCACACACACACACACACACACAGAGTCACACATATATTCAGGAGAAGAGGAAGGAAAGGCATAAAACCATGAAAAATTATACATGTTTATTTGACCCGGCACCTGAGTGGCTCAGTTGGTTAAGTGTGGGACTCCTGATTTCAGCTCAGGTCACGATCTCTGGGTCATGAGATTGAACCCCACCTCAGGCTCCATGCTGAGTGGGGAGTCTGCTTAAGGTTCTCTCGCCCTCTGCTCCTCCCCCACGCTCATGTGCTCTCTCTCCCATTAAAAAAAAAAAGTTTATATATGTGTATTTGTTTATCCAATCTTAAAATGTAAAGTCAATGACAACTGTGGTTGATGTGGCAAATATATCCCTAGGTATGTTGTACAAATGAATATTTATTGACTAGATGGTTGGTTCAATACACATTAATGAAATTTTATTTGAATAGAAATGTGCTAATTTTCAAAAGGACTTATTCTACTGCAAATATATACTCTGTGCTTAAATAACACATCGTTTGTGTGATATTTTATTCTCTTCTCTAGATCCCAATGCTCTGGCTGGCCAGACTGGCCCTGATCATGCTCTTATAGGAGGAATAGTGGCTGTAGTTGTATTTGTCACGCTGTGTTCTATATTTCTGCTTGGTCGATATCTGGCAAGACATAAAGGTAGGTAATATTTAATCAAGTATTCTTAAGTTTGACAAAAATTATTATTCTAAAGACTAATTTAATCGTGAAATATTAAATGAGTGTATGTATATATGTGACACAGAGAGAGATCTAAATACGAAATTACTTCAAGGAATTCTTATTTTACTTAATGAAAGTTGGTTTGGTTTAGCAAAATAACGTCTAGCCAATGGCCAAAGGTCACAGAGTGAGTCACTGGCTCAGAAAAAAAAGAGAAAAGCAAGTTTGTAATTTATCTCTGGGATTGACATTCAACTATAATGTTAAACATTTGGTCAACATTTTTTGTTTGTAGGTTTGTAGACACACGTATGGCCATATTAGTGAAGAAAATACGTAATTTTTTTGCAATGGGCTAGGTAGCAAACTATTGACATAATCAACTTTTAAGTGGAGTTTTCAAAATGAAGGATGACACGTTTGATGTGATCATTATCAACATCTTAACAAAGGACCCTGATTGCTACAGCTGCACACAGCACATGGTCTGTACCCATCATTAAAGAAATCAAACTACTCATTACCCACTCCAGTTAGGCAGTTGCCTCTAGTTAACCTGGCCACAGCTTCATCTGTATCATGTACCTGGAAACTGAAAGATAGTGTGCAACAGTGGAAGAGTGAATTGTGTGATTTATTATGTCTCAGAATATGTTCCAACATACAAGAAATCTGGCACAAGCTCCTTCCTAAATGAATGTAGCTTTAATGCTGGCTGTTTTACCAGTCTCACAGAACTAACATACATATATTTTTTTTCTTCCGATACCCACAGGAACATACTTAACAAATGAAGCTAAAGGGGCTGAAGATGCACCAGATGCTGACACAGCCATTATCAATGCTGAAGGCAGCCAAGTCAACGCTGAAGAGAAAAAAGAGTATTTCATTTAAAATGCAGGCCAAGATTATGAGTTTTCCTTACCAGGCTGGCTGCTGGAGAAAACTGGCTATCATCTTTCAGAATTCATTTCTACCATCTTCTGCTACCTTTATTAACTTCCATACCGTACTGCTATCAGTAGCCAGTGTATACCAACAATCAGCTGTCGAAAGCATCATTCTTTAATTACTGTACCATCCATAATGCAGGACATTTCTTACTGCCTAAATTTCACACCATTGCTCTTTTAACATACAGTGCTTGAATATACAGCCTTAACAATGTTAATCATCTCCTTGGATCATGGTATTGAATTGTTTTTATACATTGAAAAAAAGTATGCAAAGTTTTTTTTTGCCCTCATTTTTTTTCTTCCCTTTAAATCATAAATTTTGTCAGTTTACCACTGGACAGCTTTCACAAGGAACAGGATTAGGTAACGACCTAATGTGTTTAAGTTGAATCAGAGATTAGAGGTTTACAATGTTTTCTACATGTCTGCCTTCAAAGACATGTTTGGAAACATATGCCCTAGAAAACACAACTGAAAACACTGTAGAATAGATTCTGGAATGTTTGAGATTATACTGGTGAAGCTGTATCAATTTGCTATTTAAAAATATAGAATTTGATACAGGAGCCATGTATGTATGCATTGCAATCATGACATGACATCTTATATAATTATATAGATCCCACCATTAGGTTATTTTAGCTTCATTTACCAATAAATTTTTACAAACATTTTACTGCTTCAGGAATCACAAAGATTTCATTCATTTCTCTAATTTGATTCTATAATTTATTTGCTCCATAAAGACTCACCTGCCTAAACAAAATTGAAGTATCCATAGGGCACAATTTTGAGACATTTAGTATCTGTATATAGTGCATATAATAAATCCAATTAAACATTATTTGATACATATTTAACTTTTTTGGCTGTAGGTAATTCAGTCATAAGTAAGCATTTTCTAATGTCCATTATATCCCTTTAGATATTACTTAAACCAATATTATAAGTAGATAACATGTATTAGTATTTTTGTCTGTATGTCCTAGCACTGTTCAACAACAAATTTTTCTAGTTCTTGTTAATTTTTATTTGTTATACAATGGAAGCACAATGTTATAAGGAAAGGTAATTTTAAGCTAACAACCAGTGCACAGCCTCAGGTTTTAAATTACAACCACAGTTGAATAATAACCTAAAAGTAAACTCTTAGTTTGCTAAAAATTTACAAATTTTAATTTGGCAGTTCCAGAGCTGCTTACCTATGTTGGTTTGCCAAAAAGAAGTGTTTAAGATATGTTTTCTGTATAAATGAACTAATTCTTTATATTAAATTCCTGTCTATGCATTTTGTGAGGTACAAACTTATGAAACAGTGAGTGATGGAGAATTTCTGCCATGCTTTTAACTCCAAGGTGAAAGTCTCTTTCTCTGGATTATTTCTGAAATTTCGGTGTATTTAACCATTAAGAAATGCTGTATTCTTAAATATGACACAGAGTCAATCTAAAGTCATATTATTTCTTCTAGTAAAATACAGTATTGCTAGATTAGTTCTCATTAAATTTATTATATGCTAAAAAAATAAAAATCCAGCTAGATAAAAATTATTTTCCCTTTCACAAGAATTGCACCTTTAAGAAGAAAACAAATATGACAATACGGTAGCTATACTTGTGATGTCTGAAAGCATGATGGCCTATGGTTTTAAAAATAATATCTTGGAATTTATTTTTGGGAAATGAGAATGGTTGAGTATGACATCATGTATTAATATCAAATGGAAGACAAGGGTGCTGTATCTTAGATTATTTATCAGAAAAGTATAAACTTTTAAAGACAACGTTAGAATTTTTAAATTGTTTTTTTTTTGATTGTTGAAACATTTATCTTGTTGATTTCTTACAAAAGAAAAAGGACGATGTCAGTCAAGCAGCACTTTTTCAGAATATACAGAACATAAATAATATGATGTGGTTGAGTGTTAACATAATAAATCATATACAGTATGACATTTTAAGGAAATAAGTCTGCATTGATGTGATTGCATGCTTGTTTTTACAGTTCACTCCATACCATCTGTGGAAAAATGCAATAATATGTTAATATAGTATGGTAGTTTGAGAGAATCAGGTAGGTGCTACTAGACACATTGAAACTAGAATAGGTTTATAAACTGTTCATATCTTTCAATGCATAATCTTTAGAAAGACTCCACAAAATTCATCCTGTTAGTACAAAATGGAAAGGTTCTTATTACAGAAGTAAGTTGTATAAACTGCATCATCAATTACTATTTAAAGCTTAATTTCAGGATGCACTTACAAAATTGCTACTCTTCATTGATGCTGTATTTACATCCCTCTTCATTTTGTCTATATTCTACTTGGCTCCAACTGCTAAATTGTTGCCTAAATAACTCAACCATTATTTATAGCACTGTAAAATTAGAAATCAAAAATTGGTTGTATTTCAAAATTTTTAACTCTCTTAACCCTTTGGAGTATTATAAAAAGTCAATAGAACTCTTTAAAAGAAACTAACTAATATATTATTATTTGTGGGCTCTAATAAAATGTTTTGCCAGTTAAAATGGTTAGATTTGAATTAGGTATCATTTTTAGTTCCTGAGAAATATAGCAATAGAATTGTATTTTCCTATCTTTAAAATTTATTTTATTTCCACCAAACAAGGGAATAAATTATAAAAATTCTGCTCATTTCTATAAAAATCAGGAAAAAAATACAAAATGACATTTTGAAATGGAACCACGTCAATTGCAATGTCTGAAATGTGCACATGTGTATGCACAGAGCCAAATTATGTCTCTGCTCATTGAGCACAGTAGCTATGGAACTCAATGGAAGGAGTGTGAACACACATATACCCCTAGTAGAATATGGAGCATTATTCTTTACCAAAAGTAGCTATTCTCTGCCAGTGTACTGTTTACAGTGTAAATTGATTGTCCTCCATCAAAAAAGTGTAAACAGCATTCTTTTTTTCCCATTTTTGAGTGTCCTAGATAGAATGATTATTAAAATTAGGAAGAAAAAGTAAAGTTTGTGAGTGCAAGAGCAAAGTTCGAGCACATGAGCAGAGTATTGGTGTGTGTGTGTGTGTGTGTGTGTGGTGTGTTTGTGTCTGTGTGTGTGTGTAAGAAAGAGAGAGAGAGAGATTTCAACTTGTTTTCTTTTACCAGAGAATCCAAGAAGCAGTTTAAGGAACCTGATATTGGAGTTTAATCTAGAAACTGGATGATCTCATATTGGTTCAAGATGTTTAATATTGCATTGAAACCCAACAATTAAAATAGAGAAAGAAAACTAACTTTCCTAAATATGGCAAAGAAGCTAACACCTCATTTATTTTTATTTCTTTGTAAAAATATAAATATCTCAATTAAAAGGACAGGCTCACTTGTAATTATGTACTCATGATTGTAACAGCATTGAGGTTCCATATAGGCACATGTACAGCAGCTGTTTGACCGTGATGGTTCTTCCATGTAACATACCAGTTATCGTGTAATTTAGTGCCACTTATTGCAAAGTGTTACCAAGGGGAACATTTAAAATACATTTTCTTTTCCTTTGGACATAAGGATAATTTTACAAATGATAAATATGAAATTCATGTTATGTTTTTTTAATTGTGGAGAAAATGCAAAACCTCATATCTTACTGCAACTTCCCCATCATATTGCGGATTACTTAGAGCCCACGAAAAATGACCAATATTATCTCCCTTTGCAAATGGTAATCTGTGATGAATATACAAAATAAAACAAACAAAAAGAGATGCAACCACAGCTGAAATATCTGAAACACCTGATAAGAATTACTGAGTAATGCTTTTTATTAAGTGGCACAAAGTACACACTAAAAACTATGCAAAATATAGGTAACTACAGTGTACGTACATGTAAGTATCTTGTACTTGCTGTGTATGGATGTTGGAAACCCATGTAATTATAATATGCATTTTGAATATTGGGAAAGAGGAAATCTTAGTGTAGATAATAGAATTTGTTTTGAAATATACACTGGCAATATTGAAATATACTCAGTGCAATATCTGCAATTCTATTGCTGGATACTAATGCAAAGGGATTTTAAAGAATTCTTTAAAACAATCCAAGAGGTTGCTAATCTTCACCCCCCACACACTAAAGCATTAATTAAAAATATAATTGATTCAACAACAAACACTTTTTTTTCTTATTTAATCATTAATGTGACACAAAAAAATTATTTGGCCTAGTTTTTAGCACTACTGGAGAGAAAGAAATAACTTGAGTTTTAAACTTTGCTTGATATCTAATTGAATTTGGAATTCTTAAACTTTTTTTGAAATGTGTGTATAATTTAATGGATTATGGTACTTTTATTATAAGTACACATTTATTCAATCAAAGAACATAGGTTACCGTTAATTAATAGTTAAAGTCACTATATCTTAATGGGAATTTTTTTAGACCTTTTTTCTATTTTTTCCCCTTTCTCTCCTTATTCTGTCCCAGACATGCCCTTTGCACTTATACCCTTCCAAAGGCAATGGATTGAAAGAAAGTAGCAAGATTATAAAGAGAGCTAAAGGGGACAACATATAAGAATGGGTTCTAAACTCATCAGCATTTTTGTGTATTGAGATTATTAATATTGAATGCAATAGTTATTGGATATAGCTGGTAAGTTCTCTGCCATGCATACTTACAATAATCCTTCTACCTCTCACTTTTAACATGGGCTATGATATAGAAGAAATAATTATTTACAGGATATCCCAGGAAGCAGTCTTTGGGACTATCATACAGTCCTCTCCCCAGCCCCTGGGAAATCTCAAAAGCCAATTTCTTTTAGTGTATTCAGTGGTGTATGGATCTGCATTTGTTTTTCCTTTCCTATCATTAACTTTTCCTAAAGGCAAAATATGCTAACTTTATAAGGATAGCTCTTCTCATGCCTACTTAATATTTCAATGTAATATAATTGTGTTGATTTTTTAAAAATAATTTAAATGGCAACACTTTGGAATCCAGTCTTACATTTCATTTAATATTTAAAATGCAACAATTTCTTATAAATCAATGCTGTGTTTTTGAGTAAAAATTATGTATATGATTTATTTTCCCAAGAACTGTTATCTATGTAAGACAAAAATTTAAGTATTTAAAATTGCCTCCTTATTAAATAATATCTGAATAATGAATACAAAGTATTACCACAAATGCCCACTTTATTGTGTCTGCTTAGACATAATATGAGTTTTTCAAATGATGTAATTTAATTATTCTAAAAGGAAATTACATTTTAAAAGCAGATTTTTCTTTAGGAAAAAAAAACGATGCAAGAAACCATTTCAAATTATGATGTTAAATCTATAAAATATGCTTAAAGTAGGATGTCTCTGTTATGTGGTTATGTTACAAATAATATGTGGTCGAATCTTTACCATCTTTTCCATATATATATATATATATATTAGTGACAAGAAATGTATGGTTATTTTGGAGAGAATGGGCCCACATGTGAAAAAGATGTAAAGAAGAAACACTATTTTCCCCTATAAAACATACTGTATATTTCAAAAGAAGAAAAGTTAAAAGATATTTGAAGATTGCAGGGGCAAAAGAAAAACCTACCAGGGCTCAGCACTTAAGCACTTTTCCCACATCCAGGGTCAGAACAGCAGTGAATCTCACGCGGACTTTTGAATGCCACATTACACTTCTATTATACACAGTACTGTCAAACCTCAAATGTTTTCTTTCTTCAAATGCTTTTCCTTGTACATGATACTAGTAGACACTTTTCTCTTTATATTTGCTGATAGTGAAAGTTATATGCAATAAAATGTTTGATGGTTGAAAGCAGTGGTCACCAGTTGGTTAAAAAAAATGAAATGTAAACTGAATTGTTATCTCTCTATCCTTTTTGCTTTTCTCTGTGTTTCTAATGTATCGAATGATTCTCATAAATAGAAAAATAATTTAAAGATTTTTCAAAACTAGGACTCTTTCTCCTTATAAGTGTATAAAATTTTAATCTCTTGACAAATTTATTTAGCTGTACCTGCTGTACTTGTTGTAGATTCAATGATGCAGTTAAGTAGTAACCCGTGAGTTCGGGATACTGACCTATTTTCTTCATATTCAGTTCACATCAGTATTTGTAAATTGGTTGTTTAGCTTTTCACTCAACCAAAAAGTATTTCCTCAAGAAAGCTCCATTTTTATCATAAATATTTCAACATAATCAACATTGGAACAAGTCTGCCATGTTAAAAAAAAAATTTAAAGACTTATCTCTGAAAATGGTACCCAGAAATGCAGGTGTTCCCAGTAATGTAGCTTCAAAAATAAAATGTTCTATTTATATGACATGAAATTCATAACTTTTGGAAGGGTATATTTATGACAACATAAAAATAAATTCTGTGCTGTAAAGAAGATTCGCCAAAATAAAGCATATTGCACAGAAGATAAACAATTATTGAATCTACTGTTATCATTAACATTTTCAAAAAACAAAATGCATATTGTAATATTAGGTACATGACACTTGCATGTTGCTATGCCTATATCCTTACAAAGTATTCAATGTGTACTTAGTGGCGCTTAAACTATGTCATGTACAACTCTTATACACATTCTTACAGGGTTCCCATTTGCACTTCATCTTTCAGTAAAGTCTTGTCAGAAAAAAAAAAATTGTCTGATACATATGGAAAAATAAAATTTGAATTTTAGTTATCTGTTGGACATTACTGAATTGTCTATTCATTTAGTTCATTTTTTAGGTCTGAAAGCAGACAATGAAAGATGGAACTTTCTTTCTTCCCACTGACAAGTTATAAAAGAAGTCATAAAACACATTTCTTTGTACTAAACACATAATTTTGCATATCTTTTTCAACTGACTACATTATCCGTTCATTTTATAATTTCTCAGTGATGCCTATTTTCCTTGTAAATTTCTAAGTGGAAGTTTTAAAAATTAAATGGTAGTAAATGTTATCTTATTTGTACAACATTTAATCGTTACTCCTTGGAAATTATGAACCTTGTAATATGCTGACTAAGGGTAAAAAAAAAATGTTGCTGACTTAGGGAAATTTGCTTGAGATTACCAAAATTTCAAAACTCTGTAAAGGTAATTTTACATTCACTTATGTGTGTTTACTAATGTTGACTAGGAACAGAAGCAAAAATACCTAAACCTTTTTTTTTTAATTTTCACACTCTAACCAGTATTATATATTTCAACTACCTAAGATAATACAATTAATAATATATCCATCCTAAGCTTATGCCAATAAGAATTTGAGATAAGCTTTTAAATTTATGGGAGATTTTCTTTGTGTCTTTGGAAGTTCACTTACCATAAGATATTTTATAGTCTACTTTAAATAACAGATTTTGTTATACAGGGTAAGCCAAAGGCTGTACAAGAATTAGTGTCATTGGGTCTGATATTTGTGTTAGACCATGAAATATTCCATTAAAATTTATCTGTAAATACAAGGCAAGATTTTGTATCTGGATTATTTTGTTAAATAACATTTTATTTCTTTTAATTCATTTTTCCCAGCAAAAGCAGCCCTGCAATACAATTTAGCACATTTGATTCTGTATCAAAGATAGAATTCAACCCATCTGAAAGAAAATGAGGACATTGGAAATAATCACATCCATTGACACAGTTTTTGGTGTTCTTTTTTTCTGATAGCCAAAAGGCCCACTCCTATACAGCTTGCGTGCATATGTACATGTGTCTATGTACATACATGTACAAACATAGACACATAGGACATTCATGTTTCCTAGATAAA
Source organism: Ursus arctos (assembly GCF_023065955.2). NCBI lineage: Eukaryota > Metazoa > Chordata > Mammalia > Carnivora > Ursidae > Ursus > Ursus arctos. The sequence goes on along the minus strand of NW_026623056.1, from coordinate 58,305,102 downwards.
AATCAACTCTGTGTTTTCATATTGGCAATTGTTGTTTCTGTCAAAATATTCTACAGTATTTTTTTTTTAATGAAGGAGGCATACTGGAAATCCATATAATTCACTACAGGGTAGAGTTAAGTTTAGGTGTTCCTAATAATTGCATAGTGGCCTCAGTCCATGAGAGGGACCTTCATTAAATGGCAGTCCTGGGATGATGCTAAAAATAACTGCATACTCCTTTAAAACAAGAAGTTCCAGGAAATCATTTTAACATTTTTTTTCAAACCATATTTTATTTGTTTTGTGCAATTTAAGGATTTTTTTAATGTTTTGAAATCTAGCAAATAAAAATATATAAAGAAAAGATTAAAGGGAAAAAGCAGTTTCCTGGTTGCATTTTAAAAGCCACTTGGTGCTGTTCTACATTGCATGTTATTTAATGAAAACATAACTATTGAACACCTGCCATATATCATCAGTCCACTTCATGAAATACACAAGAACCAGAATATAGCATTCTATGCCCAGACCGCCAAAACTTTAATAATTAAATTATCCTTCCAAGTAATGACCACTTTTCAGTATTTTTGGCATTCCTATGTTGGACAGAGGAGAGGGGAAATTGTTAATAATTTTAAAAAGGGTATTATGAAAAAAGTCTTATGATTTAATCAAACTTAAAAACAAATAGCATATCTTTCAACCAGTGTTCACGGTCTTAAATTCGATGGATATCTCTCTCTGAAGATTTTCTATGTTGATTTTTTTTTAAACAGATCTGATTAATGAGCTAATACTTTATTATGCTAGAAAATCTAGGAAATTAACTCATCTTCTGAGGAGTGACCATAACAATGACTAGAGTGTGTATGTTATTATTAAAAGTTCTGAAAACACATGTCCTGCACATTCTATCAAAACTTGGATTCACTTCGTCTTTACTAACCTAAGTCCTTACACAGACAGAGGGTGCATGTAATATGATCACGTGGCAGACTTAAGGAATATATTTTCACATAGATTAGAGGTAGTGTGGGCCTTTTAAACTAACGAATATTTGCTGGAAAACAACATAATACCCCTGAAATATGACACTCCCTCTAAGATTTGAAAACATATTTAACTATTAAAATTGGTATATCAGAAATATATGTCTTCTTTATTCACAAATTAGGATATCGGGAAGTGAAATTTTTTTCAATGTTGGGAGAAAAAAAAATGATTAAAAGGGAATTGGAAAATTCCTAAAGATAAGGTGTGTCTATTTGACAATTTTATCAAATGGGAGCATGTCCTAATACCCTTCTGTCAGAGATCAGAGAAATTTTACAAAATTGAATCTCAAAGGCTCCATGATCCCACAAACTCTGACTCCATGGCAAGAGGATTTTGGAATCTAAGGACTCCCACTCTAACCACATAATCTACCAATTGCATATTTGTTTGCTTCAAAAGTAACTTTAAAATTGGATTTGTTTCCATGAAAATATAAGACTATCAACTTTATGCCCCTACTATAAAATTAATTCCCATGCTTCAGGCTATATTTTTAGGCACTAAGTAACACTTATATTACCTCATGTGACACTGAAGTCCCTCCTTTGGCCTCTAGGTGTCATAGAAGACATTAGTATTTTTAATCATATTTTGCTTACAGATTCTCCTGCTAATCAGATGGAGTCATGTTATATTAGACACACACAATACTTAGCTCAGAAACTGGGGCACACTTCCAAGTCTAACCAAGAGCTCCAGCCTAAGAACCTGTAATAACTTGACACTGAACATCACATTTGCAGCTGCAGAAACACTTCTCACTCATGTATGTCTTTCTTGTACGGAGCTCCCATTTCCCTTTCCTGACATACAGCTCCTAAAACACTTGTGATCTCCAGAAGTCATAAGTGTCTTTTTGTATGTTATGAGGTCACTGGTGGCTGAGGGCTTCCGGATAGCCTCAGCATGGAGGTCGATTGCCGGGGGATCCATCCAGGTGATCAGAGGGTTAGAATTTTCAGCTCCAAGCCCTGACCTCTGGGAGAGGAAAGGGCAGGAAGTAGAGTGAATCACCAGTGGCCAATGATTTAATCCATCATGCCTGTGTAATAAATCTCCCAGAAAATTCCCGCAAGTACGGCAATATTTGGAGAGCTTCCTACTCGGTGAACATGCGGAGGTGCTCAGAGGGTGGAGAGTTTGGGAGGGAATGGAAAGCTCTGCTCCCCTTTCTCCATACCTTACCCTCTGCATCTCTTCCCTCTGGCTGTTCCTGAGGTACAATCTTTGTAATCTAGTAAGTGAACTGCTTTCCTGGGTTCTGTGAGCAGTTCCAGCAAATGTTCAAAACTGAGGAGGGAGCTGTGCTCGATTTGTAACCAAGTTGGACAGAAGTTGTAGCTAACTTGGGGACCCACCGTTGGCAATTGGCATCTGAAGTTAGGACCAGTCTTGTGAGACTGAGCCCTTAATCTGTGGGGTCTACACCAACTACAGGCACTTAGTGTCAGAATTGAGGTACACTGTAGGGACACACAGCTGGTGTCCGAGAATTAGCTGATGTGAGAATCCCCACCACCTCCCTCCCCAACACACTTGGAATACAGAAGTGTTCAGTGAGAGTAGAGAGCTGCTTCTCTTTTCACATACAATCTGATTCCCTAACTTCAGATGTATCCTGCTCCTGCAGAGACAAAGAAGGAATATTGTTTTCCCACCAGAAGATAATTTTGAAAAAATCTTCAAAACTAGCACCACATTTTAATAAAGAGAAAACAAACATAGGCGGTCGGTCACATACACACCAATTCAGTGGAAGAGTCAGATTTAAAACATAAATCTAACCACTGAACTCCATTGCCTCTCTATTGTGCAATTGTGTGCCCTTGGGAACACATAGTCAGATTCCCCTTTCCGCAACAATATTTGTAGAGCATTATTGGCCTTGTTCATCTGTCAGAGGCATAATCTACACTGCAGGAATCTTAGAGTCACCGTTGTTAAAATTTGTAAGATTCTGAGCTTCTCTTAGTGTCCTCAGAAATGAATGATTAAAATACAACTGTAATGTAAATTGTATTTAATGAGGTTGCCGGCAGTAAGTAGGAACTGAACCAGAGATTTATTTTATTTTTTCTGTGGGGTGTGTAGAAGAGAAAGGGGCAGTTTGGGAACATGGTAATTCATGGAGGTAAGAACTGAACAACTTTCTACTAATGGAAGCCTTGGATACTCTAGGGAGCATAAAGATGTTGGGGAGGATGTGATGGAAATAAGCACATTTTCCCAATTTATTGTTCAAGTTGATTTGGAGCTCTGGGGAAAAATCCATGGAAATACCAGTGAAAATTATCTTTGCATAGCCAAAGCCCAATGTTATAAGCAAATTAAAGCAACAAACTCCATTTACTGAAAAAAGAGTAACATTTTGTCAAATGTATAAATATGAATCAATTTAAGTCCAAATCTGGGGTCGGTTTACATTGATAATCTCAGGCAAGATTAGATCTTACGTGGAAAGACTTGTTAACTGAAGCCATAAGCCAATGTTTACCATCAGGGCTGGCTTCATGGGTGAGTGGCCAGGAGAGGTGCACAGAACTTCCAACTCCGAACAGGGCCTTATGTTTGTTCTAAGGGTTTGGAGCTTCAGCTTCTCTGTGATTCCGCCTCTCACCACCTCTTTGCTTCCCAGAACAAGTTCTTAGCTGCTTACTCTCTACTCATACTTAGTGACCACCACAGTCCATTGCCCCAGGCAGGACCTAAGACACAGTCTAAGGGAGATGTGAGTCAGGATGTCCTTGTCCCAAGTATGGAGGCACAAGGCGAGCCAGGTGCTGACGAGGGTCTGCACTCACCATATGAATGGTTCCATGCCCAATGAGTACATTACATGGCAAATATGAATATTACAGGTAGTTTCAGCAATAATACAAGAAAGGAAATTTTTTTATGATATTTGAACAAAGAAAGCCTCACAAATTATGTAGCTGGCCCTGTTTATCATTTCAGTAATGTAGCAACTATTACTTATTTTCAAAAGTATCGTTAGACTGACCCTTGACTATCTTTAGATGCCTTGATTTAATGGGTATATGGTAGGATATGAAATAATGTTTCTTCTTTTTTTAGTTAAACATGCTATAATTTTTTTCAGTTCTCTAATTCATGAGAGATACACAGGTCATGTTACTGGTTCTCAATCCTAAGGAAAAAGTTACTTAGGAAATTAACATTTTAATTTTAATTTTTTATTTCTATGTTAGAACGTGTTCTAATAGAATATGTTCTCTGTGTGAACAATAAAACTACAAAATTGAAAGATGGTACATTCTTTTAAAAACAATCCAAATCACATACATAAAATACATGGCCCAGTGCTATTTTATATAACTCAGGGAAGGGACTTGGCTAATCATTTCAGATTATGTTCTGGGGACATCAGTCTGATGTGGCAATTATAGTGGTAAAAACAAAAACGAAAAGACAAGCCAACAAGATAACATAACCTGAATAATAGATTAAATAATAAACTGCAAATAAAAGTAAATAGCAACTTACTTCTCTTTTATGATTAAAGTTGAGAACCAGGTGGAATATTATTTTGATACAATTCATAAACCCTGTGTTCTAATCACATTCCCAACAGTAAGTAATTCAAATCATTATCATTGATCTTGTTGAAATGCAAATTAGATTTCACTTTTTCCCCTAGATCACACGTTAATAATTCCCACTAAATCAGACACACAAATCTTTCTAATTTAATCTTGCTTTTTGATCCAATTTAGATTCCTGTTATTTCCTCTACTTTTACCCCATTATCCAGTTTTCTTTAAAATTTTGCATTCCATGAATAGGTCATGTTACTTTACTTTTTTCCCTCATTTATTAAAAAATTTTTTAATCACTAGAAGATACTGGGCCAGTCCTACCAGCTGGAGGTACAATACTGAGTATATCAGACACTGCCACTTCTTTAGTGTGTGTGTGTGTGTGTGTGTGTGTGTGTGTGTGTGTGTGTATACACTGTGATGCTTCCAGACAGGATCTGGTGCTGTGAATAGAAGAGGGGTCTGTCTGGTGGGTTCCTGAGTCAGAAAGGAGACAAAGGTGCCCCAGAAAAGCAGTTAGGAATGGCATGTTTTCTTTCCTTCTCTGTCTTCTAGTCTTTCACAAAAACATTCTGGGTAATATTCGGAAGTCAGAGGGCAAGGAGGCTTGGCGATTCGAATTTGGGGGATTATAGCAAAAGTTATCTAAGAGCAAAGAGGGAGTTTACCAGCACCAAACACTTTCTATATTTATAGAACTTACAACCGTCAAGGAAGATCATTCCTTGCTAGCGATGATTAGATGCACCAAGGATGCAGATATACATAATTTTTATTCCCACAACTCTTGTTGCAAGCACAGGAGATTTGAACCAGCATCCACATTATAAGGAAAAGTTAGTTCTAAATAAATTACAAACTGCCAGGTGCTTGAGGTTCAATTTATGGGATCCATTAGAAAATCATTGCTAGCTTTAGAGAGTCAACAGACATATATAAATAGAGAAATTACTTAATTATGGGTTTTTTTTTGTTTCTTTGTTTTTATGTGGTTTTTGTTTTTGTTTTTGTTTTTACAAAGAAAACTTACAGCAGCAAAGAGGAAAAAGCAGGAGAGGAAGAAATCCATTCATGAACTTCTTCAAAAATAGATGTTTACTAAGCACCAACCTTCTGCTAAGCCCAGTACTAGACATTGGGAATAGGATTTGCTTTCTGCTTTCAGGAGTTAGTGATGGAGACCCATGTACACAAGCAACCCCAATATATGGTACTAAGGATTGTTTGGGCTAAGTTCAATGTAACATGGGAATCTTATGGCATCTTGAAAAATCAGGGAGACTCCTGGGGAAAGTGACTTCTCAATAGAGATCAAGAAGGTGAGCAGGAGTTCCTTTGATAGAGAGAAGTCAGAGGAGGAGAACACCTCATGTGGATGGGCAATAGGATATTCAACAATAGAAATAAAAAACATAAAAACGAATGCAGAGATTTGTGGGAACTGCTATTCAGTAAGAGCATACAGATTACAAATTTGGAGAGATGAGTTCGGAAAAGTAAGCAATAGCCAAATCAGGAATTTGTGTAAGTCTCATTAAGGATCATACACTTTACCCTTGGAGAAATGCTTTGTCATTGAAGTATTTAAAGACTTTGGAGGCAGCAAAAACAGCGCTACTAATGAAAGGATTGTCCACCTTTGCTCAGCGATTCAAATATTTCAGAAGTAATGGTATTTGAGTCCTTAAAATTTTGTTGTTTTTACACATCAACACATTAGTTGATAGGAAATGATCTATATTGAAGCCAGCACCACCCGAAGCACAGAAGGAGAAATGTAGCTACATAACCTCACCTTCTTCCCTGCAGTTCTATTTGCCTATCACTCTTGAAGATAGTCTTACTCTCTATTAACCCATCTGCTCTGGCCACTTGTATTCGCTTAGGTATGTGCTATCTTTTCTTTGTCAGGACCCAGGTCTCGTTTAGAGGAACTTCCCTTTACTCAAGTCTGATAACATTAATCCTCAGTGCACTTCTCTGTTCTTTGTTGATACAACTGAAAATTTCATAAACTGCTAAAGCGTTTACATGCAATGGAGTGTGTTAAAGTGTAGGAGTAAAGCGTAAACTGAGCACGCTCTTATTTAATATCAGACATTCTGAATATTTACAAAGTCAGGACGTACTCAACAAATACTTGTTGAATGAACGAAAGGTCCATTCAGACTATTTTATTCACTCATTTAACAAGTGTTTATTGGGTGTTTCCTGTATGTCAGATACTCTTCCAGATACTGGTTATATCATTGCAAATTAAGAAGAAGATAATTCTTGATTTCATGGTATTCTTCAATGAGGGGTAAGATAGATAATACGTAAAAAAAATTTTTTAATGCATATTTTTTTCAGATTGCAATAAAGTTTATGAAAGAAAATAAAGCAAGAAAGTAGAGTAGGTCATGCAGAAGTGGAGGTATTCAGTTTTCAATGGGGTGGTTATTAAGGGTTTCAGTGAGAAGTTCACATTTGAAAGACACAAAGGATAAGAAGGAGTGAGACATGGTATTCTGGGAAGACTGTTTTAGGCTGAGTGAAGAGCAATGCAAAAATCTCAAAAATTTTTGAGATATGTTTGAAGAAAAGAAGAGTCACTTGGGAGTGGAACAGGGAGAGGAAGAGGAAATGAGATCAGAGGAATAATAGAATGGGAGAAGGAATACTTTGTAGGATATTGCAGGCTATTTTCAATACTTTGTCTTTCACTCTAAAATCAAAACCATGGAACAGTTTTGAGCAGATGAAGGGCATGTTCTTACATGTTGTAACACAATCACCCTGGATTCAGTGATAAGAATAGACTATGAATAAGGAGGAACAGAAGTAAGGACACTGGTTAAGCGATTATTACAATAGTTCTCTCAAACATGATATTGATTTATCAAGGTAATGATAAGAAGTTGTCAGAGGATACTGGATACATCTTAAAGAAAGAGCTATTTATTGAAGGATTGGATATGAGGCATTAAAAAAAAAAAAAAAAAGGAGAGTAATCAAAGAAAACTCCAAGGTCCAGGTCTGGACAACTGGAAAAAAATCGGGTTTCAATTAACTGAAATGAAGGGGGGAGAAATTTAGAGGAAAAATTAGGACATCTTTATTTTTAAATACTCCTTAAACATGCAAGAGGTAGTGTTGAGCAGACAACAGGGGCGTTAGCTAGAGATGTAAATCTAATACTCATCTGCTTATAAAGAGTTATTTAAAACCATGAAACTGAAAGAGATGGCCAAGGAAAGAGGTCCAAAGAAAGAACACTGGACACTCCAACCCATGAAAGCCCAAGAGATGAGGAGAAACCAGAAAAGGAGTCTGAGAAGGAATAGCCAGTGAGATAGGCATTAACAGGGAGAAGGTAGAGTGCTTCGATCTAAGTGTTTCTATGAAGAAGGAATCAACACTTGTGTCTAATATTTCTGATAAACCAAGTAAGGTAAGGATTGATGTTTGAACATTTTATGACCTTGACAAGACCAGATTTTTTGGCTAGTTTTCTAGGGTTGCTAGAGAAAGTGCCACAAACGGGGTGGCTTAAAAAAATTTCAGAAATTTATTATCTCACAATTCTGGTGGTGAGAAGTCTGAAATCAAGCTGTCAGGGCCACACTCCCTTTAGGGGATAATCCTTTGTCTCTTCCTGGGTTTTGGTAGTGGTTGATACTCCTCGGTGGTCATTGACTTGCACCTGCATTAGTCCAGTCACTGCCTCTGCTATCATGCGGTATTCTTCCTGGATAGCCTGTGTTTTCTTACAGGAATTCTAGTCATAATGGATTAAGGTCCCACCCCACTGCAGTGTGATCTCATCTAACTAATTCTATCTGTAATGGCTTTATTTCCAAATAAGTTTCTGTAGGTTAGCACTTCAAAATATCTTTGGGGCGAGGGACACAATTCAACCCATAAAAGAGTGGTTTGGGGGAGAATTATGTAAAATGATAATGAGAAATTATTTTAAGGAAGTATGCTAATAGAGACACAGAAATATGGGTGATAGACGGCGGGAAAGTGGTATTAACACATGATATTTATTATGAACTTTTATTTTAATATACGAATTTTTTAAAAAATGTTTTTATATTGATGAGAACTACCCGAAAGAAAAATTAAAAAAAAAAAATGGTGATTCAGGAGAGGGAGGGGAAATTTTGGGGAAAGATGACTGAATAGTTAAGAAGGACTGAGGCCGGTGCACCATTGAAGAATTCAGCTTTATCCGAGAACTTTTTTTTTTTTTAATTTAACGAAAATGGAAAGCAGAGTGATTAAAAGTGAGAAAAGGAGGGGAGGGAGGTACTGCGGGAGACAGGGCAAGTTCTAAAGCTGTGCTCTGGTAAAGTGGGGAAATGAACGGACTGGCGAGTAAAAGGCTAGGGAATGTGCCACAATAGCCACGCAGAGAGAAGGGCGCACTGCAGTCAGTCCGGCGTTTGAACAGAGACCAGAGAGCCACTGTTTAGTTTTCTAAAAAAAATTGGTTAGGCATTGAGGGTTATTTAAATAAGATTTGGTTTTGATTTTGTTATTATTACGTAATTTAAAACCCGAGCGGGCTCTCTGCGGGGCCGGGGGCGCTCCCCAGAAGACTGGGCATTCCGTCGGGTCCGATTTGGGGGTTCGGAGCAAAGCGAGGGGGCCCGGCGCACATCCGGGAGTTCTCAGGGGTCGCGGAGTGGTTGGAGGGCTCCGAGGGGGCGGTCGGGCCGGGGGTACGCGGGGGCCCGGCGCTCCGCGCGCTGAGAGCGGGCGGGGTCTGACGGGGAAGCCCCGGCCCGCGCGCCGCCTTCCGCTCCCGCCGCCGGAACGCGACCCGAGGGCGCGGAAGGGCGAGCCTCTGTCGGCCCTCGCCGGTTAGGGGGCGACGCGCCTGCCCGGGGGAGCTCCCGTGCGGGGACAGTGGGTGACCCGAGCTTCCCGGGGCGCGGGAGTCCCGGCGCCGGAGACCTCTGCGGGCCGAGCGGCAGCCCAGGCTTGAGCGGGGCGCTCCTCGTTCATCTAAGCTTGGTATTTGGCAAGTAAGATGAAACCCCGAAGGGGCGAGGAGATTTAAAGATAGGTGCTTTAAAGCGACGGTGATGAGGAACGAGGGAATGTAAACTGGGCAGAGAAGCAAGGGAATGCGTCAGGAAGAGAGGAACATTGAAATGTGGTCATATCACGGGGGATCACTGGTGTATCGCTGGGGTGGTCCTAGATAAGAGAAACCCGCGGAGGTGGTGTAATCCTGCGAGATAAAATGCGAAAAAAGGTCTAGGGAATATGGTGGGAGAATGATCTTGAAGCAGCAGAGAAAGATGGGGGTTAGCAACTCTGACTCCCGGCCTGGTTCTCTGAAGCCTGTGAGAGGAAACAGTTGTCAGCTGTGAACGGTAATTAAGAAGATGAAGACCCAGTGTCCTTTGAACCTTTGTGGTTAAGAAATTTTGATGGTTAAAAGGTAGGAAGAGGGAGGTTTTTATTTGTTTGTTTTTAGGAGAGTGTGGAGTTCTGGAGTTCTCGCTTGACTTCTGATTCTGAAAGTTGGGAGAACAGAGAAGCAGCATTTATATTCTAACCACGATGCCCCCCTCTTGGTTTACGTTAATGGAATGTATTACATATATTTTTAAAATTTTTGTATATTAGAGTGCTTTAACATCTTAAAATATCTTTTTGATTCGGAGGAAACTGGCTTAGAAGAGACCAGCCAATTCTTGAAGATATCAAAGGGCCCACCCGGAATCTGTGTTTCAAAAACTAACCAATCCAGAGCCACACCCACTCTACCTGGCCCTGAACTGCGGGAGATAATATTCCTGTAAGTGATCACCGGAGCCCGGGGAACCAGGCAAGAGACCACACCTGTAGCCCAAATTCCAAAACTTGGAGCAATTATTCAAACTAGCCAGTTCTAAACTGTTTAACCTGTCCTACCTTGCCTTTCTCTTGAAAACCCCAATGAAGGCTTGTCCAGTGCTTTCCTCACTCCTTTCTTCTTTCTCCTGACCACCTGTGCCTACTGTTTCTAGGACCTGTAAGTATAACAACCTTTTTTTTTTTTTTTTTTTTCTGAGCCTCTCCTCTGTCTCCTCTAGTGGCGGTACCTGACCGACCATCTCATAAAAGAATACAAAACATGGGGTCAGCATGTATTCATTACATTGCTTATTTGCAAATCTAATAAACTGAAGTAAAAGAAATTTTGTACTCTACCAGTAATTTTCAGTGTTCACACAACTGACAAGCACTCTTGGTCTGACCTAATTCAGGCATTCATTTCTAAAATAAAATCAGTCTGGGGTGCCTAGGTGGCTCAGCTGGTTAAGTGTCTGACTCTTGTTTTTGGTTCAAGTCATGATCTCAGGGTCATGATCTCAGGGTGGTGAGATTGAGCCCCGTGTGTACCCCACGCTGGGCCTGGAGTCCGCTTAAGATTCTCCCTCTCTCTATGCACCCCGCCCCCTAATCCCCCACCACCACCACGACTTGCTCATGCAATCTCTCTCTCTTTAAAAAAAATTTAAAATCTGTCGAAGGCAGAAACCAAATGGTTGCTGTATTTTTTGGTGTATAGATATAAATAGATATTTGGTGTATAGATTATATTGCCATGATTTGTGGCCTTCAGTGTTATAAAGTGGCCTTATTTTTCTTATATAATGCTTTTTGTTGTGAGACTGAACTGAATGATATAAAGATTGAAAGCCCTGCTTTCTTATTGTCTTTATTTGCCTGATAAATCTTTATCCATCCCTTTTATCTAGTGTCTCTTTTGAGTACAACATAGATTTAAGTTTTGCTTAAAGTGAATCAGAAAATATTTCTTGCAATGGGTGAATTAAACCCAATTACATTTATTGCTCTGATTAATATATTCAATTTGAACTCAGTTGTACTCTATTTTGAATTTATTTTGGTATTTAGAAATATATGTACACATATTTGTAATTCTTTTAGTGCATATCTTTATATCAGTTAACTTTCATGATACTCTAAGAACAGAGGTCAAAACTTTTTCTGGAAAAGGGGGGAAAGTAAATATTTTCAACTTTGTGTGTTACATAATCTCCCTGTCAGTGGCTGAACTGTTATAAATACTGTTCAAAGCAATCATAGATAATAAACAAATGGATATGGCCAGATCAGACTAGTAGGGGACAGATATGAACTAAGTGTTGTAGTTTGCAGACTTCTGCTTTAGGCTGCATTTTCTTTGGTTTCTACTACTTGGTTTAACATCTTAAAATGACTTATTTTGACTCCCACCTATGATCCATATGCGGAAGAAAAAATCTGTAAATTGCTTTGGGTAGTATGACATTTTTAACAATATTAATTCTTCTAATCCATGAGCACAGCATATCTTTACATTTATTTGTGTCATCTTCAAGTTCTTTTGTTATGAAAGAATTCATAATTATCAGTGTAATTATCAGGTCTTTCACTTCCTTGGTTAAATTTATTCCTAGGTATTTTATTCTTTTTGAAGCGATTGTAAATGGAACTTTCTTTCTTTTTCTGATAGGTTATTATTAGTGGATAGAAATGCAGCAGATTTTTGTACATTAATTTTGTATCCTGCAACTTTATTGAATTCATTTATTAGTTCTAACAGGTTTTTCTTTTTTTTTGCCTCTTTACGGTTTTCTATATAAAATATCATGTCATCTTTCAAAAAGTGACAGTTATAATTCTTTCTTTCCAATTTGGATGGCTTTTTATTTCCTTTTCTTGCCTAATTGCTTTGGGTAGGACTTCCAATGTATGTTGAATAAATGTGACAAGTGTGCATCCTTGTCTTGTTTCTGATCTTAGAAGAAAAGCTGACCTTTGAGTATGATGTTAGCTGTGGTTTTGTCATATAAGCCTGCATTGTATTGAAGTACAGTCCATCTCTACCCATTTTACTAAGAATTTTTATCATAAATGGATGTTGAATGTTGTCAGGTGCTTTTTTTTTGTATCGAGATGCTCATATGACTTTTCTTTCATTTGCTAATGTACTGTAACACATTGAGAGATTTGCATATGTTGAACCATCTAGCTTCCCTGGAATAAATCCCATTTGATCATGGTGTGTGGAATTTTTAATGTATTGTTGAGTTAGGCTTAGTAATATTTTGATGAGATAATTTGCATCTATGTTCTTCAAGGATATTGGCCTGTAATTTTCTTTTCTTGTGGTGTTTTTGTCTGGTTTTGGTATCAGGGTAATGCTGGTTTTGTGAGATAAATTTAGAAATGTTTCCTCCTCTTTTGTTTTTTTTGGGAAGAGGTTGAAAAGGATTAGTTAATAGTCTTTTATAATCCTTTGTATTTCTGTGGTATAAGTTATAACTTCTCTCTTTCATTTCTGATTTTGAGTCCTCTTTATTTTCCCCTTCGTGATTATAGCTAAAGATTTGCCAATTTTTATTTTTTCAAAAAGCATGCTCTTAATTTTATTGATCTTTTCTTTTGTCTTTTTAGTCTCTATTTCATTTATTTCCACTCTGACCTTTGCTATTTCTTTACTAACCTTAGGCTTCTTCTTCTTCTTCTTCTTCTTTTCCTTACTCTGGTTCCTTGAGGTGTAAAATTAGGTTGTTTACTTGAAATCTTCCTTGTCTTTATATGTATGAACTTCCTTATTAGAATTGTTTCTGTTACATCCCATAAGTTTTGACATGTTGTATTTCAATTTTCATTTTTTTAAAGATTTTATTTATTTATTTATTTATTTATTTATTTATTTAGAAAGAGAGAGCGAGCATGTGCAGCGCAGGCATAGGGGCAGGGCAGAGGGAGAGAATCTCAAGCAGACTCCCTGCTGAGCATGGCTTCCGGCTTGATCCCACAACACCGAGATAGTGACCTGAGCCGAAATCAAGAGTTGGATGATTAACCGACTAAGCCACCCAGGTGCCCTTGTATTTCCATATTCATTTACCTCAAACTATTTTTTTAAAGATTTTATTTTATTTGAGAAAGAAAGAGAGCCTGCACATGAGTGGAGAGAGGGGAAGAAGAAGAGGGAGAGAAGCAGACTCCCTCCTGAGCATGGAACCCAAGGCGAGGCTCCATCTCATGAACCTGAGATCATGACCTGAGCTGAAACCAAGATTCAGATGCCACCCAGGCAGCCCTCAAGATATTTTTTTATTTCTCTTTTGATATCTTCTTTGACCCATTGATTGTTCAGTAGCATGTTATTTAATCTCCACATATTTGTGACTTTTCCAGTTTTCTTCTTGTAATTGATTTCTGGTTTCTTACCATTGTGGTCAGACATGATACTTGATATAATTTCAACCTGCTTATTTAACTAATATTTGTTTTGTGGCCTAACATATGATCTGTCCTGGAGGATAGTCCATAGGCACTTAAGAAGAATTTGTATTCTGGGGGGCGCCTGGGTAGCGCAGTCGTTAAGCGTCTGCCTTCGGCTCAGGGCATGATCCCGGCGTTCCAGGATCGAGTCCCATATCGGGCTCCTCTGCTGGGAGCCTGCTTCTTCCTCTCCCACTCCCCTGCTGTGTTCCCTCTCTCGCTGGCAGTCTCTCTGTCAAATAAATAAATAAAATCTTTAAAAAAAAAAAAAAAGAAGAATTTGTATTCTGTTGCCTTGGATAGAATGTTCTGGTGAAATCTTAGCCCATCTGGTCTAATATGTCATTTAAGGCCAATGTTTCTTTATTGATTTTCTGTCTGGATGATCTATCCATTGATGAAAATGGAGTATTAAAGTCCCCTACTGTTATTGTGTTGCCATCTATTTCTCTGTGTAAATCTGTTAATATTTGCTTTATATATTTAGGTGTTCCTATGGTAAATGCATAAATATTTACAAATGTTATATTCTTCTGTTAGATTTACCCCTTTACCATTATATAATGACCTTCTTTGTCTCTTATTACAGTATTAATCTTAAAGTCTGTTTTGGGGTTTTTTTTGTTTATTTTTGTGTTTGTTTGTTTAAGATTTTATTTATTTATTTGACAGAGAGAGAGAGAGAGTACAAGTAAGGGGAGCAGCAAACAGAGAGAGAAGTAGGCTCCCCACCAAGCAAGGAGCCCGATGCAGGGCTCAATCAGGACTCTGGATCATGACCTGAGCCGAAGGCAGACGCTTAACTGACTGAGCCACCCAGGTGCCACTTAAAGTCTGTTTTGTATGATATAAGTATAGCTACCCCAGGCTTTCTTTGGTTTCGATTTGGAATATCCTTTTCCATCCTATATGTTCAGTCTGTGTGTGTCCTTAACTTTTGGTAGGAGTCTTTTACAGGGAGCGTGTAGATGAGTCTTGGTTTTTCCCTTTCAGTCAGTTAGTCTTTTGATTGGAGAATTTAGTGTAGTTATATTCTAGTAATTATTGATAGGTCTGTTAGATGTTATTGCTCTTGTGTTGCTTTGCAGTTTGGTAAGACCTGTGTTCCTTTCTTCTCTCACTCCCTTCCTTTTTGATTTGATGTTTTCCTTTCTTCATATGCTTAGATTCCTTTTATCTTTTGTGTATTTACTCTTGGTTTTTGGCTTGTGGTTACTATGAGGCATATGCAAAAGGCTTACGTAAGGCTTTTATGTTTAACTGTTTCTATTAAGGTGATAACAATTTAAGTTTGAACACATTCCACAGGTCTATATTTTTACCCTCCCCCCAGCTGTTTTATGTTTTAGATATCACAATTTATATCCTTTTATCTTGTATATCAATTAGCACATTTTTTAGTTATTGCTTGTGCATGCAGAATTGGTGAACTTTAAATTGTGCATGCAGAATTGGTGAACTTTATTATACATAGGTTGTACCTCAAAGAAGCTGATTAAAAATATTAGTGATTAGATAAAGTATATCAAAAGTCATACTGGGATAATTTTTTTATCTACATAGGAAAATACAACTTTCTTTCATTACACCATATTCAAAAATGAATTTTAGGTGGATTAAAGAGGAAGAGATAATGCTACTAGGGAGAATAATCCAGAAAGGCTTTCTTTCATCCATAAAGTTTTAATGAAGGAGTTGGAGAGCAGAGGTGAAAGTGAGACTGAAAGACAAGAGAGAAAAAAATCTGAAGAAAACACAAAAAATAGGTTACATTATGAGTGTCAGTTAGATAGTGTATATTACGGTATGACTTGCCCATTCTGTACCCTAAAATAATAAGACTAAATAATAACACTTTTAAAAAGAAGTAAAAAGAGGCAGAAGTACAAGGCAGAAATTTTGAAAACAAGTGTAACAATTATTAAACAGAGGAACATGGATAGCCAAACATAATTATTCATCATTTATTCTCAAGGATTAATCCTTCTTAAAGAACAATAAATAATATAGGCTATTATCATACTACAAGTAACTTCATTTTTCAGTGAATTTCCAAAAGTAAAATAAATTTGTTGTAACAAATTGTGTTTTCTAGCCGTGGCCACTACAGTATTTCCAGTCAGACATCACACTTCCTTTTATAGACAAATGGTATTTGTGGCCCCTCCTTTTAAATCTGGAAGAGGGCTTGTGAATACTCCAACCTCCAGACTGTGATGGAAGCCATACTATATAAGTTCCAAGGCAAAGTGATATTGAGGCTATAACTTCCCCTTGGCTAACTCTTGGGTCCCATGCTTTGGAGCCTGAGAAGCCATTCAACCAGGCCAGCTACCCTGAAGCTGCTGTGTTGCAAAATCGCGGAGCGATAAAGGGAGATACCCAAGGACTCCTTAGCCATTCTGGTGCTCAGTCAAGCCTTCCTAGCTGAGGCTTTGCATCCCAGACACTGTCATGTGAGTAGATGAGATTTTGAGTGATGACAGACTACAGGCTTCAAGCCGTCCCAGCTGACACAGAGTGGAGCAGAAATGAGTTAGTCCTGCTGAGGTGCCAGCCCAGACACCAGAACCGTGAGCAAAATAACTATTTTACATCACTGAGTTCTAGGGTTTTTTGTGTGCAGCACTAGATATCCAAAACATTTACCTAAAAGGAAGGTCGGTAGAACGTTTAAAAGGACACACTGTCAAGTGAGGAAGGCATTAAGTTCTTTTTGATGTGAGTTTTATAGGACAGTGGACATTTCCTGTCTGTATCTTTAGACAAAATATAACACGCAGAACAGGATTTTAGAAAAGAGATCTAGAGGAGTTGTAGATAGGGAAGATATTAGCTCAAAAATGCTCTCTTGTGAGGGTATATATGCTGCACCTTCGTATTTCCAGGAGGTTCTCACTCCTGACTCAAAGTTCCAGATCATCTGGAAGATGATATCAAACAGAATTCTTACAGTGTCTTTTTGTTTGTTATCTATTTCTCATCAACATCAACCTACTTGTTCAAGTTAATGTTGTCAACCTTAGTTCATAGTTGTTCTGTCAGTTTTATTTAGGCTGTGTAACTTCAGGGCGATCTCAAGTTAAAAGTTAAGTCGGACCTTGGAATGGTTAAATTGATCCTTTTTTCCCTTGCGCGAAAGTGGGAGTTGTTTAATACAACTCTTCCCTTAAAATTTTAATTTTAAAAGTGTAATCCAACAAATGTTCTCTGAAAACCTGTCAGACTAGGAGCCATTATGCAAACATTCACAAGTAATAGAAAGATGCCGCCTTTACAGATATAAATATCTAGAAGGGAGAGGAAGACATTTCAACATAAAACACACATATTTAAATAAATAAAATATGGACCAGGGTAATGCAAATGTTGCAATAACATAGAAACTCAAAATGATAGTATCTGTCAAGTCATGGTATTGGCCTATAAATATATACACATTGTTGATTGACTGAGAGAATATTCTAGATAGAGTAAACATTTTAGATAGAACATTTTAAATAGAGTTTGTGCAAACGTGTAAACTTGAAGAAGCACAGTGCATAGCTGGAAACACTGTGTAGTTGAATTTACTTTGATAAGTACATGCATTCCAAGGTAAGAATATTGGATTTTATCTTCTGATAAAATTGCTTTTGATGGTTTGAAGATAGAGTTGGCATGATAAAAACTGCATTTTAGAAATGTATACTTTTATATTAAGGATAAATCTGAAATCTAGAATATGAATTCACTAGTAGGAGATATATATATATATATATATATATATATATATATATATATATATATATATTTGTGAAAGTAAGTGGTATGTGGTATACTTCCAGTTTAAGATGTTGGAATAAAGATTTGTTGTCATCTCCTAAATAGAGCTAGTAAAAAGAAGGGAAACAATAAGCAGAAATACAGTAACAGAAAACAAGACAAACAAACTTGATTTTAACCCGAATGGGGAAGCACCAGCGCCTACAACATCAGCATGCGAACAAATGTACAGAGTGTGTCAGACTTTGGCCAGATTCTCCAGGCAACTGTATTTTCTAAACTACAAGGCACAAACTGAGGAGTAAAATCAACTTATTTTGAACAAACAGACCACAGTGTAGAAGCTTGTCGTAGACATATTCTGAATTTTGATTGACAATACTCAGGTTAGAGGAGAAGCTAGAAATCATGCCGACATTCCATCACTGCAAAAGCTAGCCTTTAGTGTGACAAATTAGAGGAGAAACTATGGGTTGCAAACAGCCTTACTGCTGCCAATATTTGTCAGCTGAAGTAAAAACTTAATCATTTCTCTCTCTCTCTCTTTCTCACACACACACGCGCGCGCGCACACACACACACACACACAACTCTTCCCTCCCTTATCCTGGGGGCATGGTTTTCGCTGTCTGGAATACATTCATTTTTCTCCTCAGAAGGATGCTTTGGTGTGTGTGTCATTCATTTGTAGTCTCTCTGGTTCAGGTAAAGCTAATTCCATCCTTGGCTTTAGAGTTAAGAATGAAAGCCTGACATTCCCCTTACCCCCCATCTCCTTGACATTGTTATATGTTTATGAATGACCTATCACTCAGCAGAATAAATAAATTAGATTGAATTTCATAAATTTTGGAAGTGAAAGCTAGGAAGTGAAATACTGTCCCTTTCTTATCTTGTGATTTGGGGATTTTATTATTTCTATGTGCCAGATACTCAGCTCTAGTCTCTTAAGAAAATAAGGTTTATTTTTCTTTTGGGACTACTAGAGCATCATAAAAAAAAGTCAGGTGCAAGCACAGTCATTACAAGACTTGGAAACTGGGCTCCATCCAGCTCCATTCTCTATACTCCCTGTTATGTGGCTCTTAAGGTCACAAAATGTTCGCTCCATGTGCAGGCAGAAAGAAGGAGGAAGGCCAAGGAGCTAAGACCTGGGTCAACTCAATCTATTCAGTTATTCCAGGAAAATAGTATCGTTCCTGGATCACATCCAGTAGAAATCTTTTTCATTTTAAGAACTGGCTCATATGGTCACTCCTCATTGTCACACAGCCTAGGGACACAAACAGTGCTCACCTGGTCACACTGCAGCTCTAAACCAAACTGTGCTTCTGTTAGTAAAGGAGAAACGAAAAACACATATTGGATAGTTAATGCATTTTCTGTCAGATCTGGTGAGAGGAGTATTAAAGCCTGGAACTCCTGGAAATAGAAGAAATCTGGAAGAAAACAGGACTGAGAGACTTTCTGATGCAGGCAGCCTCGGTCCCATAACCCAAAGGAGGGGTCCCCCAGGACCAGCCGAGAGGGTCTTTGGCTTCATGCAGGATAGAAATCAAACACAAGCTGGAGGAAGTAGAAGCAGTTTATTGAATAGTGTAGGTGACAGAGAATAGAGGATGGAGTGTCTGGAGACTCAGAAAGGAAAAGAGAATGAGTCTCATTGTTGCTTGGGGCTAGGGGTTCATACTGGAAAAGGGTCTAGGGTATGCATTCCTTCAGGAATCCAGGGTAGGTACAGTCAAAGTGCCAGGTAAGCAATAGGTGTTATTTTGTAAATTACTGAAGGTAAGGATATTGATGCCAGTGTCAACTGAGGTTTATTTGAAGCTAATGTCCTAGACTATGTTCTGGACCCGGCTCTTAGATCTTATCAGGTGCTTGGGGCCTAGGACAAAATGCAGAGAATGATTCGCTTTCTTGCCTCCCCCTTGAAGTGGGACCAGAGTTTCTGTGGCTTGCTCAGAGGCAAAATATGGGAGTCAGCGAGGTGTAGTAGAAAAACAGCAGAGACAGAGCCTTTCTAGAATGGAGTCCCTTCAGCTTCCCTACCTCACGCCAACTCCAGCCAAGTTCTGATGACTCTGATATTTTGGCTCCCGGGTGTTGGTGAGCCCTACCCTGAATTTTCAGACCCTGAATAAGAGGAATTCAGGTAACTCCTTGATCCAGTTGAGTGTGCGTGTGAATGTATTTCCTTGCAATTGAATAGGTCCAAACATAGTCAGCAGACCCACAGTGAGACTTCTGGCTATACCAGCGTTGCACCAGGCCGCACTAGAGATGCTCATGGGAAAATGACAATGCTTTAAGTTCAGTGTCCCTGGGTTTTAATCTGTCATCACCCTAACTCACCATTCTACTTTCTTCTTTATTATAAACTTTTGGAAAGAGCTTTTCTTGGAAGAACTTTTCAGATTTATAAGAAGAAATAAAAAGAGCAGTATTGGGGTGCCTGGGTGGCTCAGTCGATCAAGTGTCTGCCTTCAGCCCAGGTCATGATCCCAGGGTTCTGGGATCCAGCTCTGCATTGGGCTCCCTGCTCAGTGGGGAGTCTGCTTCTGCCCCTCCCCCTGCTTGTGCTCCCTCTCTCTCTCTCTCATGCTATCTCTCTCTCTCAACTAAAAAAAATATTTAAAAAAGAGCAGTATTATGGCAAAAATAAATGAAAACGAAGTGTGAAAATGGGCTTAGCATCCAAAAGGTATTTATGAACATACTAGAAACGTGCTAGAGAGATTAGACCATAAAGCAGGTGAAACTTGGTGTACACATTTTCTCATTATATTAAGTAAATTAAAGTAAATATCAGTGAAACCTCTTTATAAAACAAGATAGCATACTGAGATACAAAGATTTAAGAAAAAGTGAGACAGTGCAAAAAAATGAAAAATTATGTGGCAAAAAAAAAATAAAGGAGAAAAATATTACAGAAATAGAGTTTGCATTGAAAGTAGATAAAAGGAAATATATTCTCCTAAAAATAGTTAGGGAAATAAAGGAGATAATTAAGACAATTGAGCCAAGTGAAATGTAAAAGAAAATTTGTAAAAAAAAAAAAAAAAGGCGTTTTGGAAGAGAGTGATAATTATGTGTAATAGAAAAAGATGATCTAATGTACGCATTATTAGTGACCCCCCCTTTTTTTTTAAAGATTGTATTTATTTGACAGAGAGAGACAGCCAGCGAGAGAGGGAACACAAGCAGGGGGAGTGGGAGAGGAAGAAGCAGGCTCCCCACTGAGCAAAGAGCCTGATGCGGGCTCGATCCCAGAACGCTGGGATCACGCCCTGAGCCGAAGGCAGGCACCCCTATTACTGACCCTTATACAGAAAGCAAAACAAGTAGAATGGGAAAAATGAAAGGAGAAATACATATTTTTCAGAGACAATCTAAGAAAACTTGCATAAAATAAATGAAAACTTGAAGCTACATACTGAAACCACAAGGAAGTTTAGGGAAAAAAGATGTTAAGGGAAAAAAATGCAGATCAATTAACAAAGTGTACTTCCAAGAAAAAAAGAATTTATGTCACTCAGAAGGGAAATGCAATTTGACTATAAGTTGGAACAAGGCTGGCTCCAGAACACATTTGTAACAGCATGACAATTAGGAAATGAAGAAGTATTGTTACAAAATCATCAGGGAAGTAAAGTGTAATTCAAGAATTTTAGATTGAGCTAACATCTTACTCAAGCATGAAGGCAACAGAAAACTTTCAAAATTTAGGAAACATACCCCTAGTAAGCCAATTTAGAGGACAAGCTTTAAGAAAGATGAATTGGGCAGCTTGATAAAATTAATGAATTTTATAATCTTTGCTAATGCCAATTAAGCAACAATTCTGGCAATTAAGGGGATAGAATGTGGAAGGAAAAAACGTATACATAATGGTGATATTTAAGTAATAATTCAAGCCAATAAAATCCAGAAATTACCCTGGGATCAAGTCTGCATCAGGCTCTTTGCTCAGCGGGGAGCCTGCTTCTCCCCCTGCTTGTGCACTCTCTCTCGCTGACAACAAAATTAAAAAAAAAAAAAAAAAAAAAAAAATTAGAAAAAAAAGAAAGAGGGGCTCCTGGGTGGCGCAGTCCTTAAGCGTCTGCCTTCGGCTCAGGGCGTGATCCCGGTGTTCTGGGATCGAGCCCCACATCAGGCTTCTCCGCTGGGAGCCTGCTTCTTCCTCTCTCACTCCCCCTGCTTGTGTTCCCTCTCTCTCTGGCTGTCTCTCTCTCTGTCAAATAAATAAATAAAATCTTTAAAAAAAAAAAAAAGACAGTTTAAAAAAAAAAAAGAAAGAGAAAGAAAAGAGAGTCTAACATTCCAGTTTTACCTCTTACTCCGTTGGAGAATCTGAAATGGAAATGGACTTTAATTACCCCACTGATATGAATTATACTATTCTTCTCCAATTTGAAATGGCGTGACTACAAAATTCTTTTTTAAACTGCATGTATGTTTAAGGGCATCCTGTGTGTGTTGTGTGTGTGTGTGTGAATGATATAAATACCTTTGCCTTATATTACCTTGAAAGCCATTTACAATGTTCAGTGTATTTTTCAGTGTCACATAATGTTCTCTTGGATATACTTTATTTTACTCTGATCCTTTTTTTCAGAACTTCGTTTTTTGTTTGTAATTTTAAAGAATGTTGTGATAAATAACCGTTTAGCAAAATTTTTAAGTCCATCCATTCTTATTTCTTCTGAATAAATTCTTAGAAGTAGACTTGCTGTCTCAAAGGGATTATTTGACTGTTGATAACTAATTTTAAAATATTATTCATAAAAGTTATAGCAACTTATGCTCCCATTAGCACGGAGAGTTTCTGTTTATATCTCTGCCAACAGCCAATATCAGCATTAGTTTTTAAGTTGAAAATGGTATCTCACTGCTTGATTTTGCATATCATTAGTTACTTGTGAGACCATATAAAATAAGTTAAACACAGGATTTGAGAGCCAGAATTTTTTACATGGAATTTCTGGATCTGCCAGTGTCTGGCAATGTGTACTTCCGTAAATTAATCACACTGATACTCAGTTTCTGCATCTGTGAAATAGGAGAATTACAGTGCCCTGCACCACGCAGTGTTAGAAGCTTTCATGGATATCTTGCATGTTGAGTTGCTTGTATGTGGTATGTAATGAATCATTTTTATCTAATGTAAATGTATCATTCATATATTAACAATATATTTTAGGTAAAGAGCATCTTCATATTCTTCATACTTTTCAATGAGGTGTTTATTGTACCTTCTTTTCTGCTTTTTTAGTGGTAGTGTTGTTATATGCAGACTGACCTCCAGGAGGTTGGCCTGCCACCCGCTAGCTTTCGGTTTGCTCCGACTGTTTTTGCTCTATGGCTCCCAGAAGAGCTGCTTTGGAAAGCCTCTGTTGTCACTGCCAACTAGCGGTTGTCGTCTCCGCATCTGCGCCTAGCCTGCCCTGTTCCTCCTCCTCTGTTTACTCCCCATAATTCACCTTTGTCTGGGAGAGCCACTGTGAGTGTGACCTTGCTGTCCTCTTTCTGTCTGGTCCCATCTGTACTGTATCTAATGGAAATTAATCCACGTTCCTGCCAAATGTATGCTCTTGTTTCCTACTTTCTAGTTCTGAGGAGGTCTCTCTTCCAGGACTGGTGCCTGAAGAACTTGTATTCGTGTTGACACCTTACCCAAAGTTAATCCAGGAAACGTAGTCAGACAATCAATGTTGATAAATATTGGTTTTGTCAACTTATCTATGTGCTCCCCTCCAGGGAAGCAATGAATTTGGCATGAACTCTTCAGATGTTCTTGGCTAGCATCCAGATGTTTAAAAATAAATAGGTCAAAATACGCAAAAGCATGTTTAATTTTGTGTCCTCTTTGAACTCACTTATATGTTCTCTGTTTAACTGAACACTCTGTTGAATGTAAATCTGTTATTGCCTTTGCTTTTCTTTATCAGAACTAGAAAAGAACGCTCTCGTTAGAGATCGAGTTCTCTGCCCAGAAGCGCCTCCAGCAGAGGAAACAGTGCACTGTGACACATGACGTGATTTCTGACAAATTGCTGATTAAGATCTGTTGTTCTCTGTTTGTGTGATGAATGGGAAACAAAGTACTAAACTTTATTCAAATATCACAATTATTATAGGTAATATAAATTTTACTTAGTTATTTTTATATCTTCTCTTACTGTTTTGCAAGCTATACATGCTTTATATAAAAGGGGGAGAAAGAACATCTTTGAACGTAGGGGGAATCTGAACTTTGGAGGGTATGTATATATAAGCAGGTTGCTTTTGTATCTCTAAAAGCCTCAACTGCTTTTCACAGTGTTGCTTTACTAAGTCAAGGTCAAAGCTTATCCTTTTCCATGATCCATGTATATCAGGATTGAACAAGCAAAACCTATTGTCTCTCAGTACAATATTGGGTAATCCCAATATTTTTGGTTAATTTTTTTTCCAACTTGCACCTGTAAAAACACTTGATAATTTAGTATTATCAAGAGAAAGATTTACCAAAAATGCATCTTTGCATCATTTTTTATTTCCAATTAGCTTAACCTTTTTCAGTTGAGCTCAAAGCATACCCTCTTCCTTCCATCCCCTGAATCCCTTGAATTATAAGCA
The DNA here is from genome assembly GCF_023065955.2 of Ursus arctos. Classification (NCBI taxonomy): domain Eukaryota; kingdom Metazoa; phylum Chordata; class Mammalia; order Carnivora; family Ursidae; genus Ursus; species Ursus arctos. Next base: position 58,280,833 of record NW_026623056.1, on the reverse strand, counting down.
TACACTTTTGTTTGTTACTAAATCAACTTCAGCACTTTAGAATCTCGCTACATAAGTTTGTTTCATGGGCCACTTGCAGTGGTATTACCTACGAGCTTTTAAAAATGCAGAATTTCAGTCTACATTTCAGACTTACTGAGTTCAGATCCACATTTTAAAGTCATGATTATATGCTCATTAAAGCTTGGAAAGCTGAAGTTTGATCAGATCAATATCTGATCCTCATCAGCCATTTTCTCTATATAATTTCTTGCTTGGTTTATGTTCTATCCAATGTTGAGGTTGCTTCGAGAAGGTTACCAAAAATTCCTTAATAATCAAATCCAGGTTTTCCACAGGTCACCTCTTCTTCTAGGCTTTCCAGCCTTTTTTCAATATATTTCAGTGTCTGCCGACATTTCTTTCTAAAGTGTTCTTTCCTGAGTCTTTCATGGCAGTTCTGGGATTTCTCTTTCTTCTTTTGGAACTGCATCTCATTTGTCCCCTTTCCTTCTTTCTAACACTGATGGCAGAAGCACTCCAATATTCTGGATTTTGCTGTCATTTTTAGTCTATTCCTTGATAAAATTACAATCACTTTTAAAACTTGAATAATTAATTTGAGGTACCTGACTTCCATATCTTTATCTCTGGCCTGCATTTACGTACTGAGATCTCTTTTATCTCAAACAACTTGATGAGTATCCCGGCCTGGTCATCTTCAAGGTCAATGGGTTCGAACCGAACTTAGACCTTCTCTTCCCAAACTAGATTTTTTTCTTCTCTTTTGGATATTAGGCAAAATGTCATGGTTTGTTTCTCAATACACTATAAATTCTTTAAAGTTATGGATCAATTTAATCTATTTAGCACCTTATAATTTGAAGGCAGAATACAAAACAATTACCATATAGCTTATTTGACTAACTAAATTCTTTCATTCAAATGTCTGTCTAGTTCTATTCTACGAAAGTGGTTCTTAGGAATGTCTGGTAGGGTTCTCTAAATTAGGGCTATTGTAACAACCTAGGAAAGGTTTACACTAACATCTTCCTACAGAATGAACTATATGGAGAACACCAAATAGCTACCTCAGGTGCATGTAAATTACATATACCTGTATTTCCGTGTCTATATATCTGTCTCAAACTACCTATCTCTCCATCTATTAAAAAAAATAAACTACTGGAATATACCAATATGGTTATAATAATATCCTTTTGAGGACTTGTTGGAAGTATTTGGCAAAAATTGTAGGTGAAGTATCTGTACATTATTCATGGTACAGATCATTTTCTTCATTTATTGTCATATTTCCTTGTTCACTTATCTTGCTAAGTATTATATTTCTATCATTTATGTTAATATAAGTTTGATTTTTCTTTTTTCAGGGTTGGTATGCAATCCAAAGGGAAATTTTGGTTTCTTTAATTGCTCCAAATTAGAAGTAAATTCAGAGTCCAATAACTGTATTTTTGTAACCGTTTCTATTTGTTAAAGTACGTGCTTGTGAGTGCAGGCCCAGTGCCTGTCTCATACATCAAAGAGCTTGAAATGCAGTGAAGACTGAGTTCAATGGAAGAAGAGAACATGTTTTGGACTTGACTTTAAATATCTGCACTCTGCTAATTGTCTTTGTGGCTTAGATAAACAATTTAAACTTTCTGAGATGCCATTTCTGTACTTGTAAAAATGTCACATATACTTTGTGGGAGTGTTTTAAAGAATAAATAATCGTATCTAAGAGTGGTTAGTAGCATAGGCACTAGAGATTAGACAGACCTCAGTAGAAAGCTGGGTTCTAATGGCTACTACCTATATAATCGTGTGTAGTTTATAGAGCTTCTAAATCTTCAGTTTCTGCATGGATAAAATAGTGATAATCCCTCTCATTTGGTTATTGCCACTATTAAACAAGGTAATATATGTTGACCCCCCCCCCGCATTTTTTCTTACAGTCTTAAACAGTACCTATAATTATATTAACTTCTAAAAGGTGACCAGTTTATGTCATTTTTTCCCATCATTTCCTAATCATTTCTTTTTCTTTTGCTGTACTATATAGATTGGGTTTACAAGCTCTGGTTTCAAGTGCTTGTTTTCCTGACTTCTGGTTGTGAGTCAGTATTATCACTGAACTTTAGTTTTTCATTGATGTAATTGGGATCATCATGTTCTGATGAGATAAAGCATGTAAAAGTTCTGTGACAACTCTAATATTATACATAATATGAGTTATTAAATTGTAGATGATATCGGTCATCTAATTCATTCAACAAATATTAAATAGATAACAAGTTCTAGGCTTTGTATCGGACACTCAGTGATGATTCAACAGGCTCTGCTTTAAGAGATTCACAAATCTGTGGGTGATATAATCATACATATAACAGCTGCAGGAGTATAGTGTATTCAAGTAGAAACAGGATGAGTAAAGGATGGCCTTTCATTGAGGAGTGCCAAAATTCACTTTTCTGAATTTTACATGAAAATACTGGATTGAAGGTTGATCATTCTCCTTTTTTTTTTTTTTTAAGATTTTATTTATTTATTTGACAGAGAGAGAGATAGCCAGTGAGAGAGGGAACACAGCAGGGGAGTGGGAGAGGAAGAAGCAGGCTCCCAGCGGAGGAGCCCCATATGGGACTCAATCCCGGAATGCCGGGATCACGCCCTGAGCCGAAGGCAGACGCTTAAGGACTGCGCTACCCAGGCGCCCTGATCATTCTCCTTTTAATGATCAACCCCTATTTTGTGTATGTGGTCATTAATTTTATGTATGAACTTGACTGAGCCACAGGGTGCCCAGACTTTTTGCCCAACATTATTCTGGGTGTGTCTGTGAGAGAATTTCTAGATGAGATTAACATTTGAATTTGTAGACTGAATAAAACTGATTGCCCATCCAAATGTGGGTGGGCCTCATCCTATCAGTTGAAGATTTGAATAAAACAGAAAGGCTAATAATAAATAAAAGGGAGCTCCTCCTCCCTGACTGAATGAGCTGAGACATTTATTTTGGCCTTCAGATTTGAACTGAAATATTGGTTCTTATCGCGTATTGAGCCTGCCAGCTTTTAGATTGCAACATGTATCATCAGCTCTCCTGATTCTCCAGCTTGCTACCTGCAGATCTTGGACTTCCTAGCCTCCATAATCACATGAGCCAATTCCTTATAAAAAATCTGTGTATACACATGTATATGCATGTGCGCGCATGCACACACACACACACACACACACACACACTTCCTATTGATTCTAACCCAGATCTCTTATTGTATTTCCCATCTAACTTCCCTCCCCTTCTAATATGGTTGGATCCATTAAATGACTGAATCAAAATAAAATGGTTTCATAGCCAATCCAGATAAAACTATTTCTTTGGGAGATATGAGACTGTAGAAGAATGTGAGAAAAAAATGATGTGTGTGCCAGTTATTGAGTACATTTGTCCAATTTTTCTTTTTTTTAACGAAACACCTTGAGGTCCTATGTCATTCTCAGTTCTACTGGTATCTTGTAATTTGTCCTTTCATCTATTCCGGTCCACAAAATGATGACCTTTATCTTTAACTTCAAAAGACATATTCCTAACTTAGCTCTACGCCCAGGTAAAAATTACACAGAATCTGCTAACCTACCATTGATGTGAGAAACACTAATGCAAAGCTGTTAGCTTCTTAGTCATGTCCTTTTATTATCATGTTTGTCTTCATGGTTCAAAAGATGCCAAATGCAAACTGTATGGCAGTGGCTGACAGAGAGATTCTTTGCCAGCAGCAAAAATAGTTCAAGTAAGTTGTAAAATCTGCATGGTCAAATCAAATTCAAAGTTTGACTTATTCCTAGAGGCAATGATTAATTTTATTAGGAGAAAAAAATGCCACCAAGTTAGTCTGTCAGTCATAATGTCTAATTTCATTGACATGCTTTAAAAGTTATAGGATACAAACCTTGGTTCTATGTGAATTCTCAAATAGTTAATGACAGTAGAACACAAGCCAGGTACTAACAGTTAATTATGTATGAGGTAGGCAAGGAAATATAGATGCGTCTAAGAATATATTGTCTAGGCTTAACCACTAAGCAAAATTTTCCAAAGGGTCTCCCTGGGGACTAATAGCTACAGGAATGCATTTAACATACATCTTTCCTTAAATAATATATGATGTCTTTGAGTACTAACTGTACTTCAAGTTTAGAATCACTATCAAAAAATAAGAAGAGAAAATCACATAAAACTAATGTTGGGAGAAAGAGTAAGGGAGAAAGAGAGTGAGGGAGAGAGAGGATGGAAAGGAGGAGGGAAAACTTTGTGAAAAGGTGTACTTCATTTGCGCGTTATTCCTGCAGTGTTAATTAGTGTGTGTGTGTGTGTGTGTGTGTGTGTGTGCGCGTGTTCATTACACAAAGAATAGAACATCGAACTGAAAATGTCTGAATGACCTTGTCACTATAAATGAGGGTTTTGGCTAGACAATATCAATATCTCTGATAGCTCAAGAATTCTAATTCTGTATGTAAAACTTCATTAATATAAAAATGAATTTATTTGCATTTCTTTGCTTAGACTGATAAATTTCAAATAATTACATGACCAACAAAGTTTATTCTTGAAAGAAAACAATGAAGATACACTCATAAAGTATAGAACTATTATATGTTGGCTTTATGTTATTGGTCATCATTTCATTAATAAATCCATATTTATATCAAGTAATGTAATTTTATTTGCAAATCTTAAAACTATATATGATTATAAGACATTATTACTTTCTTAAACATTCAGAGGAATATTTTAAAGATTTATAGCATTAAATCACATTTCTGTATCTTCCAGGGTCTCATATAAAATTGGTTGGAATATTTGGTAATTATGGTTAGCCAATGTGGAAGAAAAAGTGAGAGATAAGTGAGCAGGTCCGCTTCCATTCCCAATTATAATGTAAACTAAATCTTTCATAAAATAATTTACATGTAATTTTATAAATGTATTTATGTTAACATATATCTGGCAAAAACATACAACCACATACATTTGCATTAGAGTAGGAAATGCGATTGACTAGGGATAAAAAAGAGCAAGAGTTTTAGATTCTGGAAATAAATATCTATGCTGGTTTTGCTTGATTCCTATCACAGTGATGTTGATGCAAAAAATGGGTGGTGTAAGTCCTTCAACTTTATTCTTCTTTTTCAAGATTGTTTTGGTTACTTAGATTTCCTTGCATTTTCATATGATTTTTAGATTCAGCTTCTCAGTTTATGCAAAAGGTGGTAGCTGGGATTTGAATGCACCGAATTTGTAAGTCAATTTGGAGAGTATTCCTGTCATAATATTCTAATCCATGAGCAGGCACTGGCTTGTCTTCTATCTAGGCCTTCTTTAATTTTTTTTTCAGTAATATTTTGTGATTTTTCACTGTATAAGTCTTGAACTCCTTTTGTTAATGTATTCCTACATATTTTAATCTTTTTGGTTATCCTATTGTAAGATGAATTATTTTCTTAATTTCATTTTTGGATTCTTCATTGCTAGCATATGAAATACAAAGGACTTTTGTATATTGATTTTGTGTCTTTCAATCTTGTTGAACTTTCTTAGTTTTAGCGGTATGTTTTGGATTCCTTGGAATTTTCTATACACATGATCATGTCATCTGAATAGAAATAGTTTTGCTTCTTTCTTTCCAATCTGAAGGCACTTACTTATTTTTCTTGCTTAATTGCTCTGGCAAAAAATTTCCAGTACAGTGTTGCATACAAGTGATGGTTATCCTTACTGTCCATTATTTTGGGGGGGAAACATTCAGTCTTTTACCATTAAATATGATGAGAGTTGTGGGTTTTTATTGATGCCCTTCTTCTGTTCCTAGTTTGTTGAGTGTTTTCACAATGACAGCGTGTTGGACTTTGTTAAATGCTTTTTTTTTTCTGTCTATGGCGATGATTGTGTGGGTTTTGGCATTTGTTCGACTACTTTGGTGTAGTACAGTGATTAATTTTCATATATTAAGCCAAACTTGCATTCTTGGGATAAATCCCTTTGGCTGTGATGTCTTATTTCTGTAAAGTGCTACTGGACTTTTTTGCAAGTATGTTTGAAGTTTTTTGGGGGTGGGGGGGTTGGTTCTATATCCATAGGGTATATTGGCCTACAGTTTTTTTCCTTGAGTGTCTTTTTCTGGTTTTGGTATCAAAGTACTATTGGCCTCATAGGATAAACTGAAAGGCATTTCCTCTTCTATGTGTTTTAAATGTTTATAAAGGATTTTTACTCTTTTATAATCATTTGATATAATCCATCTGTGAAATCACATGGGTTGGGCTTTTCTTTGCAGGAAGATTATTAATTCAACAACTTTAGTTATTTACCCACCTAGATTTTCTATTTCTTCTTGGGTCAGTGTCAATAATTTGCATCTTGAGAAATTTGTTCATGCCATCTAGTTATCTAATTTGTTGGCATATACTTGTTCATAGTATTTTCCCATTATCATATTTTATTTATGCAACAGTAGTATTTTTAATATTTTTGTTTTATTTATTTTTATTTTTCAGTTAATTTTTATTTAATAATGTGATTCTTTTTTTTTTTTTTTTCCATTATCAGTACAATGAAAGGCCTATCAGTTTTGTTGCTCTTCAAAGACTCAGCTTTTGGTTTCACTGATTTTTCTCTATGCTTTCCTTTTCTTTGTTTTCCCCACTTTCATTTTTAATAAAAATTGTCTTACTTCTACTTGATTTCAGTTTAGTGGAGTTTTTTTCTGAGTTATTTTTTTAATTATATATATTTTTTAGATGTCTTAATTTTTTAGAACAGTTTATGGTTTACAGCAAAATTGAGAGGAAGGTATAGAGATTTCCCGTATAACCTATGCTCTCACCCATGCATAGCCTCCCCCATAGTTAAAATCACTAACTGGAATGGTACTTTTGTAACAAGGATGAGCCTGCATTGACACATCATAACCATCCAAAGTCCACAGTTTACCTTAGAGTTCATTCTCGGTGTTGTGCATTCTATGGATTTGGACAAATGTATGATAACATATATCAATAATTATAATATCATACAGAATATTTTCACTGCCCTAAAATCCTCTGTGCTTTGCCTGTTTTCTCCCCCTTCCCACCTCTAGTAACCACTGATGTTTTATTCTTTTCCTAGTTTTGCTTTTTGCAGAATATCATATAGTTGGAATCATACAGTATGTAGCCTTTCCAGAATTTTTTTTCACTTAGTCGTATGCACTTAAGGTTCACCCATGTCTTTTCATGGCTTGATATTTTATTTCTTTCTGGCACTAAATAATATTCTGTTATTTGGATGTATCACAGTTTGTTTAATCAGTAATTACATTAAATATAAATAGACTAAATACTCCACCTTAAAGGCAGAAATTGAAAAGAGGATTTTTAAAAACAATCCAGTAATATACAGAGGATCCTTGAACCATATGGGTTTGAACTGCACAGGTCCACTTATATACAGATTGTTTGTTTTTTGATAAATGCAGTGCAGTACTATAAATGTATTTTCTCTTCCTTATGATTTTTTTAGTAACATTTTCTTTTCTCTATTTTACTTTATCATAAGAATACAGTATATAATACATGTAACATACAAAGTGCATGTTAATTAACTATTTACGTAATTGGTAAGGCTTCCAATCAATAGTAGTCTACTCATAAAGTTTTGGGGAGTCAAAAGTTATATGTGGATATTTGACTGTGTGGGGGCTTGGCAACCCTAGCCCCCACATTGTTTAAGGGTCAAGTGTACTATCAAACAAGAGACACACTTGAAATCAAAGTCATAAATAGGTTGAAAGGACAGAGATTTTTTTTAAGAGATATACTATTCAAACAGTACCCAAAACAGCTGTAGTGGTTATGGTATCATTCACAAAATAGACTTTAAAATAAAAATTTTTAGTAAACACAAAGGATATTTTAAAATAAAAAAGGTCAATTCACTGGGAAGACACATTAAAATTATAAACATATGTGTACATAACAAAAGAAACCCAAAATATATAAAACAAAAAGTAAGAAAATTGAAGGCAGAAATAGACAATTCAGCAATAATAGTTGGAGACTTTAGTACCTAACTTGTATTAATGCATGGAACAAAAACAAGGTTAATAGGGAAATGGAAGACTTGAATAACACTATGAAACAACTAGATCTAACAGTTTTATAAAACATTCTACCTAACAAAAGTAGATTACATACACATTCTTCTCAAACACACATAAAGCATTCTTTAATTTGGCCATTTATTATATCATAAAACAAAGTTCAGTAAATTCAATTAAAATTATACAAAGAATTTTCTCTGACCATATGGAATAAAATTAAGAATCTATAAACGGAAACAAATTTGGAAATTTACAAATACTTGGAAATTAAATAATTCAGTTCTAGATAATGAACGGTTCCAAGGAGAAATACCATGAGAAATTTTAAAATAGTTAGAAATGAATGAAAATGAAAACAAGATATACCAAAATGTAGTGAATGGAGCCAAAGCAGTGTTTTAAAGGGAAGTTTATATCTGTAAACAGCTATATTAAAAAAGAAAATAATACCAAACCAATAGCCCAACCTTTCATCTGAAGCATCCAGAAAAAAATAGAGGACTTTACCAAGTTTGTTTATCCATTCACCTACTGAAGGATATCTTGGTTCCTTCCAAACTTTGGCAATTATGAATAAAGCTGCTATAAACATCCTTGTACAGAATTTTCTATAGACATAAGTTTTTAAGCCCTTTAGGTAAATACCAAGAAGTGTGGTTGCTATCTCATGTAAGTGTATGTTTATTTTTTTAAGAAACCGCCCAGCTGCCTTCTAAAGTGGCTGAACCATTTTGTATTCCTGCCCGCAGGGGATTTGTATGGAGAAGCAGGTTTTCAGTCATTTTACTCAGTCATTCTGGACCGTTCTCCTGTTTTCGTAGTTTTTGTTTCAGGTTTCATTAATCTCTTGGTTTAAGATTATGATAACTAGCTAGTAAAGTATAAAGTGGGGGGAAATCAGAGTGGAGATTGACCCTGAGGGTAGAGTAGGGGATATTGACTGGGAAGGAGGACCGAGGGATGTCTGGGAGTGAAGTTCATATATATATCTTGACAGAGATTTTGGTTACACAACTGTAGGCTATGTCAAATATCAGTGAATGAACATTTAAAAAATGGGTATTTCATTGTGTGTAAATTTTATATCAAAAGAAAATAATGTAAATAAATACTGAACCCTAGTAATCCTCTGAAAATATTTAGAGGAAAAATTACTGATGTCTGCAATTAATTTACTTGTAAATTGTGCAACATAAAGTGGATTCATGAATGGATAGAGGAATGGATAGGTGTGTGAAAGAGTAAGTTTAGTGAAAGTTAATCATATGCAGGCATTCACTGTAAAATCTCTCAAATTTGCCTTATTTTTAAAAAAAAATAGAACGAAACATTAGGATAAAAGCTTGAAGATACTAGATTTGAAACATGCTTTTAAAAAAATAGTCCCAGTATAAATGACTAGTATTTTTCCAGAGTTAAGAAACTTTGCAAACATTGATAGAAAGCTAAAGGGATTTTAAAAAATCCTTGCCAAAGAAGTAGAGCTAAAATCTTCCGGAATTGAGAAAATGTTAAAAAAAAAAAAAAAAGCTACATCTCTTCTAAACTGTGAGAAGAGAAATTAGTATCATTTGCAGCTCCATATGGGTGACATTTAGAGGTTTTTCTGTAATAAAATAAAAACATGAAACACTGCTTTCCATTGTTTAGTACTATTTCTATAAAAATAAGAGAAGTAGTAGATGAATCAGATATCAAATTTTTATGAGACCAGTGAACACAATGGCTCTGTAAGAATAAAATTGGCTCACAGGAATCCTGTGAAGTGAAAATTGTACATGCCAGCATAAAAATGCAATCCAGCCAGTGTATATTGGGGCCATCTTCTTTTTCCCAGAAATTCATTAGCCCAAAGTTTAAATTTTAACATAAAGTGTAATGTTATCACGCAGACTAGATTATTTGCCTGTCTTTTGCGGACCAGCTAGGTTGTTACTGAATGTGATTGCGTGATACAAAGCTTGAGCTATACACGGTAAAAATGTGGCAGCGGTCGCCACCACAGCAGAATTTGTGACATCATTAGAAGCATAGAGTAGTGCCTTTGGAGTTGAGAGGAAGAAATTGAATAGTTGGCTCATCACGCTGTTGAGCAAAGCAGGAATCAGGACTGTAGGCAGTAACACACTGACATCACGGGTCATCCAGGCTGTGCAGATCTCTATACCTGAGGATGAATGGAGTCCAGATACACAGGGCTGTTTGAGTGCTATTTAATCACCTTGGGAGACGTCTGTACTGTGTTTATCTTGCTCTCTCTTATGGACAAATAGTAGCTCTTAGCACAATAAATGTACCAAATCTCTGGCTATAGATGGAAAAAAAGAAAAAGAACTTTGTGATCACCAGAAAAGACATTTCAATACCAATATCTAATACAGAACCAGGTACATAGTTATGAGTTAGGCAATGTTTGTGATTAAATAAAAGCATGAATTAATTCGTGCATTTTTTCAGCAGATATTTATGAAATAGATACTGTTTGCGAGGATCTGTGCTGGATGCATTCTGAACACAAAGCTTCATGGTGCTAGGTCTTGAGAGGCCTTCAATTTGCCAGAAAAGATGAATTATTACAATTATTTATACCACAGGGCCGAAAATGATAAGAGGTATGTGAGAGAGATAATTTGAGAGTTTCCGGAGCATGTAAGAAGCTCGGGTTATCTTGGAAGACTTTGTAGATTCAGCTACATTTGGAAGGATGCTAACATATCAATAGGATGAGGATGAGAAGTTTAGGATATTGCAGGTAAATTTAGGTGAAATAATGGGAATAAAATGTATATTACAAAAATATTTTTAAATCAGCTTTATATAATTTACATATAATTAATCAAAGTCTGTAGATCAGTGAGGTTTGACACATTTTTATAGTCTTGAAACTACAACCGCAATTATGATATAGACCATTTCCATCACCTGGAAGTTGATGTGTTTTCCATCACCTAAAAAGTTCCCTCATGTTCTAGATTAGTATACTATTGTGACTAAAAGAAACTACCACAAAATTTGTGATTCGAATCATCACAAATGTATCCTTTTAAACTTCTAGACAATAGAAGTCCAAAATACATTTTGTGGGAATAAAAACAATGTATTGTCAGAGCTAGCTCCTGAAAGCTCCAGGGGAGACTCTGTTGCTTTCCTCTTGTGGTTTCTAGAGGCTGCCAGTATTTCTTGGCTTATGGCCATATCATTTCAGTCTTCCATTGTCCCATTGGTTCTCCTGTTCATGTCACTCTTCCTATGCCCCTCCTGACTCTTGTGTTTATAAAATGTGTTATCCTGGATAATCCAGGATAATATCTCCTTCTCAAGGTCCTTAAATTAATCATATCTGCAAATTCCCATTTACCGAGTAAGGTAACATTGATAGGTATAGCTGATTACGATATGAACATATTTGTTGTGTGGGGGTGGATTATTGAGTTTACCACATGTGCTTTTGCTATCAGTCCTCTGCCCTAACCACTTGGCCCTGGAAATCACCGATCTGCATTTCATCACCATAATTTTGCCTTTTCCAGTCCTACAAATGGAATCGTATGGCATGCAGCTGTTTCTTGTGTCTGGTTTCTTTTACTTTCTTTGAATGATGCTTTTAAGATTTATACATGTTGTTGAAAGTAATAGTAGTTTTGTTTGTTCTTCCTTTTATTGCAGAATAGTTACTATTGTATGGGTGTGTGACAGTTTATTTATTCTTTTACCAGGTGATAGTCTTTTGAGTTTTTCCAAATTTTGACTATTATGAATAAAGCTGCTGGTGGATATTTGTGTGGAGGTAATGTTTTGAGACGTGCTTTCATTTTTCTTGGTTAAAAGCATGGACATTTGTAGAATATCTGTGTCATATGTAAAAGATTGTTTATAAGAAACCATTAAATTGTCCTCCAGTGTGGTGGTCCATTTTGCGTTTTCAGCAGTGTTTGACTAATTCACTTGATCTCTATTTTTACTAATACTTATTATTGTTTTTAGTCATTCTAGATGGTATGCAGTAGTATCTCATTGTACTTTTTGTATTTCAGTAATGACTGATTATCTTATCATGGCCCTATTTGCAATTAAAATACCATTTGTTCAATTATTTTTGCCCATTTTTAATTAGGATGTTTAACTTTTTATTGAGTTGGAAGAGTCCTTTATGTATTTTGGATACAGATCCCTTATTAAAATGTTTTTACAAATATTATTTTTAGTTTGTGGTTTGCATTTGTATTTTATTAACAGTAACTTTTGAAAAGCATAGTTTTTAATTTTGATAAATTGCAATTCATAATTTTTATTTTATGTTTCATACTTGTTGTTTTTCCTAAGGATTATTTGCTTAACCTAAGGCAACATTGATTTTCTCCTGTGTTTTCTTCTATAAGTTTAATAAATTTCTTACATTTAAGATCAACTGTGATCAACTTAGAGCAAATTATTGAATATGGCATGAGGTAAGAACCAAGATTCATTTTCATTTGTATGGCCAGTTGCAAAGGAAGGGTAGGAGATGGATCTGAAAACATATAGATAAACAATAGAAAAATATTTTCTTAAATAACTTTTATATTTTGGAATAATTTAAAAATTAAAAATAGTTGCAAAGATAATACAGAATTCCCCTAGACTCCTTACCAGTTAACATGTATAGAAAGCCTAAGCTTTTTCATCTGTATGTCTTTATTTTTAATTTTTTCAAATTTTATTTATAAATAATTTACTTATTTATTTATTTTTCAAGTATAATTAACGTAGTGTATATTAGTTTCAGGTATGCAATATAACGATTCAACAATTCCATATATTTCTCAGTGTTTATCAAGATAAATGTACTCTTAGTGCCCTTTATCTATTTTACCCATACCCCACTACCTACTCTCTGGCAAACCTCAGTTATTTTTCTGTATTATCTAAGAGTCCAGTTTATTTTGGTCTTTTTTTTTTCTTTGTTTGTTGATTTGTTTTGTTTCTTAAATTCTACATATGAGTGAAATCATATGGCATTTGTCTTTCTCTGATTGACTTATTTCACCTTTACATCCACCCATGTTGTTGGAAATGGCAAGATTTCATTCTTTTATGGCAGAGTAATATTTACACATATATAAAGTCACTTCTTATCCATTCACCTATGCATGGACATGTGGGTTGTTTCCATATCTTGTCTATTATAAATACTGCAAAAAATTTAGGGGTACATGTATCTTTTCAAATTATCTTCTTTGGGTAAATACCCATTAGTGGAATTACTGGATCACATGGAAATCTATTTTTTTGTTTTTTGAGGAAACTTCATATTGTTTTCCACAGTAGCTGCACCAGTTTGCATTCCCATCAACAGTGCACAAGCGTTCCTTTTCTTCCACATCCTTGCCAACACTTGCTATTTCTTGTGTTTTTTAATTTTAGCCATTCTGATAGGTATAAAGTGATATGTCATTATGGTTTTATTTTGCTTTCATTGCCCTGGTGATGAGTGATGTTGAGCATCTTTTCATGTGTCTGTTGGCCATCTGTATGTCTTCTTTGGAAAAATGTCTATTCAGTTTCTCTGCGCATTTTTTAAATTGGATTATTTGTGTTTTTGGTGTTGAGTTGTGTTAGTTATTTATATACTTCGGATATTAACTCCTTATTGGATACATCATTTACAAATATCCTCTCCCATTCATCATGTTACCTTTTTGTTCTGTTGATGGTTTCCTTCACTGTGAACAAGCTTTTTATTTTGGTATAGTTTCAGTAGTTTAATTTTGCTTTTGTTTCTCTTGACTGAAGAGACATATCAGGAAAAATGTTTCTGCGTCCGATGCCAAGGAAATTACTGCCTATATGTTCTTTTAGGAATTTTATGGTTTCAGGTTTCACATTTAGGTCTTTAATCCATCTTGAGTTTGTTTTTGAATACGGTGTGAGAAAGTGGTCTAGTTTGCTTAGCACCATTTGTTGAAGAGACTGTCTTATGCCCATTGTATACTCTTGCCTCCTTTGTTGAAGACTAATGTCCATATAAGAATGGGTTTATTTCTCGATTCTGTGCTGTTGCATTGATGTTCTGTTGCACTAACAGATGTGCCTATATTTGTGCCAATACCATACTGTTTTGATCACTACAGCTTTATAATATATCTCAAAATCTGGGATTGTAATATTTTTAGCTTTGTCTTTTTTTTCAAGATTGCTTATTTTGTGTCTGTTGTGGTTCCATACAAATTTTAGTATTATGTATTCTAGTTCTGTGAAAATTTTTTTGGTATTCGGATAGGGGATTGCATTGAATTTGTAGATTGCTTTGGGTTGTGGGCATTTTCACAATATTTTTTCTTCCAATCTATGAGTAGGGAATACCTTCCCATTGTTTGTGCCATTCTTAATTTCTTTCATCAGTGTTTTATAATTTTTAGAGAACAGGCCTTTAACCTCTTTGGTTAAATTTATTCCTATGTATTTTATTCTTTTTGGTACAATTGTAAATGGGATTTTTTTTTTAATTTCTTTCTGCTACTTCATTATTAGTGTATAAAGTGCAACAGACTTCTGTATATTAATTTTGTATCCTGCAAATTTACTTAATTCATTTATCAGTTCTAGTAGTTTTTTGGTGGAGTCTTTAAGGTATTCTATATACAGTATCATATCATCTGCAAATAGTGAAAATTTTACTTCTCCTTACCAATTTGGATGCCCTTGATTTCTTTTTGTTTTCTAATTGCTGTGGCTAGGACTTCCAGTACTATGATGAATAAAAGTGGTGAGGGTGGATATCTTTGTCTTGTTCCTGATCTTAGAAGGAAAGCTCTCAGTTTTTTTACCATTGGGTTTGATGTTAGCTGTGTATTTTCATGTATGGTCTTTAATATGTTGAGGTGTGTTCCCTCTAAATCTACTTTGTTAAGAGGGTTTTTAAAATTATTATGAATTGATATTGTACCTTGTCAAATGCTTTTTCTGCACCTGGCTGTCTTTACATGTAAATGCTACTGTCTTTCTCTTCTCAAGCATTATCCTTTCTATTTTTGCCTTTCTATTTTTCTTTCTGAAATTTCTACTTGTCAAATGATGGAGCTATTGACTTCATTTTTTGTATTTTTTTCTCTGTCTGTTTTGTCTCACTGAGAAACTTCATTGACTTCATCTTCACTCTGTTTTACTAAGTTTTTTAATTAATTTATTCTACCATAATTTTAGTTTCCCAAAGTCTTCTCATAGTGCTAATGGCTCAGTTCCATACATATGTGTTTTAGAGATTTAAGGACTTACGTTTTATTACTTTTTTTTCTTCCTGCATCATCTTATTTATATATTTATATATGATTTGTTTTTCATACTGTACTTCCTTAAAAAGTTCATGATCCTTGGTCATCCATATTTCAGCAAGGAGCATAAACATTGCTTGGCTACTTGGTATAAGTGGAAGGATTGAGTCAATTTGTGAGCTTTGCTTTAGGGAGATTGTGTAGAGAGCTGAATGAAGCTTTTGCCAAATGTGGAGATTTTGGCTTTACCATTATGTTAATCCATGCTAGAACTTTCTGATCCCTTGCCTGGTTAAAAGATGTCCTAATGCATGCAATGTGGAAAATCATTCTTATAAGACTTTTAGATAATCTCTTGTTCCCAACCCCCAGTCATGATTCTTCTGCCATCTTGTATTCTTAGCATTGCTGAGTCCTAACTCTGCTGGAGTTTCACTGGGCAGAAGAATTGCTTCTTGTCCATGCCCACCTCTGAAAGCACATTAGGTTGCAGCTTATCCTGTCTGTTCAGTTAATTTCTACTCCTGCAGAGTCAGACTTTCATTGAAATGTCTCCTTTTCTAGTAATTTTCTAATATCTCCTTTCTTATTCATCATTATTATGGTTTTATTTGTTTTTATCATTCTTCTTTGATCTTGGGATAGTGAGGAAATTAATGAATCTGCTATTGTTTTCTGTAAATCTATAAATACAGAGTTAGTGAGAATAGAAGTTTTGATGAATAAAACAATCTTAAATTATAGGTTATGCGTGACAAGTTAAACTCATATCAGTATGAGTATCTAATTCATATGTTTATTTCACAGTTTCTGGAAATTTTGACTCACATGTAAGTTTTTGGAAGTGGCAAATTTTTTAACATGTATATTGTCCTTTTAAGTATTTTTTCTTTAACTTTCATCATTGAAGGTTAAAGTTTCTATCCAGAAAGTGGGATATGGTAGTGAGAATAGTTACAAAGTGATTCACCAATGATACATAACAATTTCTTAAATTCCTTAAGTTCTTTTCCAACACTAGAGAAATTCAATAATGCAAAACTGACATAAGAACTATATATAAGATGATATCATTATGCTATATATTATTCCCATTATATTTTCACTTATTCATGCATACTTTATGTACTATATAATGATTGAGTCCTGCTTGCTCTTACACATTTAGTTGCATGGTGGGGCATGTATTCTGTGACACGTGCCTATGGAAAATTTTATGAGCAGATATGCAGATATAACAATGCAAGGAAAAAAATGGACACATTTACAAGATTTCAAACTTAATCCCAGAGATAGTAAGAAAAAGTTTTATTCCGAAGAAAAACCTTCAAAGAATAAACTAGAAGAGATGAGACAATGTATTAGAGATAAAAAGTTTGTTAAAATGTGAGATTTAAAACATTTTTAAACGAAATCATGCTAAAAATATAGAATATTTGAAACAACTCTTTGTAGTCTTAGGTATGTCAGACTTTAGTTGTAAATTACTGATATAAATCAACTTTAAAGTCTCTTCAAATTGAGAGCATAAGGTATTTCAAAAATGTATACTTGAAGGTAATAAATTTGCCATACTTATTGACTATTTGAACTCAAATTGCCATATTACCTGAGGTCGTAGAGCATGTTCAAAAAATTGTATAGAAAGCTTTTCTCAGTTTTTCCTAGTATTTTAAAAAGGATCATAGGATGAATCAAATTATAATTCTAAATTTGAGAAAAAAAGAGCTACAAAAATGTAGCAAATTATGAAATGCTGAATGTAATTTGGTGGGATAGAGTACATGAGTACCTTACTTAAGATTCTGTAGTTTCGCATACTAGAAATCAACTTTCACATACAGAAATCATACCAGTGAAAACAAAACCGTAGGCCTTATTTAGAAATGCTATCTCCATAGCCCCTGGGGCCAGTAAGAGCAAGTCTGGCTTTATGAGGGTCTAGTAGAACCAGGAACTAGATAGAAACAGGGAGTAATGCAGCTTCTCTCTCAGTTTCCCACTCTGGATTCATATGCTCTCTTGCCTGTGCATGCCTGTTTCAATTTGTAGCTTACCGTTCCTGCTTCTCCACGACTGTGGCAGAAGATGGGTCCACCTCTCACCTGCCCCAACCTTACCCATCCCTTCAACATAGACCTCATTCCTTAGTTTTTACTTCTGGAACTCAGTCCATCCATACGCAGGTCATCCAAGTAACCCCACTGCCATTAGGTGTCCTTTTCTGATTCCTTCAACTCTGCAGTCACAAACTAGGAAGAAGTTGCTGATACGCAATACTGTGGAGTGGCAGGTTGTGGCTGAGAACTGAACAGTGAGTAGTTGTAGCTCTCAGGACAGGGAAACATGCTGATTATTAGAGAATGCATTTCTCTAACAGAAATAAGTAGGACTGGGTAGATGGATTCTCTATTCAATTATTAACAAGAGAATTAATACCTTTCTAATCTCCTACAGGAATGTGGTTAACTCTGCTTGGTTGAGACTTCCTGCATGCTCCTTTAGTAGCTGTTGGAAGTAATTACCAAAATTGTCTAGCGGAGGGAGCTTTTGATAATGTTAGTAACCCCCTTGTAAAGATGAGTTAATACTCTAGCCAGGAAAAGAAGAGCACAGAAATAAAATTAACATAATAAATTCTCATCAGTGAGAGGCTTGATGATTTTAGGTGAGGCTTCCACAAAATCAGCCCATAGATAGTAATGAGATTGGAGAATACGACACCTCATATTGGTGATACCTCAGAAAGCAAAGAGCATTCTAACAACAGGGATGATGGACTTTAAACCCGCCATGTGAATAAGGAGTGTAAATCTGGATTTTTTTTTTACCTGTATATTTGACTGATAGCCTGTAGTTTAAGTAATATGCAAGGTTTCAATAAATTATCCACGTATAGAGAATATTTTAAAATATCACCTCACTAGAATCTCCAAAAAATATTTTTGAAATAAGCTAATCATACATGGATCAACTTTCAGTCAAGGCTGACTATCTGGAGAAACATTCATATACTGTAGGTGTAAATTTAGCAGTTTGGCATTTCAAAAGTTGATCATTACGTACTACTTTAATAATCTTTCTGGGCTTAACAGGACAAGGAATTATGGATTTCAATGTTAAAGCTTCTACTATAGAGTTTACATTACAGTTTCACTAAGAGACTATTTTACTGACCATATTTGGTGTAAAACATGAGGGTACCTTATTTTTTAAAGTGGCTAAATCTGAATGGCAAAAGTGTTATTTTCAAAGGCAGTGTTGATGTTGGAGATATTTCTCTTGTATTCTTTTCAGGGAGGACTTTGATTCTTTTCAGGGTGACTTTTTCCCCTCATTTGAACCACTAATACTTCCATGAACTATATATGTATAATTTAAAGATTGTATTTATTTATTTGACAGCACAAGCAGGGGGAGCAGCAGAGAGAGAGGGAGAAGCAGGTCCCCCGCTGAGCAGGGAGCCCCAATGCGGGGCTCTGTCCCAGGACCCTGGGATCATGACCTGAGCCAAAGGCAGACGCTTAACCAACTGAGCCACCCAGGTGCCCTTTTATTATATATTTCAACAGGAAACACTCATATAATATACATTGGTGATCTGATAATGTATTTTCTTCCCTTAGTGCTGACTTATGTATTTTTGACATCATATAGCTAGTGTGCAGTGCCAGGAGGTGAAGTGAATCAGGCTATGCCCACTAAGGTTTTCATGGTAGGATAAGTGAATTAATGAATGAGTACACATTCCACCATCAGAAAGTACAGTTACAATAGGAAAATATCATTAGGTTAGATAACTACATACACCTAGATGTAATAGAAAAACTAGAAACGTACTCATCATGAATTGGGTTTTGACACTTAGCCTTTTTGTACATGATCAGACTGAGTACAGTTCAATACCATAGAGTCTCCAATGAGCTTCCACGGCTGGAGCTCCTCTCTGCCACAGAGGCACAGCAAAAGGTACAGAGCAACAGACAGTGTTGTCGGTTGTTCCTACAGCAGCAGCCTCAGGTGCATCCAGGAGATTTCTTCTTTCTCTATTCTATTTTTCTTTCCTAACTTGATTATGTTTGAGATTCAAAGTGATGAAAAGGTAAATTTAATAAAGGGATGTTTGATACGTCATTGCTAAGCTTGACTCCTTCAGTCCATGTACCTCTTTAACAAAAGCACCAAGTAACAATCTTTCTTTAGCATCTTTAAGCAGAGAGTACAAGATTATGCAACTGGTCAGAAAGTGGAGCTGGGTTTAGAACTCGTGTTTGGCTTTTAGAGTCTGTGATCGCAGGTGTTCTACAATAGGATATTAGCTATAGCACCCACCGTAATTGAAAGTGACTTGAAGGTGGAGAGAGGCCATAGGAAGGGAAGAGGAAAGGAGACTCCCCCTCTATCCCATTCAGTTGAAACCCTGCAAAGTCGCGCTCATTTAGTCAGCAAGAGTTTGTGGTTTAAAGCCTGTGGATTGGAAAAAGTCAGATGAACCACTCATGAGAGCAGCACGGTCCATGGATTTTAGAAGATGGGAATGGTAGTGAATCATAGAGCAAGTCCTAGGAGACTGGCTGCTACAAATGGAAGTAGGTAATGGTTTCATAAGTAATTAGCAAGAAAATCTTTTAGTGGAGTTTTAGGCACTGCAGTTAAACCAGTCGTTAGAATCCCAGAAATTATGAGTTTTTCAGGTTTTACATAAGGGTCAGGTGAATGGGAGTAACCAGAAATTCTCAGTCCACATGCTTAATGGTTTTTGTTCTAATTAACCTTCTTAATAAAACAGGGAACATAGCCCATTTATTTCAGAGGGTTCTAAGCTTTCTTGGAGAGAGGACTAGAACATGGATATGACTCCACTCCACTAATTAGTGAGGAATCCATGAAAGTTTACAGGAAATGTGCTGGATAGTCAAAACACTATTTTGTATTCCATGCGAACTTGGTGAAAGATCCTGTGCTGGGGGCTATAAAAAGATGACACAGAAAATCTCAGTGACCTCAAGAGAGATTTAAATTTACTAGGGAGGCTAAGATGTGTGTAAAAATAACTGTGATGCAAAGCATTTAAATTGGTAAATTAGATTACCATTATAGCTAGAATAAATATTTTTAGTAATAAGGGGAAAATAGTTAATGAAATGAAAATTCAGTTGTTCAAGGTTGGGGAAGCAAAACTGATTATTAAGGCATTTCAGCAACATTATGATTAGGAGGATGATTCACTTTTGCACCAAGACCAATTTGACCTTACAGAAATTAAAATCTCAGTCTCCTCACAAGACAGAAAATATCAGATGAGAAACGAGCAATTATCAGTTGATGCCCAGTGTCTGACAACTCTAATGTGTACGTTAAGAGTGCGTCCTTTAATGCAGTGCAGAAGCATTTTGTTAGACAATAATGCTTGGAGGTATTAAAAAGCACTTGCTATTAAAAAAGTTGTGCCATGGCAGACAGGCATCAAAGTGGGAATCATGGATACAAATGTCTATTGTCTGAAAACCTACTTATTAGTATCGGGTAAAAACAGGGGCTATTTGTGACATACTGTCTTTGGTGTATAATTAACTCTCTAATACTTGTTTCTTTTACTACATAGATTGTGCTCATGAATATGCATGTTTGTGTGTTTGTATTGTTAAAAAATGATTAAAGAGGAAAATTTGATACAAACTAAACTTTAAACAGGCTGTCCTGTGTAGACAGCCTCCGTTTGGAGAACTGCATATTGGGCAGAAGGCAGCTTTTGTAGGATGAAAAATAAAGAACAAGGAAGAAAAAGACAAAAATAATCTGATTAGCTGGGACCACATAGTCAACCTTGTTTTGGGTGAGTAGGAACAAAGAATTCAATACAGACCTCACAACTGGCTTGGCGTTTTGGGATTGGCTAACTGGATATGCTGTGTTTCTGACCAAGCGAGGCATTTACAGGGACACAAAAGTTATCTAAGTTTCAGTCTGCTGACATGGCACCCTGGGAATGTGACTCCACCTTGGGCCTCGAAAGTTATTTCAACAGAATGTATGTTATAGGAGCTTACTGTATGCTATCTAAAGGAAATTTATCTAAAAATAATCAGTTCTATAAGTACCAAAAGTCATTTCATCTTTTTACACCTCTAAGAATACATATTTTAACTGCCGTTGTAATCTACAGAATGATTGGATATATACTTTTGATCTCTGGCATTTTATTAGCGTCTTATTGCTACAAAACGGATTACCACACAGTGACTTAACACAAAAATGCATTATATCGCATTTTGTAGATGAGATTTTGGGTTTCACGGGGCTGAAATCAAGGTTTTGGCAGTGCTGTGTTTCTTTCTGCAGGCTGTAGAGATGAATCCATTTCCACTTTCATTCAAGTTGTTGCAGAACTCAGTTCCATATAGTTTTAGGACTAAAGTCTCTGTTTTCTTTGTTTGTCAGCCAGGAGTCATCTTCTTCCAGAGACTACTCACATTTCTTGGTTCATGTCCCCTTTCCCCAATCTCCAAGCTGGTAATAGCTAGTTGAGTCATTTTCCCTTCTGATTCACCTCCCCTCTGCTTCTCCTGCCATATCTCTGCTTCCAACTGAGAAATTTCTTTGCTTTTCAGGTTCAAGTATTGGATGGGGCCCACCTGGGTAATCTAGGATGCTCTCCCTATTTTAAAGTCAGTTGATTAGTAACCTCCTTCCATCAGCAAAGTCCCTTTGCAGAAGTACCTACATTAGAGTTTGATTGAGTGATAACTAGGAATGGGAGTCTTGCAGGAACCATGTTTACAATTTTGCCCACCACAGTCATTATCATTTATCTGGTGATTTTAAGAACTAAATTTAAGATACAATGTAAGTATCACCACTTAATTTATTGTACCAATAAATTAAGTAATTGAAAATTGAAAAACAAATTACTTCAACATGAACTGATTATGAGTATCTTTTTTCCATGAAGAATTATTCATTCCTGAAACTTACCAGTATTTGAAAATCATGGTTTTGATAAATAGTGAAATCCTATTTGGACCTATGTACTTGTAAGAAAATAATATATTCTCCTGATTCTACCTCATGAAAATGGTATTTAAGCAAGCAGATTTAAAGTCCTTGTTTGTTCATTCCACTGTCTTGACTAACACATGCATCAACTTTAAAAGGAAGCCACAAAACTTCATTATGTAACTTTCACTGTATTTACTGATTTCACCTAAATTCTTTATGCTAAACCTCACGATGTTAAATGATTTGCCCAAGGTCAAATGACTGCTTACTTAGAGTTCAGTTTTTATATTTACTTATGTATCAAAATATTTATTGGTGTAGGTCACTTGTTTTAAACATAGAATATAATTTTCCCTTTGGTGTTCACCTACTCACAACATTCTTGGGTTATTCTTATCATCTTAAAAATTTTTTTAAAAGTTTTCTAATATTATTATCTTATTTGTTTATAGTTACCTCTTTCCCTAACTTGGATAATGTTCAAACGTACTATGCATATGTTTTTTTTTTTCAGTCATCATGGTTATTAAAATGTTCAGCACTGAACCAGACTAAGTTTGACAATGATCAATCAATAACTCTATGTGCGTCCTTAAGACCAGTTATATAATCTGCTAACATGATGGACCTAACATTTCAATTTAGCTATTCGTGAGTTTAACAAGACCAAAACAAGGAGTCTTGTTAATGCAAAATTTTATCAAATGTTCTTTTTCCTTGAAATTCTAAGCTTATTTTTTAAAATGTTTTCTATAGAGTGATGCATGAGTGTTTCGATGTTGCTGTGCTTGTTATGCTTACTGCATCTTTTAAACAACTATATGATCATGATCTTTCCAATACTTTAGACACTTTTAGCTCTTATATAACACTTGCTTATTTTAGATATTACAAACTTATGTATTCAAATTGTAATTTTTTCAAAAATAAAATCATATTACGTCACATCCTTCTCTAGTTCATTCATCCATTTGTCTAGTATTTATTGGGAAGCTATATTGTACTGTAAGTGTTGGGGCCACATGATGAAAAAGACATAATTCCTGCTTTCGCAGCCTTTACTTTCTAGAGGGGGCGTAAATAAGAAAGAGAGTTCTGGTTTTTAGGTGATATGAACAAAATAAAGCAGGGTAAACAGCAAGAGAATAAAGGGAGCAGGTGTGCTGTTTTACAGCCGGTAGCTGGGAAGAGTTGGCAGGAGACCTGTATGGTGTAGACCCTGAGCCAGGAAAGATCTTTATGGGAAGAAGTTTAGCAGGTGAGAGTCCTAAAGTGGGAATGAGCTTGCAGACACGAAGGAAGCAGCATCCCAAGTTGCTGGGACAGGGAAACTGATAGAATGCTAAGAAATGAGCAGGCCCACCCCTAAGATTTCAGGATTGAGTTAGAGTCAAAATGAAGGTTAAAATCTATACGTCTACAAATTTAACAGTTATAAATCAAGCTATGTTCATGGCCTGGCCAGCATTCCTACTTCATGAGCTGGAAATTAAAGGGACACGTCCTTGCTTCTTTGGCCAGTCTGGCATCTACAAGCCTGCCCGAGAGCACTGATCTGTTGCGGCTGAGCAGGGGAGAAGCTGGGCTTGCATGCAGTACTCCTGAATTGTGATTGGACTTACCTGAATCCACTCGAGAGCTTGATCTGGTCCAACTCCCTAGAAAACAGAAACGGGACAGGTTTTTCTCCCCAAGCCTAATTTTGCTGACTTGGGATTTCCAGGCTATTTAAACTCCCCCCCGCCCCCGGCCCCGCTCCCCTCCCAAAAAAATTACCTCGCTGCTGAGAAGTCGGCATGGCTATCTGGGGAGTCTGACCTCTTGGATAACTTGGGAGACCCCCCAACTTTAAACGAAGGTAGGTTGTTTTGTTTTTCCCCTTAGTTGTGCATCCTCACTTGCTGTGTTCGTTCCCCTAATTCCTATTTAATAGTTACTGAACTTCTAAAAAACGGTTTAAAGAGATTGAAAACAACAACAATGTTCCATTTGATATTTGTGAAATACGTTACTTGCTAATGGTGTGGGAGCATCCAAGAGCAGTACTCAAGATGAGGGTCGAGAAGTCATTAGGGTCATACTTGTGACAGTTTTAAAGCTGCTTAGGAAACTCTGATACTCATCTCCATATGCTGGGAAGTGTTTTGGAGGGTTGAATCTAGACTTCTATTGAAAGCATATTAGAGCTCCTCCAACCAAAATATTTTTTCTCATTATGAGTTGGCATGTTGCATGTTTTCTCTCCAGCAATCTTGACTTTATTCATAGTGAGTTTGCATTCTATCTTCCATGATTATAGGCTGTGAATTCTTCTAAGGTAGGACTTCATTTATGGGAATACTGGGGCACCTATTATGACATCTTACACATTTGTTGGTATGTATTTTTAAAACTTTGCAACAATATCAAACTTACACAAATGTTAAACATATAATACAAATAAAAATCTTTATTTTTCCTCCAATCATTTGAGAGTAGGTTGTCAAAATCAATTTCCACCAATTCCAAAGACTTCATTTTCTACAAATAAGAATATTGTCTTCTATAATCACACAATAACCATCACAGGAAATTAACATTAACACAGTACCCCTTTTAGTTCTCCCAGAGAAGGCTTCATGAAATTGAGACTATGGAGAAGTTGTGGCTATTTGTAAGAATAAAGATCATTGATTCCCACTGAAGTGAGTGGCTGAAGTACATGAGAGGACAAGACTGTTGAAGGAGAGGAATTAATGAAACTGAGAGGCCATAGTAGGAAAAGGATTTTCTATACCTGTATTGAAACCGCTTATGACAGGCTGTTCTAATAGACCTAAAATCATGAAGAAATCAAAACAAATGATTTGGAGGTAGGTAGTTTAAAGGGAAATTGTAAATTAATTGGTAACGTTATGTGATAACATGAGATTCAAAGCTGCATTTGTTGTTCTTAAAAATAAGAAATGTTCTAAAAGTCTATAAAGGGCCATCATGGAGAACAGACTTATCTTCTCTCCTACAGGCTCAGAGCTGCAGGCAGGAGATATGGCACTGCCTGATGGGGCCACAGGGAGACCAAGGCCTTCAGATGGGAACCGGGATTGTCTTAAACAAAAAAGCAAGTAGAATGATTATTTCTCTTATTTTTTTTTTGAGTTATCTTAAATTACTACAATCCCAATTATGTGTTTAATATTATATTAATTATAGTTTATTCAGAACTTTCTGTATTTTGTATTGAGAGGTTTTTAGGATATCTGCTTCATTTTCAGAAGTTTTCTGAACTTTCTATAGATAAACAGAACGGGAGAGAGTGGGGAGAAGGAAGGGAGGAGAAGAGATACAGTACCAAAGAACAGAACTGCATTTTATTCAAAGGTCTTAAAATCACTATATACTTCGGACATGAAATCACCCTTGATGGGTTTTCTTTTTCTTACTTTTCTTTAACTCCCAACAGTCCATTGAGTCCCATATTTTCTATCTCAAAAATAGTCTTTTGCTCTCCAGTTCTCACCTGCCACCACTCTGGCCTAACCAGCATCATCCCTTGCATCCTTACTGCTCTTCCTGACTCCAGTTTTAACAACTTCAATTTATCTCCACATTTTAGTCAGCTTAGTAAAAAATACATCAAATTATGTCACTTCTTAGACTTAAACCCTTCAACCACTTCCCACTCTCTTCAGGATAAACTCTAACATGGACAGCAAATTATTACATAAAATATCTGCCCACTTCAATGTCATTCCTCCATACCAGCCAACAGTTCGGCCACATGGACTTCCTGTCAGCTTTCAGTGTATTCCAAACTCTCAGTACTACAGAAATTGTCACATACTCTACTTCTCTCTGTGTCCCTTTCTCTCTCCAATATCTGTCTCCTATATCTGTCTCCATCCTATTCATGGCTAATTTCTTTACACACTTCTGGGTACATTCTTAAAGTCCCATTCTTTGAAAGGCCTTTCCTTACTATTCCTTTCTTCAGCTGATACTCGGTTATTCTCCATCTCTGCGTGTGGTGTGTTGTATTCATAACCTGTGTCTCACACCCACATTTCTTATCTGATTTTTTTTCTTATTATCTATCTCCCATAGAAGAGTAAGCTGGAAAAAGACAATCCATGTGTATTTCATTAATTAACAAATGCCTGGTGTTACATCATTAGTACTCAATAAATAATTATGGGATGATTGCGTGAATTCAGTCATCTGGATAGGAGGTGATTAGGGAGGAAGAGAACATTTTGAAAATGAGATAGTAGTAGGTGTAATGGGAAGCAAAAAAAGGACTATTTGTTAAAACTTGGTTACTACTCTAAATGGAGAAGAAACAAATATATATTAACTTACCTAGTTACTAAATTTGTAACTGTAGCCCTTCTTGACAATGTGTTAAAGCATGGTTGATGAGTAAATTTTGAGCCTCTGTTAGTATCTCACAAAAATTGGTAGGTTTTGAGCCTGAGAAATATTAAAGATACTTAGCAGAAATGAGTTCAGATGTCTACCTCTGGATTTTTCACTTTTGAGATTTGAAGTATGAAGTCCAGAAATGGATAAAATTATTGATATTAATCTGCATGGAGGATAAAATCTTACGGATGACTAGTAGTCATTAGCCAGGAGAATTCATCAAGCAAATTGAGTTAGGACATTATATACATATTTGCATGTATACCTAGAAATACAGTGCATCAATCATGATTATTGATTTAAAACCTCAAAAGTGGGCTCTGATAAACTTCAGAAGAAAATAAATTGCAGGGTTTTTGAGTGACTAGCATAAAGGATTAGAAATCTGGAGAACCTGGCTTAGAAAACTGAAAAGAATTGAATGAGCCTAAGACCTTGAGAATAAGCCAGGGTCATGGAGCAGAATATCAGGCTGTCACCATTAGTGAGCCTTTTCCTGGACACCCACCTGCTGAGTCACTTGGGTGTTAGCCTCTGCCCTCAATCCTCTGGGAACATCTCTTTTGCAAGATTTATTCTCTCAAGTTGGTTCGTTTTTGCAAGGCTTGCTTGCTTTCCTTCTAACTATTCAGGTGAAAGAATGGAGTTCTTGACTCTCACCAAGGTGACAACATAAGGAGTGCTTTCTTCCCAAACATAAAGAGTGTGTAGGCACTGGTAATGATTATGTTCAAGTGACCGTTGTTCATTGCACATGTTATACTTCTGCATTTTTGATCAGTAAAATTGTAATGACCAATTTATTTGTATTGGCACTGACCGGTTTCATGTGTGTGTGCGGAAATGGCGTAGACCTTACTTACTGGGCATGGTCGCTTACTATTAAGTTTCCAAGACTGCAGCTGTCAAGATACCAAATCCTCAGGCTTATATTGACTTCTTATTGGCACCCAGAATGAAATATCTAAATCTTACACTTTACTTTCCTCAGTAAATATTGAGAGTAGTTGCTACATACCTAATTCTAAAAATTCTCTAATTGGTGAAGGTCACTAGTTGGTTAACCAGTCTTAATTACTAATTGTTCCTAGTATAAAAGAGCAAAGGCCTTATAGAAATAATCGCCTAAGTTGGACACATGGGTCTAACTTTTATGACAGCCAAATGGATAGGAAAGATTATAATGGTACATGAGCATCTGTTAAAACTAACTGTAGCAGTGATCTGTGAACCAAACCATGCTTTTGTGACAGACTATTACCCCTTCAGAGACGTAATTATGGACTCTAAGGTCAAACATTTACTTTTTAAAAGAGCACCTAAGTATAAAAATTATACATTGCCCTGTAGCATTTTTGGATGTTATCAAGTAGAACCATATTCCCGTCAAATATAAAAATAAATGGAATAGATACGACTCAAAAGGCATTTACCATGTGTTACTCTTCTGTAGCATGAAAGAAGTTAAAATTTTCATGAGACTTGCAGTTTGCAAATATTGCTTCTTAATAAGGCATAACCATTATTTGTTTCAGGTCTGAATGAACCACATAATAGGCATAAATCAGATAAATGCTCTTTTACCCTGGAGCCCTCTTTAGGGGATATCTATCGATGGAGATCTGTGACAATGGACACACTCCAGTAGCACATGAATCTTAGCCGCTAAATATAGTAGGCAACAGTCAAAGATCAATGAAAAGATTAATGGTTTTAATTACCCCTATGTAACCAGTTGTGGGTAAAATTTTACTTGCTACTTTCACTGAGGGTAACACACCACAGTCAACTTTCCAGGAAAGCTAATTTGACTTTCTGCTTGGTAAATTGCTCATTGACAATCCTGTAATGAGTCTGCTCTGTGTGTGACTGAATACTGAGCATGCTTCTGCTTTCTAAAAACAGGGAGAAAAGGCCATAAAACTGATGAATGACACACATACAATTTCCTCGTGAAAAATATTAGAAAATAATACCATTTCCAGGCAATAGTTTCCCTGCTTGAACCTTATGGAGCAACCAAAAGAGTACCAAATGAATGTTGTATTTAGGGAGCTGCATGAACAATGCTAATAAATACTGGCAAACATCTTCTGAAGATACGTGGGGTAACTGACAAATTGTCTTCTTGACAAAAGGACAAAGGCCACTGTAGTCCATATGATTTGCTTATATGATTGATTATTGGAGAGAACCATATCCTAGGCCGTGTATGTATTAGTAAATCCACATTTAAGAAAGGGGCTCCAAAAGGTTTTGAGCAGTTCTTCTTAAATGATGTGCTGGTGTGCCATCAGTTTCATCTCCATAATTCTTAGGTTGGCACTTGTATACATGGAATTAAGACACTGCATCATAGTATCAACTGTCCATCAAGGAAGAAAGTGTAGAACCATAGTTTAAACAGCTTGTTAGTTTGTTTTTACTTTTGTTTTAGTTTTGGTGTTGCAAAGGATGGAAGCTATAGTAATCTTCGAATTATTCACCTTCCCACATTGGTCTGGCTGTTCTTCCCACATTGGTCTGACTGTTCGCAATGGAACACTAAATTAGGTGGTGACAGTCCTATGTTAAGAACTATTAAATACAAATGCTGAGGAACATCTGTGCTGGGGGTAGGAGTTCAGAGGGCTACTCAAGCTAAGAGTAATGGAAGAGAATACTATTAGGCACATGCCTAAGTATGACGTATATACATTTTAGTCATAAAGGAAAATACACTTCACAGAGCAATTTCCAAACTGAGCTATCATGACCTATTTGCTCAATAAACCCGTCTACAGCATGTGACGCACGTGAGAATTGGCCACTCAGAGACTGATCTTTATTTCTGAGGATAGGAAACAAGTATCTGGAGTGTTACCATCTCTGAAAGCAAATGTTTACATGGAGTTCAGGATCTAAGAGCTTCCTAGAGTTCAGTTCTCATGAAGAGAAAGGGATTCGCCAGAGGAAGAAGTCAAATTGTAATACAAGCCCAATAAAAGTAAAACTTGTGGGAAGATTTGGAGTAAGTGTTTTCTGTCAATTATTTGACCTTTCTATCTGGATTATGTTCGGTCACCAAATGTTTGCTGTCTGGGCAAATACATGACCTTCAGCTAGCGCTGCAGCTGAGGTAGACCTTAACATACTGAACAGCTGACAGTGGCTTCCTGGTTATACTTTCCACGGTGGGGTGGCAAATCCTTAGTTGAATGAGGATCTGGGTATCCCATCTCCTCATCACAGCCCACTCCGTGTGCTGCCCAGAAGCACTTGTCCGTATGGATTCAGGGAATAGTCCCATCAAGATTTCCATGGACTTTTTATGTTAAAAGAGGGAAGTCAGTAGGACAGAGTAATTAGTCCTCACTGCTGCAGTTGATTTGGGCTCTGTAGTTGATTTTCTTGTGTCACGTCCCTGCTTTGCATTCTAGATTCCTCCTCCTCTCAGCTACTGGCTCTGCCCGGCTCAGTGGCTTATTTGCTGATTTAACTGAGAGCCCCCCCTCTGAGTGATCCAAACCCTAGTCACCGTGCCTTGCTCAGGCTGGTTTGCTCTACCTGTTAATTCAGAGTCACAGTGGGCAAGAGAACCAGAAACTGCTCACACATATTCCTCCCTGCTTTCATTGTGTAAGAGCAGCCCTGCCTTAGGCTGGTAATCAAGGTCAACTAATCTGCAAAAACGATCCTCTTTGTTTTGTCTCTTGGTTTCTGGAAACAAAGTGTCTACACAGCAGCAGATTTATTGTAATGGTCACTGTGTCCCCAGGCAAAATTGTGCCTCTTTGGGGGACCAGGACCACTAACACCTGAGCCCAGAGTTGTGGGCACTGGAAGCAGGAAGTCTCCCAGGGAGATACTGGGAGCAGTAGGTGAAGCAACTCCTGATTCACTGCTTGGATTCCAGAACCATGTTGTCCTCCTACTGGGAGCCCAGCGCCACCCAAAGGACTTTGAGTCAATGAGTATACAGCATTCTAGAGAAGAGTACCTCATACTCAGAGTTTTGTCTTTGTGCTGGGCTCTTCAGCTCTGTTGTCGACAGGCCATTTTACCACCCTGTCCATTTCTGTGTGGCTTCTGTGTGGTACACTATGGGATGCAATGGAACCTGCATTCATGGGCCTTCTCTAGGACCTTCTTTCACTGTAAAGTGGGTCCCTGGTCTCTTTGATGTTCTTTGGAGTTCTAGAACATTGGAATAAACCTATTATAAGCTTTTGTAAAATAGTATTGACTGAGGCCTTCCATGCAGTAAAGGCCAACCCTTACCTGGATTGCTTGTTTATTTTTGTTACTGCAATACCTGGGCCTTCCAGGGTGGGAGAGTCTGAGGTGGTCAGTTTATCACCATATGGTGATTTGGTCTTCTTAAGAAATGGTGGATAAGTAATAGTAACTTCTGGTACTAAAAAGACTGCTAGGAGAGAAGTCAAAAGTAGAATGTTCCAGTCCTTGTAGTATCAACAGAAGGAGGAATTATAACTTCAGATTTGTTATGAAGGCATGTTAATATTTATTGGTACTGCTAAAAGACAACAAGTTTTACAAACTGATCTGAAAAATTGGAATAAAAAAATAGCACCAAAGAGATAAAAGGGAACAATAACATGGGTAAAATAGAAAGCACAAGATAAGATAATGGAAATAAACAAATATAGCAACACTAATCTATGTAGATGGAATAATATCTTCAGTTAAAAGATAAAGGGCTAGACTATGTGAGAACACACACATACATACAATGAAACTGCCATTTACAAAACAAATACTAGGGTCATAGAAATATAGAAAGGGAAAAAATAGACAATAGTTCATAGAGATATAGGCATTCTTTTAATATAACTATTATAACAGAAAATAGACTTTAAGAAAATGTTAAGCAAAAAATGTTAATTTCCTAAGAAATATGTGCAATTTTTGACATGTATGTATCTGTAAAACAAAATCACAAATGAAATATGGAAATAGACTTTAATAGTGGAAGAAATAAGCAACACCACATAAAGTGGAATTAGATTTTTTAAAAGTAGTTTATGCTGAATATATAAAGAAAACTGGTAGAGAATACAGATTAGGAACAAAAATGGAAATAAAAATATCAGCATCTGCAAGACCAAAATTGTAAATAGGTGTTTTAAAGGGAAATATTTTAAAAGATTAATTTGGAGAGAAAAAGAACACGGGCAGAGGGGCAGAGGGAGCAAGTGTCTTAAGCAGACTCCCCACTGAGCACCGAGCCACACTGGCAGGCTTGATGCCATGACCCTGAGATCATGCTGAGCTGAAACCAAGAGTGGACATTTAACCAACTGCGCCACCCAGGCGCCCCCTTGAGGAATATATTTTTAGATGACTAATCCAAATGCTTAAAATTTAGAAAGCCTACTAAATGAACCACTTAAAGAACTATGGAATTAAAAAAAAAAAATCTCCAAAATGTATAACAGTGAAAATATCACCTATCACAATTTTATGTTAATATTAGGGGAAACTTAGATGAGGAAAAAAAGTGACAGTTAATGAGCTAAGGATTGAATTAAATAGGCACAAAGAGTCCTAAAATGATCCTTACTACTGTCTTACCTAAACATGAATAAATATGAAAGTTAATGAGCTATAAAAGTGTGCAAAGCAAAATAAAAACACCCTACAAAGCTAAAGTTGGTTCTGAAACTAACAACATTGAAAACCTTGAGAACATCTTATAAAAATAAGACAAATGTCAGATATAAGATTGAGAGGTTGATATAAATGTATGTATATATTTAGCAGAGATTAAGCAGTTAGTATTTACTAAAAATTACAGTTTAAATTTGAAATTTAGATTAAGTTGAAATTTTTCTTAATACTCAGCCTTTACTCAAAGAAATAGAAAATCTCAATAGAAATATAACCATTAGAACTACTGAACTGGTAGGTAAAATATATTTTTATCCCCAAGTATGAATACCAGGCCTAGACAAAACTTGGTAGATATAATTTCAAACTTAATCAAATTTTTCTAAATAATGGGGGAAAAGGAACTCTCCCAAGTTTTGTGGACAACATAACCTTAATATCAGAACTGACAAGGATAATATGAAGCAGAAAAGTTATGGATTAATGTCATGGAGTAGATACGCAAACACATTTATAGTAATGCAAAGGAAAGGATTAAAATGACAAAATAGTATTATCCCTGCTAATGCCAGACTGATTTAACTTTAAGAAAATCAATGTTGTAATTAGCTATATTAATACATTAAATGAACAAAAATGATGATCCTTTCAATATATGTAATAAAAGCATTAAATAAAATCCAGTATTCATCCATAAGTTTGTAGCTAAATTAGATGGAAATTGATAAAGGTTAAAAGCTACAATGTAGAGCAAGCATCATACTTAACAATGAAGATTGAGGGGCACCTGGGTGGCGCAGTCGTTAAGCGTCTGCCTTCGGCTCAGGGCGTGATCCTGGCGTTCTGGGATCGAGCCCCACATCAGGCTCCTTTGCTGAGAGCCTGCTTCTTCCTCTCCCACTCCGCCTGCTTGTGTTCCCTCTCTCGCTGGCTGTCTCTCTTGCTGTCAAATAAAAAAATAAAATCTTAAAAAAAAAAAAACAATGAAGATTGAAAGATTTATTTTTAGGTAAGTGATACCTGCCATCACTCTTTCTATGGGGATGGGGGGAAGATATAAGAGAAAGACCAATACCATATGCTTTTACTCATATATAGAATTTAAAAAGCGAAACAAATGAACAAAGAAAAAAGGCCAAAACAGATACTTAAATACAGAAACAAACAGGTGGTTGCCAAAGGGGATGTGGGTGGGGGGATGGGTGAAATCAACAAAGGGAATTAAGAGGTATAAATTTCCAGTTAAAAAGTAAGTCACAGAGGGGCGCCTGGGTGGCACAGCGGTTGAGCGTCTGCCTTCGGCTCAGGGCGTGATCCCGGCGTTATGGGATCGAGCCCCACATCAGGCTCCTCTGCTATGAGCCTGCTTCTTCCTCTCCCACTCCCCCTGCTTGTGTTCCCTCTCTCGCTGGCTGTCTCTATCTCTGTCAAATAAATAAATAAAATCTTTAAAAAAAAAAAAAAAAAAAAAGTAAGTCACAGAGATGAAAAATACAACATAGGAATATAGTCAGTAAGATTGTAAAAATGTTTGGTGACAGATCATGACTCTACTTATTGTGAGCAGGGCTGAACAATATAGTATTGCAGAATCATGTTATATGCTTGAAATATAACACTGTATGTTGTTTATTGGTCAATAAATATAATTTAAAAATTTTGTGGTTTGGAGACTAGACTTGGGCTCACTAGAATGGCTCATCCCAGCTCTGCATGCCACTCACTGGGCTGATCATGCATTTGTAGGGAGCTGGTAGTTGAGTTTCTCCTTTCACGTCCGTTAAGTAGTTTGGCTATTGACATGAATGATGGAGTTACCTGTGACTCTCATCAGCCCACCAGAGTGCCCAGGTTTGTTCACATGGTGGGGGTCCCAAGGTTCCAAGGAGGCCATTTGTACAAAGAGAGGTCAGGCCTTATCATGCAAGGATTTTGCAGACTTCTGTGTACTTTGTTTTTTGTTTTGTTTTTAAAGATTTTATTTATTTGAGAGGGAGAGAGCACGAGCAGGGAGGGACAGCAGGGGGGAAGGGAGAAAGAATCTGAAGAAGATTCATCACTGAGCATGGAGCCTGATGCAGGGGCTCAATCCCATGACCACCAGATCTTGACACGAATAGGAACCAAGAGTTGGCCGCTTAACTGACTGAGCCACCAAGGTTCCCGTGTGCTTTGTGTTTTTAAAATAGCAGTGTATTAGGGTTTTCTGTAGAAACAGAATCAATGGGATGTATATATCTAAAGAAGGAGTTTTATTTTAAGAAACTGGCTTACAGAATTATAGAGATGGGCAAGTCGAAACTTGCTGAGAGGGGCAGCAGATAGGAGAACCCCAGGGAAAGCCCCACATTGCAGTTCCTGTCTGAAGGCTCTCTGCTGCAGATTTCTCCTGCTCAGTGGGAGGCCAGTCTTTTGTTCTATTCTGACTTTCAGCCAATTGGATGAGGCCCACATACATGATGGAGGGCAATCTGCTTACTCAATCTGATTTAAATGATAATCTCATCCAAAAAAAACATTTTTACAGAAAGATGTAAAATAATGTTTGACCACATATCTGGGCACCATGCCTGACCCAATATGACCTAGAAAATATGCTATCACAGTCAATTTGGCCAAAAAAACTGATCTAGTAAAGTCCAGATTCTATTTTTTCATGAGTAGAATTGAAAGTCTCATTGCATGAAAATATATAAGAATGGAAAAATGTGTGATCATTTTGGGGGTAATATACCATATAATGGTAAATTAATCAATATTATGGTTATGTCTATGAGGTAAGACATGGGGATAAGCAAAGGATATTTAAGTATATAGGTAATGTTTTATCAATATCTGGGTAGTAAGTATAGGTGTGCTTACTGTACTTCATACCTTAAAATTTCATAGATATGAATATTCATATATAAACATATATGTACACATTATATTGTGATTTATAATAAATGTATATCTGGTACAGAGCTCTTAAAACCATTGGGATTTCCTAAGTGATGATAGCAATAATGGTGTCTTGTTATGTTAATAAGTTGACTTTTGAAAAGTAAATAGGTAACCTAAAGATGAGGGCAGATTGCTAGGGTAAACAACAGCCGTAAAATGATTAGAACTTTCAATCCACTCCTGCAGCCTCCCCACCACCTCTGAGGAGGGGAGAGGGACTGGTGGTTGAATCAATTACCAGTGGTCAATGATTTAATCCATCATGCCTATGTAATGAGACCTCCACAAAACCCAAAGGACAGGGTTCTGAGAACTTCTGGGTTGGTGAACATGTAGAGATATGGGGAGAGTGGTGTGCTGGGACATGGAAGCTGTGTGCCCTTTCCCTATACCTTGCCTTATGCATCTCTTCTATCTGATTATTCTGACTTCCATCATTTTGTAATAAACTGGTAATCTAGTAATTAAAATATTTCTCTGAGTTTTTTGAGCCACTCTGGCAAATTAATCGAACACAAGGAGGGCTGGTTGAAATCTCTGATCTATAACCAGTGGATCAAAAAGGACAGGCAACAAGTTGGACTTGAGATTGGCATCTAAAGTACAGAAGAGTACACTCATATGGGTCTCAACCCTTGACCCGTGGAAACTGATGCTATCTCTAGGTAGATGGATAGTGTCAGAATTGAGTTGAATTGTAGGATACCCGGCTAGTATCCAAGAATTGCTAGGTAGTGTGGGGGAAATCCCCCTCACATTAGAATTGGTGACCAGAGTTGTACATATATGCATATCTATACAACTTAAAATATCGTGGTCTATATTGTCCTTTCATAGTACAGTAGGAAAGTTTGGATCCTAGATATAGAAAATCATGGATTTCAACTATTACAGCTTGATTAGAATTTATCACTATAAAGGAAAATCTTGTATTTGTAGCACACACTTATTTTTTTGTATCCTATTAAAGTTGAATTTAGTTGTTTTCAAGTCACGTGATGCAGCCCTGGTACTTAGAAACTGTTAATTTCAACAAAGACAAAATACATGCATGCACATACACAGAACTAACTATGTTTTGTTTTGTTTAAGTTCTTTTAGTTCATGAAATATTGAAAATAATGTCTTCACAAAGACACCGTCTTTCCTAATGACGTGGCTAGTGCAAACAAAACAAGCACATTTTAGAAGAAGAAATAGAGGCTTATTACTCAAATTCTTGTTTGAATCAGGTGCAAGTGTGTAAAAACTAAATTATGTATAGGTAGATTGTATGAAGTTGACATTAGAATACTCAATACCTAAAGCATTAGTTCTTTCTTTGGAGGTAATCGATGTGAACCAAAATGTGATTGGATTACCAGAGGCCGTGCTTCTTTTGTGCTTATTTTAATGACTAGAGACTACATGCCATTAAGAATGAGACTAACTGGGAGTGAGATGCTCTGTTTCAATCACTAGCTTGCAGTTAGGTCTAAGCAAATTACTCAGCTTTCAGGGCCCTGATTCCCCATTTCTAAAATCATGTTTCTGATCTTTCAAACAGTCTATGGATTATGATTTTCATTCATATGAGAAGACTGACTTTTTACTTTGTGATGCGGTGTCCTATCACTCAGTTCTAATCAGGAAAATATTTTCCCTATAAATAGCAACAATTTTATTTCCAATTTCCTAGCATTTGAAGCTCAAGTGGTACTTAGGACCTTTCTGTAGTTGTAGATAAGTTAAACTCATTGACATCTGTCATTGATTTATTTTTCACGTATGCTATTTCTTATAAAGCAGTGAGTTTTTCAAATTCCATGATTCAAGTTATTTAATGGTGGCTATAAATGAAACCAAGGTATATACCTATTGGTATTTTTCATATCATATTCATAATTTCATGGTATTCATTTTTATTGAGTAGATGGATAATTATATACCCATTTCTTTATCCAGTTTGTTTACTGAGCAACAGGCCAAAATTGTTTATTACTATGATACAGTGTTTCAATCAATGTGTCCTATCCTAGCTGGAGATTGTTTTCTGGAAAGGAAATGCATCCTTATTGGGGGAATAAGCTTAAAATAATCTTAAAGAGCAAAAAAGCAAAGTCAGGATTGAAATGTTATTGTCCAAAGGCTATTGTAACGTATTTTGGGATAAAGTCAAGAATATTTTTTAAATTATTTTAATTATATTCTTGACTTTATAATTATTAATTATAAAGTTTAACAGGGTTTCTTAGCATATAACCTTCCAAAGTGAGAGGTAGAATTATATAGTAGGTAAGAACTTGGACACCATAGCGAGAGTAAGAATAGCGCCTTATGTTTAACAAATACCATGCATGTGTTTGCAAAATTTGCCCAAATGGACTCCATCATTGGCAGAACAAAGCACTATGATAATCTTGCATCTAAAATACACCTTAATCTTATATATGAAGCAAAAATATTGAGAAACTGATGAGTAAATATTAGACTTATGAAACCTTTATTTTGATTTTTTGTTTTAACATATATAATCAAAATACATAAGTAACATTTGCAGAGTAAACAGAAACCTACCCAGATAGAGGTATTGCCATATAACTGCCATAGTTATGATAGCTGGCCATAGCTGGGAACAAGACTTTCTTTACCTGATAATGACTGACTTGTACTCAAAATGTTTTTATGCTCCTTTTTCACTATTTTATATCATCTGGAAAAAAAGAAATAGAGTTGTCTATCAAATAAGGCATTTTGATAAGAGACCCCATGGCAAAGATTAGCATCTGCCTGAAACACATTTTGAGAATAATCTTAGGGGTCAGTGACCAAGGCCAAACCGGGAAGGAGACAGTATGTGACCTCTGCACTCTGCCACGTGCATGATATTAAACAATGTAAGTATCAAAGGACAGCTTTTTAATATTTATTGAAAATGTGCTAAATACTATGTAACATTCCAACATTATTGAGGAAGGTACTGACTGCGAGTTTATTTTTAAAGGAAGGTTGTATAAGGGGGAAAAGCTTGTATAGGGCTTTAAAAAGTATAATCCTCAGCCCTACATAAATTGCTAATTTCAGGTCACACGGTATCTGTGATATATAATCCTACAATTTTGTGGGGGTGTACCATGAGTATGATGGCAATTATTAATGATTGTCTTATCTGTGATATAAACAAATACATACAATAATAATTGCTTAAATGATAAATTACCTCACTGAGTAAGGTTTAAGGTGAGGGCAGTGAGTATCAATTTTGTATTTATGTTGAACCATAACGAGAGAATGCCAATATGCCTGTGTTCTGAGGAATCTGTCCTGGAGAGGTAATAAGAATAATACAAAATAAAGGAAATAGAAGTTTAATCCACTGTTTATCCGAAGACACTCCTGATAGAAAGACTAAAATTTCCTACCATAATAATAGTTCTGTTAAGAAGAGTGAGAAATGAATTTATAAGATGCCTTGTACCCAGGAGTGCTGGGGTAGCTCAGTTAGTTAAGCATCCAACTCTTGATCTCAGGTCAGGTCTTGATCTCAGTTTCCTGAGTTCAAGCCCCATGTTGGGCTCCGTGCTAGGTGTGGAGCCTACTTTAAAAGAAAAAAAAAAAAAAAGCCTTGTACCCAAAAGGTAATAACTGGTAAAATTACAGGAATTTCCATAAAAAACTAATATTCTGTACTGGTGAAATACCAGCTTTGACTAGGATTTTTTTAATTTCTTTAAAATTAGACTAATTTTTTAAATTTTTGGTTAGTTGAATGAAGGGTACATGTAGAATTTTCTTCAAATAATTTTCCTGTATTTTCTAATTTTTCTACCATACTTCATTACTTTATAAATAAAATGGATAAATTTTAAAAATTATATATAAAATATCTGTTAATGCAACATAAAAATTTCCCTATGCAATGGACACAGCGAGAAATACAAATTTTGTATCAGAGACCCATGGAAAAAAAAACTTTTCAGGAGTCAGCAAAACCATAACACGAACGTAGGCCTACTGTCTCTTGTACCTCAGCTGGTTCTTTTGTTAAGCTCAATAACCAGTGTGAATCCAACCTGAAGGTTTGAATAAATATATTTCTGTGTGAGTGTATGTGGGCTTTGGATTAGGGGATGGAAATGTGTAAAAGAGAAAGTAGAAAATGGGAGATGCGTAAGACTGTCTTAGGTTGAGTTCCCTGGAGACAGAGGCTGAGACCATGAGGGTGAAGGTTTGCTGAGGGAGGAGGTGTTCTCAGGAGAAGGACAGAAATGGAAGCAGGAGAGGGCAGAGGAATAAAAGCATAGCAAAGATGTGTTCTTATCTGGAAACGAGCTTCTGCTTCATCCTGTAGGAGACTTTGAAGCATGAATTGTAGCACTGACTTGGTCTCAACTTGAAGCATTCATGCTCTAGCCTGTGTAAGTCAGTCCTGAGCTTCAGGCTGTGCCTCCGTCTGCAAGGGATTTCTTCAGAGCCGGAAGAGTTACCAGGAGCTGGAGGATTAGCACACCCCTTTAGGAGCTATAGGTGGAGCCCCAAAATTACTCACTGTGAGACATTTAATGTTTGGAAAACCTAACTTTTTGTTAAAAAAAAAATAGGAAAACAGGTAAGATCTCTTAGAGGAAAAGATGTGACCTTTTGAGCCATATCTGGGTGATGAATTCCAAAACCATCCCATCCTAGCTTTTGCAATTCAGTAAACTTTGCTGAATCTCAGTTTTCTCAATTATGCTATGGCAATATCCATTAGATGTATTTCTAAAAGATCTTGAAAAGTGTCTGGAATTTCCTAGGTGTTCGGTTAATAGTAATCACTTGTCTTGTGATACTAATTCAAGCACGTTAACAGGTTTTTTTCCTTAAAATTAGCTTATATTTGTAGAGTACTTGAGGGTTGCTATGTTCTTCCCTACACAAATTATCCTATTTAAACTTTATAAAGATCTCTGAGGTCAGTAGGTTACACATTATTTATCATCTTTTATAGATCAGCAAATGCAGATTCAGAGAAGCAGTATGGGAGATAACTGTATGAGATTCCTACTGCTGGATAACAAATCAGTCCTAAGCACAGCAGCTTAAAACACTTCACATCTGTTACCTCACAGTTTCTATGGGTCAGGCACCAGAGCACAGCTCTCCTGGGTTCTCTGCTTCAGGGCGTCTCACGGACAGAAGTCAGGATGTTGGCCTGTTTCTCTCTCACAAGCCTGCAGTCACTGTATTGGCAGGGGTGTAGACCTCTCCAGGTTCAACTAAGGCAATAGTCACTTCCACGTTCACTTAGTGGTTGTTGGCAGGATTTGGTTCCTCACAGTCTGATAGTCCGAGGGCCTCAGTGTCTTGTACTTGTGTGCCCACCATTTACATCTCGCTCCATCAAAGTGAATAAGATGAAGATGTGATCTGGAGGGAAAGAGTGTCAGCAAGTCTGGCAAGAGAGAAATTGTGGCCTTTTATAACCAACAAAGTGACACCCCTCATTTTTACTCTATTCTGTTCTTTGAAAGCAAATCACTAGATTCAGCCTACATGCGATGGGAGGAGATTATACAAGGGTGTGAATACCAGGAGGTGGGAATCACTGTGAGTCATGTCAGAGCTGCCAGCCACAGAAGCCAAAGGTTCTTTGGTATCTACTATGCCAGAATTTGGGCAAGTATAATGTAGAATTTAATCCATGTTTTGATTATTTTTCTCTTTTTACCTTTGACAAAAGGACACTTTTGATTAATTGTATAGGGTCACATTGCTAGTAAGTAGCAAATCTGTACTCCGATTGCAATGATGAAAATTGAATATATGTTGTCTGACTTCTATTAGGTGTTAGGAATGGCATCTGATCCTTTCTTGTGGCTTGTTTTATAAAGTTAGCATTCAAAAAAAGTTGTTGAATAAATAAACCTAACAAAATGCTAACCAGAAGGATATTATCCTTTATTTTCTTCATTAATCTTGTTGAATTTCCAAAGTAAAATTTCCAGACGTGTGCAGAAAGTGAATACAATAGAGACAATTCTGTTAGATGATGAATAGTACCTTCAATGTCCCCTCTAACTCTTCAGCATGTGGTGGGGAATTTTTTCCTTACAAAGGCAGACTGAACTGACTTCTGCCCCATGTGTCAATGCTTATGATTGCTTTATTATGCAGACTTATGCCATTCATAGCTTATCAGATTTTAAATTACCATATAAATTTCCATAGTTAGACAATATAGGAGACATCAGTTTAAAAAGCATCTAATCTGGGGCGCCAGGGTGGCACAGAGGTTAAGCGCCTGCCTTCGGCTCAGGGCGTGATCCCGGCATTATGGGATCGAGCCCCACATCAGGCTCCTCCGCTATGAGCCTGCTTCTTCCTCTCCCACTCCCCCTGCCTGTGTTCCCTCTCTTGCTGGCTGTCTCTATCTCTGTCGAATAAATAAATAAAATCTTTAAAAAAAAAAAACATCTAATCTTATTTTCAAAGTTAGATAAGAAACAATCAACAGTTTAGAATGAAAGCAATACCCCTAAGCTGGAAAGTAAGAGCCTAACAATATTATCTAGACTAATCACCACTTGCTATCACAATCATAGTACTTCCAAAATAGAAATACTGGTTTAATTAATTGTAACACCTGCAGGGTAAGAAGATCCAGAATCTGCTGCTTTTTCCGGGACATGGGGGTGGTCAGAACACAACCCAGTTTCCATTGAACAAATCTATAAATTAACCTAAAATACATGATAAAGGGAATGCAAATGCCATCCTACCTGTGAATTTCAGTCCTATGTCTATTCTTATGGCAACAATTTTTTTTTGTTTTCCACCCATCCTTTTTAATATAACTTTTATATCATTTCAAAATTGTCTTTTTATCAACTTATTTTACCACAGTGGCCAGGTAGGACTCATTAACATCTAAGAAAACAATAGGACAAAATAAACTACATACAAAGTAAAATTTATGTTCCATTTGGAATTTTGTAGTTATCTGATTTCAGATTCTATTCCCAGCCTTGATTATATTTAACTGCACATATGACTTTCTACCCTATTGGATGGCCAACCACTTGAAAGTAAGGAATAAACCACATTCGTTTTTCTCACAGCATATGACAAAAAATCTTGTATCTATGTCAGGATTTACTAAGTATTAAGACATACTTTATCATAAATAAAAGGTTAGCAGTGTCAGGAAACTTTCAGCATCCCAAGAATGGAATAAGTGAATCCAGTTAATAACATAATAAAAGGAGTTTCAAAGTTCAGGCATTACTATAGAGCATAGTCCTAGGAAATTTATTTAAACAATGATTAAATAAAGGCTGATCTACATGCTTGTTCATAAAAAGCATATGATCAG
Organism: Ursus arctos; assembly: GCF_023065955.2. NCBI lineage: Eukaryota > Metazoa > Chordata > Mammalia > Carnivora > Ursidae > Ursus > Ursus arctos. The sequence goes on along the minus strand of NW_026623056.1, from coordinate 58,238,168 downwards.
AATTCAGCTAATCTTTCTGTAAGAGTTTCTCTGTAGCTTGTAGAATCATTAATTATTCAGTTATAATGGCTAATGAACATTTAAAAATATTCACCCTCACTAATAATTAAAGAAATGAAAATTAAGATAATAAAATTTGATTTTCACCTATAAAATTAACATTTTTTTAACTGCAGCAGTGAAGTGCTAAAGGATGCAGAGAAATCACTCGCACATGTACACACACACCACACAGACACACATTCAACTTAAAACGAACAAATGTTCCACAGTACAGGAATGAATAATATTACAGCAGCAATAAACATGAAATAAACTTTAAAACACTCTATACAATAACCTATTAAGTCAAGTAGAACCAAAGCTAATGAAAGATGTTCAAGACAATGAAACAATATTAAGAGAAGCTTAAAAAACGACATCAATGGAGAGTGTATGATGATCATGGCTTGAAATATATTGAGATAGAAAAGAGGCATGTTCACCATCTCAAGACTCCTCATGAAATCAAGGAGACCTTTTAAAGTACATATTGTCCACTGTGATTCCTGTCTGCAGGATACAGCATTTCAAGGATGAAAAGCCCTACAATGAATGTACTCAATGTATTACTCAATAACATAGTGAAGAAGTTTTTACAGTTTTAACGCTATTTAATAAATTATTTACATGAAATTCTATTTCAACACTATTCATAAATCTGTTAATATTCTGAATTCGGTCATTCTCCTTTTGGCACATATGAATTTCTGCATGGCACTGGTGGCTGTAGAGTCCTCTGCAAGTCAGCACAACATAGGCTCTATCTTTTACATTCCCATTGAATTATCATAGCTAGTGGAGTTGTTGCTCAAAGACAGAAAAAGTTTATTGACAATGAAGTTCTTAGATGTGTATGTGCATATTAAATACAGGTACATAACCCTATTTCATAGTAAACTATGAAAACAACAAACAATACTCTTCCCACCCCACCCCCCCACCATTGGTTGGGCACCTAATCACATTTGGTGACTAAACTTGACTATACTAATATTACCATTGATATTCTTACTTACCCCACTTGGTGTGAATATTGAGAAACAATATGTTAAAAGAGTATGGATGGAAAGTTTACATAATATATGATATATGCAAAATCCATTGACTTCAAGGTTTCAGATAAGGGATTGTAGACCTATATTTTGTTTCTTTCTGAATTTAATGTGATGATTATTTTCCTATTTTTCACCAACTCTAAAAGGTATATATATTTATTATCTACTCTGAATTTTTGTGAAATAAAACCTGATATTGTTGACCTTATTTGTTACTTGTATTGGTTGACTGATTTTATTCTTATAAGGCTTAATAATAAATTCCTTTTAGAAATTACTAAACAATATTTTAAAACAATATTATTTGCTGAAATTGAACCATGTTTTGTCCTTTCAAAATTTTAATAAATCAATTTTGATTATTAAATTTAAAATTTCAGTATTCAGTATTTTTTTATCTTAGGCTTAACTTTTAAAATGTCCATATGATTTACTTTAAAGCATTTATAAGAATACAGATATCTCTTTTTCTGTTTTGTGTATGTTTTTTTCTTTTTTTAGAAGTCCATATTAAACTACAAAGAACTATTTTTAAATAATTGTAGGTTTTACAGATATTTATTTTCCTACTGAAATGGACAACACAATATTAAAGATAATATGCTAAAGACAACTTTAAATATTTTTACATACCTCACTAATTATTTTCTCTAGGTTAAAAGTCTTATTTTCATAGAAACTATATCAGTTTTCCTCATTGGAGTCAAGCCAACTGCGCCAGCTTTTTTATAAAAATATTCAGTAGTTAGCTCTAATACTTAGTCTCTGAGGTATTTGGTTCTACGAGGCCACAGTTCATAGATCTGAAATGAAAAAATAATGGAAATAAATGTATCCCTTTCTTTTTGAAAACACTATCCTCTTTGATTCTTCTGTCTTGCTCAAGGCTTTATATTTCCCAGTGAACAGTTGCATCCAGCAGTGTCCCTGCTGTGGTCACTTCCAAGCTCTGGGATTGTCAGTTCCTCCTACAGATAATACTAGTAATGAGTGTGAATATCACCTGGTGCTCTGTATATCACCTCCACCTAGGCTCTCCTCTGCACTGAAAATACACTCCCTGCCTTGTTCCATCTCCTCCTTCGGCTTCCTGATCCTGCCTGCTGGGAGGGTGTGAAGCCCCTCCTCTTTCAGGTAGCACTTCTCACTCATCTGGAAAAATCGCCCCCAAATTTGTGAAAACTCACATAGACTGTCTGATGCTTTCTCTTACATCTCTCAGACAAGAAAATTGCAGAATTGATCCCCTAGTGTGACACCTTGAAGTGAAACTCGAAGGAGGTCAATAGTTTCTCATCTCTGTCTCAAAGCTTCCTCTCACCTGAAGAGAGTGGACATTGAATCTCAGAATGCCATACTTCCTTTTCTTTTGAAGGAGATCGGAGTGACCTGGAGAAAGTAGTTCAAGTCTTCTGTATACTCTTGCATTTTGGCAACCCCTGCTGTTGCCCTTCTGAGATGTGGTGGATGATGAAGTGATGGATTTCTAGACCACACTCATGCTAGCTTTTCTCTAGACTTTCCTAAGTAATGAATATATCTGCCCAAACCCTGCAAATCACTCATTTTCTCCAGGGAGGGAAAATTTCATCTAGCGTAGGGGCTTAAAATGCATATTCAAGAGTGTCTTATCATGTCCTCTCATTACCTCATCCCCCTGTGCTTTGTTACAAAGCAGCCATTTTATTCTAGACACAGCAGTACTTTGAGGTTTTAAAGGATCCCTAAGTTTTGTTTTTAACTTTGTATGTGTATTCTATTCAAAACGTGTTAAAAAAAAAAAAAAAAACCTGTTTCACAGTCTTTATCCAAGCAGACCTACTTCCTGACTGCTATTGTTCTTCATCTTTAAGCATCTGTTATGAAGCGAGTAATGCATGCAGAGAGGCATTGAACACACAGCATGTTAAGTGTTTGTTTGGGTACTCATTTAAAGGCTAGACTGCGTGGGGTAGAGCATAGAGTGGTCACAGCTCTTGCTGTCCAACATTCAGGAGGTGTGAACTGATGTGCTCCCATTGAACTCGATTGTAGAAGTCTGCGATATTTCACAGTATTTAGAGATGTGTTAAATATCTTTAATTCGAAGTGGGCTAGGGCTGTCCCTAGAAACAAAAAAGAAAGTGGATGCTGAGCAAGGAGCAATCCATTGGTGACCTAGATTTCAGAGTCAGGGGGCCTTCCACAGACAATCTCTTAAGATGCCTGTAGGGGAAATACAAAGTGAAACACCTGAGGTCCAAACGCAGGGAATTAGTGGAGACATTTACATCATCAGGTTTCTTCATTTTAAAAGGCCTTTTATAGAAAAGAGTTAAAAGCAAATGTACTAGACTCTGAATAGGAGAGAGTCCATTAGCACATTCAAAGGGACATCAGCCTCGATGGAGAGAAGAAACTGGAATTAAATTTCCTCACCAGGATTTTCTAATGTGTCACCATCTGTGATGAGACAGCCACAGAGGGGAAATTCACATTTACATTTTCTCACTAATTTGGGAAGCAAAGGAGAGGCGAAAAAGGAAAGAGCTGGTTAATTTTCTAGTCGCAATTGACTTCGCTGCTTCTCTGAGACCAGGATGAAGAAGGCAGGAGGATGTATATATAATAAATCTAGTCCTGCTCTGTTGACTAGGAGACAGTATTGCTATGCTAAGAGTTCTGGGGGCATAATCCCATAATTCAGTGGTTTCACTCCAATGCATGTTCCACTTCTTTTCCCACTGAGCTAATTTACAGTCCCAAACAGTTTCTTCCTGTCACTTTCCATTTGCGTCGTCGATTTCCATGTTTTTTCTTTTCTTTGGAGATCGTCCCTGTCACAACCCATCTTACTTCTGACTTGTTGTCATCTTTCCTTGAGCTGTTCCAACCCCTTTTTTCTGCTGTCTCCCTCAGTTGCCATCACCTAAAGGTTAATGAGGCAGACTGTCTCCTGGGTGAAAATGCTCTGTGTGGACTTCTTCGCGTGAGAATCAGGACTGTCCTTTTCCTGTGTTTATGGCATACTTACTTCAGTTTTAGGAGTTGTGAGCTGTTTGGCTTTTCTTTAGTTATATTGATCAAAATGATAAAGTTAGTCTTTGAAAACTATAAAATATTCAGAGACTTCTTCCTTTTATTTTCCTTTGCTGCTTTGCTGTCCCAGAATTGGTGGGGGGTTGTGAGAGCTTGTGTGTGCAGGAGGGCCGAGAGGTTCGAAGGACAGCTGGGGGCTCTATCTCCTACCATAGTCATTTAACATGTGTTAGGAAATGTTTTAAGAAATAGCCAAGTCATAGATTTTAGCTAACTGTGCATTTCAGTTTGAATCCAAATTTCCCAAATTCTGGCTTGTTCTCTATCTATGAGGATTTTAAGGAGACCATTCAATTGTCCTCTCATGACTGTGGACATAAGATTATAGCTGGTGTTACACATATGGTCTCTAGAAGCTTGTTAGACTTACCGTAAAGTAATACCATTCAGATAGTTTTCTCCAAATCCAACTGATCAATTAAATTTATGATTAAAAAAGTACTACATGCATACTCATTAAAACGGGCATCAGAGGTAAACATAAAGAAATCAAACTTTAAAAAAAATTCTGTAATGGGTGTTGTTTCTGGATATGTGTTTTGCCACTAAGTGTAGGAATGTGGTACATACACATATAGTATCAAAAATGTGTTTTAAAATTGACTTTTTTTTTTAGAGTGCTATGTAGAAGTTATATACTCTTTACTATATTTTCTTCTACCATTAATATTAGAATTCCTTGGAGGGTTAACCTGCTCCAACATTGTATTCAAAACTATAGTATTGCATTTGTACAGATATCCAGATGTTTTATTTTTAGGCCTACTGTATGTATAGATTATTAGTTTGGATCATGGAGCTAGATTTTCTGGGTTCAAATCTTAGCTCTTTGGCTTATTAGCTGTGTTACCTTTGTCAAGTTGCTCAACTTCTCTGTGCCTCAATTTTCTCATCTTAAAACAATGAGAATAACAACCATAACTACCACTTAAGGTTGTTGTGGAGTTTAAGTGTACTAATACATATTAAAACACTAAGCCTAGTATCTAACAGAGAGTATTTAGTACACATTAACTCTTACATTTTTAGGATTATAGCTTCTCTGAGTAAACCTAATTAATATTTCTTACAGTTTGATTTATTTCATTTAGCCTTTGTGTAAGTCTACACATTTCCTTTGTTATTTAAAGACAAAATTTGCTGTTGTCATTTATTAGGAAATCAATATTGTAGATTTAAAAACAGTATTAAATTTCTCTTAGTCTTGAGGTGCCTGGGTGGCTCGGTCAATTAAGTGTTGGACTGTTGATTTTTGGCTCAGGTCGTGATTTTAGGGTGGTGGGATTGAGTCCTATGTTGGGCTCCACACTCAGCATGGAGTCACGTGTTCCTCTTCCTCTGCTGCTTCGTGCTTTCTCTCCCTCTTTCTCAAACAAATCTTTAAAAAATTTAAATTTTAAAAAAAATTTAAAGATTTTTATTTATTTGAGAGAGAGAACATGAGTGGAAGGGGCAGAGGGAAAGGGAGGGAGAAACTCAAGACTCCTTGCTGAGCCAAATGCAGGACTTGATCTCATGACCCTGAGACCACAACCTAAACTGAAACCAGGATTCAGACACTTAACTGACTGTCCACCCAGTGGCCCCCCCAAAAATAAAAATCTTTAAAAAAAAATTCTCTTACTCTTTCCTTTTAATGTAGGACATGTAAGTCTTGTATAATCCTCCCATATAACCCTCTGCACGCTTATCACCATCTTCTGATGGTAAAATTCCTCCAGATGTCATGCTACAATAATCCTACTCCCTGTCAGTTGGGTTCAAGCAATTAACAAATAGTGATTATGTATTTACCTGCAAAGAGGAGAATCAGGGTGGGAAGGTGAGGCAGATCCTTAGTTCATTGGAAGAATGGCATCACCTCCAAAGGTGTTTATGAGCAAATTCTATGATGTGATTTTTTTTTTTAAGTAGATGAAACTAATTTTGGAAGGTTGGGTTATGAAATGCCACTGGGGCTTCAGAAAAGTTCTGAAATGGAAAGAGGCTAAGAGGAAAGGAATTTCATTTCCCTGTAATAGCTTTTGTTTATTCACGTCTCTACCCCTGCCTTTTCAAATCTTTTTAAAATAAGCCTTAGAAAAAAAAAAAAGTTCGAGCCAAATGGAAATAGGCTCTTTAATTCTACCTTTTTATAATTCCGAAGCTACAACTGACCCTCCTCAATATGGTCTTCCTTTTTAACATTAATTACCTTGTTATCTGAGAGATGCAGCAGCTCTCCCCTGTCTGCTTAGGAAGAGTGCCAGCAGGGCAACAGTTGGAAGTGAATTACCATGATTGTTTGGGGCTTTAGAAAGCCCTCTCTGCTGTCTATTCTTCTTAGATTCCTGGTAGAGTCACTTGGGTATGTTTTCTAATTCAGTTTTCCTGTGTCCACTGTCCAGTAAACGTATGTTTATACTGTATGTATATAACCAATTATACTGTGGCTAGGGGCAATGTCTCTTCTGGATTCTTCACATGCCAATGATTAGAAAACCTGGTGTAGCACTCCTGGGCATGCCCTCAGTCAAAAGGTAGGGGAAAGGTTTATTCCATTTGCCTACATGTTTTGCTCATTCAGATGATTGGCTATGACCACTGGGGTGAGCAGGCATCTTGCTTTGTGTTCCCCAAAACTAATGTTTTTTCACTCAGCAGGGACTAGTGCTTATTAGCAAAAATGTTAGGATTCGGAACCATAATAAGGATATTGAAGTGAACACACCCAGTCTATTTACTTAGTTTGATTATTTTGACTGCATCCATTTGTCACTTCAGCTTAAGGCCAGTTTGGCCAATTTGATTAAATTGACTGGTTCTTTCACTGAAGTGACCAGTCAATGCTAACAAATTGTTTGTGTTTGTAGAAACTCATTAGGTTTTATCTCTTGCATTGTGTCTGCAACAGATACGGAATCAAGAATTTGACACAGCCTTGCTTTTAGCTCTTCTGGCAAGAGGTGTGGAGAAAGAATCATGTCTGGATTTTATAGATTTGAGATGGGGAAAAATAACCATTATTGATTTAGGCTACAAGCTAGCCCCCAGGCATTAATTATTATCAAGGCAATCATGTTTGTGATTACTTTGTGCTTTCGTGAAAGGTTTTTTCTTTTTCTTTCTTTTCTTTTCTTTTTTTTTTTTTTCTTAATAAGCACTTGGTGTTACTCTCGTTACTCTGAGCACCTATGTAGTCAATTAATGTGTGGCCGGGAGGAGAGTAATGTCTACAGCAAGTGTCATGCAAATTGTTTCTTGGAAGAGGAGAAACTGCTTTCTTGCCAAGAGGAGCAGTGCTGACCATCAACATGATTCTGGTATTTGAGTTTCATTTATTTCAGGCTTCTTGTTTGCTGTCCCAAGGGCCACATATCTTCAAGGCTTCTGCACGTCAGCTGTGTAATTGCTGTAATAATAATCTGGTATAAAAGTCAGTAGCTTTTTACTATCCAGCAAAATGATTTTCTGGCATTTTTGTTTGTGTCCAAGCAACAGTGTAGCTACTAGCTACACTAATCACAGAATTTATAAGAATAAGTTAGAGGGTGAGTCGAACACCATCTTTTTGTGCTACTTCATTTGCATTTTAAGCAAAATATACTTGTCTTGGTGCTTGTTGCTGGGAACGATAAGGCGTGCTCTGAGCCCCCGGAATGCAGTCAGTGCCTCCGGGAGAATCCGTGGTGTGTCTGTTAGGAATTGGGGACTGCGAACAAGGGAAACTGAAATGTCATGGGGTGATTTATGGAGCTCACAGGGGTAACTGGATGCTGAGAAAGCAAGGAAGGAACGAGGGCAGAACCTGGCTTTCAGGTAGCAAGAAATAAGTTTCTTTAGGTTACCATTAGGGGATGAATCAATGATCAGCTTTTCCAGCCTTTTTTTCAATCTTGATTGACCATATCATCATCCGGTAGTGAAAAGGTCATTCCCCAGCACCATAGTGGAATGACTGCAAGAAGAACAGGAAATGGATGTTGGAGTGCAGCCCAAAGAAGTAACATATTAACTGGTAACTCTCACACATAGCTAATAGGTTGTCCGACAAAATGATCAACCCCTATTCTAGGATTAGCATATATTAACAGGAAGCTGGCATGAGTGTGGCACTTTCATTGGTCTTGGGCAAGGCTGTGGGGGTATGACTAAGACTGGTGAAAAAGAGAAAAATGAGTTCAAGGTATGGCTTAGGTTACTGGGTAGATAGTAGTGTTATTCACTAAGATGGAAACTACAGGAGGAAAAACAGGGTCAAGGAAGAACCTGACCACCACTCAGGTTGAGTGACCATTCCTTACCTTCTAGAAGCTCTTTCAATAACTGATCATTGTCAAGTATTCTGACTTCTATGACAATTCAGATTTTATCTTAAATGTCCATTTTAAATACTTTGTGGGTGTTTTGGTTTTTGTTTTTATCGCGCTTTACGTCATTAGTTTTTCTGCTGAGATTTGTCTTAGTTCCTTTTTAGGGTGAGGTGTGGGTCATGAAACAGATCTCACCAAAGCCCTGTGCCTCCATAGCACCCCAGTTGCTACTTCAGCCACACCGAATCCTGTGTCCTAGTTTAGAATTCACTGACTTAATGATACATTTTGGCAGTTCTACATCATAATTCTTTCATTCAGGTATGGAAATTACTCCCAAATAAATGCTTGGCATAGACTGGAAAAGTCTGTTTAATATTAAAACCACTGTAATTAGAGAAATACAAAATTTACTGAGGAAAAAATAGTCTCAACTAGAATCTAAAGCTTCATTTTTAGACCATGTTCTACAGTGAATCTGGTTGTAAAACAACTTTTTTTTCTGTATAAATACATTCTTACGCTAGTTTTGTTTTTTCCTTTTTCCCTTCAAATCAATTGTCAATGACTACAGGGCATACTTTACCTCAAAGAACGTCAGAGACCAGTTCATTCTTTATTGTATTTACTAAAAAGAAAGTCTATTCAAAATGAAGTCTGAGTAACCTGTTTGTATATATGTGTTTCAGAGAGACATTCCCTAAAATCACCACAAATATATATTATTCTGATATTGAGTGGTCATTCTCCTGTCTGTCAAACTAAGAATTTAATCTATCTGCCAGTGTTTACTGTTTCTACCTATCCAACACCAAACTGGATATAGAAGAATCAATAAAGGAATCTGACTTTGGCCTTTGAATGATTCACAGGTCTCTGTTTGCTGGGTCCTCCAGCTCAATATCTTCCACTAATAGAGAATTTTCCTACTGTTGGCATGGCTTTGTAGGGTCTGAGTGTTGCTAATCTCCATCCTGAGTCATTTTATTGTAGTCAAAATTAGCTATTAAAAACTAAGGGGTAAGAGAATGAGTCCTTTTACATTCTTGTGTGTAGAATGGCCATCTAATATTTCTCTTGGACACCAGAACAGTTTGAGAATAAAAACAGACAAAAGTAAAAACCATACAAAAACAAAACAACTAGTCATAAGCCAGGATCATCTTAGCAAACCAAGCCATGTGTGGACCTGATTTATAGGTGGTATATGTTTGGACAACCTGGCTAAGTGTTTTTGACAACCCAATAAAATTGCTCTACTTAACCCTTATGCTGATATTGTTCAATTTTAAAAAATGGGTAAAGGATTATCATATGATTAATATCCAGAAATAATAAAAGCCAAGACTTGCCAAGAGGGCAGTGTAAGGCAAAGTCTCTTTAGATATGCAATGTTTTGTTAAGTTCTTGTTAATTCACCTACTTGAGTTTCTCCATCTTTTTGGATGTCATGTTACCTCTATGTAAATATATGCAAAGCAAGAAGGACTTTTTATTTTGCAATTTTAGTAAGTGTGATCTTCACCCAAATACCTGGGAAATCTTTTCTGTAGAAAGAAATACCCTGAAGCAAAAACGAACGTTTTCACTTGCAATCATATCAATCATTGCCTATCAAAAGCAAGAACCGGGACTGCTATTAGGTATTTGTGGTAAACTATGGTTCCTGTCCTGGGGTGTTCACATACCAGTCTTTTGCCTGAACAGCCTTTGACTCTGACATGGCTACTCCAGTACAGGCTTCCAAACCCCTGTCAATAAATGTTAGTTATCTTCAGCCAAACTGATGCTTTCTCATGCAGAGCGGATGTTTACTTTCTAAGCTCAGACTTCTTTGGATGAGCAGAACTTCATCCCTGAATAGTGCCGAGTCACCAGAATCTTGCCGCTAACTACTGGATCTTTAGTCAGGCACTCCAGAATTTACCTTTGCAGAATATATAATGCCAACAAAAATATAATTACAGTTTTCCCATGACCTCAATCTGAAATCACAGGGAAAACAAACAACAAACTAGGAAATTAAACTGTAATAAAGCCTACAAGAATGTGAAAACTTATTCTAAGTATATTAAAAGCCATGAGATTTTAGGACGGCATATTAAGGTTTTAGTAAACTTTTTTTAATTTGAAAAACCTAAAGTAGTGCATTTTAATTCTCTTAGGCAGGAATTAAATAACTAAAAATCCGGACCTTAAGTTTAGGTCTCAGATATCTACCAGGAGTTTAAGGAGGAGGCAGATTTGAATGATACATGTTTTTATAAGTATGCTTATCACTGCCCTTAAGAGTGCCTATAAAGAACTTACTCAACTTTATCAATAGGAAGAATTTAAATTTAACACTGGGAATACTAGCAGGTTCCTTTGAACTCAAATCTTTGGGGCTTCTTTTTAAAAAGTTCTATTTACATGTAGGAGTTTATATTTCATGACTTTTATTCTTTTTAAAAGATAGTCCAATGAATACCGAGAAAATTTATATTTTTAAAGCAATGAAACAACTTTTATTTTGATTTTTCCCTAGGGGCCAATTGGGCCCTTTTATAAATATAAGATTTATTATGGAAACTTGATGACCTTCCTTTCCCATATCTTTTGTGCACAAGCATCTCTGCTCAGTGAGATTCACAACCTGGAGCAGGACAGAGGGAGAGTGCAAAGATGGTGCCTGCTGGCTTCCTGTCTGGAGAAAATTGCAGTCAGCCTCTAGCTTTGTGTTAAATTAGGAGCCTGACCCTGAGCTGCAGCTTTTAAGATATGCAAATAGGCCTCTTTCCAGGAAAGACTGGGGGATGGGCATTTCAATCTGCAGCCTGTGCTGAGCCCCGGGAGGATAGCCAGGATGAGTCCTAACAAGCCCCCAAATTATTTGTTTGTTGTAGTCTTAGGAGTCTCATGGAGACAAGTTCCATTGGCTTTCAGAGCTAGGTGTTTGGGGGGCATATCCCTCAGGTGGAAGTCTTAAAAGCAGAGGCATTAGATATTGGGTCCAAATCCTTCAATTTTCAGAGTGAAGTGAAGAGTTTTAAGTGCCTTCCAACCATATGTTGCCAAGCTGGGGGTGGGGTTGGTGGTGAGATTTTGTCTCTGCCCCTCCCCATTTCAGTGTGGGTTTTTCTCTTTTGTGCAATGTGTAGGAGTCAGTCAGTCTTCTGAATTTCTTTGAGAGGGAATTTCTACCTGTATAGCTATGAACTTGGTGCATCTGTGGGAGAAGGTGGGCTCCTGTGCTGCCATCTAGAACTGCAACGTGCCAAGTTACTCTAATAAAAATGAAAGTAACATGGAAATGGAAAAATGGTGGAATCACCTGGTAGAATGATACAGTGGTGAAATAAATGACCAACTTTGGATCATTTGTCAGTTTGTCTTGTTACATTGCCTAAAGGACTGCATCTTTCTTCAGAAATGTTTAAGGGAAATCTGGTGTCTCCTTCTTTGTAGCATTTTAGTTAATTTGTTTGAAGTTCTCATTGAACAGAATTAACGCTGATTTAAAAAATAATTTCCATGTATAACGGCAATGAGTAGGACATGAACAAAAGACTTTTAGAAATTCCTAGGTAATAAGAAGATACATGCAGAGAAGAGAGCCACACTTAAGATTCTAATGATGTTGGTGAAATTGAAATAGAAATCTCAGGTTATGTGTCTTCCAAATACGGTATGTTACATGAGTTTCCTCAAATGCAAGAATTAGCAACATTGAAATATGATGTTCTCATGCAGCTCATTCAACACAAGGCATTTCATCAGGCATGTTTTATGGTGGAGTTGAGGCATGCTTTTTTCCCTTACAAAACACGTGACAGTATTTTCTATCTTTTTGATGTTCACCGGAATGTACTTGATATATGTCATAAGTGGAAAAAAGCCGAGGGCCAAGGTAATACAAAAATGATTGAAAAGAAATTGATCAAACGGAAATGGAAAATGATTAATTGGTTTCTTTAATTGGTGTTCATGGATCTAAAAATAAAAATGTTTTACAATTATGAAGCATAGATGATGGCCATTCTCTTTTAAAAAAAATTATGAGGGGTCAAAATATTTAAAGGCCTTATTTTTTTGGTGATACAGGTACAAGAAGAAGTATAAGAGCAATGACAAACTAGAACCCATTAGAGCTGTGTTTGAAATCTGGAATCAATATTTACAAGATGGGTAGATTTCTGGTTCATGCCTAAAATTTGTGAGCAGTTAAATGCATATATTTATTTATTTGTTAAAATATTTATTTATTTAGAAAGAGCATGAGTGTGGGGAGGGTCAGGGGAAGAGGAAGAGAGAGAATCTCAAGCAGACTCTGCACTGAGTAGGGAGCCCAGCCTGGCGTTTGATACCAAGACCTAGATCATAACCTGAGCTGAAACCAAGAGTCAGTCACTAACAGACTGAGCCACCCAGGCACTCCAAGCAGTTAGAGGCATTTAAAGGACATTGACCAAGGTGCTCAGGTCCTGAGATCAAGCCCCCTTTGGGCTCCGTGCTCAGTGGGGAGTATGCTTGAGAGTCTTGCCCTCTGCACAACCCCGCCCACATGCACATATGCATTTCTGTGTGCACAGGGTCTCTCTCTCTGAAATAAATCTTAAAAACTATCTATCTATATCTATCTATCTATCTATCTCAGATGTTGTCTGAGGTATGTACCTTCAAAAATATATGGAATAAAAATTTGTGTGCTTTGTTTAAAATCGTATTAAAATTTCTAATAAAACTGGTTTTCATTATTTTTAAATCTATACTGTATTTTAAAAAATGATTTAAATGTATTTATTTAAAAAGTTAATTTGACTCGGTAAATGATAATTTTTCTGGCATATTGGAATTAATTTGTTTTAACCAGGCTCATAATGCTTGAGAGTGTGTGTGTGTGTGTTTGCATGTATATGTATATATATAATTTTTTATGAAAACAAGTCTGTAATTTTTATCCTCCCTTCCTCTCCTCTCCCGGATGATATTAAATGGAGAAACATGACATAATAAACATTGAGCATAATAAACATTGATTAAATAAAGATGTAAGTCAATGTACAAATAAATATAGCAGAATGTTGGCTTTTAGTTTATTTTGTTATCTACTCCTCTGTCAACAGGAGAAAAAAAAAATCCAGAAATTCAGGTAGCACAGTAAAATAGCAACTTCTGGAGATTTCTGACGACTTATAAATAAAAGGGACTGTGGGTTATGTGTGCTAGTACATTTTGAGAGCTTAGATGGTGTGACAGGATATTCACATTATAGAATTCTAGCTTGTGATGAGTAATTCATTTTTGTTGAATTAATCAATTATTGGAATATTTAGGTTATTAAATGAAATCGTGAGCATGGTAGTATACAGGCAAAACATCTTTGGTATTAATATATGTATAAAATATAAAACTTGAGATACATGTAAATAGCAATGTTTAACAGTCTCTTATAGAAACTAAAACATAACCTACTTTATGTAGTATATTTTACTCACTCCTATTGGCCTTACAACGAGAATGGCTTTTGAAAGAAGCTGTTTGTTTAAGGGACCATTAAAACGTTTAGGCAGAATTTATGAAATGAAGAGAGCAAGGAAACTACATTTTTACTTTTCACAGTTCAGTAATGAGCTGTGTGAACAAATTAGCCCTTCTGAGCCACATATTTTTTTTTTTTGTCATCTGTAAAATGAAGGACAGTATTATGATCTCTGAATTCCCTTCTACCCCAGAAGATCTCTATATTAATATCTTAGATGACCCCAGAACCATCCAGGGATTCAATCTTGACCACAGTCTCTTCTAACTTAGATCTGACCCGGAAGGTACCTAATAATTACAGAAATTGCTGGAGTTGGTCTACAACTTGAGCAGTGTCTTCTCTCATTATTGCTCTATCCCCAATCCTTTAATCTTTCTTTATATGAAATGACTGAATAATGTGAGTCTTTCCCCTTGGGCTGTTAATATGAAAATAGAGCCCAATTAGGATGGTCCACTGTTATAACTCTAGTGACTAGCACAATTTCTAACATCCAGTAGGAGCATAATAAACATTGATAAAATAAGGACGTTAAGTTAATGTACAAATAAATATGACAGAATATTTTGCCTTTTAGTTTATTTTGTTTTCTTCTCTGTCAACAGGAGAAAAAAAAAAAAGAACTTCCAGAAATTTAGGTAGCACAGTAAAATATCAACTTCTGGGGATTTCTGACAACTTATAAATATTATTCCTTTCCCCTGCAAACTAAATCTATTTCTCATGCTTGCTTGCTTGCTTGCTTGCTTTCATACCCACACACAAACAATCGGATTTTCTTGATTTCCGACTCCAATAGAATCAGGTCAGCAGTGAGGATAGAAGCAATAAATCTCTTTATCTCTGTTGACTTTTATGGAACTGACATCTCTTAAAATATTTTTCTTGACTTTGGTGCTCTTTTACTGACTGATTAGGCAGTAGAGCACAGCAGTCAATTGAATCTCCCCAAATCTAATATTAAAAGCGAAAAAGGAAAGACCTGAGGGGCAACAGAATAAGTGAAGAGGACTAAAGAAGGTCCAATAATTCCTTTCCAAAAAATAGGAAATTGCATTTAAGTGTTAGCCTTTCTGTCTGCCCGAGTTACTGTCTTTGTGGCTCTGACATTCTCTGTTTTCTATCAAGGCAGCATTCCACTGTTTTATGTTAGTAACAGACTCAGCTCCTGAAAATTGATTGATGATAAACGTATTACAAAGTAAAATGTACGTATCTAATGCCAAGTAGGAAAGAAAACATTTCTCCATTGTGATGGAATAGACAACTTATCTAAGATAATGGAATGTGCAGAACAAAAATATAAGCCCTGGGAAATTGTATTTGTGTTTTGGGGTAAAGCTTTTGATTTGGGCATACTGGCATTTGCAAGAATAAATAAGTAAAATCTGGAACATTAAACTGCAGACAACTCAAGTACTGTCTCTTTCTAGTAAGTATAGATATGGATGACACCAAGGGCAGTAATTGAATAGTAGCCAGATGCTTGAAGACATAATTAAATTTTAAAAAGCCACACAGAGATTTTTGCTAAAGCATCATGTCACTTAGCCAACTCTCTATAAATAATTTCCAAAGTTGCTTTATTTAAATCCCCTGGACAATACGAGAGGCAAAAACAAACAAACAAACAAACAACAACAACAAAAAAACAGTGAAATCTCTTACATGCTCCTCCTATAAGGAAATAAATATTTTTCCTCAAGAGCTAGTCAATATTTGTTCGGTGACCTAAATATTGCATGGTATAAGGAAGCATGACAATTCCATCCCAGAGGCTGATATCAAAGAGCTTCTAATTTCTTATCCTTTTCATGCAGTTCTTTAGTCTGCAGTTCATAGAGAGGGCTTAAGTTGGAGGCTGTCACAGAACTTAACAGCTTCTTGTTTATTTGCCCTGAAAGACCCAAGAAGGCTTGGAAAAGAACCATTCAATTTTACTTTTTGTATTTTTACTGTAACAGCTTTCCAAAAATATCCAGTAACATAAAGAAAGATAATCAAGAAACATGGTTGCAGGATGAAAAAATCAGTCTGTATCTGTGATTTTCCTCATATAAAGGTTTTCAATATTGTGAAATTTGCCCACCTTCAAATTCAACCTGAGAATTGGAAAGCCAGTTTAAAGCCATTTTGAAGATTCCATACAGCCATAGTTAAAATACAACCATGAGACACAGGTTTGTTGATCTAATTATTCTTAAGTAGTCACAGGAATGAGATCTTTTGACAGAAGAGAAAAAATACTTAATATTTGAAATTCCATCACTAAAGAGAACTTTATGATGAAAATTGTGAGTTCCTCCTTTATGTTTGAGGCACCCAACTCTGGGCCAATTTTGTAATATGGTTCTGCAGCTGGTATGGAAATCCCCTACAGAATAATTCCACCTAGAAGACCCCAGGTTGGACATGGTCCAGCAAGACTTATCGAGGTTTATGTTCGTACTGCTTCCTGCTTAGTGATGCTTTAGGGTGGAACTTAAATGATATCAAAGATTCCAGCTTGTAACTTGCCTTGGCATAGATTCAAGTCTGTACTTATACCAGAAACCTAGAGCCAAGTTTCTAATCTCATAGACCTTGCTTAACTCACCAGGAAAAGGAAAGATTAGGAAAGGAGAAACTTCACAGACCCTTCTTGTTTTCCGAACCATTAGATCGTTTGACTCTATGCGTGTGACCTAGAAGTTGGAACACTGAAACCGAAGTTAAACACAGAGCTATGGTTACGAAGCTGTGTGTGCTATTGCTGGCTTGTTTTTGTCCCATAGCCTCACTTTCAAGTTGTGATAAAGAAATGAGTTTGAAAGAGGCAATACGCAAGATTTTGAACTAATCAGTATTCGGTTGCAAGAATCTAGCAGCTAAAACAAATTATTTGAAATCTAGACAATTATCTAAAATCAATTTCTAAAACAAAATGCCTTTGTTTACTCAAACTTTTTTTTCCTTCCTTACAAATGTGTGTTACTACCTTAAATTTTAAATCATTTACTCAGAATAACTTTCGATAAGATAATGTTAAATGTGTCCAGAAACCACGCTGTATGTACTCCATCACCAATTTTTTGGACATTTATTTGCATATGTATCATTACTTCAGGCACTGCAAGCTCATATGAGAAATAATGGTAGTACTTATAAAACTAAACTCTAATCTTGGGAGAAGAAGGTATATAATGTTTAAATTGCTAATGTCAACTTGAGTTACTTAAATTCATGTTATAGATGTTAATGGTGAGATATAGATAAGCAATATCATATTCTCTTCCAAGGTAGTTTTGAGGATTAGCTAATCAATATAAATATAAAAGCATATTTAAGAAATATCAACTCAAAAAAGCTAATATAAAATTATAACTTTTTATTAAAACTTGCTCTTGGAGTGTTACACAATTTTTTTCTCTACCCTCCAAAGGTTCTCTTGGCTGGTCCAAGAATTAAATCAACATAAGACAAATTAACAGGAGAAATAAAATTTTGTACACACAGGAGCCCCGCATACATGAGGGGTTCAAAGACAGGAACAATGAGGTACATATGTCATTCTGAGCTAAGGAATGGGATCAGACCCTGAGACTTCAAAGAGGAGGAGGGTGATAAGAAGGCAATAAGAAAAAGAGCAGATGTTTGATAATTAGATATTTGCCCTGCCATATAGAAGGGTCACTCAGATCAAATTTTATCTCTGGTAATAACACTTATTCTGGGAAAGATCCCCAATTTAGATTCCTCTAGGCAGTTAAGGGAGAGGCAAAAGTTTCTCTTGAGCCCTCGGAGCCTCAGTTGCCTTCAGCTCAAAATAGCCCACATGCCAGAGTGGCACAATTTAGGGAGACTTGTTCTGAACCCTTCAGAAGTAATAGAATTTGATTGGGCTTCATAATGCTAAAATGATCCTTACCACCCATTTTATAGTACACATCATCAAAGTTTATATTGAGCTTCCTTTTCTTGATAGGTGAACTATGTTATCCCTGGTTCTTCCTCTAGCATTGCTCATGACTGTTGTTAATTTTAGCCCAGTGGCAATTAAGAATCCTGGTTTTCTCACCATCTGCAGAAGAGTTATTCATTAGGTAGGGCACCATGAGGAACAGATAAGTGTCTAAGGATAGATAATTGAAAGTCACTGAAATTCCCCTCAAATACTTTACCCACCTGTCAGGCTCTTTGGTGTAACAATTATTTTTGTGTCAATTTTCAGTTTTCCAACAGCTTGGGGGGACTCTGAGAGAATATCAGCTTATTTAATGGTTGAAAAAGAAGTCTCAGAACATCAGAGCTTTCTGTTTCTCAGAGAAAATGATTAGTTTGCGAAATATCCAATTTGCCCTGTACTTTGGAATATCTTAAATATGCAAATTTGAAAATCTTCTTTACCAGAGTTGCATTATCAATTGGAATTAAAAAAAGCGGGGGGGGGGGAGCAGTTAATTCAAAGTTACTTTACTAAGTTCTTTTTGCTATGCCTCCCCCCCAACCATATCAACCCTTTGCTTTCCTTTCTCCAAACCTTCTCCCTTTGAAGTTCACCCCTTTGAAATGCACTATTATTATCTTGTCTCTTATCTTTCCTTTCCTGCAGCTTCTTTCTATTACCTTTTTGTTAGATATACAGAGGAAGTTGTGTTTGTGGCTGACCTCTGAGTGGTTTTTGGCTTCTGGGATACACTTTTGTTTTTTTAGCCTGGTGATCTGGGAAGAGGGCTTGAAAGCTTGGTAAGTGAATATTGATCAACTTTGGGTTGGTAGTAATTTTTGTCAGACTCACTTTTGATGTATATGCAAGTATATGTGCATTCCATATAATGGAGAATGATGTCTCCATTCTTCAATTTAGTATTAAGTACAAAATCAAAGCACAGAAACCTTAAACTAGTATTTTCAAATCACAACCAAGTGTTTTCCTCAAAAATTATACTGTGTCTATCCTCTATCTTTTCTCACCTTAAATTGGATCTTTTCCCTGGTCGTCTTGTGCCTTTAGCATGGTCTCCCCTGCACATTCAGAACAGAAGGACTCTGGATGTATGCGGAGCAGCGCTGTGCAGGTGTGCCTGGTCAACCTGCCCCATCAGTCTAGACCCTGGACCTTATCTTTATAACATGGACATTTCATTATTAACCTTGTGGCCAACTGGATTTCCAGATTTAGCCATCCTGTAACTTTCACAATGGATTTTTAAATGAAATGTAAGACTTTATTTGCAATATTGCTGTTAAATTTAATCTTATTTCTTTGAACTAAGCTTTCCAGCTTGTTGAGATACTTTTGTATCTGATTCTTTCGTTCTCTCTTTCAACTGTATGCCATTTAAAATTTGATAAGCATATTTTGTGTCCTATCCTAGTCATTAAATTTTTTGTAGAAAATAAGACCAAAGATGGAGTCTTTCATCAAAGGAGAAGAAACTTCTAGTCAGGTTGACATTAATCGATATGCTCTATGTATTTCTCTACCAGTTATACATTTATTTCTAATCCTCAGAAATACTAAAGTCATGTCACATATCTCAACAAAATTTGAATATGCTATGTGGTAGCTTTAAATCGATAATACTTGCAAAACTGCTAAAAAGCAAGTTAATTTTCATGTAACTCTTTCTTTAATAAACCTTGCTGATTTCCAGTTATTGTAATTTTATTCAGTAGGTGCCCACAAACCTCCTGCTAATAATTTTTTTCTATCCCAGAATTTCATGTGATTATTTTAATCACTTTCACATTAGAGATGTTTAACATAGTCTAGTAAGGCCTAGTTTGGAAAGAAGCATGGCAAGAAATCTCCAATTTTATAATGAAAGTCCTCTAGGAAAGGGAGTATATATTATAATTAGTTTTCCTGAAATGCATCTATCCTGGTAAGTGAGGATGAATGAACAAATTTACTAGAATGCAGTGGGTAATGCGCTAGGGTTTTTTTCCTCCCTTCACAGGGTGATTAAACCAGTCAAATGACTACTCTGTATTCAATGATATGCAATGGAGAATGTGAAGTAAGATACGGCTTTTGTAAGTCAGTACCTTTAAGGGATATAAAATCTATATATTAAGACATAAATAACAAATTAGTAATAATGCATGTATAAAATGTTACATTCTTGCTATTTAATTGGATAGGGACATCAATAAATGTTATAGTTGACAGAAAAATAGCAGATTAGTATAGTAACTTAAAGATCATATCTGTGTACTTTATCTCATTTTATCAGAAGATTTCATGGGAAACATACATAATTTTGGTGGAAGGCCTAAAATTAAGGTCCAGTATTACGTCCTGCTTTGACATGTGGTAGGCCTCAGACAGACTTTCCACAAGTTCCCTTCACCACTCTGCTCCTGCACAAATATGGTTCCCTAGCCAAACAGTCCTCCTCATTAAAGGGACAGGTAATTTCTTGCTTATTCCTGAGTTGCAGGTTTCATTTCCCTGTTAGAATATGGAACTAAGTCAAATAAGCCAACCATGTCTTTCTTTTGGAACCAGAGAGAACTTTACCTTCTTGACACTACAAAACCCTCTTCCACAGCAAATGGTTGTTTACTCTGTTCCTAAGTACATCCCCTGTGTGACCCTGGGTCACAGGGTGCTCTCCTCCCCTGAGTTGAGTATATGTGGCTGATAAACTGTCCATATCACTTGTCTAGAGTTGGGTGTTATGTGTTCTGCCATTCCCATAACCTTAGGACAAGAATCCCCCCTTCACCAATGGGCTAAGTAGAAAGTGTTTAAACCAGTAAGGCAGATCTTGAAGAATGCAGGCATTATCCTAAACAGAAAATTAAGAAGGCATTCTGAGTTGGTGGGGTGGGGGAAAATGGAGGTGGTAATGACCATGGTGTTCTGTGGCACAAGGTGATAGCCGCCCTGGCTAGGATGGAAGATCCTTTCGAAGGAGATATACATTTAAATAGAGATCATAAGTCATAAGAATCATTCAAAGATGAATCATCAAACTTTACATCAGAAACCAGGGATGTACTGTATGGTGACTAACATAATATATATAATAAATAATATAATATAATATAATATAATATAATATAATATAATAATATAATATAAAAACATTTAAAAAATTTCTCTATGCTTTCCAGAAGTTTTCAACTTAGAAAAAAAAAAAAGAATCATTCAAAGGTACTTGATTCATTATGGTTTAAATTAATGAGCTTTTGCAAAAGCAAGTACCTGAGGAAAATATTTAAGAAAGATTGGAAATATGGACACCAGAAAGTAAAAAAATCTCAAGGTTAGTAGAAATTCTAGTCCTGTAGTCTTTTCAGTGCTTGGTTTTCCTCTCCCAGATTCTTTCAGTGCTTGGTTTTCTTCTCCCAGATTCATCTCCCAGATTCTCTACAGATTCTTGCCATGTAATAATCCAGTATAAGCTTAAGCTTGAATATATACTGTGCCTTCTTCCCATGCCAATTTTAGGTACCTCTGACTTGTAGAAACTTAGGTCTTAAATTATATGCTTGTACATAATAGTCCTATTATAACTACTGAGACACAGAAAAACATGTTTGATTATCCTTCCATGGGACAATTTCTTAAGAAACTTTTTTTGTATTCCAACTAGCTTCCAAAAGAAACTAACTGAATTGCCTACCATTCTTTGACCAGTGAGCTGTAAAACAGAATTCAAATCTCAGTTTTTCCAATTAGGAGTCTTTCCATTAGACTATGGTTATCATTGACACAGGGAAGTTTAAACATGTATCTATGGATTATTTTATCTTTTTCAATTAAAAAGAAAAACCCTCTAATTTTATGATGAGAAGCTTAAAATGAAATGACTACACCTATTTTTATATTTTTTCCTTGTCCATAAGGATCACTGGATTTTAACATCCTAGAAGTTTATAAAAGTAAAAGTAATTACTGCTTGTTTTTCAGTGTAATTGGTTATAGTTTCTATTCTTTTGTTTTGAAATAATTATAGAAAGTCCTTTGGAAAGATGGGTATTCCTCTACAAAGGGAATTTACTGGTAATAATGACTCTGTAAAGTGTCTGTGCATTAGTCAAATTCCCACATGGAAAATATGCATTCAAACACTCTCAAATACTTTAGATCCCCACACTACAGAAACTGATACTTGATAGTTGTTTTCTAATTAGTGACCAGCATAATCATATAAAAAAATACATGTCAAAATGTACTGGCGGTAGCTTTCTCATGTGAGAAAAGTTGATGGCTCTACATTTTGTACTATGTTGCATTGGTGTTATTTTGGTGTTGAGAAACGCAGGCATGGTCATGAGTGCGGTTGCCCTTGGCATATGAGAAAGTATCTACCTTTATTGTTTCATTTGGAAGATTACTTTACAGGTATATTTTGATATGTAGTCAAGTGTAATTCGTCTGTTTTCTTTCTGCCTAAACTGGAATCATAAAGTTGAATATCAATCACATTAAGGTATGCATTAGTTATTTGGGTGATTTTTTTTTTTTTTTAAAACACAGAAGTGCCCTGGAGCATGAAATCTTTTTTTTTTTTTTTTTTGTATTCATCTTGATAACTAGAAAAAGAACTTTGTAGTGATTGCTTGAAAATGAAAACTGCTGGGAACTGACAGAGAGTAGATGTGTGCAGTTTTTTGTCCTGCATCTCAGCTTGTAGGGCACACAGTTCTGCCATGAAGAATGAGTTCTGTGGGATTTTTTTGCTTTTATTATAAAAAACAGTAGTTTGAACTTGGGGATATTTTCCCCTTGTCTATGACATTGTAATGTTCTGGACAGATAAATTCCAAACTCTAAGGAGCAATCCGAAACCTTTGAAACATAAAGACTGAAAGTAACAATAAGGTACAAACAAAAGGAGCTTTGTAAACTCTACAGTGGGACTTCAGTTCATCACGTTACTTTTCATATTTCTCTTCAAAGCAGCCAAACATTCTCAGTCTGAATATATTGTTAATAAAATATAGCACCAATTTTCGTGACCGTTTATTGATCTGTGTAAATCTTCTGTTATTAGCAAAAAACTTTTCAAGAAACCTCAAGCCCAAGTGCAAAGGTTTATGGGGTCGGAGGCACGAGAATGGGAATAAAGGAATTACGTGGGCACTAAATGAAAGCTCTGACCAAGACCATGACATCTCGTTCATAATTTAATATTGCCCACATGAGCAAATTACAGGTCTAACAGGACGTATCAGGGTAACTGGCCCAACATAAGTACCATTCTTATGATTGTTTTCTGCCATTGATATTTAAGGAAGCTTTCCCATTTCTTTTTGGGGTTAAGAGGAATAATGGGTATAGGCATACACAGATCTATTTCTGGAGGTAGCAGACAAATATTAGGATTGGGAAGGAGGTCATTTCCAGAGATACTCTAGCCCTTCAACTATTGATAACTTTAGGAATGGCTAGAAAGCATCTTTCATAACATATCTGCATTCAAATGATGCTTACTATCATTATGGTGAAGATAAAACTTAATGAAGTATTTTCGCTGCTAATGGATTCCAGCAATACAGCTCAAGCAGGATACCAGAGGTGACAGGTTCTTGGCCTGGTTTATTAGGAATACAGAACATTTTTTTTAATTACAAGATTTAACATGATCAGATTTACATTTAAAGGATCAAAATGGCTTTAGACTAAAGTGTAAGATTCAAAGCAGGGTGATCAGGAGGCTACTGCAATATTCTTTTAAAAAACTGTGATGGCACGAATCGGACGGGTTGCTGTGGAGAGGGAGTCACATGAATAGATTTAGGATGAGTTTGAAGGTATGCTTAACGTGATTGTCTGCTGGATCAATGTGTGATGTCCCAGAAAGAGGGGGTCAAAAATGATTCCAAATTTTCTCATTGAGTAGGTGAATTGAGGAATTGCAGACCATGGGAAGAGTAGATTTTGGGAGAAAGAAAAACTCCACTGATTAGCCTCAGACATGTCAAGTTTGAGATGCCAATTAGACATCCAAGAGGAGATGTGAGCAGGTGGAAGTGTGAATTTGGTATTTGGGTGATAGTTGGAGAACAGAGCTGTTTGAGTGTCATCAGCAGAAAGATATCTAGAGTCATCAGACTGGATGACAACAGGAGTCAGTGTAGATTGTGATGGGGATTCCAGGACTAAGTCTTCTGGGAAAGAGAAAGTTTGTGGTGAAGAATATCCTGTGAGTCCAAAAACTGCCATGAAAATTTCTGCCACAGCCATTAGCACTGCTATGTTTCCCCAGTACCAGACGGATAATCCTACCAGTCCTATTTTCTAAACTTTAGTGATGCATTGTGTTTTCCTTAACTGATTAAAATTTTACTCAAGAGGAAGTCCAAAGCTTTCTTTAAATATCAGCCAGCTTTTGCTCAGGTAAAGTATCATAAGAAGTAGTCAACCTTTTGTTGATTTAAATACTTGGAAGCCTGGCCTTGTACTTTTTGACACACAACCATGTCGGACATATTCACCCACCTTCAGACGTCCAGGCAGTCAGTGTTTCTTCTAAACTATGAAATGAGATATCTATGAAATGAGATACGGATTTCAGTAACATTGAGGCGCCTGGCATTGACCTTCTGAGCAAGAGCTTCCTGATGTTATTTGCTTGTTCCCACTCTATCTGAGGAGCTTGTGGGGGAATGTGCAATAAGAAACAATGGGTATTCCACCACTTCTTGATGTGCGTAGAAATAATGTGTTTCTTTTGAGTGGTATAGAGGAGAAACAGTAATTTTCTTCCCTTTTCAGTTCTTGGCTGAGACCCCTCTAATAAAAGATTAATAAGAGAAAAAATGAACAAAAGTTTCTGAACATGTATAGATCATATGAACATGAAAATACCCAGAGAAAAGGGAGTAACTCTCTGGAGTAGTTTAGAATTCAGGATTAAATAAATCCATCTTAATAGGGAAAGTGATGGGGATATGGGTATCTAAGGAGAATGTGATTTTTAGGAAAGATGAATGGGCTCTCAGAAGAATAGATGTGTGGTGTATCAGTTTGCAATGGTTTCTGCGGGTGTGGTTATCAACTTCTAGTTTCCTCTCCCTTGATAACCCTCAATCTTCCCTGGCTGATCAAATTCCCAGGAAGGGCATTTATGACAATTGAGTTCCTTTTGTAGGATCTGTCTTTAGTCAGATAAGGGGAATTTCGAGAAAACCTCTTCCAAAATTCGCTTTTTTTCAAGTGCCTACACCTTAAAGTAATATACCAGCACAATGTATTTTGGCATACCAATCCTACAACCCTTTAATGGTTACCAGAGTTACCCCCTTATTTATAACCTTTGAATGGCTTACTCTATGTACCCCATACAGAAGAGCCTTCTGTGAGCATCAGGGTCAGTGCTAACACTTACCCTGTGTCCTGTACTGTAGCTGTTTGGCCTCCAATGTCTACTCTCCCAGAGGATAGTGCTCTGAGCATCTGACCATGAGACATAAGAATGTTTTGCTTCAAGACTTTTGACACATTCCTATAGCAGAGTACATTTTGTGGTCCTGCATTTCTGTTGTTTTGGGAACTGGGATTCCTAGTTTTTCTTTTGCTGTATAACAAAATGCCACAAAATCTAGCTGCTTAAAATAATAACGATTTCATTAAATCCTGTGAATATGTAGTTGAGGAATTTGGGAAGACTTGGCTAAATGATTCTTTTGCTCTACACGACATCAATGGGTATCACAGGTCACAGGTTCTGAACAAGGAGTTAGAACTGATTTTAATAAGGAAGAGTCAGGAGTTTGAGCTGATATTATGATGAAATGAGATTTCTGGGGAACTTGAAAGGAGATATTTTGCATTTGGGATGGACATAAATTAGTGGAGGCCAGAGGAACTAGAGTGTGGTAAGGAGTCATTTACTGTTCCTTCCAGTGATATCTACCTCTTGGTATTTCTGCCCATGTGTAAATCTTCTTTTGAACATGGCTGCGTCTAATGGTTTGTTTCTAGCAAGTAGAATATGCCAAAATTTATATAATGCTACTTCCATGATTAGATTTAAAAGACTATGACTTTTTTCTTCCTATCATACTCTCTCTCTGTTGCTTTCTCAGCATGTATGTTGTTTTTATTGGTGGGGAGGGGAGGGTGAGAGGGACAGAGGGGGAGAGAAAGAATCTTAAGCAGGATCCACACTCAATACAAAGCCTGACCCGGGGTTCCACCTCACAACCCTGAGTTCATGACATGAGCCAAAATCAAGAGTTGGACACCTAAGTGAGCCAGCCAGGTGCCCCTCAGCATGTATGTTTTCACGAAGCAAGCTGCCTTGTTGGAGAAGCCCACGTGGCAAGGAACTAAGGGAAACCTATGGCCAATAGTCAGTGAGTAACTAAGGCTGTCATTTTGACAACCTTCTAGTAATGGAATCTTGCCATCAGTCACATAATCTTAGAAGCAAATCTTTACGCAGTTGAGATTTGGGATGCCTAAAGCCCAGCTGTCATCTTGTTTGTAGCTTGTGAGAGACCCTAAAGTAGAGGTCCAGGATAAGTTGTACCAGATTGCTGCCTCACAGAAACCAGGAGATACTAAATGTTCTAAGCTTCTAGGATTTGAGGTAATTTGTTACTCATCAAGAGACAACTAATGTAGAACCTTTACCATCTTCTCTTTATTTTTGCCTCTCTCTGATTTTTGGTTTAATTTGTATTGTGGTTTGGCTTCCTCCACAAGGGAACAGGGCCTAGAACTACTTTTGAGTTTTATATCTCCTAAGTTTTGCCACCACAGAACGACTGATGCTTTCTCCCTGACTAATAAGGATAAGCATTTAGATATATAAACCAAGTGGTATCATTGACCCCCTTAAACCTCGCACTCACAGTGGCTTCCCATTATACTTAGAATAAAACCAGATTTTCCATAGGCAAAAACCTTACGTGAGTGGGTTATTGTTTCTCTCACTCCCCACCCCAACTTCGTCTTCTTTTATCTGCCCCCTTCTGCCCCCCTTCACCCCCCACCACACACACACTATGAACTCTGCACTGACCATTTCCTGTTTACTCTTGTCCTTTTCCCCTCAATCATGCACACTCACTCGGCCTTCTCCCACCCCACTAGGCCATCTAAATGACACCCTTGCCTCAATTGTTATTCCTGATCTTTGTTCTCCTGGATCTATCCATTCTCCTGGTCTTACCAAAAATATTTCCTGCTTAAAGAGTTGTCTTCACATTCAAGCTAAATTACCATCCAACTCTAAGAAAACCTGTACACATATTCTTGTTTAACTTTCTAGATAACATTTAAGTGCTAGCTGAAATCACCTTATTTATATACATATTTATTATGTTTTCCTCTTATAGACTGTAAGTTCCTTGAGATCAGGGGCATAGTCTTCTGTATTTTGTTGCTATAAGTTCAAGATTTGTAAACAAACAATGAGTAAATGGACTAATTTTAAGAATATTGGACTTATACTCACAACTCAGAGCATGATTTGTTTTTTATAGAATAAGAGGCTATTTGAGAAGTCAGTATAAGATTGGCAGTGCCCTGTCATGGAGGTTTGTAAAAGGGAATTTGATAGAGAAGAATATTGTCTGAAATAGATCTTCTATGGAATAGAAGGAATTATTTTTGTGTTGGGTACAGTTAATGGTAAAGAAATGCCAACTTGAACATCATTTTGCAATTCATTTTCAAGGAAGATATTGTGATTTTCCTTTCGGGCATCTTAGTTTCAAAAGGTCTTGAAGACATCTTATATATGACAAATGAATATTGGATATTATGTTTCTCATACACAGAAGACTGGTTCAGGATTATGGTAGACATTTGTGTGTTTTTGTGTACAGAATGAAACTGAAGCTATGGAATGGATGAGCTCTCCTAGGGAGCGTGTAGGGAAAGCAAAAATAGACTAGAGCCAGACTTTGATGTGCTCCATTATTAAAGGGCTGGAGGAAGGAAAGCATTCAGCAAAGAAGACTGAGGAGAGTTCAGAGATATTAGAGAAAAATCATAAATAGAAGCTGGGGGATACATTTCAAGAAGAAAGTTGCAACAACATGTTTCCAAAGTTAAGATGTCAGATAAGGTAAGAAGAAATTGGCCATTCACTTAAAAGTCATAAAGGTCACGGTAACCTGAATAAAGAAATTTCTGTGAAATGGGAGCTAAAGCCAGACTGAAGTGAAATGATGATGATGGAAAAGTTGGAACTAAAATTTTATGTCTGAAGAAAAACTGAGAAAAACAGCAATTTGTTGGTGGTGACAATGTTACTGACATGATTCAATAATCTTGAACCTTCTATATCCTTCCTTCAGGAGAAATTAGGTCATTTTATTTAATCTCCATATAGTGAAAGCAAATGCAGCCTTTGATATATATTTTTATCTGAATTCTTTTCTTGGGTTGCATTCATTGGTGTTTGTTTCCCAACATCTGTTTTCTCTTCTTTATTCTTTAATAATATACTGAGAATAATGGAATTCATCCAGGAACTGACACTGAATTGAAATAAACCTGGAAGTGAGACTCCAAATTCAGCTTTAATATGATCTAAATGTTTCCCTTTGAAGAAGATACTTACCTGTAAGATAAGCAGGTTTTACAAACTCTCGTAGCATCCTTCAATTCCCTCAATTCCATATGAATATTTGAAGACCCACATTTCACTTACAGCCACTGTGAGTAATTTGCATTTTTAGTTGTGAAATATGGGCACAGATAAACAATTATCCAACCTTCTAGGGAGCTTTTTAATTTAATTATTAGAAAGCTACTCACTTATTATTTGTCTTCAACAGAAAAATAATTAACAGATGTTATATTTTCCACATAGATTTTAATTTTCTGCAAATAAGTTGACATTCTATCTAGGTAAACATCACAGGCAAATGGATTATTCAAATAAAACCGGATGAGAATGTACTCTCTTTGTAAATAAATAATATATAGTTAATATTTTATTTTAATGTAAGACTCTCACTTCCTACATCTAGAACACTATAAAAGAACTACCATTTTAGTTTCCACATAAAAGTAAAACCACGTACATACATAAAAGTAAAATCTCAAAGTTGTCCTTATGTTCAACTAAGGAATTTATCCCTAATTATGAGTTTCATAACAAAAAATGATTTTCTCCTGTAAGGAATAGAGACAAAGACTTTTGAGAATTTTTTTTTTTTTGGCAGACTGCAATTTGAATTTGCCATCAGAGTCCCTGAACATCAGTGATAAGGAGAGGACCCTCACTGCCCCCACACACACAACCAGTACTTGACCAAGAAATAATCACCACCTACCAGCCTCTCCCAGTATTAGAAAACAAGATGGCGGAGTAGTAGGGGACCCCATTTCAAAATTAAGTTTGTCCGTATGAAAGAAGAAAGACAATGCAGCTGCCCACTCTTCATGATGCTTGTTATGTTTTCCAAATCATGATTTTGGCACTTATGCTTTGCTATAGCAAAGAAATGAAATAAAAGTAAGGTTTGGATAAGTTGCAGTTCCAAGATATTATCTGTAACTTCAAAATGACCAAAATAAGACTGAAACATGTCCACATTAATATATTGGCACCCAACTCCATAGCTCCTCCTCTGGACTCAATGATGCTATGTTGGTGGTATACTTTAGAATCAAGTATTTTTACTACATTTATGAACACACATAGAAATTTGCTTCTATAAATTTTGAAGGAAATATTTAGGTGCATCATAAACCAAAATCTTGCTTCCAGAGTAAAAAGTGGATAATGTTATCTTTATGGCAACTTTAGAAAATAATTTTTTATATACTAGTGCCATAGCTGGCTTATTAGAGTTCAATAATTTATTATGAGAGAGGTGAAATGTGTCTTTGAATATCCAGTCATACTCCCTAACTTCACCAATGTAGAAGTAAAGCTTACATAATTTTAATAACTTTCCTAGGAACACAATTTTCATGGAGCACATCCAGGACTAGCACAAAATCTGACTCTTCACTTGGCCATGTCATATACAATAATATCAATACCAATTTTCCATTAGAAATTCATGTTATTCTTAAAAATATAAATGTCATGACACCAGTCACCTGCAATTTAATTCACTAGGTCTAGGGAGTGACAAAATCCTGTCTGATCGTGTATACAGAACTTGGGGAATGACTATTTTAATACTCAAAACTTGTCACTAGAGGTCACAAAATGTTAATCTTGCTTGGCGGAATGGATGACTTTTTAGAAGTGTTGTATCCACATTGGGATCGGTAGCATGCTTAGGCCATGTTATACATGGCATGGAATGCTCATATCATCACTTGAGAATCAATACTTTTCTGTTTTTATAGCTTTTACTAGCACACATGTTGCTAAGGAGACAAAACCTCAATAGAAACTCTGTGTGTGTCATAAGATACATTTTATATGTGTGTGTGTGTGTTTATCTCTTTCTGAATACCAGTTTTCTACTGAGGGAAACATTTGATATGTCAGGCTTATCTTTTCCTATCAGTCAGAACTACAGATGTGAACTACAGGCCTTTGTCTATACAAACTAGAAGGTGTAAATTTCCTTTTTCCTTTTTCCCCCCAGTTTGTTATGATTGAATAGTACTTCTGGTCCAATATTTTTTATTCTCCCGGATTCTGGGTGGAAAAAATATCAGGCATAAAAATATAGCATTGGTTCTACAAAATTGTTAGTAGTTTTTTTGACTGAAAATTACATATAGGTAAAATATTGTTATTTAAGAACACAGCGTTTATGTCAAAAAGAATAGGCTTGGATCCTGCCTTCAGTGGTTTCTAGTTTGATATTTAGTCAAGTTACTTAGAGTCTCTAAAGTCCTCATTTCCTTATTTACTTATTTTTTTAAGTTTAGTGTTTTCTTTCTTTAGGAATTGCACACGTATCAGTTTCCTAGAGCTGCCACAGCATTGCCACACGCTGGGTGGCTTACAGCAGAAACTGATTCTCTCACAGTTCTGGAGGCCAGAAGTCTCAAATCAGGCATCAACAGGTCTGTTCTCTCTTCTGAAGACCTCTTCCTCACGTCTTCCAGGATTGCTGGCATTCCTTGGCGTTCCTTGGCTTGTGGCTGCTTCAGTCCATCCTCTACCTCTCTTGTCACATAATATTGTCCCTAAGTCACCCTATGTCTCTGTCTCCAAATTCCCTCATTTTTTTCCTTTGAGACCTAAATTATATTACTTTAATTCCTTTTATGCCACAGTGTAACAATTCTTATTTTTTATGTATTTTGCTTGTTTATTTCAGGAGTAGAAGTTAGTGATTCATCACTTACATATAACACCCGGTGCTGTGGTGCCTGGGTGGATCAGCTGGTTAAGCATCTGCCTTCAGCTCAGCTATGATCCCAGGGTCCTGGGATTGGCCCCTATTGGGCTCCCTGCTCAGCAAGGGAGTCTGCTTCTCTCTCTCCCTCTGCTCCTCCCCCTGCTCCTGCTCATGCTCTCTCTCCTTCAAATAAATAAATAAAATCTTTAAAAAAAAAACAAAACAATAACACCCAGTGCTCATCATAACAAGTGCCCTCCTTAATACCCATCAACCATTTGGTCCATCTCCCACCCACCTCCCTCTAAAGACTTCATTTCCTAATCTGTAAAATTAGAATAACATTTATTTTGTACATTATTATAGCATTAAATATGAGAAAGCATGTGAAATAGTTATCATAATACCCAGGACATATAAGTCTGGTTATGACCATAAATTGATCAAAAAAATTTTATCATTGCATGAATCAATATAAATGAAAAATGAATATAGTATTCATAGCATGATTATTGCTATGGACTGAGTGTGTCCCCCCAAGATTCATACGTTGAAGCTCTAATACACAATATGACTATATTTGGAGGTGAGGCCTTTAGGAGGTAATTAGGTCATGAGGGCTCCACTAATTACTAAGAGTAATTAGTGCTCTTATGATAAGAGATACAGAGGAATGATCTCTTTTTCTGCCATCTGAAGACAAAGTAAGAACTGTGGAAAAATTCTGTTGTTTATGCCACCCAGTCTACTGAATTCTGTTATAGTAGCCCAAACTGATTAAGACAGAAATATTAGAATAATACTGGAATATTCACAGAAGTAAAGAAAAAGATGGAGAGAAAAGCATAAGAATCATGGGATCCATGAACCTTCTTAGTATTTTCCAGAAGTTTAAAAACAGCCCCTTGGTCCACATAGATCACATGTGTGCACTTGGGCCACATGTATTCTGCAAGGTATCAGGGTAGGAGTGTGCAGTGTAGTAGGTAGATCTTTGATATTTCCATGAAGAATACGGGGAATGTGAGAATTGTTCTATAAAGGAAAAGAGGGATACTGATTTTTAAAGAAAAGTTATGAGAGAGAATGGTTAGACAACAGGTATCTATTTATTCCTTGTGTGTTTAAAATATAAAAACACATTTGCACCCATTTCTTTCTATTTTTAAACTGTCTCCACTTCACATAATTGTAGTGTGTGTGCGTGCATGTACGTGTACCCACTGTATATCCCGTCTATACAGGGTGATGGCCTGAATCCCTGGCTTTGGGTGATGTTCCTATTTCCTGTAGAATGTTATAATATGATGTGGTGGTCTGCAAACTATGAATGTAGAGGTAAATTGATCTACAACAAATATACTTTATATATATTAGGGAAAAGATCAGTGGAAGGGAAGATTCGCAAGACATATGATTAAAAACATATTTGGATTATGAAGTAAGAGTATGATTCTTTTTCTGTAACTGGACCCCAAGCTGTAGTTGATTTTCTTCATATGGTATAGATCATCAATCAGTACATCCATTGAACCACACTCTTCCTCCAGAAGCTGGTACACTAGCACACTTCACTTCCCAGATGGCCTCATAACTAGGTTTTTAGATATGACTTAGTTTTCATTGACTGCTACATTTGTGTGAATTGCCAAGCTTGTGTGAAGTTTGGAAGGTGCAGTTGAGGTGGAGAATGACTCTGCAGCTTCTCCTGTATATAGGGCTCACCCCAGTCATTTTTGGTGCCAACCTACAAGAGTGAGGGTTATGATTTATGTGTTCCTTGACTGCCCATGTAGATTAAGTAGTAGTCATGACTGTAGGACCCAGAGTTGCAGGGGTGGTAAAATTTCTGTTTCTCTAAACTGACGTAAAGGCACTTGTGTTCCTGTAGGTATCCATCCCAAATGTTCTTTCTTGGCTTCCTCACCTTAGTGATTGTGGCAGAGAGAACAGCTTTCTAAACCAGGTCTGTAGTAGTATTTTTGCTCTTTCACTGGTGAGTGATCCAGAATTTCTTTAAGTGATTTGAAGCCTTGACAATCCTTTCTGTCTTGCTTTGTAGTAATCTAACCATAACTTTGGACATAGTACAGAAAAAAAATGTCTCAACTGTACTTTTCTAGGCTTCTATTTTATAGTGGTTATTTTATTGTTCCTTATCACTCTTTTATTACTGTGAAATACTCCATCCAACACTGAAAAACCCTTCTGCACCCCCCAACCCCCAGTTTTTGTTAAGGGACATGAACAATCCTAATGACCAGCTCTTAGATTACAAATCACTGGAACTATTGTTTGGTGCTGTAGTAGAAAGCATTTATCTCTAGGGTAATAAAATCTTAAGTTCTATAAAACCTGAAGTCATGAGGGGGAAAAGTTTAAAATATTATAAAGGTGTATATTTGGTTATAAATATGAAGTCACCTTCAACTTCAACTATTGGTTCTGGGACCCATGTATTCTATCTACAGGAAAAACTGCACCATTAACTGCCATCTGATTCTAATCACATCCGACAAGTCAGTGGTCAGTGCACCATTCAGTAATACTGTTTCTGGATGATAAACTAGAGAATCCTGAATGTTGAATGAGCTCTATGTGTGACTCAGTATTATGCAAAAGAACAGGACGGTGTATGATGCTTGCAAAAATCATATTTTTTAGAAGTGTTGGCAGAGTTATTTGGAAAAAGAGGAAGTTCACCCATCTCCAAAATAGTCTATTCCAGAGAAGTAAACTAACTTCAACTTATAACATAAAGGAGCTTAGTATAATAACTTGTCTCTAGGTTTGTCTCTTGAAGACATGGTATCTAGACCATAAGTGTTACTTGTTTGTTTTTTATTGTTTGTTTCCATTGCTAGAAACATGCATTCTAGATAGTCTAGAGTAGTCAAGTCTGTCCTAATGAGTAGAAGTTCTGGAACAGCCTTCGTCTCTTTATGAGTCCATAAAATGTCTGAAGATCATCCATGCCCTGGACTGGAAGGCAAGGGTACTGATTTTTCGTCTAGAGAGGATCATCCAATTTGCTTGATTGTTAAGAACCTCTGATATACAGAGAGTTTTCTGATGGACTTTGAGAAGGAACATGAATATCCTATTTTTCTGAGTCTATTTCAAAGGGATAATTTTAATGTTCATCTGGCTGTCAAGTCAAAGTCCGATACAATAACTTGTTTATGTTCTATTTTTGCTTATCCGGATACTCTAGGTAAATCAAATACCTTGGTTTGTACTTTTAGGAATATAGTTTCTAGTTGGTTTAATTTTTTTTCTCAAAATGGTACAATATAAATTTTAATTCTTTTATTCACACTTTTTGTCTTACTGTTTTTCTTTTCTCTTATTGTGTTTATTATTTAACGTTTAGCTTGGCTCTGGGGTTTGCTGTTTTAAATTCCCTAACCATATCCAAGACATTTAGGAGACTGACTTTCTGCAATTAGGAGGTAGCTTGGTAGCATATGAATTAGCCAAAAGGTTTTTGAGCTGATATTTAAGCTTACAAGAATTGTTAACTGGAAATTCTAACTCAGTGAGTGAGGGTGAGATTTTAACATGATCTCAACCACTTATACCTCACTTACTTCCACGGAGATAGTTTCTGATGGCTTCCTTCTATTATTCATAGTTGTATTAGCCACCTCCTCCTCCTCCTCCTCCTCCTCTTCCTCTTCCTTCCTCCCTTTCTCCCTTCCTTCCTTCCTTCCTTCCTTCCTTCTTCCTTTCCTTCTTTTTTTTTTTTTTTTTTTTGAGAGAGAGCCTGAGTTGGTGGGGGGGGGGGGGAGTAGGGAGAAGAGGAAGAGGGAGAGAGACTCTTAAGCAAGTTCAGTGGGGAGAGCCCAAGGTGGTGGGGCTTGATCTCAAGACCCTGGGATCATGATCTGAGCCGACATGAAGAGTTGGACGCTTAACCAACTGAGGCCCCCAGGCACCCCTGACCTAAACTTCTTAAAGAAGTTTAAAGAGAGATTTATTTAAAGAGAGATTTCCTCTACAAGCCACATGATAATTCCACGAAGAAAACAAAACAAAAACAAAAGCTACTCTATTGAAGTTTTTCTTGTAGGTATAAAAACAAAATGATCACACATACACAACACAGATCACTCACAAAAATGCAAAACACAAATGTTTACATATTATGATATATGGCTTTAAAAAAGAATTAAAGCGGCACCGTAAATCCCTTTCAAGGCTCCATAGAATTTATTTCTAACATATTTTAATATCAATAAATTTGATATGATTTTGAGGAGATTTCTACCTCATTTGGGAAATGTAAAGAAATATGTGGTGTGAAATTCTTATGGAATAATAATAACTCTCCATTTGAACTAAGTCCACGGTCTTGCATCTTAACCATATTAATATCGGTTGGATGTGGAATTTTAAATGTAGCATTTAAAGTCTTCCTTTATCTTTAAAAACGAAAGTCTGTTTATCCCCTTCAGAGAAGAACATTTCTTGCCACATAATCTGTGAAAGAAAGGACATTTTATAAGTCAGTGTATCTTTTATATCTCTTGAAGAAGCATTTCCACAGGCTCCATTATACCATTAGTGGGAGAAGATTCTATAACTGTCATCTACAGATGTTTGTAATTGAGGGTCATATAACTTGAAGCATAACTTAAATCTCTTGAGGTATTTCTCTAAAGCCAAACACTATAACTTTGTTTTCCTCAGTCATTCAAAGTACATTTTTAATGGTCCGATGTGTCCCTGATGGACAATAAGATGGTGTTGTATATCACTCCTCTCAAGATTCCTAGAGTGAACAGGGAAGGGAAAGGCTAAATATGAACATTGACCTTTCCAAACTTTGATCCTTCAAGCTTACTTTTTTTCATTCTCTGCAAAAATACAAACTTGGCTATTGTCTTACTTGATGTGGAGTTAGGTAAATTCCAGTTAGTAAGGTAGATTAAATGGTTGGCATGAATCCTTAAAATACATCAAGTATATTATCCATACTTCTTTCTTATGAGTGGTTTTAAGATTGAAATTTAGCACATAGATAACACTGCAAACTCTTCAACTGCTAGTTGAGGGGACTTCTGATAGGGGACTGAGTAAATTCTTGAATGCATTCCCACTTCTACCAACCTTCATAACCTTAAGTTTCAAACACAGCAACAAAAAGCTCAAAAAATGAATTATTGTTAATGAAAAGACATAGCTGAGAAGAGGAAAAGAGAAAAGAAAGAGAAATCTTCAGTGACTAAAAGGGACTTCCTAGCTGTGGCAGTAAAGTGGAAGCTGAAGCTGTATATGACTCATGGAGGTACTGGGGCTGGTGCAGACTTGAGAACCTGGGATATTAATGTACTTGAGGGATCCAGAGTTGTAATTTTAAACCCTCGTATGGCAGAGCTGTATGTGGTTTCGCCTAATAAAGCCAGTTGCTTAGAAAGCAGTGCATACTCACTGTAACTTCCAACTTGTTAAATTGTACCTATAAGAATAATTGGACCTGAGCTATGGCCATTTGAGGGAGTGAGTCCCAGTTTCACAATACTTGAGATTCTTTTGGTCAGAAGGAAAGGTTTCCTAAGTCATGCATGTGGAAGGAGGGTTGGGTTTTGTTTTAAGCTCCGTTTAAGGAAAAAAAAAAACATTTATTCATTTGACAGAGAGAGCGAGCGAGCAAGCACAAGCAGGGGGTGCGGCAGAGGGAGAAGCAGACTCCCTGCTGAGCAAGGAGCCCAACGCAGGGCTTGATCCCAGGACCCTGGGATCAGGACCTGAGCTGAAGGTAGAGGCTTAACCGACTGAGTCACCCAGGCACCACTTAAACTTCATTTTTGTTTTTATTTTTGTCTTTATTTTAACCAAAATGACACTGATAAACAATGTGAAGAGACTATTGTAGAAAAGAGTATTACTCAAGATATAATAACAGGGTCCCACACTGAGTAGAGTAAGAATTGTGTCTGCTCAGAAAACATGTGAGCTTTTCTGGCTGTTCCATATAACAACACAATGCAACATCATGCTCTTATCTTTCACGTGTGTTATTTTTGTGTTCATTACTTATCTCCACCTCACATTTTTTTTTAATCTCTCTTCCTTCATTAGAATATAAGCTGTATACATCAGTGTTGTTGCTGGTTTTGTATGTTGCTACATATTCAGAGCCCAGAAACTAGGCCTGGCATCCAGTGTGCACTAAGTAAATATTTGCTTAAATTACTGAATGAAAGTTTAAGCATAATTAGACAATAAATATGACAGATGTTGTCCAATTTAAGCATGAGTATTGGATTAATCTGAATCAAAGAATACTGAAAACTTGTAGCTTTCTGTGTTTTCCTACATATAACTTATTTTGTATTATTTGATAATCAGAAAGTGGCAAATATGGAGAATAGGCAGAGAAAGAAACTGGGCAATTACATAAAATAAAAATGATATTGGCTTTTTACTGGCCATTTTCAGTTATTACCTACCAAGTATGAATTCCAGTTTCACACTGAGAGCTGAGAATAGTCGAAAGAAGCATGTGAGAAACTTTTGCTGAGTTAAAAAAAAAAAAAAACCACACCCTAATATCCAAAATCACATCACGCCTTGTTAAAGGCAGAACATATATACCTGTATGTGATACCCAGTTTTGAATACAGTTCACCTATTGATGGAATTCACTTCTGAAATTATTAAGCACATATCTGGGTAGAGGTCCACCAACCTCAGCTTAGGAATAGATTAAAGCAGTATGTGAAGATACTCAAAATGGTATCATTCAACAAGAAAATTTCAAAATTTAAATAACCAAGATCTTTTCCTATTAGGACATTATAATCTATAGCAGGAAGCAAGAACATTAAAGCATATCAGAATACCAAGAGGAACAAACATTCATTGTATAAATTATTATGATCTGTGTCCATACTGTCAAAACTCTGTAGAATACAAAATGGTCAGGATGCTGTGAGGCCTTTCACCTCTGTCACAGAACTTGCCACTATCTATTGTTTTGTCCTGATCTTCTAAACTATACCCACTGAAAATACATTATCTTGTCACAGACATGTTACTAGTGTCTAGTGTTTTTTCTGATGGATGTATGTGTTCAGTTTAGGTTTGAGAACAATGTAGTTAATTATAATGCATGTAATTTTATAAGCTTAGTCAACCTAGGATACAGGGCTAAGAAATTTTCTTTAACTTTTTTTTACTCTAAGATGAACTTTTAATCATAATTTGCACAGCATTTGAGTTAATGATGGTCATATCATACCCTAATTTACTATTTTAATTTTTTATCCTGCTGACTTTCCATTGCCCCTCCTTTTGTTATTTAATTCTGAGATCTGTTTGAGGTCATTGTCCATAATGGTGATTTCTATGGCTATGTTTACATCCAATGATTCTCCTTTTCCTCTCCCTTTTTCTTTATCACTTAAAAGCATCTTCATTATTAAAATGCATATCCAACTTTTTGCCAGCCATTCTGTCATGTAACTCCTATTTGGAATATATGAATTTTATTTAGCTTAAATTAAGGATCACAATCAATTTAACCTTAACTGCCTTCATACAAAATGTTATAAAAGACTGAAACACAGTGTGGGGGGGAATGTCAACATATGTCTCTCAGGTATTTCTCATAATTTTCCATGGATTCTGAACCTAGAATTTCAGACCCTAGAATAGCGATTCTCAGCATGTGATCCAAGCACCAGAATTATCCAGTAAACTTGGTGAGAGTGTGGTGTCCTGGGTCTCACCATTGGCCTACTGCTTTGGCATCTCTGGATGTAGAGCCAATAGTGATTTTAATGGATACTATATTTTGACAACCTGTGGGTCCAAGAATTCTAGAAGCTTTACACACAGAAGAATAAATGAGAAGAGAATGACCATTGGAATTATATAAATATATATATATAGAGAGAGAGAGAGACAGACAGACACATATATGTATATATATTTATTTTTTTCTTTTTAAGGATCTGTATAGAAGTAAAATTAGCAAAGAAGTATGTGTTTAGTCTTCCTAGCCTTCTGTAGCAAGATAGTAATTCAAGTCCCAACTAGCTATATAGATATCACTCAATGTATGCTGATGTTCAATAGGTCTTGTGACAAGGAGATTCTTATTTTAAGGTAAATATATCTTAATTCATTCAGTGGGGAACTGAATATTGTATGTTGTGTAAGCCTGGCATAATAAGGTTGCATTAAGATTTCACTGATAAAGTAATTCTAGATATTACAAGTAGTATCACTAAGAATAGGAAGCATTGTTAAATCACAGATTTTAAAGATCAGTAGATATTTGCTTGGTAAAAAAGTATCAAAATATTGAATCTCACAAGAAAACTTAAATATGTATAAAAAACTTATCCTTCTTAGACAAAACAAAGTTTGTGGTAAAGTTCAGGGTTTTAAATTTTACAGATTTTCTTGCTTAAATATTCTGCAGACATTTTTGAAAGGTGGTGTCATGGAATTAAAAAAACATCTAAATGCAG
The DNA here is from genome assembly GCF_023065955.2 of Ursus arctos. Classification (NCBI taxonomy): domain Eukaryota; kingdom Metazoa; phylum Chordata; class Mammalia; order Carnivora; family Ursidae; genus Ursus; species Ursus arctos. The sequence continues at coordinate 58,198,480 of NW_026623056.1, read as the reverse complement.
CATTGAAAATGGAAGGGCATTATTATTCACTCATGACTGAAGAAATAGCACAAATTATGATAATTGAAAGTGGCTTTGAAATATGTCCTGGGAGTTTAGCTTTCTCCTAGGGAAATTAATGCCTTATTTGTTCACATAGGGCTATGGGGAATGGGACTTAGTCTCATTAATTTGACATTATTAAATGCATATGTTTTTATAGACATTATAAGATAGAGGTGGCTGAATATATGGTTTATCTTAACTACATAGGATTTTCAGAATGTCAGGAAGGATTATTCTGAGGATGTGACTGTGGTCATAGCTAAATCAAATACAAAGTATGAGGACAAGCAAAGTAGGAGGACAAACTCTAAATGTATATACTTATTTCTTGAAAGCCCTCAAATGCTCAACTTGAAATATTTACAGCCCAAACACTGAATTCCATTAACGAGGTAGTTTTGGGAAAAAAAAAGAAAAGAGAGAGAGAGAGGAAAAGAAACCATGTAATATGGGTTCTGCCTCAGAATCTAACTTTGTAGGAAACTTAAAGCAAGTTTTTCATATCTGAACCAAGAATAAGCACATAATGTTTATCATGTCAAAGACTAAGAAAAGCCATCCATCATCTTTTTTCCAGCCAAATCTTCCACCTGATTTTTGTTTTCCTTACGTCCCTTTATAATTTGTAAATAGCAAGAACTATATCTAAGACATAGTTTTAATCAGCTTCAGCATTAATTACATTTATTAATATGTAATTGAAGATAAAAGGAAATGCATGAAATTCAAAAACTTATTTTATTCTCTAACTTTATTAAGTGTCTACTATGTACCAGGTATTAAGTATTGGGGTAAACAAATAAAAGATACAATCCTTGCTACTGTGGTCACCATCTAATGAAAGTAAAGAACAGTATATGAGGGGAGTATAAGGGGACACATTGTGGAAGAAGAGACATTTCAGGTAAAATCCAAAATTCAAATAGAAACCGGGAAAAGACAGTCATGTAGTACATTCCAGTGAGGGCAATAGCATGTATGTAGACAATTATGCATGCAAATCATGGCATATTTGTGAGAATTCAAGTTTGGATATACTCTAAGAATAGTCCTAGAACCCCACTGAGGTGACCCAATGTTATTAGTATTCTATAAGTTTCTGGAAACAAAAATCAAAAAAGCTAAGTGAAACATGATTGTTATAGCCCAAATAAAAAAAAATGACATTTTACTATATTTTTAAGCATTCAATATTAAAATATTAATATTTAAGACATTAAAAACCATAGTCAAGGTTTTATTGTCTAGATTGTTAAATTCTAAAGTAGAGGAATTTGGTTCCTCATACTAAATTTATTTAGGATAAATATTTCTCTTATTATAGGTTTACCATATTGTGGGAGCTTTTTAACAGAAAGAATGGAGATCAAGCCATTATTTTAGCCTTTGTTGTTCTACTTAGAGTAGTGTATTCTATACAGAATACTACTTCTGTAATATATGAATAAAATAACTTTTTTAACATAAATAGATTTCTAATGAACAGAGTATGAAATCTTTCATGCAAGTGTGAAGCAAAAAAAAAAAAAATCTAAAGCAGGTACAAAATATGAAGTGATAAATGAAAGTCTAACCAAAGGTGGAAATTAGGCCATAAGTAAATGGAAGAAATATATGTGATCCTTGGAATTTTCAAATATTAGTAAGGACATTGAATGTGGAAAGGATGGCATCAGCTATCAAAAATGTTCATAACCTCACTATTTAACTATCAAAATTCATAACTTTGCTATTTAACAATCTTAGCTATGCAGAATTGAAATAAGTTATTTTGTCATATATAAATAGAATTTACAAATTATTTTACAATAGATTTCCATAAGCATTTATAACATATAGATAAATTATAACAAGCATTTAACAAATATACAATAAGACCAATATTCTGCAACTGAGGACTTTAAATTCACCCTCTCCTTTATTCTAAAAGCACCTTTACCATAAGCTATGAATTTCGCTTGTGAGGACCAAATATTTTGATAATGGAGCTTGATAATCTTGATAAGAATGGGGTGCTTGCATGATCTGGAAATCAATCTTATATATGGGTTTCATTTGTATTGATAACCAATAAGTATCTGAATAGACTCTATTTTGAGGACAAATGTATGTACAAGAGTCTGTTTAGAACACAGGAAGAAACTAAAACAGGTAAGGGAGATGCAAAGGCATTGCCCTACTTAATTTCAGGATACGTTGTGACAGTAAATTCTATTCATTGTCTGGAATAACATTTCAAATGTCCCGTTGACACCTTTATTCTTGTCATTAGCATTTAAAAATATTAAATTCACCTAAAAATCTAATTTGAGCCTCTTAAGGTAACTTCTATTTCTTTCGTTTTCCAAGTTAATATTATTTTATATATAGTAAATGTATCCTTTTCTTGTCATTATATTTATTTATAATTTATATATGTTTATTTTCATTTAGTCTCCAACACAGTTTCATAACATGGTTATATTCTATATGTTCTTTAAATACAACTTTGTTCCCTTTTGTCCTGAAGAAAGTGCTCTCATAAGCTGTCCTCTGTTCTAAGATTTTTTAAAACCTAATTGCAGAGTGGATTAAAAGACCAAATAGATATAATTAACTTATTATTCAGCATTCTGAATTTATTGTGAATTAGAAAAGCCATGAGGGTCATGATGAAAGGATTTCAGCAGGATTCATATGACTGAGCATTTCTAAATGAACTTCATGGAAATATTTTTAAATGTTTATTTGTAAAGTTTCCTCTCATAAAGAAATGTGTGTAAAACATGAGACCTTAAATGCATGTGCTCTAATGTCTATGAAAAAATATATTGAAGGGTAGAAATTAGTGAAATATTTTTAATCAGTCCTTACATTTAAGTGAATATATGATCCTTCTTTTATAAAATTACTTATTAGATAAGGAAACAGACTATTCAAATAAAAGGAAAAAAAGATAAAATTGCCATGTAGCTCTTACTTAAAGCTATTGGTAATCCTTATTTTATTCTTCAAGATAGAAAGAAAACAAGGAGAAGGAACTGTAATTTGTTGGGTGCGTGTTACTATATGTTAGGGACTTGCTGGAGGCTTTGGAAGTATCCATGTCTTTAAATATGTAAAATTATCAAGTGTAATGAAGACAGTTTTCCCTATTTGAAAACAGACTGGAAGAGTTACACGACTTCAAAGACACATACCTAGTATGATGGATTTAGAAGAGTCTATAAGACATAATGATACAGGATATATATAATGTATGATATAAGAATACAAAATATATTCTAAATGGAATAATGTAAAATATCTAATAGTCCCTATCAGAGACACTTAAAAATATCATCTTCCTATCTTCCCTTTCTCTGGTTCTTTAATAGAAGAGTACAAAAATTAGAGGATAAATTTTGTAGAATCAAATCTTGTCCTCCCTGGATCCATAGCTCCTTATGTTCATTAGGTGAACAAAATTTATTCATAAAAATCTAGCCACAGAAATAAAAAATTTGAATGACCTATAATTAGTAAGAAGATTGAATCAGTGATCAAAACCTTTCTAACAGAGAAGAGCCCGGTACCATATAGCTTCACTGGTGAATTCTACCAAACATTTAAAGAAAAAATACCAATGACTTTCAAACTCTTTCAAAATATTGAAGATGAAGGAACATCTCCTAACTCATTTTATGAGGCCAATATCACCCTAGTACCAAAGCCAAATGAAGACACTACAAAAAACATAAAACAAAAACAAAAACCCAAAACAGACAATATCCCTTATGAATATTGATGCAAAAAATCTTCAATATACTTTGTTTTGAATTAGCAAACTGAATTTGGCAGAATATTAAAAGGATTACATATCATGACTAAATAGAATTTATTTCTGGAATCCAAGAATGGTTCAATTAAAAATAAATTCAATAGTCAAAATAATGTACCACATTAACAGAATGAAGAAAAAAAAAATGATCATCTCAATTGATGCAGAAAAAGCATATGACCAAATTCAGTACCCTTTTTTTTATGATAAAAACACTCAACAAAAGACGAATAGAAGGAAAGATATCTTTAACATATTAAAAAGAATATATGAAAATCCTGCAATAATGTCATACTCAAGGGTGAAATACTGAAATTTTTTTTTTTGATGATCAGGAACAAGACAAAGATTCCTCTCTTTGCCACTTATATACAATATAGTATTAGGAGTTCTAGCCAGAGCAATTAGGCAATGAATGACTAAAAGTAAAAGGCATCCACATTGGAAAGGAAGAAGTACAATTATCTCTATGCAGATGACCCGAACTTAAATGTAGAAAACTCTAAAGATTCCACAAAATAGTTGTTAAAGCTAATAAATTAATTCAACATTTGAGAACACAAGTTCAACACGATCAGTTATGTTTCTATACACTAACAATGGACAATACAAAAAGGAAATATTTTAAAAAGCTATTTGACAAGAGCATCAAAAAGAATAAAACACTTAGGAACGAGCTTAGCCAAGGAAGTAAAAATGGTATGCTGAAAATTTAAAAAATATTGGTAAAAGAAATTAAAGACAAAAATAAATGGAAAGATATCTGTATTCATGGATTGGAAGACATGATATCGTTAAGATGTCACTACTACCCAAAGTGATCTGTAGATTCAATGTAATCCCTTTTTAAGTCCCAATAATATCTTTTTTGCTGAAATAGAAAAACTTATTCTAAAATTTGTATCTCAAGTGATTGCAAGTAAATAAGACAATCTTGAGAAAGAACAGAGTTGAAAGACTAACATGATCTGACTTTAAAACTTACCTAAAATTCACCATAATCAAGAGTATGGTACTGGCATTTATATGGTAGGCCTATACATTAATAGAATAAAATAGAAATCCCAGAAATAAATATCTCACATATATGATCAAAAGATCTACAATAGTATGGCCAAGATCATTCAACAGGGAAAACAAACAGTACTGAGAAAACTGGATATCCATATACAAAAGAATAAAGTTGGATCCTCACCTCACACCATATGCAGAAATTAATACAAAATGGGTCAGAGATCTAAACTTAAGAACTAAAGCCACACACTAAATGAGAAAATTCAGGGTATAGGATTCATTAGATGTGGCAGTTATATTTTGGATATAATGTTAAAAGCATAGGCTACAAAACAAAAAAGAGATAAAATGGACTATATCAAAGTGAAAACCTTTTTTTTTCTATCAAAAGACACCATCAACAGAGTGAAAAGGCAATCAACAAAATAAATTATTTGCAAATACTATATCAGATGAGATTAACATCCAGAATATATTTTAAAAAACTCCTGAAACTCAGTGCCAAAAACAATTCAATTTTTAAAAAGGGCAAAGGACTTGAATAGACATTTCCCTGAAGATCTACCAATAGCAATGCAAATCAAAACCAAAATAGGATATCACTTCACGTTCATTAGGATGCTGATTACCAAGAGCCAAAAAACAAACACAACCCATAAAACAACACTGTTGGCAAGGATATGAAATTACTGGTGGGGTTAAAATAGTGTAATTACTGTAGAAAATGGTATGGTGTTTCTTCAAAAAATAAACATAGAATACCCACATGATTCAGCAATTCCACTTTTTTTTTTAAGATTTTATTTATTTATTTGACAGAGAGAGACAGCCAGTGAGAGAGGGAACACAAGCAGGGGAGTGGGAGAGGAAGAAGCAGGCTCCCAGCAGAGGAGCCTGATGTGGGGCTCGATCCCAGAATGGCGGGATCACGCCCTGAGCCAAAGGCAGATGCTTAACGACTGAGCCACCCAGGCGACCCAGCAATTCCACTTCTTGGTATAAATGCCAAAGAGCTGAAAGCAAGTTGTCAGACAGATGTTTGCACACAGTATTTATAGCAGCACTTTCGACAATACCCAGAAGGTAAAAGTGACCCAAATGTCCACTGAAGGATGAATAGATAGACAAAATGTTGCATACACATGCAATGGAATATTATTCAGCCTTTAAAAAGAATGAAATTCTGATACATGCTATAATATGGAAAAACCTTCAAAACCTGGTGGTGAATGAAATAGGACAGATGCGAAAGGACTAATGTTTTATGAATAGAATAATCAAATAGAATAGTAAATAGAATAATCAAATTCATAGAGAAAAAACAGAATATTGATAACCAGGAACTAGAGACAGAGGGGAATGGGGAGTTACTATTTAACAGGTACAGTTTTAGTTTGAGATAATGAAAGTTAGGAAGATTGATAGTAATGGTGGTTGTACATTGCTAACATACCTAATGCCACTGCATTGTACACTTAACAGAATTCACCAATTTAAATATTTTTATGTATATTTGCCACAGCTTTTTTTTTAAGTATGTGAGAAAATGTCTATTTAGACTGTTGTTTATCTGCAATTCTAATAAAGGAATAAGGAAAATTTGCTGTTTTTGGAGATACCACTGTTAGCCAGGTACTGTTTATATCCTATATGAAGAATTTTTTTCATATAATTCTTATAACAATCTACATATTTTGACTGACTATTTTTTTTGGAGGAGGAGGTTGTTGAAACTCACACTTTAACCCAAAGTTACATTACGTGTAAGTAGTAGATATGAAATTTTCTCTAGACCCCAAATTCATAATCCTTACAAACACACTTTTGACAACTTATAGGAATATATTTTCCTACATTTAAACTAAAAGAGTTTTCTCTACTTAAATTCTGTTCATTTTGCAGATAAGAAGGGTTATAGTCATAATAAATTAGTGCTATCATGACCAACTAAATTTTCACGAGCAAAGATAATCACAGTTTGTTATCATTACTTTTATTTCCTGTTGTATATACCTATGATCATAGAAAATTATAATTATAGAGAATTTGTCACTTCCTAAACTGATAAAATATACACATTTATGTTTATTTAATTACCTATATTTAAAGATGATTGTTATCATAACAGATAAAAGAATAATGTAGCTAAGTTACTATAATCTGGCACTTTGTCTGCTAGAAGCATCCACAACACCAAGCATACAAAGTTACAAAGGAAATCCTTTTTCATAAATGCATTATTTTTGTAAATGTGTACTATATTTAATTTATCAATGAATACTTAAAAATGATTAAGCAAAGCCTGTTGTGTCACTATTAATTATTAAATATATCATATAGTTATGATCCATTGAAAAATAAATATTTCATAAACATTAATGAACATGGATTTCTAAGTTGAAATGTTAGAGCATAATTCACATATATAAATATATGGTAACGAATATATTTTCATTGTAAATTACTTTCTAAATGACTTACTTAATCCAAATACTTTGTTTTCTTAGAAGACCATTTCAAATAGGTTATCAGGGAAAAGAGGCACATTCTTAAGAGGTAGCCTAGAAGATGATATATATATTTCTTAAGAATTCTATAAATATATACACACATATATATATTAATTTTTTAAGAAAATGTTTCTATCCTTACTAGGACCTTTGATTTTCAAGTGTGTATGATTCAATCATTTTCACAAATTGGCAAGTGAATCAGATGGGTGTTTGTGGCACATTTTAACTTTTCAATAGGGATTAAGTAGTATATAGGGATTATGGTTTCTTTTGAAAATAAGTAAAAATGGTTTCCAAATGAGATTCCTAAATGAGATTCCATACTTTTAAGCTATGTGCTATTTATTTTCAAATATACTTAAATATAACTGAATATGTCTTCTCACATAAAACCTGCTGGAAAATTGAGTTTTAAAACAAATTTAGGATGAATATTAATCATATTTACCAAATCATGATCAGCCAACAAATAGAGCAGAACTGGGTTTCACTTTCATTTTAAATTCTGGTTAGGAATTGAAACAAAGGCAGAGCATTTCAATTCCTCCCTGTTTAGGAGGAGCTGTGGTAATTCTTGTTTCATTACCTCATCTTTAACAGACTGGATGACAAGAAATATATTAGATAGCATAACATGTTCTTTCCTCCTCAGCAGAGAGGTCTTCATAAAATATTGGTACTATAAAATGTTTAATGTGCAGAAAATAAAATCTCTTTACTAGAGAATGATGTTCTTTTTAGAGGATAAGTCTTCTTTTGACAATTTAAATATTATCCACACGTGGATTGGATCATTATCTGGAATTTGAGAATTAAAGTAAGAAAAAATCCAGTGGATTTGACGAGGAGTCAGTGGATAAAACAGAAAAGGGGACAAAGAAGATGGTAAAATGCAAGGACAGCAGTGTGATCTGGGAAAGAGTGAAGAAGTGGGAAGTAGAAGGGAAATGGAAAGTTGCTTTTCAACAGGTGTGGAGTTTCAGTTATATAAAATGAATTAAGCTCTACGGATGAGATATACAGTTTATGTCTGTAGTTAACATACTGTATTGTGCACTTAAAAATTTAAGACAATTAGGTATCCTGTGTTCTTAAAATAGTAGTAGTAGTAGTAGTAGTAGTAGTAGTAGTAGTAGTAGTAGGCAATGAATGATACAGGTGGGTAAATAAAGTAGTCCATTAATGGCTAACAAAGATCACCAGCAAATAACTAATGAGGTAGATGACACAATATGTAGGGTAGGGAGGGAACTAAAATGTGCTCATATAACTGATTTTTAACTGCTAAATTTTAAACTAAGTTGTATGTTGTGCTATTTGAGCAAATGTGATGAACGATTCATAGTGGCAGAAATATCAAGGACATTATAGAATGGGATTACTTTTAAATAGTAAATGATTCCATTCTTGCATTTATTTTAATCCTCTCTCTTGAAGCATCATAGTTTCCCTTTTGTAAATGCTATAGCTGTGGTTATCAGGGAGGAAAGTATCAGAGGAATAAATTATGTTCTTTTTTATAATATGTTATTGTAGGGTTATTATGTAAATGTTTTCCACAATTAAAGCAGTTCAAGGCATGACTGTTACATGCCTATATTTATGTAAATTCATATATGGGGCAGAATGATTTTAAAAATGTGTATATTGTGAGTCTTAAGTCATTGTATATGCTATTAGTCTTGGGAATAGATGGCTAAGCAGAGTACAATGATGAACTCTTGGAAAGTTCTTTCATTTTAAATATTTTTAGAGTTGTTTTTTAATCATTATTTTGCAAGATGTAACAGAAGTTCAATATTTTGATAACTCTTTATGATGATATCTCTTAATGAAGTTAAAAGATCAGGATGTGCGAATCTAGACTATACCTGGTGCCACTGTGCACGTCTGTCATTCTTGGTCAGAGGCAAACAATAGGACATGGGGAAATTGCTGTAATCCTTCCTAAGGTTGTGGTGTGGCACATTTACAGGTCTGCATGAACAGTTGGACGCTTTCTCAGTTCATCATTCATGAATTGTTTCCCCAGCCCTGTCAACAGTTATTCCTCTGAGGAGCAATCATCCGTATCTTGCAATCCTCTAGGACTACAAAGTCATCCTGCAACTAGCAGTTATATTGACGCTGCTTACTTGAGCCTCAAAATGGCACTTGTGTTGTGATATAACCGTCAGTTGCCAGACGGAAATAGGGTCCAGTAGTAATTGGGAAGCTCCAAGTGTTTGGCATAGTAGTATTCTCTAGTTTAAGCACCTGCCTTATGGCATTTTCCTGTATTTTTTGAATATTAATGGTTATCATGGGGCATAAAAGAAATACATCTTAATGAGCAAAACTAAAGAGGTATTCTAATGTTCTTGAACTGACAAGCTAGAGACAGAGATGGGCTCTACACAGATGACAACTTTTTTTTTTTTTTTAAATGGGAATATAATAGCCTCTGGAGATACCGATCAGGACAGATAGATGTTTCTTCTGGTCTACTTAGACACTAGAGATTTATGATATGAATCTATTAGAATATATTTCATCTGCTCCTTAAGTCTGGAACAAAGAAGTGCCCTTGATTTGAAGAGAAAAGTTTTAAAAAGGCACATCAATGTGAAATAGATGATTTGGACATTTTTGCTGACAGGGAAAATTTTTATTTGGAAAGGAGCATTCTTCTTCTAACTTGAGAGCCAGAACCAGTGATGTTGACCAAGTGACACGGGTTATTAACTTAGGGAATATAATTTGAAGCTGAAATTCAATTGCAAAACACCCTCTTTTAGTCCCTTTCTCTCTTTCTCTCCGTATATGTGTATATTTTATTAATTTTAACTGAAATCTTTATTTTAATTCATATAAAATAAATGAACCCTCACCTATTATTGATGTCACAATATGTTATTTTTACAGCCATAGTTTTCTGACTATACCTCAATGAGAGAGCTCTGTGATTTTTATTAAAAAAAAGAACAAAACAAAAAAATTAATTGACAACAGGTTTTGTTTTGTTTTGCTTTTGGGCATTGTGGAACAAACGTATTATTTGCATAAAAATATGTCACAAATTTATAAGTTATGCAGCATAACAAAAACATATCAGTGAAACCACAACTATTACTGCTACCTATTAGTTTTTCCCATTCTGCTGACTTGCCTCTCATTATAGCGAAAATTGCTTGAATTTTTTAAAATTTGCAATTTTACATGTATGCTGTATGTATGTAATTATTATATGTATGCATTTTTGCACAATGCATTATTAATTTTACTTGAGGTTTTAAAAGTGTTTTCATACTTTATGAAGTTTTTGATATTTTTATTTATTCACATTGTTTCTAAATCTCACATTATTGCTATTTTTTTCATTTGTTGCCTTTTCATTATTATATGAATACGTTATGATTTATTTATATATTCTATATTGGGGGCAGTTCCCATTTTTTGTTGTTGATACAGATAATGCTGATTTGAATATTCTAGGTTTCCTAGTGTGTATTTGCAGTAACTTGTCTAGAAGGACAGTTGCTGGCTTTTAGCATTTACATGTATGACTTTACAACATAATGTCAAATTTGTTTCCAAAATAATTATATCAATTTATTCCACTAGCAGTATATATAGTTTCCTATGTACTGTGTTCCCAACACTTTTGGTATTATCAGGCATTGCCAGTTTTTGAATATAAAAGTTTTCTATTATAGTTTTATTTTACAAATTCCTAATTTTTAATGGGATGTAGTTTTCATTTGTTTTCCTTGTTTGGTCATTGTTTACAGGGATTATATGAAACATGTTTTTAAATCAAACATATATTCTGGATAATAATAACTTTTCAATTATATATGATGGAAATATCTTTTCCTGATTTTTGTTTTCTCTTTTCACATTTTTTAAATGCATCTTGTGATTAAAAGTTCCATTTTTAATGTCCAATTAGTCAACTTTTCTTATCTTTGAATAGTATTTCTACACCAAGGCCAACAGGAGGTTCTTTTGTCTTCTAAAGTTTTTATAGTTTTTGTCTTATATTATACTTAAGTCTGTATCTGAAGTTACTTATTGTGGATCTCACGAACTGGGGACCTAATTTCATTTTCTTTCTTTTTTTTTTTTTTAGTATGAATAATCAATTGTCCCAATACTGCCAATTAAATTTTTCTTTCCTCCTTTATTAATGATGAAATCGTTTACAGTGATTCTTTTGTTATAGAGTAAATGTTCTTCAATAGATTTATCTTTGATCTGTTTTATGCGTTAGCTTAAATATATTTGTTTTTTAGTAAATCTTGATATTTCATGGAGGAAGATCTTCCAAACTTGCTCTTCTCCAGGAGCCCATTGGTTACTCCTGGGTCTTACAGTTCCATGTAAATTTGACAAAAAATGTGCTGAAAATGTTCTAACAATTCATAGAACCTACAAAACAACTGCAAAATAATTTATGTCTTCCAATTAAGTTTATAATTATCTGTGAAAATATCTTACTATAATATAGATTACTCAGAGATGACTTAAATTATTTCATTTTTAAATTTATTTATTATTGGCAAACAATGTTACTTAAGTTTCAGTGTATAGCATAGTGATTCAACTTCTGTATACATTATGCTGTGCTCACCACAAGTATAGCTACCGTGTCTCACCATACAATGCTATTACAGTAACATTGACTACATTTTCTATGCTGTGACTTTTATTCCCATGATTTACCAATTCCATAGCTGGAAGCTTGTACCTGTTACTCCCCTTCATCTATTGTGTACATCCCCCTACACCCATTCCCTCTGGTAACCATCAGTTTCTTACCTGTATATATGGATCTGATTCTGCTTTTAGTTTATTCGTTTTTTAGATTCCACGTAAGTGTGAAGTCATATGGTATTTGTCTTATTCTATCTGACTTATTTTGCTGAGCATCATACCCTCTAGGTCAATCAATCCATGTTGTGGCAAGTGGCAGAATCTCATCCTTTTTAATGGCTGTGCAATATTTCATTGCATATATACCACGTCTTCTTTATTCATTCATCTATCGATGGGCACTTAGGTTGCTTCCGTATTTTGGCTATTGTAAATAATGCTGCAGTAAACATAGGGTCAAATATACCTTTGGGAATTAGTATTTCATTCCTTTTGGGTAAATAGTAGTGGGATTATTGGATTATATGATATTTCTATTTTTAATTTTTTGAGAAATCTCCATACTGTTTTCCACAGTGGCTGCACGAATTTATATTCCCAACAGTGCACAAGGGTTCCTTTTTTCTCTACTTCCTCACCAATTTGCTATTTCTTATTTTCTAATTTTAGCCATTCTTACAAGTAATATCTCATTGCGGTTTTGATTTGCATTTCCCTGATGACTAGGGATGTTGAGCATATTTCATGTGTCTGTTGACCATCTATAGGTCTTTTATGGAAAAGTGTCTATTCGGGTCATCTGCCCTTTTTAATCAATTTTTTTTGGTGTTTTTGTATAAATTCTTTATAGAATTTGGATATTAACCCCTTATTAGATATATCATTTATAAATACTTTCTCCTATTCAGTAGGTTGCCTTTTTGTTTTGTTGATTTCTTTTACTGTGAAGAAGATTTTTATTTTGATGTAGTCCCAATAGCTTGTTTTTGCTTTTGTTTTCCTTATCTTAGGAGACATACCTAGAAAGATGTTACAATGGCTGATGCCAGAAATTATTGCTTGTGTTCTCTTCTAGGATTTTTTATGGTTTCATGTCTCATATTGAGGTCTTTAACCCATTTTGAGTTTCCTTTTGTATATGGCATTAGAAAGCGGTCTGGTTTTGGGGTGCCTGGGTGGCACAGTCGTTAAGCGTCTGCCTTTGGCTCAGGGTGTGATCCCAGCGTTCTAGGATCGAGCCCCACATCAGGCTCCTCCGCTGGAAGCCTGCTTCTTCCTCTCCCTCTCCGACTCCCCCTGCTGTGTTCCCTCTCTCGCTGGCTGTCTCTCTCTGTCAAATAAATAAATAAAATCTTTAAAAAAAAAAAAGTGGTCTGGTTTTATTATTTTGCATGTATTTGTCCAGTTTCCCCAGCACCATTTATTGAAAAGACTGTCTTTTCCCCCATTATATATTCTTTCCTCCTTTATGATAGATTAATTGACCATATAAGCATGGGTTTATTTTTGGGCTCTCTGTTCTGTTTTTCAATGATCTGTGGGTCTATTTTTGTGCCAGTACCATGCTGTTTTGACTACTACAGCTGTGTAGTATATCTTTGTAATACGTCCAGCTTTGTCCTTCTTTTTCAAGATTTCTTTGGCTATTTGGGTCTTTTGTGGCTCCATATAAATTTTAGTATTATTCGTTCTAGTTCTGTGAAAAATGCTATTGGTATTTTGGTAGGGATTGCATTGGATCTGTAGATTGCTTTGGGCAGTAGGGACATTTTGACAATAGTCTTTCAATCCATGAGTGTGGAATATCTTTCCATTTGCATCATACTCCATTTCTTCCATGAGTGTTTTGTACTTCTAGAGTACAGGTCTTTCACCTTCTTTGTTAAGTTTATTCCTAGGTGTTTTATTACTTTTGGTGCAATTGTAAATAAGATTGTTTTCTTATTTTCTTTTTCTGGTACTTCATTATTAGTGTGTAGAAATAATACTGATTTCTGTGTATTAATTTTGTATCCCACTACTTTACTAAATTTATTATATCTCAGTTTTTTGGTAGAGTTTTTAGGGTTTTCTATAGTATTATGTCATCTGTAAATAGGGAAAATTTTTCTTCTCCTTTATCAGTATGGATGCCTCTCTTAGCTCTTTTTCTTATCCGATTACTGTACCTAGGACTTCCAGTACTATTGAATAGAAGTGGCGAGAGTGGGCATATTTGTTTTGTTCCTGATCTTAGAGGAAAAGCTGTCAGTTTTTCACCTTCAGTATAAGGCTAGCTGTGGGGTTTTCATGTATGGGCTTTATTATGTTGAGGTATGTTTCCTCTAAACCTATTGTTGAGAGTTCTTATCATGAACAGATGTTGAATTTGTCAGATGCTTTTTCTGCATTTATTGAGGTGATCATATGATTTTTATCCTTCAGTTTGCTGATGTGGTATATGACAATGATTGATTTGTGAATATTGAATCATCCTTGGATCCCTAGAATAAATCCTACTTGATCATTGTAAATGACACTTTTAATGTATTGTTGAATGTGGTCTTCTAATATTTTGTTGAAGATTTTTATATCTGTGCTTATCAGGGATATTGGCCTATCGATGTCCTTTAATCTAATTTGGTAATTTATTTTTAAGGATTTTTTTTGTTTTCGTTGTCTTCTCAGATTTTGAGAATGCATTGTTGAAATCTCCCGCTATGATAGTGGTTGTCAATATTTCCCTTCAGTTCTGTCAACTTTTTTAAAAGTTTTTATTTTAATTCCAGTTAGTTAACATACAGTATTATATTAATTTCAGGTGTACAATATAGTAATTCAACTCTTTCATGCATCACCCTGTGCTCATCACAGCAAATGGACTCCTTAATCCCCATCATCTTTTTAATATTTAACCCATCCCCCTACTCACCTCCCCTCTGGTAACCCTTGGTTTGTTCTCTAAAATTGAGTCTGTTTCATGGGGCGCCTGGGTGGCACAGTCGTTAAGCGTCTGCTTTCCGCTCAGGGTGTGATCCGGGAATCCCGGGATCGAGCCCCACGTCAGGCTCCTCTCCTGGGAGCCTGCTTCTTCCTCTCCCACTCCCCCTGCTTGTGTTCCCTCTCTCGCTGGCTGTCTCTCTCTGTCAAATAAATAAAATCTTTAATAAATAAATAAATAAATAAATAAATAAATAAATAAATAAATAAATAAATAAAATAAAATAAAATAAAATTGAGTCTGTTTCTTTATTTCTCGATCTCTCTTAATTTTTTTCCCTTAGCTTGTTTGTTTCTTAAACTCCACATATGAGTGAAATCATGGTATTTGTCTTTCTCTGAATGACTTATTCCACTTAGCATTATACTCTCTAGCTCCATCCATAACCTTGCAAGTGACAAGATTTCATTCTTTTTTATGTCTGAATAATATCACACACACATTTCTTTATCCATTCATCAATTGATGGACACTTGGACTGCTTCCATGTCTTGCTATTCTAAATAATACTACTATAAACATAGGGATGATATATCCCTTTGAATTAGTGATCTTGCATTCTTTGGGTAAATACCTAGCAGTATGATTGCTGGATCATAAGGTAGTTAAATTTTTAACGTTTTGAGGAACCTCCATACTGTATTCCAGAGTGGCTGTGCCAGTTTGCATTCCCACCAACAGTGCACGAGTGTTCCTTTTTCTCCACATCCTCCTCAACACCTGTTGTTTCCTGTGTTGTTGATTTTAACCATTCTGACAGGTGTGAGGTGATATCTCATTGTAGTTTTGATTTGCATTTCCCTGATGATGAGTGATATTGAGCATCTTTTCATATGTCTGTTAGCCATCTTTGGGAAGACGTTCATTTCCTTTTTTAATTGGATTGTTTGTTTTTTTGGGTGTTGTATCAGTTCTTTACGTTTTTTGAATACCAACCCTTTTCAGATATGTCATTTGTAAATATCTTCTCCCGTTCTATAGTTTGCCCTTTAGTTTTGTTGGTTGTTTTCTTCCTGTGCAGAAGCGTTTTATTTTGATGTAGTCCCAATGGTTCATTTTTGCTTTTGTTTCTCTTGCCTCAGAAGACATATCTAGAAAGATGCTGCTACAGACAACGTCAGAGAAATTACTGCCTGTGTTCTCTTCTAGGATTTTTATAGTTTCATGTCTCACATTTAGGTCCTTAATCCATCTTGAGTTTATTTTTGTGTATGGTATAACAAAGTGGTCCAGTTTCTTTCTTTTGCATGTTGCTATCCAGTTTTCCCAACACTATTTGTTGAAGAGACTCTTTTTCCTGCCGTATATTCTTTCCTGTTTTGTTGAAGATTAATTGACCATATAATTGTGGATTTATGGGCTTTCTATTCTGTTCTGTTGATCTATGTGTCTATTTTGGTGCCAGTACCATACTGTTTTGATCACTATAGCTTTGTAATAAAACTTGAAATCTAGAATGATGATGCTTCCAGCTTTATTTTTCTTTTTCAAGATTGCTTTGGCTATTGAGGGTATTTTGTGGTTCCATACAAATTTTAGGATTGTTTGTTCTTGCTCTGTGAAAAATACTGTTGGTATTTTGATAGGGATTTCATTAATCCTGTAGATTGTTTTGAATAGTATAGACATTTGAAGAATATTTGTTCTTCAAATTCATGAACGTAAAATATTCCATTTCTATGTGTGGTCTTCAATTTCTTTCATCAGTGTTTCATAGTTTTCAGAGTTATAGATCTTTCACCTCTTTGGTTAGGTTTATTCCTAGGTACATTATTATTTGGGGAGTCATATCAACTTTTGCCTTTTGAATTTTGAGGCTATTGAAGCAGAAACTGCCGGTTATCTTCCAAAATCTGTTCTGTACTTCTGTAATAATCGTGACACCTATGCATATTGCCATTGTCAGCCTCCTTTGCATCTCCCCATAACGTTATCACTAGATATGGTTCATGACTAGAGGGATATAAGCAGCGTAATGTATTTTTTGAAAATCTTTAACTGGTATTTGGCAGTGTCTTTGTGCTCTCTTGTTTATCCCTTCTCTAGCCTGGCATGGGACACAAATGTTACTTCTTAAATGAGAAGGATGAAGATTATACGTAAGTGTGACTGAGAGAGGAGGTAGAAGGTCCTTGAAGAATTTGAATTGCAAAATTTTCATACCAGCACTAGTTTGCTGCTGAACTTTACTAGAAGAAAATAAATTACTTCAGGCATTTCTATATTAAATTTAATGACACCTGTGGTTCAGTCTAATCTTAAAACTGTCTAATTAGGTATAAACAAATACACGATTGCTATATATTATCCTGGTTAATTAAACATTCATCATTATGTAGTGACCCTCACCTTCCTATAGATGTGTGTGTGTGTGTGTGTGTGTGTGTGTGTGTGTATGTATTGCCCTAAAGTTAGTTTTTTAATCCTAGAACACCTACTCCTGTTTCTTGTTCTAACCTTTATTTTTGAAACTTTTGGGGTCTTTATATTTTGTGTTTCTTATAAAAATATTATGGTATATTATTTGATTTTTCCATTTAAATTTTGTTTTTGTTTAACTGACAAGTTTAGTCCTTTTGATGATTGATGTATTTTGACTTCATCTTACTTATTGTTTCATGCTTGTCCCACTTGTGACCTTTTTTCCTCCTTTCTGTCCTTTTACATATCAATTGAAAATGTTCCTCTTTTCCTTATTTTTCATTGATTTTACACTTTGTCAGATTGGGAAGCTTGAGGTTTTTTATGTCATTTTTTAACGCACCTTCCATGTGGGCCCTCTGAGTGATTTAAATACCTTAGGTCTCTTTTATTCTGTGAATTCTGATCTATTTTACAGATTTTTTTTTCTTAAAAAACAGAAATCTATGTTTTGGAAGCTAGAAATCCAAAATCAAGGTATCCCTAAGGTTGATTCTTTCTGAGGACTGTTACAGAAGGATTTCTTCTAGGCCTTTGTCCTTGGTATGTACATGGTATCTTGATGTTAACATGGCTTTTTTCCTCTATTTTCACATTGTCTTCCTCATATCCTCCCCCCACCCCCATTATGCTTTCTTGCATCTTAGACTATCCTTCTGGGAATTTTTTTTTCCTTCCTGAAATATATCCTTCGGAAGTTTTTCTGGGGAAGAACAATTTGTGGTAATGTTTACTCCAGTTCATTGGAAAATATCATTATTTTTCTTTCATTATTATTAGTCTTTTTATGCAAGCACATTTAGATCGATGGTTATTTTTTTTGTTCAAAGATACTAGTCCACTGTCTTCTAGCTTTTATTGTTAAGTCTATAGTTAACCTATTGGTCTATCATGTCGTTATTATTGCTGGTTTTATGCTCTTATTTTTATAAAAAGTCTCTTGCACTTTTATTATAAATAGTTTATATTTCCTCACACATATTATTGATCCTATTTCTATCATTCTATCTCTGATCAGTTCTGGGATTCCTTTTGAAAAGATTTTTAAAGGCAGTAAGTTTTAGTCAATATTACTGAAATCTCAATATTACCACAAATTTCCCAAATGGGAAAGGTTTCTCCTCACAAACTATGAGGCCTACTGATTTAGGTAAAAACAAATCTATGTGGCATTTGAAAATTCATTTACATAAAACAATAAAAATCATTTTGGAGAGAACAAAGATGGTTTTTTCAAAAGAATGTTTTTCTTCTTATTCTCTTAAATTAAAAATTGCTTATCTTTCTCCCAAGGTTAAGTTTGTGCTAGACCATCTTACTTAGTGAGGTAAAGGGAAAAAAAAGTTACAAAATAAAAATAGAGATGGCTTCTCTTCCAATGATCATAAACAGGGTGTTACATTACTTCTGGCTTATTCTTACTTGATTCTTCTAAAAAAAAAAAAAAACAAAAAAACACCATATGTGAGAAGCAAGTAATATTGATGTTATATAAATAATAAGTATTTTAAATAATAACGTATTCACAGATTTGCAGCTCAAATTTAACCTTGAAAATAACATTGACATTCAAAATTATTGTCTTAAAATTCTGGAACCAGTTCATATACTCATTCTGCAAATATATAATAAACTAATAATATAGGTTATTAATCTGTGGCTCCTCTCTTGGACTTGTCTTGATACCTGCTGAAGAGATGAGCCAGATATATAATAGAGAATCACCTTAATTTAAGGGGGGGGGAATGACAAGTTTATCATCTGGCTATATTAAGTAGTTATTTTTAAAAATTATAATGGGGAAAATACCTGTAAATGCATATATAACAGTATCCTATAGTTTTAAACTCTCATATACTTAGGTCCTTTTTAGAAGACAAAAGTAGGTTAAATAAAATTCAGTGCTGTCCTTGAAATATTGATCTTGTAGTTGTAAATTACAGCAAAGTCAACCCTTATCTGCAGTCATGTTGGGTGTTGCTTATAGGTCAAGGTCTTGCTGCATCTCTATTGCACCGAGTTTAGAAATAACCCAACTTTCTACTGCAAATCCTTTATAATGAGAGCAATTTTAATCCATCTCCCACTGTCAGCTGTTCTTACTGAGAATCTGTTTCATTAATTTAGCTTACTCTTTTTTAAAAGTGATACATATTTCATATTTTTAGATACCTTTGATATTTTCTAAGGATTGCAGTAGGCAAAGCAATTATTCATAATCTACTTTTTTCCATTAAAAATTATAAACTATCATGGTTGAAGATAATTACCCTATGTATTAATATTTTTAAGTTAAATTTAATGACATAAAGTAACTGGGCAGATAATGTAAAAATATTTAATACCTATTACTTTTCATTCGGGATACCAGAGAAATTAATATATCTATTCCATTAATGTTAGTGAAGAGATGTGGCTGTTACAGAGAGTAACTACAATTATTTTTATTGGTAATTTTTGTTTTAAAATAAAGATCTAAATGTGCAAGGCCAGAAAATTAATTTTTAAGAAATCTACACCATCTTGAAGTTTACCATCTAAGATACATATAACAAATTAAGCAAAATTGGACTAGGAAAAAATAAGCAAAACAAAGCGAAATTAGATTAAACAAAATGTATTCAATAGTGAAGAAAGTTCTTGAACTGGTTTATTGAGAGGAAGAAATTCTCACTTCCAAGTATAGGTTTTAGAGTTAGAGTCAGGTTTAAATAACAACTCAACTTAAAATGCATTTGGGCAAATTAATTTTCTTTCTTTCTTTCTTTCTTTCTTTCTTTCTTTCTTTCTTTCTTTCTTTCTTTCCTTCCTTCCTTCCTTCCTTCCTTCCTTCCTTCCTTCCTTCCTTCCTTCTTTCTTCTTCTTTCTTTCTTCTTCTTTCTTCTTCTTTTTTTTTTAAGTTTTCCCCCCAAATTTCCCCCTGCCCTCAAGGTTTTCGTTTTGTAATATATGGTTATAATATCA
Organism: Ursus arctos; assembly: GCF_023065955.2. Lineage (NCBI taxonomy): Eukaryota > Metazoa > Chordata > Mammalia > Carnivora > Ursidae > Ursus > Ursus arctos. Next base: position 58,178,109 of record NW_026623056.1, on the reverse strand, counting down.
TCCCTAGGACAGATATGTCTCAGCGGGCACATGTCTCAGCTACTTCCCAAGATTTCATCTACCACCCCCCCCCATTTTCATTTAAGACAGCAATATTTTAGAGGCAGAATTTGGAGTAATGAGTTAAAAATGGATGAAAAAATATGGCTAAGTCACCCTAGGCTAATAGTAGTTTACTTCTATGCTGCAGAAAAAATTGGGGATAATTATCATTAAAAACAAGTAGAATTTATCTTTCTCTGTCTTCTCTCTAAAACTCAAGTCTTTAAGCAAATACTTGCATTCAAATGAGAAAAGCTCACTTCCTAGAAGCTCAGGACTATCATTCCATTTAGGCAGTAATATGTAAGGAGTCACATGGACTTGATTTGGGATCACCGATCTCCTAGAATCTGTGGAATCTATTGTTTCATATAGTAAATTATGGTAGTAATACCTAAATCACCAAGACCATTGTGAAGATTAAGTTAGAAAATACATAGAATATTCCAGGCGATCAGAAACAATGAAAGAGATGCTAACAATCATTAGTGTACATTAATTAGAGTTGGCTAGAGAGAGGTTTACCTATGTATGGAACTGGTCTTAAAAGATTTATTTTTATGTTTTATTAACAACTAAAATTAAAAACCAAATTAAAAACCATTGAATTTTGTGTTAAGAATATTGTACTCTTTGTTAAGGGAAAATATTATCAGAGTTATGCAGAAATATACAAAGAAATGTAAAGTTCATGTATGAAATATACAACACTATGATCCTTCCTTACAAAATACATTTCATTATTTCGCTACCCCTGTTTAAAGATGAACTAATAGTTTCATGAGTGGCAACAACAGGGAACTACCTAGTAACAAAGGCTAATGCTTATTGAATGCTCACTATGTTTACCTGTTCAAAATGTTATATACATACAGTTTTTTTATTATTTAAATTTTTTAAAAGTTTTTAAATTTTAATTCCAGGATAGTTAATATACAGTGTTATATTAGTTGCGAGTGTATAATACAGGGATTCAGTGTTTCCATTTATTGCTCAGTGCTCATCAAGATAAGTGTGCTCTTAACCTCCTTCAACTATTTCATCCATCCCCCACCCATCTCCCCTCTGGTAACCATCTAATTGTTCTCCGTAGTCTGTTTTTTTGGTTTCTCTCTCTCTCTCTCTCTCTCTCTCTCTTTTCCCCTTTGTTCATTTGTTTTGTTTCTTAAATTCCACATATGACTGAAATCATATGGTTTTTGTCTTTCTCTGTGACTGGCTTATTTTGCTTAACATTATACTCTTTAGACCTTTAGATCCATCCATGTTGTTGAAAATGGCAAGATTTCATTTTTTTATGGCTGAATAATGTTCCGGGTGTGTGTGTGTGTGTGTGTGTGTGTGTGTGTGTGTGTGTGTGTGTGTAGTGCATGTTATGGATATATATTCTATAGTTTGGCAATTGTAAATGTTGTTGCAATAAACATAGGGTTATATATATATATATATCCCTTTGAATTATTGTTTTTGTATTCTTTGAGTAAATACCCAGTAGTGTGATTCCTGGATAGTAAAGTGTTCTATTTTTAATTTTTTGAGGAATCTCCATACTGTCTTCCAGAGTGGCTGTACCAGTTTGCATTCCCACCAACAGTGCATGAGAATTCCTTTTTCTCCACATACTCCCCAACACCTGTTAATTCTTGTGTTAATGATTTTAGCCATTCTGACAGGTGTGAGGTGATATCTCATTGTAGTTTGGGTTTCCCTGATGGTAAGTGATGATGAACATCTTTTCATCTGTATGTTGGCTTCTGTACATTGTCTTTGAAGAAATGTCTGTTCATGCCTTCTGTCCATGTTTCAATTGGATTGTTTGTTTTTTGGGTGTTGAATTGTATCAGTTCTTTACATATTTTGAATACCAACCCTTTTCAGATATGTCATTTGTAAATATCTTCTCCCGTTCTGTAGGTTGCCCTTTAGTTTTGTTGGTTGTTTTCGTCCTGTGCAAAAGCTTTTTATTTTGATGTAGTCCCAATGGTTCATTTTTGCTTTTGTTTCTCTTGCCTCAGAAGACATATCTAGAAAGATGCTGCTACAGACAATGTCAGAGAAATTACTGCCTGTGTTCTCTTCTAGGATTTTTATAGTTTCATGTCTCACATTTAGGTCCTTAATCCATCTTGAGTTTATTTTTGTGTATGGTATAACAAAGTGGTCCAGTTTCTTTCTTATGTTGCTGTCCAGTTTTTCCAATACCATTTGTTGAAGAGACTGTCTTTTTCATGCCGTATATTCTTTCCTGTTTTGTTGAAGATTAATTGACCATATAATTGTGGATTTATGGGCTTTCTATTCTGTTCTGTTGATCTATGTGTCTGTTTTGGTGCCAGTACCATACTGTTTTGATCACTATAGCTTTGTAATAAAACTTGAAGTCTAGAATTATGATGCTTCCAGCTTTATTTTTCTTTTTCAAGATTGCTTTGGCTATTGGGGTATTTTGTGGTTCCATACAAATTTTAGGATTGTTTGTTCTTGCTCGGTGAAAAATACTGTTGGTATTTTGATAGGGATTTCATTAATCCTGTAGATTGCTTTGAATAGTATAGACATTTGAAGAATTTTCTTCAAATCCATGAATGTAAAGTATTCCATTTCTTTGTGTGGTCTTCAATTTCTTTTATCAATGTTTTATAGTTTTCAGAGTACAGGTCTTTCACTATTTTGGTTAAGTTTATTCCTAGATTTTTTATTGTTTTTGATGCAATTGTAAATGGGATTGTTTTCTTAATTTCATTTTCTGCTGTTTCATTATTAGTGTATAGGAATGAAATGGATTTCTATACACTGATTTTTGTATCCTGTGACTTTATTGAACTCATCAGTTTTACTGCTTTTTTGTTGGAGTCTTGTTTTTTTATATATAGTATTATGTCATCTGCAATTAGTGAAAATTTTACTTCTTCCTTACAGATTTGGATGCCTTTTCTTTTCGTTGTCTGATTGCTGTGGCTAGGACTTCTAGTGTTATATTGAATAAAAGTGGTGAGTGTGGACATGCTTATCTTGTTCCTGACCTTAGTGGAAAAGCTCTATTTTCCCCATTGAGGATAATGTTAGCTGTGGATTTTTCATATAAAATCTTCACTATGTTGAGATATGTTCCCTCTAAACCTACTTTGTTGTGAGTTTTTATCATGAATGGATGCTGTACTTTGTCAGATTCTTTTTCTGCTTCTTTTGAAACGATCATTGATTTTTATTTTTTCTCTTATTGATGTATCACATTGATTGATTTGTGAATATTGAACATGCTTGCATCCTGGGAATAAATTCCACTTGATCAGGTGTAGGATTTTTTTTAATGTATTGTTGGATATGGTTTGCTGGTATTTTGTTTAGGATTTTTGTATCTATGTTCATCAGAGATTTTGGCCTGTAGTTTTCTTTTTTGTGTGTGTCTTTATCCCTGTTTTGGTATCAGGCTAATGCTGGCCTCATAGAATGAATTTGGAAGCTTTCCTTCCTCTTCTATTTTTCACAATAGTTTGAGAAGAATAGGTATTAACTTTTCTCTAAATGTTTGGTAGAATTTGCCTGTGAAGCACAGATGGTTTATTTTAATTCTAATGAAACTCCTGTGTGTAGAAATAGATTTAGAGAAGGAGAAAGTGAGACCAAAGAACTTAGTTTGCCCACTATCGAGGGCTAGGAAATAGATGTGAGAAGACAAATGTATGTTGTCAACGGCAGATCCAATAGCCTTTGATAATATTGATACCCTTTACTAGAAATATTGGTAGCAAAAAAGTGAATGATTCTCCATATACTAAAAACTTTAACAATTAAACCTATATTGTCTATATTACTATTTTACCTAATTATCCTGACTGGTTAAGCCTTTGTTTGTATACCTTAAATTATACGGACATAGAAGTAACCTTCAAAATAGATAATTTTCATGTTAAATTAAAAAAAAAAACCCTTTTAAAAACTATTTTGCCTTATTTTTTAAAAATGTATATCTGAATAGCAAATGGAAAATATGCTATAAAATTCATTTGGAATTTTAATATAATTGGTGGCTGAGATAAAATGCCAATTCTGATTTCAACTCACTATGTGATTAGTGAGAAAAATGAATTACATCTGTAGAATAACATTTCAGTTCACTTTTTATAAGGTTAATTTAGATCTCCAATTATATTCTTTAATATTCTTTATTGTTTGATGATTTTTCTGACAAGAATGACTATGGCAGGTAACTTTTATGCATTTGATAGCAAAATGTATTATTTGAAAGACTTTAGTAGGTTAGTAGTAAGTAAATAATGATGAAAAGAGGATCATTACAGTTAGATAAAACAGACCTATTTTACTGAGTGTCTTTTTTCACACTACAGTAACTGTAGTTTAAATAATGTTAGTTGTATTCTTTAAGCTTAGGGGGAAAAAAATCTCCATAGCTGCTCTCGGATTTGCAGCATGTTTCATTAATTAACATATCAACAAATTACAACATATTTTCCTGAATGCATTTTTTGAAATTAACCTATTTGCTTCATATTAAATTTTTTCCAGTTTAACCACCAAAATTGAGCTTACAACAAAAACTGCACAACTTCAATTTTGGAAAGGGTCCAAAAACCTTTAGAAGCATTCAGTGTATCATTAAACACTGAAAATTAAACCTGATTAAGGTCACTATATAGCTATGATCTAAGTAACACTATTTCTATGGACATGCATAATTCTCTCTGGGTTTAATGCTACTTATGCATTTGCCTCAATGGAGTGGCCCAGAGCAGAGAAACATGGTGGCTTTATTCAAAATTAGTTTTAAAATACTAAATATATGAAATAATCCTGAATATATCCAAATGAATAATGGAGTGTGACAGATCCACAGAAAGGGAAAAACAAAATTCTTGGTAGATAAGATATTTTCATTAGGAACCAACAAACTTGTTGGCTCAAAACTAGTAATAAAAAGTGATTTTTGGTTTTGCTAGCATAAAAAATGTTTTGAACATAGAGGTCATAGAAAAGGGCACAGCATTCAATCAGCTGCTCCTCTGTCATATAGCACACAAGAACTTACGGATGTTTGCCCAGTAATGAGGAGATTCTGTGCTAAGGGAAGCACATCTGCAGAACTGTTTTCTCAGCAGAGGCCTTATTTGTATTTCTCCCCCCAACTTTATTGAAGAATAATTGACAAATAGAGGTGTATGTATTTAAAATGTACAGTGTGATGATTTTACATATGTATATATACATTGTAGAATGATTATCAAGATTAAATAATTAACACATCAGTCAGCTCGTGCAGTTTGTGTGTGTGTGTGTGTGTTGAAAATGCTTAATATTTACTCTCAGTGACTTTCAAGTATACAATACCATATCAACTGCAGTCACTTTGCTGTAATATCCTCCTAACTCACTCTTCTTATAACTGAAAGAGTATATTCTTAAATGTACATCTCCCTATCCCCTTGTCCCCTCATCCTGGCAACAATTCTGTTTCTATTAAATCATCTTTTTTTTTTAATGCACATATAAGTGATACCATATAGTATCTAGTCTCTATCTGACTTATTTCACTTAGCATAATGTTCTCCAGTTTCATCCATGTTGTTGAAAATGGCAGGATTTCCTTCTTTTTTGGCTGAATAATACCCGATTATATATGTATGCCACATTTCCTTTATCCATTCATCTATTAGAGGACAGATTGTTTCCATATCCTGGATATTGTGAATTTTATTTGTGTTTTTATATAGATTTACTATAATTTTAAGTTTTAAGAGAAACTAAGCTAGAAGAGTCTTTGTTTCATAACTTTTGTGCTTCTAGAAGTCCACATTAAATGTAATTAATGTTTAAACCTAAATGAAGCAATTTATCCTGGATCATTAAGATGAGAACTTTTTTGGAGAACTATTAGACCTTTATTGATAGCATACACACATAGATAGCATTGCAGTGGATCAGTGGTTCTCAATTAGGGGCCATTTTGTCCTCTAGAAGACATTAGTCTCCAGAAGGCCTTTTTGTTGTTGTTGTTGAAAACTGTTGGGAGAGGTTGATACTAACTTCTAGAAGCTAAGGATATTGCTATTGCTAAACATTCTGCAATACATGATAAAGCACTCTACACCAAAGAATTATCTAGACCAAAATGTGAATAGTGGTGAGGTTGGAAAACCCTGAAACAGACTATTTCATGAGTATAAAATTTACTTTTATAACTTAATACGTTTAATGATTTGAGACTATCATTGAATTACAATTATCTGGAATGTTAGACTCCTTATTATATACCCATATTTTTAGTATGTAATGTATGTGTGTTGAGAACTAATCATCATGTAGAACTAAATTTGAAGGCTCCCAAACATCAAGAAACATTGCTTTTATAATAAATTAATGATGAGTGACTCCTCTCATCCCTGAGCAGGCAAAGAATTCATTCACCGTTCTCGGAAATTGATGCACTTAGCTTAACTGAAATTCTTTTATTCATCATTTAAAATGCAACATAGTCTCATTCAAGAGTGCTGACACTGAGAAGTAAGAATAGCATTCTTGTTATATTCTATGATTTTAAGGAAACAAACACAGAATATTCACTCTACAGGGGCCTTTAGAGATCATCTAGTCTAATCCTTGTATTTTCTAGATGGAGAGAATAATATTCAAAAAGGGGAAGTGTCAATCCATGCTTGCACACCAGTTAGTAGTGAAACCAGATCCACAGTTACATTATATATCACTATCAAAATGAGGTCATGATTTGATGACTTTGTAAAATTGAATCTATGTATATTGAGATGTTATATTGAGATGATTTATAATGGAATTTTGCTCAGCTGTGATAGTTTGGAATTGTCCTTTATGACTGACATGACCTCTTTTGCCATCTAGATAAGATGAAACTTACAACATAATGATTTTTTTCCTTCTCTGGAATGTACTTTCTTTGTGCTAATATTACATTCAGACTGGAAACATCATTTTCAAGGCACAATGTGCCATATACAATATTCTACCTTAAATCATGTTATGCCTTTAAAGCTGTACAAGTGGGTGTCCATATGTCAGAGAGATTAGGAGGTGAGTCTCTAAAAATTCATTCCTATCTAAAAATCCATTAATCTCTTACATTTTTATGGAAAAAGTCTGTTTTCTATCCTTGAACACCAGCCTGTATATAGATTTATATTTTTTGTTGTTGGTTTCTTTTTCTTTTTCTTTTTTTTTTTTAAACCTTATCATTGAGCTGATTCTCCTGGGTTTTTTGCCTACATATCTATATATAAATAGGTCCATGTGACTAAATTATTTTTCCTATTTTAATTTTTACCTCAAATTTAAGACTGCTGATGTTGTCTTTAAATGGAGATTATAGGAACTACATATTTTTTCTCAAAAGGAGGTTATATAATAATCTATATGTTAGGGGCACCTGGGCGGCTCAGTCGTTAAGCATCTGCCGTCAGCTCAGGGAGTGATCTCGGAGTCCTGGGATCGAGCCCCACATCGGGCTCCTCCGCTGGGAGCCTGCTTCTTCCTCTCCCACTCCCCTGCTTGTGTTCCCTTTCTCGCTGGCTGTCTCTCTGTCAAATAAATAAATAAAATCTTAAAAAAAAATAATCTATATGCTATATTAGTTTGAAATGAAAAAACACATTATAGAAGTTTGATCTAATTATAAAAAATATGCTTTTAATTATGTTCATTCTAATTTATCACCAGTTGATATAGTCTTAAATAATCTTGCTATCTATGTTTTCACTGATGTGTTTTAGTAAAATGAAATTTCATGTACAAGAAGCTTCAAGACAATACGTATTGACGAAATTAACTCTTCTATTTAAATAGCTTCCATTTCATTATAATAAGGTTCATTTCATGATCTAGACTCTAAAATTTCTTAGGAAAGATCTAACACATTGTGTTAATGTTTTAAGGGCTTAATATGAAGGCCTTAAAATTTATACAGCTGCTTTATCAGGGAATAAATGATCAAGTCCTCAGTAGATGGTATTGTTATTTTTTGAGTATCTCCTGGCTATAATTTTAGAAGACACTACTAATTATGTAAAATACTATGATAATATATAAAATTGATTTGATATGATCTTTTCAGGTAAGACGAAAGGTATTTCCAAGTTAATGCCGTATTTAACATATAATTATATTCAACAGAGAGGTTCTCTAGAATGTCTTAAACATATCTTGGGGATTAAGGTTGTCAACATATAGCACTTTTTTCTTTCTCTCCTAAAATAGAAACAAACTGAAAAATAAGACACAAGAGACAGCCAGGTGGATATAAAAATTGTTATTACAAATGTCTAGAAAATCACTGTAAATTTGTATCTAAAATGGATTGGCTATTACCCTTTCCTTTTCCCATACTACCCCCTTTTCCTGTACTTATAAATGTTTTGGAACCTCCCACCCCAGGAAAAGGCAGTATCTACAAAGCAGTTTGAGTTTTCAAGACCTCTGCCTCTTACTGGATGAGGTGGGGGAAAAAAAACAAAACCAAAAAACAAAATTATATGCCCATAAATTGAAACTTTCAATGCTTTAATTCTACAAAGTCAAGAAATTATAAACCAGTGAATGACAGTGTTGTTGTTATTGTTGTTGTAGTTTAACCCACCAGTCCGATAACTAGTCAAGAGAGAAATAAAAGATGAGGAATATAGTAAGGAAGGATATTCTAACCCAAGTGTCTCCACATGAAACAGATCAGAAAAAGGGAGTGTTCTTCTTACCAATATAACATATTCTAATAAAATGTATTTCACTTAATTTATTGACTGTTCCCTGATAAAATACTTTTATCCTCCTGGTAGTAACTCATTAATTTTTTATCCCCTCAAAATGAGGAAAAAATGTCAATGTGTCCTCAGGGATTCTGTAGCTCTGCTGTTAAAAATTTGTTATCTACTTGTGAGAGATATGGAATTATATGGACAAAGAAATTACCAAAATTTGAGTTGATTATATGGTAGGAAATATTTACACAAAAGCATTAACTTTTCTCTCTAACATTTATTAAAAAGAATCAAGATTAGTCTTGATTAAAGATTCACTTTTGTTTAGATCTTAAAATATTTTTTATTAACTTCTGTGCTATTCAATTATGCTAATGAAAATTGCCATTGTGAGGTGCTTTCAGAGTTTGGAATTTATATGCTCAATTACCTAGTGATTCTTACTGAGGTAAACATAAGAGTGTAAAAGTGTACAAATCACATTCTATATATTTGTTTAATGAGTTTAAATATAGAAAGATATAAGTGAGATGAATTTAAATATTTGTGTTTTATTTTGAATAAGTTCAGTAGTTATAGGCATTTAAAAAAATGTATGATACATAATTATAATGTTAAATACCTTAAAGAGAAATGGTTGATAGGAAGCTATGTAGAATATGGAATCCATGGCTTATATTAATATTTTCTTATTCATGCATATTTGATAAAATAGTATCTATATTTACCCAGCTGATAAGACACAGGTTAAATAAAACACAAGGAAACAAATTTTAGACTAAGGAAATGTGTGTTGTTTCAGTTTTTTTTTTTTAAGATTTTATTTATTTATTTGACAGAGACAGCAGGAGAGGGAACACAAGCAGGAGGGAGCTGGAGAGGGAGAAGCAGGCTTCCTCATGCAGGGCTCTCTCCCAGGATGCTGGGATCATGACATGAGCCCAGGCCCAAGCTTGATGATTGAGCCACCCAGGCACCTCTCACTTGTTTTTCATTGATTCTTTATTTGTAGTATGTGAGAATAAGAAAATTGAGGATTCTCTATTTCTTTATATTACTGCAGTAGGGTATGTTACCTAGACTTCAAGGCATCGGCTAACATACTCTGTGACAAGCCAAAGGGACAACATTAAAACAAGCCAGCCTTCAGATCATCATCGTTCTCAACTAGAACATCCTAGCACTCTGGAGTAATTTCTAAATTAACCCACAAAAGATAGAAAACACTCAGAAGAGATGTCTGTAAAGTGCTGTCTATTTTGGGAGCAATTCCATGGCCTTCCTTTGGACACCTGGCATATTTTTACTTGTTCAAGTGAAGCTTTTTACAAGATTTTCTGACCAGACCCTTGGAGGGAGGGAGAAATCTCTTGTGAATCATAAAAAATGGTTATGAAGTACAAACATTTTAGTTCTAGATATAGATAGGTTACAGGTATACATATGGATAGATGATAGATATAAATATGGAGATAGACTAAATAGAATAAATTAATATTTATCTTCCTTCACATACATATTTGGTAGATAAACTTTGCTGGTGAAAGCTCTATGTGATCCCCGGGAGAAATAGTGTCAGATGCCTTGAAAGCATCCATCCCTATCACAGTGTGAGCACTCTTTCAGCCTTCCTACTTGGCAGAGATCTCTCTGTCATGCTTCTGCTCAGGACAGTGAAGGTTCTGACCAGGCTAAACAAATGTGGGTAGGAAGGTCATGACCTTATTAGAAAATTCTCCCTGAAATCTCAAAGGACCAGAATATCCACATTGAATTTGCCCAAGTCTGTCGTCTCTGATTTCCCCCAACACACCACTCAGGAGCACTCTGTCATATTTCTTGCTGCTAATAACAAGCCAGTCTCTCAGGCTTTTGTATTAAATGCAAGTTCTCCAGGAAACTTTTAAAAGTGAAAAGGAAAAATACAAAGAAATTTGAAAACCAAAGGGAATAAGTTTTGGTTTTACATCAACACATTTACTCTTAAAGCAATGCATTTATCTATACTTATGCTTTTTACTTCTATATTAACCTCATCTTCTGTAATAATCTGATTTATGCTAATTTCTGCCCCCAAAATGACAATAGAAGCAGAAAGTTAGAGAGTCACGTAAGAGTATTTGCTTTACCATTACTCCATCTACTGGAATTGCCCTTCACTGACCACAAATTCCTAGGGCAGAAACTTGAAGAAAGGAGGAAAAAGGAGTTTAGTAGAGGCATTGACAAAATGGTTTTCTTAATATTGATTTATTTAATAATTGATCATTTGAAACGAGACAAGTAATTTTATGGGAGCACAGGTCGAGACTGTTCAGTAACAGGATACATTGTTTTACTCTATGTTCTCAGCTTTTGAGTTCTCATCACATATAAAAACTTATTTTGATATTAAAAGACTGCACTGTACATATTACAATAATGTATCCTTTCCTTATGAATCAGAATCCCATGCTTTTATTATAAAAGTAAAAATGGAAAGGTAGATTCTCTGATGTTTCAGAAATATATTCAAACAAAACAATTCTAGAGGAACACTGGAATATTTTGTTCAGTATAGTCCTACATATCAAGATACTTAAAATGACTTTTGTTACAAATACAATATAGAAGACTTTAGCTACAAATTTTACATTCTAATTTCATAGGTTTTCCAGATTATATAGGTCAGAACATTGGAATCTGATGTGTATAAATATATTTACATTTATTTTTATTTCTAAAAATAGAAATATTACCTAATTTTTAATCTTGGACCACCTGAAGAATACAATATAATTAATTTTATTGCATTCAAATAGAATTTAGTTAGAACGAAGATTATACACCTAATCGGAACACCTAATTGAGCAGGTAACTTGCCCATTGTCAAACATATTTTAAACATCTCTTAACATACTGAGGTAAAATATTCTGGTACGTTGTCAGTTATTAGGCTTGCTATGTGTCTTATTTTTAAATGAATCAAAATCTGCTGAATTTATTTTTAAGTGAATTTGAAAGTGACTTCCCTGTGTAATAATATGGAAACAGATTGATATTAAACTAATGCTGAACAGTGTATATGTTTATATATGTGAACAAATATATGTATGGCCATTGTCAATCCCCACATTTATATTACCTTTTTCTTAAATGTACCTGCGTAAAAACAACAGGATAGACAACTTTATATCAACATTGAATGCAGTTGGGGGCATCTTTCAGCATATTCCATTAACCAATGACTTAATATAGAGTTTGTGTTATAAATTATTATAACACTCTGTATTATAATTATACAGTAAATCTTCGATTAAATAATTTTACTTTCATACCCAAGAAAGGCAAAATGTTTATTTAAATTAGTCATAGAGAAGCTTAAGACATTTTTTGCTGTGATCATTCACAACTGTCGTATGGAATGTGGCAAAAATCAGAGATGGTATTATGTTGTTTTTGATGAAAAATACCCTTGTCTGAGCACAAAATGAAATGAAGTTCTTTTCCTGTCTAGCACAATAAAAGCATGTACTAGATGCAAGTGGATCAACACAGCTGGTCGCTAGCATTATGATTAGGGATGCACTAGTTTGGATAAAATAAGAACTGGCCTGAATCTTTGCCCAACTCTTGAACTGAAATGACCCTAAAGAAGTTAAAATACTTTGCCAAACTTGTTTTTATCCCTCTAATTTCACATGCTTTGTTTTTATAATGAAAGATTGGGGAAATCCTAGTCTTGATTAGGTTAAATAAGGAAGTTCTAAAAATAATAACTAAATATACAAGAATAGAACAAAACTTGTGCCAAATTTTAATAACCCAAATTTAAAACCCCATAATGAGTGGAGAGAAATTTTATTTATTTTAAGTGAATTCTTCTTGGGGTCCTTTTTTTTTTTAGTAAACATTGTAAGAGTTGTTCTTAGAATACAAAAATGAATTTTTAATTTTCCACAAGATTTTTGAGGAATATTATTGAATATCTATTGAATGTCAGTGTACATTTTGGATTGTCTTATGTTTCAATGACTATTATAGTTCTGTTCTGACCACTCCCATTCTGAAAAGACTGAGGAAATGTATAGCTGACCATTTGGCAATATGGCTTGTTAAAAAACAAAATTCAGCTGAGTGAATGGAAAGATCTAATTAGCTTTATTCAGTGATTAATGGGGTAGCTTCTCATCTAGAAAGTAGAAAGGAGCTCCTAGGATTTGTACAAGTGGAAGGATTTTAGAGGCAGAAGTGCCGTGGGACAAGGAGATTATTAGCAAAAGAAAAGAAAGGATTCTTTCAGAGGGGGTCACCTTCCCTCAGGGAGAAACCCCAGGGGGTCTTACTGATACAGTCTGGCTGGGTCCAGGGACCCAGAGGAAGATCCCACAGGATCAGCCAAGAAGGTCTTAGGCTTCAGGTAGGATACAAATCAAATGCGAGCTGAGAGGAGGTGAGAGCAGAGTTTATTAAAGACACAGGGCGCAAATACAGAGGTGTCTGGGAAACTTGGAAAGGAAAGGAGCGAGTCTCCTCTTTGCTTGGGGCCTGGGGTTTTTACTGAGGATTGTGGTCCAGTGCACTTGTCTTCTCAAGCATCCAGGAGCAAAGATGAGCATTTAGGTGTCCTTTGTAAGTCACTTACGCCCTGGAACCAAGGGTCTTGGTGAGTCAGTGGTCTTGGAAAAAGTTCAGGATGACCCCGCCCAGTAACTCCTTAGATATTATCTATTGTGCTTGAAGACTCCAAAGGAATCATTAACACCTTGACCTTTATTATCTGTTCTATAAGGCCTGTGTGTGAGGCAGCGGTGTAGGTCCTAGCAAAAACAGAAGTAGGAAAGGGAGAAAAAAATGGTGTCCCTTTAGTTTCCTGATAGTGGGGCTTAGCAAAAGTGACTCCACTGGGGATTTTCTTTCTCTTTCTCTTTTTTTCTTTTCTTTCTTTCTTTCTTTCTTTTTCTTTCTTTCTTTCTTTCTCTCTCTCTCTCTCTCTCTCTTAAGATTTTATTTATTGGCTGGTGATGGGTATTAAGGAGGGCACATTGCATGGTGCACTGAGTGTTATACGCAAATAATGAATCGTGAAACATTGCATCAAAAACTGGGGATGTACTGTATGGTGACTAATATAACAAAATAAAAATTACAAATTAAAAAAATTAAAAACTGAAGAAAAAAAAAGATTTTATTTAGAGAGAGAGTGCTAGTGGGGGGAGGGGCAGGGAGAGAGGTAGAGAGAGACTCCTCAAGCAGACAACATGCTGAGTGTGGAGCCCAACGTGGGGCTCAATCCCATGACCCTGAGATCATGACCTGAGCCAAAACCAGAGTCAGATGCTTAACTGACTGTCCCACCCAGGCTCTTCTGTTATTTCTTTTTAATAGGGTTAAAGTATAGGTAAGAATATTAATGAAAAATAATGTTTCACGGATGCATATTATTGTCAGAAATTGAGTTGTCAAAAGTAGAACTAATATAAGAGTTACAGATAAGCGCTCCAGAAGACTTAGAACTCTCAAAGGTCCTTACATGCTCAGTAAATGCAGACACCAGTATTCATGTTCTAACACTGTCACTTGCACTGCATTCTTTTCAGGAGCTCAGTAAAAAGTCATAAAGTAGGTCATAACAGTATTGTGTTCCATGTACTATCTAATATCTCAGAGTAGAGTCACATGAATTAAAGTCTGTCACCAGTTACTGAAAATGCTGTTTTTAAAAATCAGAATGTGGAGAACCTCTAAGGGGCATATTACTCACTGGAACACGACGGTCATCAAAAACTAGAATACTGGCTTCCTTTTTTATAGGAAGTGGCCATCAGTGTCTTAGAAAGGAGGGAATCTGGGGAGGAAAAGGGAGAAAAAGGAAGAAGAGAAATGCAGAGGACACAGGAGGAGAAGAAAAGAGAGGAAACAGGTAGAAAGGTGATGATAGAAGAAAGAAAAAAGCAGGGTGAAGAGTGAGTAAGGAGCAAATAAGAGAGAAGAAAAAGCAAGTGAAAATATGTGAGGAAGAGCTAGGAAGAAGGGATAAATGGTAATGGTGTCTCTCTGGTTTCCTTTGTTTTGTGTTAGTATCTGTTTAAGGCTGAGAAACAAGTCTAATGGGAGAGAAGCCTCTCTGCTCCTCACTCCAGGTGCCTGCCATACAGGGCTGTCTTCCCTCAGAACCTTCTTCATGCTCATTCTACTGCAGACAGACCCACTGTGTGGGGCTGCTTCCAACATTCTCTTCAAACCAAATGTCTATTTTATCTTTTGTGAATAATAAACTTAATCACACATGAATTATAATGTTGAAGAGATAATAGGCATTACAAATGACTACTTAACAAACATTAACTCAAATGTTCTGTTTATTTCAGAATGTGATATTATTATTTATTTATTTATTTATTTATTTATTTAAAGAGCCTTTATTATTTTCCTTGAAGAGATGGAAGATTATAGGAATATTTTATCTCACATCCTTAGTCTCTTCAAGGAAAATAGACTCTTTAATTCATCGCCCGTTCTTCAAACTCCACATCTAATTGCTTGGGACATTCTCTACTGTAGTATTATGATAAAATAAGAAATGTATATAGTTCAGTCTTAGTCCAGGTTTCTGGTCAGAGGTCCTAAAACTCTTCTAATATCCTCAAATGATTCCTAAGTGTAATTTCCTAAGAGTATTTTTTGTTACTGTTATTTCCTACTTTCAGGGGGACAGAGCACTGACTATATCTTAGTAGCTTTTATTTAAAATAATATACCAAAGTGGTCCATTGTGAGGTGGCATGTCCTTGGACCCTACATCCCCAATTTAGAACTGGTTAATCAGAAATGCAGTGGGCAACGTGGGACTTGCGATTGATGTCTGAAGTGTGGGAGGGTGTGCGGTCTTGTGGTACTGAGCCTTTAACCTATGTGATCTTTGATAATTCCAAGTAGGTGGTGTCAAAATTGAGGACACTCAGTTCATGGCCACTGAGAATTAGAGAATTGCTTGATGTGGAAAAACCCACATATCTGGTGTCAGAAGTGAACTATAGTAGAATACAGAAAACAAGAGTTTTTCTGTTTATCCTCTTTGATTTTGTCCTAAACATTCTTCTCTTCCCCCTGAAGTCCCTGGAATGCTGGTTCTGTGGTAAACATTAACTCAGCCCAGTCACAGAACACATGCAGCCCATTTTTGGTTTAACTCAAACCCAGTTCTCCTCATAGAGGAAGGCCATTTATTTTCTAGTGAAATTGATTCAAAAGTGCGGGGAGTGGGGGGACTACAAATTCTTTTGGCTTTCAACTATTATTTCTTGCCTGCTTATAAAATGCCTTCTTCCTTTGTGACTCATGCCCTCTAGATATGCTTTCCCCTTTACACTGGAGCATTCTAACACATACTTTAAAGACTTTGAAGCACTTTGATTATGACCTGTAAGATATTACAGAGTCTCTGGGACTAACCAATCTAATTCCCTAACTTTACACATTCTCAGTCTCTTTGATTCAGGTGACAGCTACCAGCACTCTACTTCAACAACCTGATCCATAAACTACCACTCATCCTAACATAGGACCCGTATTACCACTGCTTGGTCAGGAAATAATACTTCATGAATATTTTCATGTGTCTGCACCTTAGCAGCTTTTGGAGCAAAGATTGCTGGCCCTATGTTTAAAGGATATTAGAATGGAAAACAAACCTTGAAAGTTGAAGACAGAATGAAGAAGTTCAGAACCTATCACCCCAAAATAAGCCAATTTGGTATGTTAACTACAAAGGCACCTGGTGGAAAAGATTATTCTTACCATCAAAGAAGAAGAGTTGAGGCCAAGAAGATTCTGAACAAATGAAATTTGTTTAAATAATCATTACCTTCCTTTAGCTTCCCATTATATTTTACTTTTTCACACATACTACTCTGTTCATATAAGCACGTAACCCCAACCACTTTGGGGGGTCTTCATTTTCCTGTGAAGGCTCCCATGTACATATAAAAATGAAACTTCTGTTTTCTCCTGTTAATCTATTTTATGTCAACATAATTCCCAGGCCCAGCCAGAGACACTAAGATTTTTTTTCTCCCCTATAAGACCTCCAGAGAGATTGAGACACTCTCCTGGAGTCATGTATTTATATTCCAAATGCAAAGAGATCTAGGGACCTTTACCTCCTTTTCCCAGATCGGGTGCTTTACATTTCAAACCAAAGTTCATTTTCTCTCCAGAGAGGAGGAGGGGTAAATGCCAACTGTGCTCTATAAGTTCCAAGATTCATGATCTCCAGGACGATCTCCTGTGGTAGGAACTCTGTACATGCAGGGTACATATGGCCCTCACTGAGTTGCGCCATCGGAAATTAGAACAAAAGAAATCAAGGCTAAATTTGCTGTGAAGATAAATAGTCTGTGCTCTGACCGGAAAACTTCTGTTTTCTGTCAGGATGAATATAGGTATAAAAATTTAACACAGACTTCTTTAATTATAAGAAACATCATGAACCTTTATCCCTTCATTTTTTTCTGCAATCTAGCAGATCAATTCTTATTTCACATTCTTTTCTTGAAGTTTTTTTTCATATTTTCATCTCTCAGTTGCTTTCTAATTTTTGCATAAATTAGTGATTACCAAGAAGAATCTCTAGTTTCTTGTTTCTCATATCTATCATCAAAGGGTCTTTTATTTGCATAAACGTGAAAAAATGACTCATCCTATAGTATTCCTTCAACTACCACACCCAATTCATTTTGATACCTTATTGATTCTATATTCTAAACATATCTTGAACATTTTTTTTCCTCCTAAACACTTTGGTTACTGCTCTTGACTTAGTTTAGACCACAGCACTACTGGATGGCATTAGTGAAACACATCCCTCAAAATAAAATTGAGCTGATGCCAATCTGAACAGAATGTATCAAGTGGGAGGGCAAATTGCTATTTAAAAATGCGTTTTTTTCAGACCACAATTACTTTGAAATAGATAATTTTGAATTTGCACTGAATGCATTTATTCTAAATCTATAGTTAACATTAAGTGGACTTAATTAAAAGATTTTTTTTAAGTTCTTGATTATTTTATGGTGAACCTGCAGACTTACTTAGGTATTGTGGTTCTGGAATTCTTATACTAATTACTTAGTAAAAATACCTACTATTTTACCCGGTTGCTGATTCACTTACCAGAATTTGCTTACTATTTAGAAGTACATTTGACAGTTGGTAAAAACTTTAAATACATTGCAGACTAATACAGAAATCTCAATCTGTACTGATTCATATTTATCCCACAAAAGATATTAAATTGAATATACCAATTTAGGCTTGAGATCCAGGAAAATGATATAAGAAACATACAGTATTTTTCCAGATGTTTGTTTTCACAAATATTGTATTTACTTCAATGGTTCTAAATCCAATAGAAAGTAATGTATTTGTCCTCATATGCTCCATGTATTGAGTACAGAACTTGTTATTTTCCAACACAAATACCCATAATAAATGATAATATTCAGTAAATAAAAGACCTTTAATTCTTCTGATTGTCTTGATAGCTATAGAACACATAGTCTGAAAGTAAGACCTACAGAAATTAGTCAATGTCCAATAAAGTATAAGGAGAAGACACCCTGGACATTCAAGAGTGAAAGGGAGAGGAAAAGAGTTTTAGGAGAAAGCAGTAGGAAAAGGCAAAAAAAAAAAAAAGATGTGTGACAGGGACTTTGTGGGATGAAAAGATAAAATTCCAGTGTTGGAATATCTGGGGGGAAAAAATTAAGCACTTATATCTTATATTTCTTTTGAAGTTGTTTCATTTTTGTAATCTAAACTCCTTTCACCAAAGCAAGCCCTAAACAAGATCTATTACAAACACAAGTGCTTTGTATGATTTTGTGTGTTTGGAAATTTAGGAAATGGCCTAATTCCACATATGGGTGGATAAAGTGAGGGATAGAAAGAGCATCCCTAGAAAGGAGAAGCAATCTATAGGTGAGATAAATTATACAAAGCAGAATCTGAGATTCTGTATAGATTTGTGGGCAAAGATAACTCAGTTGCCATCTGACTTATAAATAAAGTATGTACTTTCAGCTGTAACTATAGACATTCATTCTTTGTTCGTTCATTAAATCATTCAACAAATATTTACTGAATATTCACTGTGTACATACTGAACATTCACTAGATAGTAGGCTAAAGACTGAATGAAAAGCTAATTAAAACAATATCCTCTGGGGCGCCTGGGTGGCTCAGTCATTATGCGTCTGCCTTCAGCTCAGGGCGTGATCCCAGTGTTCTGGGATCGAGCCCCACATCAGGCTCCTCTGCTGGGAGCCTACTTCTTCCTCTCCTATTCCCCCTGCTTGTGTTCCCTCTCTCGCTGGCTGTCTCTCTCTCTCTGTTAAATAAATAAAATCTTTAAAAACAAACAAACAAACAAACAAAAAAAAACCCAATATCCTTGGCCTCAAGATCTCACAGGGAAACAACCATCTAGAAAAAGAGTTGCAATATGTGATAGGTGCCATGTTATAGACAGGCACAGGCGCTAGAGGTGCTTGTTTGTTCATTTGTTTTGTTTTTTAGGTTACACATGTAAGTGAAATCATAGGTGTTTGTCTTTCTCTGACTTATTTCCCTTAACATAATACCCTCTAGGTTCATCCATGTTGTTGAAAATGGCAAGATTTTCTTCTCTTTTATGGCTATTTTTTCTTTGGGTATATATATTTTTATCCATTCATCCACTGATGGACACTTAGGTTGTTTCCGTATCTTGGTTATTACAAAAAATGTAACAATAAACCTAGAGGTGCATGTGTCTTTGTGAATTAGTGTTTTTGTTTTCTTCAGATAAATATTCAGAAGTGGAAGAGCTATATCACATGATAGGTATATTTTTAATTTCTTGAAGAATCTCCACACTGTTTTCCATAGTGGCCACATCAATTTACATTCCTACCAACAGTGTACAAGACTTCACTTTCCCCACCTCTCCAACATTTGTTATTTCTTTTTGATAGCCACTTTGACAGGTGTGAGATGATCTCTCGCTGTGTTTTTGATTTGCATTTCCCTGATGATGAGTGATGTTGGCATCTTTTCATGTGTCTGTTGGTGATCTGTATGTCTTCTTTGGAAAAATGTCTATTCAGATCCTCTGACCATTTTTTTAGGTTTTTAAATATAATTTTCTTTTTTTTAATTGAAATATAATTAATATGCAGTGTTAGTTTCAGGTATAAAATATAATGGTTCAACAATTCTATACATTACTAAGTGCTTATCAAGATAAGTGTACTTATGAATATTTAAATTTTTATCTGTCATTAAATTGTGGGATTTTTTAAATATATTTTTTAAAGATTTTATTTATTTGTCAGAGAGAAAGAACAAGCAGGGGGAAGGGCAAGCAGAGGGAGAAGCAGGCTCCCTGCTGAGCAAGGAGCCTAATGCTGGACTCAATCCCAGGACCCTGGAATCATGACCTGAGCCAAAGGCAGACACTTAACTCACTAAACCACCCAGGTGTCCTGAAATTGTGGGTTATTATCTATACTTATAGCACATCTTTACGCAGACTAGCCACATTTCAGTGCCCATTGGACCCATGGTGTTAGTGATTAACTTACTGGATGGTGCCACTGTAAGGTTAAGTAGTAAATGTGCATGATGTGGTTTCTTAAGTCATGTAGAGATTCATTTTAAAAAGACATTCTCAGGAGAACCCCATTGTGAATTCATCACTTTTATTTTTGTTTAATTTTATTATACTGTTGCTTAAATTTAGTCAGTGCTTGGAATATGAATAAACATACAGTTTCTCTAAGAATGTTCTTTTGAGTTCATCATGTCACCTACTGATTTAAACCGCTTTAAAATCTTTGCTTCTATACACTACCCGGTGGAACTGTTTGTTCTTTCTAGGCAATATATATATATATATATATATATATTTTATTTCCCTTATAAATTAAATCATGTGGTATTTGTCTTTCTCTGTCTGAATTACTTCACTTAGTGTAATGCCCTCAAGATCCATCCATGTTATCACAAATGGAAAGATTCCATTCCTTTTTATGAGTGAATAATATTCCATTGTGTGTATATGTCTGTGTATATGTGTGTGTGGATATATGAGAAAGAGATTTTCTCTAGCCATTCATTCATCAATAGAAACTTAGGTTATTTCCATATCTATAGTAAATAGTGCTGTAATGAATATGAAGATGCATAGATCTTTTTAAGTACGTGTTTTAGTTTTTTTCAGATAAATGGATCTTTTTTATATCGAGTCACCATTATTCTCTCTGTTAATCTGAAAATTAAAATATTTCAATGTGGTGTCAATGTGATTTTAAAAACAAACTCAAACAATGAATTCCTTTGTCAGTTCTTATTTGTAGGACAGGTCATTCAGATAATCCACATATTATTGAGTGTGTGAGATGCTATCAAAATGAAAACAATACAGCTGACCCTTGAACAAAGTGGGGGTTAGGGGGTGCTGACCCTCCACAAAGTCAAAATTCTGTGTATAACTTTCAACTCCCCCA
Source organism: Ursus arctos (assembly GCF_023065955.2). Taxonomy (NCBI): domain Eukaryota; kingdom Metazoa; phylum Chordata; class Mammalia; order Carnivora; family Ursidae; genus Ursus; species Ursus arctos. Next base: position 58,156,802 of record NW_026623056.1, on the reverse strand, counting down.
AAACGTAACTACTCATAGCCTTTTGTCAACCAGAAGTCTGACAATTAACACAGTTGACTAACACATATTTTGAATGTTATAAGTATTATATACTATATTCTTCCAATAAAGTAAGCTTGGAAAAAGAAAATGTTATTAAGAAAATCATAAGGAAGAGAAAATATATTTGCAGTACTGTACAGTAAAAATATCTGTAAGTGGACCAGTGCATTTCAAATCCAAGGATAAACTGTATTTTTAAATATGATAGAGAACCTCTGAATTTCCTGTGACTTAGCTTACAATGCCTTTGTTTGAGAATCGTTTCTATTGACACATTGGAATATTTCTGTGATAGGTAATAGGGAATCATTTAAAGTGCCTGGAGATTTACAAAATCAGCTTTAGGTTTTAAAAAAGAGAAGTGGCTGCAAATATATACAGATATTTTACATATATGTAAGAAGTATGATTCTAAAATCATGAGATTTTTGGTTGAGGAACTTAATGGAATTTAAATATCCTTAAACATGGTTAAAACATCATTGTTCAGACCATTTTTTAAATATCTTCCTTTTTTTGGAATTGCCTTAAAAATGGCTTAAAGTTGCATAAGCAAAGCAACACCATTACTTTAGAATTTCAAAACTTTTATGGCAAAATTATCCTCAGAAATGAAACCACTCCATCGCCCAGCAGGATCAATAGAGCAGTGAAGTTTGAATGGGTCCTTGGCCTGCCTGGGGGTACTTCTTTGAGAAAACAATCTTCACAATATTCACTTCCATTTATATGACGAGGAGCAATTGTTTGCTTCTATGCTAACACAGTTTTATAACAATAATTTGAATTTTCTTCATTTCTACAATTGTATGTAACAAGTTAGTAGTAGCTCTTTTTTCCAAATATCTCACTTAGTACTTAAACATCTGTTATCTGCTCCACCATCTGTGATATTAATCAGCTGATTATATTTGACATATACATTATTTGTTTATAAAAATATGCTTGTGAAATTAGTTTTTAGTAGATCTTATTTTGACTTATTTTGCTTATTTAGATCTTATATCTTATTCAGATACAGAATAAATTGATATTTATGTATATATGTGAGCATGAATTTAATTTGATACACATCCATTCAGAAATGATATATTAAATTGTTTTTAGAAGTTATTTAGGAATTTATGCATTTAAATAATGTGATGTTGAAAAATTCAGTCTCCATGATAAAATGCTGAATATTACAAAGATTATCATTCCCTATGATATTGATATTTTCACATCTTAAACAATTTCCTCTACCATCTATTTCTTTTTTTTAAATTATTTTGTTCAGTTAGCCACTGTATAACCATCTATTTCTTGAAAGCCACACCCATTTAAGGAAAAATAATGATTACAAAATGCTCAATGTACCAACAAATCAACAACATATCTATGTGTGCCTTATGGACTTTGAATTCTGTAGTATGTTAATTTGTATTTTTTGAGAAAAGGATTTGATGTTTAAATAAAATTGTATTTATCAAATTTATTTTATGAAATCATGGGTTAAACTCAGTTAAATATATCAATATTGAATTTCTCCATGTCTTTCACATAATAGTTTTCTTTGTGATTTTCTGGTAGGTTATGTAACCTGCAGAGTCATACAAAAGTTTTTGACAAAGGGAACCCTTTGTTTTTCTATAGGCTCATATATCTAGATATCAAAAAAAGTATTTTTTTAAGTTATAGTATTGCAGTTTGATAGGAATATTTACTATAAAAGTATATTTTCATCAATGTTTCTACAAATTTTTGTGTTCATGCCAATGACACAAAATTATATTAAAATTGATTATATTGAAATATTTGGTTTTATAAATTTGTACAAATTCATGTTGCAACCACCAAATAATGACCTAAAAATAAATACGAAATCCTCAGAAAAATATCTAGTTTTAATAATAAAATTAGTCTACTTGTCATTGAGAATATTAATGCTTTTGGGCTTTAAGTGATTGATTTTAATAGGTGAATAGAACTTTTTATAACTAAGATTATTTTATTGCATATTTCAGCAAGTGGGGTTATATTTTTCTTTAGGTTGGTTTCTATATCACCTACTTTGTCCTTTAATGCATTTCAAAAAAATTTGTCTTAAGTCTGATAGAACTGCTCCATTCATCCATTCATTCAAGAAGTAGTTATTGAAAATATACTTCCCAAGCATGTTCCAGATGCTTAGCATAGAATGATATATGAAACAGAGTCCTGATATTATGAGGGATTTTTCTTTTGTGGATTATGGTCCATATAGAAATATGAAAATTAATCTTGTATTTCTAATGGTGGTAAGTGTTTTAGAGAAAGAGCAGAGAAGAGGACTAGGAAGTGCTAGGGTGAGGGACAATTTTATAATGTTAAATATGGTTGCCAAAAAAGTTGTCAATCAGAACAAATTTGAAATAAGAAGATAAAATTGAACTGGAATGAATAAGAAAACAACCATTTATATGTCTGTGCAATAGGAGAGTGTTCTAGGAAGAAAAAAAAGAAAGCACCAAGCTCAGGAGGGAATTTGTCTAGTGTGTTCAATAAGTAGCAGGTCATGAACCGAATGAGGGAGGGAATAGTAGGTGATGTGGTCAGAAAAGTAATAAAAAGGAAAATATATCATATAGGGCCCTCTAGATCACTTTAAAAACCTTCACTTTTGCTGCAAGATGGGAAGCCATTTGAAGGTTATAAAGAAATAACATGATCTGACTTATATTTAAAGTGTGAGCTGTGTTGAGAATAGTCAGTAGGTGAGAAAGAGCAGAGATAAGTTAGAAGTTACTGCAATGATCCAGATAAGTAATGATGGTGTGAACCAGAATGCTCATGGTGGAGATAGTGTGAAATGGTAAGTTTTGAACATTTCATAATAGAGAAAATCACATACGTAGACAGACCGGCTATGCGACATGACAAGTATTTAGCTTAATTACTTAGGTCTAGTTGCCATTTATTAAAATAATAAAAAAAATAGGTAAGGAGAAGGTGTAATGGTGAGTTTGAGGACTGAGAAATTGAAATACTGAATTGTTAATTGACGTGTTTAATATGGAGCTCAGGAAAGGGTCTTGGCTAGTGTTAAATACCTGGAAGTCACCAACATGGAAGTGGACTTTAAATCAATGGCACTAAAGGAGATTACCGTGGGTGTCAGTGAAGACTGAGAAGAGGAGCAAGGACTAACCCCTAAGGCTCCCTACATTGGCAAGATGAGATAATGGAGAAGGAAATCATGAAGGGTAATGGGAAGAAATAGCCAGTAAGGTAGGAAGAAACTCAGAGAATGATCTGGAAACAAAATCAAGAGTATGTTACTATAGGCCAAGTCAGATGATAACTGAGGATTCATCATTCATAGCCAACCCTGATAAGAGTAATCATGAGTGAGGTGGTAGGTGTAAATGTCTGAATGCAGTGAATTCAAGAGAAAATGGAACTAGGGAAATAGAGAAGGAGTACAGGGAATGAAACATTGAAATATTTGCTGTAAAAGTAGAGCAGGGAAATGAGGTCTTGTTAGAAGGGGATATAGAGCCAGAAACTTCTTATTTTTATTTTGTTTTTTTAAAGATGTGAAGGATTATAGAACATTAGTATGCTACTGGAAATAACTCAGTAGAAATGGATAAATAATGATGTACCAGGAAGAGAATTCCTAAAGTTATATCCTCTCATGGATGAGAAAGAATTGAGTGCAATGTGTATGAAGATAATTGATCTTAGTACGTAATTCATCCAACAGAAGGGAAGGAACATGGGACAGATTAGTTGCAGCTGCTGGAAATTCCTTCCTGATTGCTTTTTTCCCAGTCAAATAGGAAACAAGATTCTTAGCTGGTAGTGAGGACTGGAGAAATAGAGTTAAAGATCTAAAGAGGGAAAAATAGCTTTCTGGGGTATTAACTGGATTAAGGGAAATGCATTTTGATTTCTTGGTACTACTAAAATGCACACTTGATGTTAGTGATTATTAAATTAAAGTGAGGCCATTCACCATGGTTGGCTGTTTTTTTCTAGCCATGTTCATCTATATGGTTACAAGTATGGAATGAGCAAGGAGTGTATTTAACTAGACGTGAGGTTTGTTAAGTGAATATGGTAAATAATGAGAGAAGCGGGAAGTTAAAGGTTAGTGATCAAATTTTCATGTATAAAAGTTATTTAGTGATCATTTTTCTGTATTATTTTTTAAATATTATTGGTGGTTAAAATGCAACAATGCAAAGGTGTGTAAGGTAGACTGAAGAAATTCATATTAAAATCCATTCCAATTCCATGCCCCAGAGGTAACCACTATAAATAGTTTCATGTCTCTCCTTCTAGACATTTTCTATGAATACATAAACAGATTTTTTTAAACCAAATATTGCTTTGCACTATTTATATGGTTCTGGTACTTACTTTTTTCACTCAACAATATATCATAGGCACACTTCCATGCTGGTACTCGGAGATCTAAGTCATTCCACAACTAGGTTATGCTATTGCATTGCTGAGCCATAATTTATTTAAATAATCATTTTTTGATTTAAGTTGTTTCCAGTTTTTGCTATTACAGATATCACAAAAATGAACATCCTTATCCACAGTTTATTAGTCTTTGAATTATTCCTCTAATGTAGATTATTAGAGGCAGGATTGCTTTAGTCAAGGAGTAGGCACTATTTTGCAGTTTCTACTAATGGTAGCTACAAAGAACATATGAAAAATAGTAAATCGTTTAAGTAGATATTAAGTTATGAAGAGTTTGAGTATCACTTTTCATTTTACATTTTAAAAACATTTTATTTTTTTTTATTTTTTGGTGTTTAATCTTTTTTTATTATTATTATTATGTTATGTTAGTCACCATACACTACATCCTTAGTTTTCAATGTAGTGTTCCATGATTCATTGCATATAACACCCAGTGCTCCATGTAATACGTGCCCTCCTTAATACCCATCACCGGCCTATCCCAATCCCCCACCACCCTCCCCTCTGAAGCCGTCAGTTTGTTTCCCAGAGTCCATAGTCTCATGGTTCATTCCCCCTCTGTTTACTCTTCCTTCATTCTTCCCTTCCTTCTCCTACCAATCTTCCTGCTATTTCTTATGTTCCATAAATGAGTGAAACCATATGATAATTGTCTTTCTCTGCTTGGCTTATTTCACTTAGCATAATCTCCTCCAGTCCCATCCATGTTGCTACAAATGTTGGGTAACCGTTCTTTCTGATGGCTGAGTAATATTCCATTGTATATATGTACCACATCTTCTTTATCCATTCTTCTGTTGAAGGGCATCTCAGCTCCTTCAACAATTTAGCTATTGGGGACAATGTTGCTATGAACATTGGGGTGCATATGGCCCTTCTCTTCACTATGTCTGTATCTTTGGGATAAATAACCAGGAGCACAATTGTTGGATCATAGAGTAGCTCTATTTTTAACTTTTTGAGGGACCTCCACACTGTTTTCCAAAGTGGCTGTACCAACTTGCATTCCCACCGACAGCATAAGAGGGTTCCCCTTTCTCCACATCCTCTCCAACATTTGTTATTTCTTGCCTTGTCAATTTTTGCCATTCTAACTGGCATAAGGGGGTATCTCAAGGTGGTTTTGATTTGAATTTCCCTGATGGCTAATGATTTTGAACATTTTTTCATGTGTCTATTAGCCATTTGTATGTCTTCATTGGAAAAGTGTCTGTTCATATCGTCTGCCCATTTTTTTTATTTGAGTATTTGTTTCTCATGTATTGAGTTTGAGAAGTTCTTTATAGATCTTGGATACCAGTCTTTTATCTGTAGTGTCATTTGCAAATATCTTCTCCCATTCCGTGGGCTGCCTCTTAGTTTTTTTGACTGTTTCCTTTCCTGTGCAGAAGACTTTTATCTTGATGAAGTCCCATAAATTCATTTTTTTCTTTTGTTTCTCTTGCCTTTGGAGATGTGTCATGAAAGAAGTTGCTGTGGCCGATGTCAAAGAGGTTACAGCCTATGTTCTCCTCTATGATTTTGATAGATTCCTGCCTCACATCGAGGTCTTTCAACCATTTGGAGTCTATCTTTGTGTATGGTGTGAGAGAGTGGTCAAGTTTCATTCTTTTGCATATAGTTGTCCAGTTTTCCCAGCACCATTTATTGAAGAGACTGTCTTTTTTCCACTGGATGTTTTTTTCCTGCTTTGTCAAAGATTAGTTGCCCATAGAGCCGAGGGTCCATTTCTGGAGTCTCTATTCTGTTCCATGGGTCTATGTGTCTGTTTTTGTGCCAGTACCATGCTGTCTTGGTGATCACAGCTTTGTAGTATAGCTTGAAATCAGGCAACATGATGCCCCCAGCTTTGTTTTTCCTTTTCAACATTTCCTTGGCAATTTGGGCCTTTTCTGGTTCCACACAAATTTAAGGGCTGTTTGTTCAAGTTCTTTGAAAAATGTCATTGGTATTTTGATCGGGATGACATTGAAACTGTAGATTGCTCTGGGTAGCATAGATGTTTTAACTATATTTATTCTTCCAATCCATGAGCATGGAATATTTTTCCATCTTTTTGTGTCTTCTTCTATGTCTTTCATCAGTTTTCTGTGGTTTCTAGAATATAGATCCTTTACATCTCTGGTTAAGTTAATTCCGAGATATCATATGATTTTTGGTGCTATTGTAAATTGAATCGATTCCCTAAGTTCTCTTTCTTCAGTCTCATTGTTCATGTATAGAAATGCAACTGATTTCTGAGCATTGATTTTTGTACCCTGCCACATTACTGAATTGTTCTAGAAGTTCTAGTAATTTGGGGGTGGAGTATTTTGGGTTTTCCATATAGAGTATCATGTCATCTGCAAAGAGAGACAATTTGACTTCTTCTTTGTGGATTTGAGTATGTTTTATTCCTTTTTGTTGTCTGATTGCTACTGCAAGGGATTCTATGTTGAATAATAATGGCAAGAGTGGGCATCCTTGTCGTGTTCCTGATCTTAAGGGAAAGGCTTTCAGCTTTTCCCCTTTGAGAATGCTATTCGCTGTAGGCTTTTCATAGATGGTTTTTATGAGATTGAGGAATGTACCCTCTATCCCTACACTCTGAAGGGTTTTAATAGGAAAGGAGCTGTGTTTTGTCGAATGCTTTTTTTGCATCAATTGAGAGGATCATATGGTTCTTGACTCTTTTCTTGTTGATGTGATCTATCACATTGATCGATTTGTGAATGTCAAACCACCCTTGCATCCCAGGGATGAATCCCACTTGGTCTTGATGGATAATCCTTTTAGTGCACTGCTGGATCCTATTAGCTAGGATCTTGTTGAGAATTTTGGCATCCATATTCATCAGGGATATTCATCAGTAATTCTCCGTTTTGATGGGGTCTTTGCCTGGTTTGGGGATCAAGGTAATACTGGCCTCATAGAATGAGTGTGGTAGTTTTCCTTCTGTTTCTATTTTTTGAAACAGCTCCAGGAGAATAGGTGTTATATCTTCTTTGAATGTTTGGTAGAATACCCCGGGGAATCCGTCAGGCCCTGGACTCTTGTTTTTGGGGAGGTTTTTGATCACTGCTTCAATCTCTTCATAATTAATCGGTCTGTTTAAATAATTAATTTCTTCCTGTTTCAGACTTTGTAGTTTACAGGTTTCCAGAAAGGCATCCATTTCTTCCAGGTTGTTTAATTTATTGGCATATAGTTGTTGATAATAGTTTCTAATGATCCTTCCTATTTCTTTGGTGTTTGTCATGATCTCTCCCCTTTCATTCGTAATTTTATTAATTTGGGTACTTTCTTTATTCTTCTGAAAGTCTGGCCAGTGGCTTATCGATCTTATTTATTCTTTCAAAGAACCAGCTTCTAGTTCTGTTGATCTGCTCTACTGTGCTCCTGGTTTCTAATTCATTGATCTCTGCTCTAATCTTGATCACCTGCCTTCTCTTGCGTGGGTTAGGCCTGTCCTTCTGTTCCAGCTCCAGCTTCTTGAGGTGAGAATATAAAAACTGCATTTTAGATTTTTCTATTCTTTTGAGTGAGGCTTGGATGGCTATGTATTTTCTCCTTAGGACCGCCTTTGCAGTGTCCCATCAGTTTTGGACCAATGTGTTTTTGTTCTCATTGGTTTCCATAAATTGCTTAAGCTCATCTTTAATACCCTGGCTTACCCAATCATTCTTAAGCAGGATGGTTCTTAGTTTCCAAGTGTTTGAGTTTCTTCCAAATTTTTCCTTGTGATTGAGTTCCAGTTTCAAAGCATTGTGGTCTGAGAATATGCAGGGAATAATCTCAGTCTTTTGGTGTCAGTTGAGACCTGTTTCGTGACCCAGTATATGGTCTATTCTGGAGAAAGTTCCATGTGCATTTGAAAAGAATGAGTATTCTGTTATTCTGGGATGTAGTGTTCTGTATATATCTCTGAGGTCCATCTGGTCCAGTATGTCATTCAACGCTCTTGTTTCTTTGTTGATTTTCTGCTTAGGTGATCTGTCTATTGCTGAGAGCAGAGTGTTGAGGTCCCCTACTATTAATGTATTATTACCTATATGTGTCTTTATTCTGGTTAAGAGTTGGCGTGTGTATCTATCTGCTCCCCTATTGGGGGCATAGATATTTATAATTGTCATATCCACTTGTTGGATACATCCTTTAAGAATAATATAGTGTCTTTCTGTATCTCTAACTACAGTCTTTAGTTTAAAATCTAATCTGTCTGATATGAGAATTGCTACCCCAACTTTCTTTTGAGGTCCATTGGCATGAAAAGTGGTTCTCCATCCCTTCACTTTCAGTCTGGATGTATCTTTAGGTTCAAAATGAGTCTCTTGTAGACAGCATATGGATGGGTCATGTCTTTTTATCCAATCTGCAACCCTGTGCTGTTTTATGGGAGCACATCGTCCATTCACATTGAGTGATTATTGAGAGATATGATTTTAATGATGTCATGTTGCCTGTGAAGTCTCTGTTTCTATAGATTGTAAATTTCTGGTCTGTATCACTCTTGGGGTCTCTTTACTTTTATAGAACCCCCCTTAATATTTCTTGTAGGACTGGCTTGGTGGTCACATACTCTTTCAGTTTCTGCTAGTCTTGGAAGGTCCTTGTCTCTCCATCCATTCTGAATGACAGCCTTGCTGGATAAAGGATCCTTGGCTGCATATTCTTCTCACTTAGTGCTCTGAATATGTCTTGCCAGCTTTCCCTGGCTTGCCAGGTCTCTGTAGACAGGTCTGACGTTATTCTGATGTTCCTCCCTCTGTAGGTGAGGATTCTCTTCCCCCTGGCCACTTTCAAGATTGTATCTTTGGATCTAATACTTGTGCGTTGCACTATTATGTGATGTGGTGTAGGTCTGTTCTTGTTGATCTTGGGAGGGGTCCTCTCTGCCTCTTGGACACGAATGCTTGTTTCCTTTGCCAGATTAGGGAAGTTCTCAGCTACAATTTGTTCAAATATCTCTTCTAGACCTCTCTCTTTCTCCACCCCCTTAGGGATGCCAATGATTCTGACATCGGAACGTTTCATTGATTCAGTAATCTCCCATAATTTACATTCTTGAGATTGGACTTTTTTGAACCAAGATCCCATTTCTTCTTTTCTGTCATCTCATCTTCCAATTCACTAATTCGTCTCCTGCCTCATTTACCCTGGCCATCCAAGCATCCAGTTTAGACTGCATTTGATTCATAGCATTTTTACTTTTTGCCAGATTCACTCTCATTTCCATCCTTAGAGATTCTATATTCTTGTTAATATTTTTTTCAAGCGTACACATCATCTTTTTTTTTTTTTTTTTTTTTTTTTTTAATGTGACAGAGAGACAGCCAGTGAGAGAGGGAACACAAGCAGGGTAATGGGAGAGGAAGAAGCAGGCTCCCAGCGGAGGAGCCCGATGTGGGACTCGATCAGGGAACGCTAGGATCACACCCTGAGCCGAAGGCAGACACCCAACGACTGCGCCACCCAGGCGCCCTCAAGCCTACACATCATCTTGACCATTGTTACTCTGAATTCAATTTCTGACAGTTTGGTTATATTCATATCCATCAGTTCTGTGGCAGAAGCCACAGTCTCTGTCTCCTTTCTTCGCTGGAGAGTCCTCCTCCTTGTCATTCTGACAAGGAGAGATTGTGGGGATGCACAGAGCCCAAATTATTGACCAAGACCCAGGCAATGTACACTTGTTTTATAGGGTTCTTACAGATGTGGGCTTCTTGATTTTTCAGCCTGCCTTCTGGGGGAGGGGCCTCCTGCGCTGGTACTTAGGCAACCCTGTTTGGGTAGAGCTGCCCAGTCCCCTGTGGGGAGGGGGGATGGGCACAATGCAAATGGGTATTTCCGGGCTTTTGTTCTCTGGCAGCTTTCCCTGGTTGTTTTCTGTGCCTCTTCTGAGAGTCAGAGCAGCAGTAGCCATATCCTAGCCTCTGTCTCAGAACAGAGAGATCGCAGTCTGCTCTCCACTGAGCTCTCCTGGCCACTTTAACTCTGTTCCTGTCAGTGCTGCTAAAAACCCCACAGCATCCCGGGTTGTGTGCCTCACAGCCACTCTCCCCATCCTCGCTCCCAGGGCTGGCACGTCTCTGCCCTTTGTGCTTCGAACACCGCCAGCCACCCCCGGTTCCAGCGCACACTCCCAAGCTCCCTGATTCAGTGTGGTTTGTGCACGCTCCGGAGCACTGGTTTTCAGTCTGGTTGCACGCGGGTCCCAGGCTCACAGGCTCAGTCTGCTTTCTCCATGGCTACCAGTCCGGGAGTCCTGCCCACTCCCCTGTGCAGGTGGCTACTGCTTCCCGGCGCCTGAGCACATCGGCTCCCTCCCCCTTCCGTTTATCTTCCGATATCTGTGCTCCAATTCACTGCTCCCCGCTTCGTACCTCAATACTCAGCCCTGGAGATGTTCATTTGTAGAGATCCAGATGTATCTTTCTACGTCTCAGGCTGATTTCGTGGGTGTTCAGGATTGTCTGGTAGATATCCAGCTCGATTCAGGGGACCAGCTGAAAAAAGTCCCCTACTCCTCTGCCATCTTTTTTCTTACTCTCTAAAAACAAATATTTTAAACGCACAAAATGAATAACAAACACGTAGGTACTGATGAGATTGAAAAGTTTTAATATTTGGTTGTTGTTTCAGGTTCTTATTTATTCCATGTCATCTGAAAAACAGAATTTCCACACAAATCTTAGATTATCACTCTGTGTTTCTTTTTTTTTTTTTTTTTTTGCATCATAAGAAAATAATCCCTGAATTTTTTTTTTTTTCTACTTAACATGTTATAGACTTTACAACTATCTTTTTGTCTTCCTCCTCCACCAGCCTTTAAGCACGATGAGGGGAAGAATTCATGTTTATTTGGGCTACTTTGAATATTCAGTAGCTACTCAATAAATAATTGAATAATGAATGAATTAATAGGAATATATATTGTCACTCACATCATTATATTTTTAACACAAATATAAGTATTCATGAAATATGTGTATCTTAAAATTTGATATAATTGGAATCATACTATGTGTGTCCTTTTGAAAATTGATCTTTTGACTCAACATTTCATTTTTGACACCTGGTCATATAAATTCTTTTTGATCTAGTTTATTCATATGAATTTTTCATATTGTCCAATACTAGCATTGCTAAATTCCCCTTTAATATGATTGTGTAAGACTCATACAGTCAAATTGTACATAATTATTACTATTTTATTAGACACTTGCCTGGTTAACAGTAAGATTTCAAATTTCTATTAGCCATTTGGATACCCTCCATTTTTTTAGGAAACTGTTTATATCTTTTGTCCTGATCCCACTCTCCAGTTTTTTGTGTTTCCTTATTGATTGTAAATATATCACATATAATATATAAATATATATTTTCTGAATACTAATTCACTATCCAGAAATTAAATAAATTAGTTTTTACTGGTGATATATCACTTTTGATGCAAAATTATCACTCTTTTCCTCTACAGTTTTGTCCTTTTTTTTTTAAGCTATCTTTTCTTATACCAGGTCATAATGTTGTTGTTTTGTATTTGTCTAAGTTTTCTGTAGATGTAGTACACATTTAGCTTTTTTTTAAGATTTATTTTTTTTCTTATTATGATATGTTAGTCACCATACAGTACATCATTAGCTTTTGATGTAGCGTTCCATGATTCATTGTTTGCATGTGACATCAGTGCTCCATGCAATACACACTGGGCTAGCCCATTCCCCCATCCCCCACCCCTCTAAAACCCTCAGTTTGTTTTGCAGAGTCCTTAGTCTCTCATGGTTCATCTCCCCCTCTGTTTCCCTCCCTTCATTTTTCCCTTCCTTCTCCTAATGATCTCCCTGCTATTCCTTATATTCCACAAATAAGTGAAACTATAGGATAATTGTCTTTCTCTGCTTGACTTATTTCACTTAGCATAATCTCCTCCAGTTCCATCCATGTTGATGCAAATTTTGGGTAATCATCCTTTTTGTTTTAGAGAGAGAAAGTGTGAGCAGGGGGAGGGGCAGGGAGAGGGGGTGAGAGAAGGACCCTGAGGTCATGACCTGAGCTGAAATCAAGAGCTTAACTGACTGAGCCACCCAGGCACCCCAACACATTTAGCTTTGATAAAAGTAAATCTTCCCTAATTTCTTACAACGGAATGAACTAGGGATCTAACCTCATCTTTTCCCACATAGATAGCAAATTGTCTCAGAACTTCCCTGACCTGTCTATCCTTTCTTATATTATTTTAATGCTAATGATATGCAAAACACCCAGATATTACTCTATCAGTTACCTATTGCCATTGTAACAGATTACCACAGATTTAGTGTTTAAAAGAATACAATAAATTCATCCTCTCACAATTCTAGAGGTCAAAAGTCCAAACCATTTTCACTGCGCTCAAGTCAAGGTGATTGCAGGCTGGCTTCTTCCGAAGACTCTGGTAGAAGAGTGAATTCTCTTGCCTTCTTCAGCTTTTTAGTGGCTGCCTATACTCCTTGCTTTGTGGCCTCTTCCTTTATCTTCAAAGCTCATCATTCTGATAGCTGCTTCTGTCATCACACCATGTGCTCTTCTATAGTAAAATATGCCTCTGCCTCCTTTTAAAAGGACATTCAGGGCTCTGATCTCTAATCCAGGATATGGTTATCATATCCCATATCAAGATCCTTTTTGTCATATAATGTAACATTTATAGGGTCCAGGGCTAGGATTTAAACACATTTGGAGCCATTTATCAGCCTACCACAATTACTTTAGTGTGTTTTTTTTCTTTAATAAAGAAATGTTGAAAATCATAAAATAGTTTTCTTTCATCTATTGAGATACCTTTTTTTAATATGTTAAATAAAAAATCTTTTATACCTCAATGAATTTTGATTTGCTAATACTTAAGATTTTATTTGTTTAGAACTTTTACACTTCTATTTTTAAGTGAAATTTACCTGTAATTTTTCTCATAATGTGCTTATCTAGTTTTAATATCGAAGTTACAATTATTTGGGTATATTTATTTTGTCCCCCCTAATGTCTGAAATGATTTTAATTAGACAAAAGTGTTTCTAAAAGACTTGAAAGTAATCTCTCAGAAAATAGCTGGATCTAGGTATTTTTAAAATGTGTGTTGTGGGAGATGAACAAGGAAAGATGAATTTTGATGAGTCCACTTTCTTAATGGCATGGGACCATTGAGATGTTCTCTTATTTTTCTAGTAACTGGTGGAAATTCATATTTTGTCTAGGAAATTATCTGTTTCTCATGCTTTCAACATGATTTATCTTGCTTTTTAAAGTCCTTATTATCTATAAGCCATTTGGTTTTTGCCCATTTTATATCCTGACTGTCTTCACTAAAGACTTTCTGTGTATAATTCACATTTCATAGGATTTGATATGTCAGGATTTCATGGTTCAGTTCTAAATATTTTTGACTTACAATTTAACGTTTATTTTCCCTGATGAATAAACTTAAGTATGCTTCACAAATTCCCCAAGCCATACTGATTATTATTTTATTGATTTTTAAAAATTATTTTGTGGTCAGCTAATGTGATGTGTTTGCTAGTAATACTTTGCAATTTGTTTTGACTTTCTTTTGATGGTTTTTATTTTAATGTGCATATTTGTTTTAGCAAAAAATAGTATCTCTAAAATTAAAAAATACAAGCACATTATAATACTATTACTGAAAGTATATTTTCTGTCTTACATGTTACTTTTGTCCAGCATTTTAATTCCATCTTATTTTTATAGTCTAAATACTGATGGGTATAATTATTCCTATTTTGTCCAGTTAGTTCTTGACTCATATTTAACCAAATGCTTAACAATTTATGTGACTAACATTGTTTCTCCTATCCTAGTCCATCATTCAGAGAGAAGCAATCACAGACTTAGAGCATCAGCTGTTTTCAAACTGATATGGAATTATTTCAATATTTTAACAACTAGTAGGACTGTTTCAGTAAATATTAGGTGAATAACAGGCCAGGGTCCAGAAGCAGTAAATAATATTGAGTTCCCAATAGAAACCCCATTTTCAACTTACATTTTAAGTGGTAATTTACCAGAGTATAGACTACCAGATTTATATATGCTTTCATTCAGCATGTTGAAAATGTTTTTGTCTCCTTTTGATGAAGTAAGTGAGAATTCAAGTTTGAGTCTTGTTCCTTTGCAAATAAGCTGACTTGCTCTCCAGTGGATTTAATACTATTTTCTATATTTTATTATTGTGTAGTTTCACTATGATATGACAAGGAACATAGGGTATAAATAAGGAATGTTTGTATCATTGTGTTATCTTCCAATTCTGCTTTTTCATACTTTCCTTTGAGAACTCAAGTGTGTATTAGATTTTCGCATTTTAGCCTCAATACTTTTTTAATATTTAGGCATATTTTCCATCTCTCTGTGTTGCATCCTAGCTAATTAGTGTGATGACCCAGTTCTCCATATTTCTGACTTACAGTATATCACATTTGAGGTGGTTTTTTTTTTTTAATTTCACTGTCTATATACTTTCATTTTTAATTGTTGCATTTGGATCTGTCATGAATCTGCCTGTTTTTCATCCTTCTAAACACTCAATTATTTTTTTATAATTGCAATAATATTAAATATTTTAGGTTCTATTTCAGATTACTATAATGCTATATAGAGTACATCACTCTGTACCTAACATTTTTTGTGTCTCCTACTGTATCTTTTTTTTTAAACTAATATGCTTTATCGTGCAAGTTGAGTTTTTAGAAAACTTTCTGGTTGTTATTTGGTTGTTTTGTTTTCATGTGAGTGTCCATGACCTGGATTACAGTGCATCCCTTCAGAGTGGTTTTGCAAGTGTTTCTCTTCATATTTACAAATATATTAAATGTTGTATTTGTCAGGGTTCTCCAGAGAAGCAGAACGGGTAAGATGTGTATGCATGGAGAGTTTTGTTTTAAAGAATTGTTTCATGTGATTGTGGAGGCTGGCAAGTACAAAATGTGAAGGATAGGCTGGCGATCTGGACACCCAGGGAAGTGTTGTAGTTCAAGTTCTAAGGCAGTCTGCTGGCAGAATTCCTTTTTCTTTGAGGAAGGTCTATCTTTTTCTTAAAGCCTTCAACTGATTGGATGAGGCCCACCCACATTATGGAGGGCAATTTGCTTTACTCACAGCCTGCTGATTTAAAATGTGTTAATTCCATTAAAAAAAATTTTCACTGAAACATCTGTGAAATTTGATCACATACCTGAATACCATGGCCTGGCCAAGTCGAAACATAAAATTATCGCATTTGCTGAGAACAGAATTTTACATTGACTTCTTAGTGTGAAAATTTCCAGATAATGCAAATTATTAGAAAGATTTATCCCCCACCTATGAGTGGCATTGGCAGAGTCACAGGTCTTCAAATTCCCAACAAAATATGATAAAAGTTTACTTAGTACCTCCCTTTCCCTGTGACTCTCCCCCCACCCCCAGCCATTCACTGACTTGGAAGCTTTCAAGGGTTGGTCACATTGACAACTCTTGACCTTTCATAAACTCATAGCCTGTTCATCTACCCTTGTGAAATTAAAGCTTATCCACTACTTTATGTAGATGGACAGATACTTCCCTGGATAATGACAACATCTGCCGACATTTTTACCTTTCTATTTTTGTTTTTCTCCTTCCTTTTCTTCCTTCTATTCAGCCTCTTCCTCCTCCTCTTCTTATGAACTAAGAAGTTACAATTTTATAATTTTATCTTCAATTTCTAGATGTTTTTAGTAGGCAAGATTTTTGCCACATGAATCATATCCAGAAGTTAGAAAAGCATCATACACACACACACACACACACACACACACACACACACAGAAGTTAGAAAAGCATCATATATATGCATATATATATGTATGTGTATATATATATACACACACATACATATGCATATGTTTGTCTATAAACTTCTATTAACCTTGTGCTCATTTTTTATTGAATTTTTAAAATATTATTAAGTTTATAAGCTTTTGCCATATTAAGGACATTAGCCTTTTCTTATTTTGTATATATTTTTCCAATTTGTCTTTTAAAAATGTTTCTATTTTGTTAAAAGTTACATAGTCTAATTTATCAACTGCATTTTTTATATAACTTGAATTCTCAGTTAGGATTATAAAGAATTTTCTCCAATTCCTAAAATATACAACATCCAAAATACACTTTTAATTTTAGTTCTTTTATGGTTTTTTATTTATATTTAAATCTTTAAGCCTACAGAATCTATTTTAACTTAAGGAGTAAGTTTGGTATTGAGGTTTATTTTCTCATAAATAATTAGGTAGCTATCCCTAAACTAATTTTAACTAATCTGTCTTTTCCCCACTCAACATAATCATTTTATGGATGAAGGAGCTTAGCCAGAGTATGACTTACTTAATATTATAGGTAATTAACAATTAAAATGGGACTTAAATTGAGATCTCCATATAAAATTCAGTCCTCTGACTACTTAACTCTTCTGTGATTCCTGTTACCATAGTAAAATTATTTTATCATCTATAGCACTCTTGAGATACCAATTTTTTTTTTTTTTTGGTCAAAAGCATTAAGTTTCTTCTAAGTGCCAGTATTAATGCAGAATGTTTAAGTGTGCATTTATGTGTTTGTAAATTAATTCTCTCAATGAAAAAGATAATAAAACTTATAAGAACAGCACTTTATTGAGTAGCAGCTGAGAAATGGCCACAATAATAACTGAGTGCAGACTGTAATAAGGCAAATTACATTAAAAAGATGTGAAAACATACATGGGGAAAATTTAATTGGTGTTTATTTGTTCATAACATGAACTTTATGCAGAGAAGTAGCTTTTAAAAATTGGAGTTTACAGTAATGGGATATAAAAATTCAACAAATGTGCTATGAGTGCATCTTGATTTAAATATAGAGAAATTTGTTGCCCTAATTTTGTTTTCTTTTTCTATTAATTGTTGTTCAAAGATATGATAATGCTCCTGAAAAGTTAATGCAGGAAACATTCAGATGTAGACATGAACAAGAGAAGCTGTGCTCAGTAAATGATTATCGAATTAAGGCAGTAATTCAGTATGTATGTATGATGCCATGTCTATTTTAAATCACTCAATTACCAGGTGTGTAAGGTATGGATAAGTAGTTTAAGGTATTGTTTCTGTTCTTAAATGATTTAATACTTGTTCGGGAACATAATATATTGATACGGAGATCAGCAATATAAATATATTATGACTCAAATATTTAGGGAAAGAAATGAACTATAGATGTTGAGAGATAAGAAGACAGTGTAGTCAAAAAGTGATGAAGCAAAGTTGAGATCTGGATGATTTTTTTGTGTGCTTTTAAATATTCAAGCTGATGTGTGACTCAGGAAGCAAATATAGTCTTTTTTTAAATTAAGAGATATGTATAGTCAAACTTACAAGTATTGTGGTCAAATTTTAACCCACTGTAATAGAATGATAAATTAACTTTAGTTGATCTCAGTTGTTTGTTATTTTGACCAAAATAACCTCTGACAGCCCAGTTATTTCACCTATTTCAATTATCAAATTATGCATGTGCTTTGATAAATTCATATATAATAAAAGAAGTAATAGTCAAGTTTAGATCTCTTGTTATGAACACAGAGCAAGAATTATTTGATTGTAGAGTCTAATAGAATCTCGTCCAGTATATCTTATTTTAAATGAGAAAAGGGTACAATGTAGAGTTATGAAAAAAAGCCTGAGAATGGGGGGTAGGGACTGAGGGCTCGGGTTGCAGTTCTAGGACTTTTTTTACTTGCTGGATGGTTTCTGGCACACTACCTATGTTCTCTGAGCTTTAGCATCCTGAATTGTAATATAAGGAAAATGACAATGTCCACAATATTTAACTCTTGGATTTTTATGAGAGTCAATTAAGAATCTGTAATAGAGGGGCGCCGGGGTAGCGCAGTCGTTAGGCGTCTGCCTTCGGCTCAGGGCGTGATCCCGGCGTTCTGGGATCGAGCCCCACATCGGGCTCCTCCGCAGGGAGCCTGCTTCTTCCTCTCTCACTCCCCCTGCTTGTGTTCCCTCTCTCACTGGCTGTCTCTCTGTCACATAAATAAATAAAAAATATTTTTAAAAAAAGAATCTGTAATAGAATCTACCATCTGTAATATGTAAGCAGGCTACACCTACCTTTGAGCTGCCGCGGCATCTCTAGATACTAAGAAGCCATTAGCCCTTGAAGGATCATTGGTACTGGGTCCCTGGATCTTGTATTCTACACCAGATGAAGCCTGGTTATTGCTGGGGGCATGGTGAACAAAGATCCGATATCCTTATACTGAAGTTCCAATATTTAAGGCTATCCTCTTAGACCCTTTTCCATTTGATTTTACAGTACTAAATGGGGAGAACAGGAAAAAAATATCCTAAAATTATCAGAAATAGTTTTTAAAGGAAACAACAGCACAGAAGAACAAAAAGTTTATCGGCTTCCATCCATGCACACACTGGCACAAATAATAAAAACACTTCATTTATCTCCATAAGAAAAGATGAAAAATTAAAATGAGGCAAAATTCAGAGCAGAATAGAAATGGAAAAGCCAGAAGCATCCACAAGGCAATTAAACTGTAAAGTGCCTATTACTGAACTGCTATTATGATTCAAGATTTTGTGAAATACTGATTTTCTGTAAAGAGAGGTTTCATTTTTTTTTTCTTAAGGGGGGAGCAAGCTATAGTTTCACACTTTAATCTTAAAAGCATAAATTTATAAGCTATACTCTTAATGGAAGTATTTTTTATAATATTGAAAAGAAGAGATACAAATACTTTATAAAATGATCTACCCTGCCAGGTTTCCTGTAATGCTACAATACACAAGTCAAAAGGGTTTTATGCTTTGAAACTCAAATACAAATTTTTTAAACTTTAATAAAATGTATGAACACTTAACAACATACTTTATAATGAAAATTATGGTAGAGTATTAAAAATTATATTAAGTATTTATAGCTTAAATAGCTGCTTGAAATTATCCCCATTAAATTGAATTCATTAAAAATTAATTATTAATTCATGTGTATTTTTATATTGGTGTTTGAGTTAGGATTCATGTTTCCAATGCCTTCATACCTTGATAATACCTTCCATTTTTTTCAGTAACCCTTTAAATAAGATATCTGCTACTTCAGAATAAGACCTGGTTCTGCCATTTTGAATTTATGCTTCTTCTTACCCATATGTAGTTTTATTGTCTAATATCGTTAGTGCTAACTGCCAGAATTATCATGCAATCACATAAAAAAGATATTATCTCCGATGCTTATAAATGTCATATCAACACTGAAACTGTCCATATATTTTATTGAAACACCTGGTTTCTTTCTACACCACTGCTTCCTAATCACAAGAGATGTGACCATCTGAGGATTTGCAGAGCAATACAGCACAAAGTGTGGCTATAAATATTAAAGGTGGTTTGAGACTGACTCTTAAACGTGTAATAAGACTTATGGATAAGAGGTAAGATATTTACTACCCTTTCTTGAATTTTTCTACATTATTATCATGGATTTCTCACCATTCCTCAGTTGTCTACAGAATGCAAACGATACAGAATGCGTGATGATCAAGTATTAATTAAAGTATTGCCTCCGAGTGAGATTTTCTTTGGCCAGTGAGATCGTCCCTGACCATTCCAAGTAATAATATAACCGCTTTTGAACTTGTTCAAGTATTTCCCCTGCTTTGTTTTTCTCCTTAACTCTTTTCAAATAACAATAACCATGAAGCTCCTAGGAATCAAGGCTGTGCTATTTTGCATTCTCACTGGGAATGTATGAGAGTTCTAGCTGTTGTGCATCTTTACCAATATTTTACTATCAGTTTTGATAGTGTTGCTTTTTTTGTTGTTCTGTGTTTGTTTTGTGGAAGTTCAGTTTATCAACTTAAGATCTGTGTGTGAGAGAGAGAGCATGAGCAAGTCAGGGGAAGGGCAGAGGCAGAGGGAGAGAATATTAAATGGACTCCCCACTGAATGCCGAGCCTGATGTGGGGCTCCAGCTCATGACCCTGAGGTCATGACATGAGCTGAAATCAAGAATCTGATGCTTAACTGAGCTACCCAATCACCCCCAATTTATTAACATTTTTAAATGGATCACACTTTTGGTATCATATATAAGAATATTTTGCCTAAAACATGGCCACAAGATTTTCTCCTGTTTGCTTCTAAGTTTTAAATTTTACATCTATGGTCTATTTTAATTTCTGTTTAAAATCTGAAATATGGGTCAAGGATCAATTTTACATGCATGTCCAAGTTTTCTGGCATCATTTGTTGAAAAGACAATCTTTTCACCGTAAATTAGGATTTCACCTTTGTCAAAAATCAATCATCTATGTTGGGTCTGTTTCAGAACTCACCATTTTGTTCTATTTACCTCCGTGTGCATACTTTTGACAATACCACACGGCCTTTACTACTGTAGCTTTATACTGAGTCAATATCAAGTGTGAATTCAACTGTTTTATTCTTTTCCATATAAACTTTAGAGTGATCTTTTTAATATTTACAAAATATACTTGGATTTTGATTTAGAGTACATTGATCTGTGGGTCAATTTGGGGTGTATTGATATACCATTAAGTTTTCCAATCATGAACTTAGTATCTCTTTTCACTTACTAGGTCTTTTTTATTTCTTTCATCGTGTTTCGTAGTTTTTGGCAGACTGATCAAGACCGTATTGTGTTAGATTTATTTATAGCTAAATCTTTTATTTTTGTGTGGTCTTGTAAATGGTGCTGTTTTAAAATTTTTATTTCCAAGTGTTTAATGCTGTTATTTATAGAAAGAACTAATTTTTGTACTATTGAGTTTGTATGTAGCTGTCTTGCTAAACTCACCTCTGAGTTCTAGGAGCTTTGGGGTAGTACATTTGATTTATATGTTGATTGTAAATAGGAATGGTTATACTTCCTTTTTTCCAACTTCCCTATGTTTTTTTTCTTTCTTTGCTATACTGTTTAGGACTTACTTCCAGAATGATATTGAGTAGGAGTGAAGAGGCTACTTCACTAATTTTTCAATCTTATTCTCATTACTCTTCATAGTCAAAAGTTTCTACTGATCTTCAGTTTCACTGATGCTTTGTTCTGACATCTCTCTTCTGATATTGAGGCCATCTAGCATTTTTTTTAAGTTTCAGATATATATTTCTAAAATTTGTTTATATATCTTTTATGATTTATATGTTTTCTGCTATGAATTTCTACTTTCAATAGTGTTTAATCTTCACTTAATGGATTGTTGCTCAAGTCTTTGTGTGATAATATCATTGTCCTGGCAGTCCTGAGTTGACATCTCATTGTCTTTGCACTTGATAATTAGATTTCCTCCCCTAATCCTTTGGTATGGTACTCCAGACATTTTCAATATTGGGAGATTCTGGGGTCTGGCCAAATCCTCTGGAGAATGTTGTTGTATAATTGCCGTTATTTTAGAAGGCAGATGACATGGTTAGGTTCAGAAGGCAAGTTTTATTTCATCTTCTGTAGCAATACCTCCAATGTCAGTGTACCTTCAAAATTTGCAACGATCTGTGCTAGAGCTACTCAGGAGTTCATCTGGGACTAAAATACTTGCTTGGTGGTTTATATCACAGTTCAATTATCAAATCCTTTGCTTGGTGTTATTCAGTGTTAATATTGGTGGTAAGCCCAGGTCCATGCACTGGTTCATACATAGAGCAAGGAAATCTGCTTCTCTACCTCACTCTTCTTCAGTATTTTCCCCACAGTTTCTAGTACCCAAGGGCCTCATTCCCCAGCTTTTCTGGATGGAAAAATAATTTCTCTCAGAATTTTAGCCCTTGTCCCACCACACAATTATACATGACTGGGTTCATCCTTGAGACAAAGTGTCAAACAATGAGAGAAAATAAAATAATGGTGATTCCTCACATACACTACAGATCACAGGGGTTTTTCTGACCAAAGTGTTTTCTCACTTTAGGTGTTTTTAGGAGCCCTTGTCATAGCACCATAGCCATGTAGCTTTGTGACTGGGAATGATGTGAAAACAGGTATGAGAGAAAAAAAAATGATTTTTCTCTCACCTCTGGGATTTTAAATTCCCCTTCTCCCAGTCTTCTGGAAAGACAGAAGGGCTTTCCCTAGAAGATTTTGTTCTCTGCCTGGTGTGCAGTTCTGACCACATTCAGGTCAAAGAACCAGGTAAGAAAGGAAGGCAGGCAACAGAACACTGACCCCTCTACCAGTCTTTCTTCAACGGTTGACTTTTCACCCAATCTATTTGCTACTGTTCACTTCTAAGGGTCCTTGGGTAGTTGCTTTTTGTAGTATTTCCACATTTTAGTTGTAAGCAGTAGGATAGAGTGGGTTTGCTCTATCTTAATCAGCACCGGGAGTCAGAAAAAAACAGATTTAACTCTACTGATAGCCAGGATTTTACTTGATAAGCAAAGTGGAATCCAATCACATAAATTTCACTTTTCGATGACAGAAACCATTATACTTTATTTTTCACATTTAAAAATATATTAATGGTTTATTAACTATGTGCTAGAATCTGTTGTTATACATGAAATAAGTGTAAATTTTGGGACTTAATCATCTAATGTAAGATGAGAACTATGGGGTGAGGAAAGGTCCGAGACCACCTTAATGTCACTTGGCTAGAAAGCAGTATTCAAACCTTGGTCTGTTTACAAACCTGGGTTCATAAACACTATGAAATATAGATTGAGAAAGACTCTTTACTGATTTATAAGAATTTGTGATTTTTTTTTTTTAAGATTTTATTTGACAGAGAAAGAGAGCACAGGCAGAGGGAGAGGAAGAGACAGGCTCTCTGCTGAGCAGGGAGCCCAATGCAGGGCTCAATCCTAGGACCCTGGGATCATGACCTGAGCCAAAGGCAGACACTTAACTGAGCCACCCAAGTGCCCTGAATTTGTGATTCTTAAAAGAAGAGATGAGAAAGGAGGAAATATCAGGATATCGAGGCATTCATTCAGGTATTCATTTGCACAAAGTTTGAGTAGTACCTTTTAGATAGATGTTAATATCATGTGTTTTATAAGCCATGAATCCTGTCACCATGAAGCTCATATTGCAATAGAAAGTATAAGTTTGTAAATCAATACACAATTACAAAACAGTACAATTAGTGCTATGGTAAAATTAAGTGTAAGGTTCAGAAATAGGATGGATTGGCAAAGGTTATCTCTCTCCAGGAAGGAAATATTTGTTAAGACCTAGAGCTTAAAGAATGAGAAATTAATTAAGTGATTGATAGGGAGGGAAGGTCATACCATCTAGCAGTGTACTGGCATGACAAGAAAAAGAACCAACCTTATCTCTACTCTTATGATTGAGACAGGTGACTAGGCATGTATTAATTAGCTAAATTGTTACTACATTATCCATGTGAAGTCCGTAAGGTCATTATTTTGTAATAAATTTTGGTGAAACAAGTGACATCTTGTTACCTATTACCAGGAGTAGAACTCTGAACACTTCTGCACACTGCATGGTGGTATTGGAGTGTACAAGGGGAACACTATATAGTCAAGCACTGGATGTAACAATGCTTTACTCAGAGGAAAAACAGAGCAAGAGCAGCTTCTGCAGTGGGCATTGGTTCCCCATGGCCAGCAGTTCCCTTTTGGCAGCCAACACAGGCAGTTGACCTGCAAGCATGGTTTTTGTGAAGCACTAGGACCTCATCCTCTTTTCACAGGGGACAGACATAGCAGCATGATTGACTAGATGCCATATACTTAAACACAGCAGAGTCGTAAACATTGAGTCTGAAACATGAGAAGATATTCCCACACAACGTGGTGAGCCCAGCACAGGATATGAAGGCTCTTTATCTCGGCAAGGTAGCGTTCTCAGCCGATTCTAACGTGGCCAAGAGGGTTGCAAAGACGGTGCTTATGAGACTGCCTTTCATAGCCTTTTAATGCTAAAATGGCTTCACCATTATTTTTCTGAACTCCTTTTTATTAAAAATTGGTTTAGAATCTATACTTACTTGACCATCATGGGAGTCTCAAACATAGAAGCCAGGCATTCTGACACCCAGCTCAGAGCTTTGCTGAATGGTTTTTCATGTGTATTATTTTTGGCCATTTGTAACTTCCAAATGAGAAATTATATTACATTTATTTAGAATTTTAACATTGAAGATGTTCAAATTCAATTTTCATCTGAAGTGTCTGACTGAGGACTTGCCAGTGCTGTTGCCTTGAATGTAAAATCAAATGCTTATCCTACAATCCTATAACTATGAACTCCTAGGCAATGAAAAACTGTGACTAAAGGATTTAACTAGCTATTTCCAATGGAATGAATAGATTGCTCCTCAGAATAAATACACTTGGGTTTTAATATAAAGGCTTTATTTTTATTATCCTCTGTAGTTTTGAAAATTCTAACTTCGCTTTCCTTTTTTTCTTGTACGGCTGCTATATACTTACCCCCTTAAAAATCCCTGGCCATTTCCCTGAAGGGGATAGAGTCAGTGGACTGAATAGGATTAGCATCAAAAGTCACCACTGCTTTCCCAAGCAGAGTTTAAAAATAGGATCATTGAATAATAAGGGATTTAAGTCTCAACCAAGCAGGGTGCGGAAGGAAATTATTTGGATTTAGACCAATAGAGATTAGAGTGTGATTACAGACTACCATGTCCTTTATATCAGATTAAGGGACTTGAAAGAGAAGACTTGCAGGAAAAAAAGGTCACAAAATTTTCCACCTGCTTCCCTAAATCAATGACAGAAAGATCGCTTTCTATACATTTGTGAATCAGAGTACTGACTGAAGCGAACACAAAGAGGTGAAGGTGTGGCAGTGGAACAGTGTAAGGTTTAATGAAAATTACCTTTGGGGAATAGTCAATATAGGACTCAGGGAACCAAAACAAGAAACTGATAATATAGTCTTTTATATAGATCTTTTATCTTAAAATCCCAAAACAAATTCCAGGGAAGAAAATGCATCATATTCAGCCAAAATTCATTCATTCCTTGAATAACGCATTTATTGTTAATAAAGGATTCTTAGCAGGGACAAACAAGAAAGAAAAATTTTTTCTTCAATATGATTAGTTTACATTGCTCAATCAAAGCTTGGATTTTTAAAAAAAGTTTTGATTTTGCTAAGATATTTTGGGGGAAGGAAAATGCCTATATAAAATCATTTAAAAAATGTTTCCCAGACAAACTGAAGTAGGGTGTCTGTTTATCCTAGCAATAGTTTATTAAAAAGGCAATTAGTGATAAGGGGAATCAGGTAGCATGCACCACTTAAGTATCAGCAAGTATGGAGAAAAGTCATTTTTAAATTGCAAAGGATTTTACTTACATAAATAGAAACTTCAAAATGTTAGGAACATTTTGTATAATCTGCATTATTTCCTTTATGAGGACAGTAAGAGTCCTTTGAAAGAGAACTTAAAAATCTATTTGAACTAGGCCATGATAAATTCTTGCTGTATATTTTGAAAAAAATTACAAGTTAAACTGACATTTGAACATATTTTCTTCTAAAATCTCACTTATCCTGAAATCTGTAGAAATTTCAGAACACCAGCAAGAAGATGATAAAAAAAAAAATTTTAACCATAGGTAAAAGGTTTAAGATTTTATTTATTTGACAGAGATAGAGACAGCCAGCGAGAGAGGGACCACAAGCAGGGGGAGTGGGAGAGGAAGAAGCAGGCTCATAGCGGAGGAGCCTGATGTGGGGCTCGATCCCATAACGCCAGGATCACGCCCTGAGCCGGAGGCAGACGCTTAACTGCTGTGCCACCCAGGCGCCCCATGGTTAAAAATTCTGATGTGGCTATCAGCTTTTTGCTATATGTCTTGTAGTGACTTTTTATTACATACCTGTAGATTTAATTTTTAGATAATTAAAATAGGAAATATGATTCAAAATGATATACACATCAACTTTTGTATAAAGATAAGAACAAATGCTACTTTTCTTCTCATGAGATAATTGTTCTGTGTTTATTGTATATCAATAATTTGTTTCTACCTTAGGGGCGGTAAAAGCATAAATATAATTGGTAAGAATTTACTATAGTAATTCATATTACTCTGAAAATGAATGGGAAAAAGTCTATCTTGGCAGATCCCTTAGTTTAATCATATTTATTATAATGAATAAATATCTTTAAAATTGGATTGATCATTTACTGAGATTAACTATTTGAAATAGTAACCCCATATGGGTAAGTGGGTATTGTGTGTGAGTATAATATATATATATACATGTATACTGTTCAGAGATAATATAGTAATATAGTCAGGCACAGAGGCTATGAAACTCTTCAACAGCTATCTTATTAAAAATACTTTATTGAAGTATGATTGACATTCAAAAAAGCTGTACCTATTTAATGCATACAACTTGATGAATTTGGAGAGAAGATACATCCCTGAAACTATTACTATAACCTATGCCATATACATATCCATTGCCTCCAAAAGTTTGCTCTCACCCTCTTTACCATCAAAAACAGTATTCTTTAGAAGTTTCAATATAATAACAGTTTTAAATATGAATCACTACTTCAGACTACCCATCTTCCATACAGCATTGTTTCACTCTGAGCAGAAAATTCCATTGTTCTTATAATTTAAGGGTCCTGAAATGAAATTTTTAACATCAAACCAAAACATAAAAACCAAACACTGCATTGAAAATATTTGTCACTAATCTGTTTCATTGGATAACAGTTTACTATAATAGAAAATATGAATTATGTTAGAACCTTGACCCTAGGACATAGTAAGAGCCCAATAAATTGTTAGAAAATGTTATTTTTTTTTTTTCAAATTAGGGCTAATAGTACTATGGGATGTCTTTTGGAACAAATGAGTTGATGCATGCATTTTAATTCTCATGCTTACTGAGATATGTTACACAGTAAATATACTTTGATAAAGCCTGCTGGTTAATGTTTTCATAGTGGATAGGAGGCGTCATTTTTAAAGAGACTGTTATGAATGTGTTGGATTTAGACATGGGAATACAGAATGGGATTAATGTGTGATGTGGAGGGTATATGCCTACAAAGCCTGAAGATGGGTATTTGGACACATGAGAAGTTGTCAATGTTAATGGAATTGTGAAAGATAAAAATATTAGCTATAAAACCTGATAAGGCTACATGTTTTGAAAGCCAGTTAAGCAGGTTGATTTTTCCCATATTTTACAAAAAAAAAATTATTTTGTGGGAGGTGACTCTCCCTTTGTAAAATTTCACATAGTCATTAGAAGATGAAATTTTCAAATGTTTTGAGGGTTGAATTGTAGGAAAAATCATCACTATGACTTTAAGACCTTAAAGGATTACAACAGAAAAGATACATTCAAAAACAAAAGAAAGCTTAGTTCTATACTGTAAAGAGCCCAATACAGTAGGCAAGGCCTTTTGTGTTTCTTTACTAATTAGATTTTATGTTTTCAGCCAGAAACATAAGTGTATTTCAAAATAGAGATTTAATAGGTTGTCAGAATCAAATTGCTTGGTATGTATTTTAAACTATTTTAAATTCATTTGTCTTCTCTAGAAAGGAACCATTGTCAGACATGGAATCAAAAAGCAAAGTTTATCAAAAACTGTTGCCTACTTGGGATATTTTGCTATTCTCCTAAATCATGGGGCTGGTTATTTTGATTAATGTTGAGAGGCTGTGGAAATGACTTCCCTAGAAATCTTGACTGGGCTAGAAACCCATCTGTCTTACAAGGCTTAGTTGTAGTCCTGCCTGGAGGCAAAGGTTAGATAACCTGAAATAGAATGAGACCCAAAGGAGAGGATTAAGTCACTAGATTAGTGGTGACCATATGCTCTCTAGGTTTGTGAAATTTCCCATTTCCATGGGAAAAGATGTTTTCTCAGTGGCCTTGAATTTTAGAAAGAGAACAATGCCATCAGTTTCTTTAATATGCCCCTTAAATTCACTGGACCAAGTAATCTTTCAAGGAGAATATTTTTGTTTCAAATATATAAGCATGCTAAATTATTATGAAAACTGTTTAGCTTCATCTCTGCTTACTTCCTTACCTTCTCTTATCCCTTCTCCCCATCTTTCTTTCCTTCCCTACAAAATATTTTGGAATGCTTCACTAATATTTTCTTTCAGATGCTATGTTTTATTAGATTACATAGCAGTAACAGAACATCCAGAAAGAAATAAAACTCCCTTTCAATTCAAGGTACACTATCTTCTTTACCTTGACTCTTACTCTTTTACTGTTAGTAAGAAAAAGGTTTTAAGCATAAACCAAAACTGATTGAGTTACTATTCTAAAAGTAATTCTATACTATAGAAAATACTACACTACATAGTTAGAAAATGGTTTTTAAACTTAAAATCGTCTTTGTGTTTAATATCTCCTTTACTATAACCTAAATATAGGGCTTTCTTTACTTTTGCTGAAAATGTATTTATTTTTTTATGAGGCCATGAACTCAAAGGATATCAATTCTTCTAAAACTGGAAAAGGTCTAGCCAAAGAGCTTATTTCATGTTTGTGGTGTGTTTTTTTTTTCTCTCTCTGTATTGGCATTTAATAGAATCACTTCATTTAAAGTGTAAAATGAATTAGTATTCTCAATAAGTCATCAAAGAAATTGTGTGTGTGTGAATGTACTTTGAGAATTCAATGCTATCTACTTGCTATCGGCTTTGACATCACCATTTATTCCGTTTTTCTTTAGACTAGTCCTTCAGGCTGGAATGTTCAACTCTACTGTATCCATCTTTCATTGCCCCACTCCCAAGGACATCTCTTTTATGTATGTGCTCTTCATGAGACCCCTCCCCATGACTTCTCTGAAAATTGAGAAGAAAGGACTATAACGTACTCAATGAAGTACTTTATCAGGAATTTGGAACCTAGAAATGTAATAAATTGTATCTCTTCTATAGCCTGAAACTCCTTGA
Source organism: Ursus arctos (assembly GCF_023065955.2). Lineage (NCBI taxonomy): Eukaryota > Metazoa > Chordata > Mammalia > Carnivora > Ursidae > Ursus > Ursus arctos. Next base: position 58,127,346 of record NW_026623056.1, on the reverse strand, counting down.
GGGCAAGGACGATTTCATATTTATTGCACATATGACTGAGAGCAAGACAATTAGTGTCACATGCATAGGTGTTTAATGAATATTTGCTGGATGAATGGATGAGATACCTTACTCTAGATCTGGAACATGGAAGTTTTACTTCTTGTTACAAAGCCTCTTTGTTGTAAACTGAGTGAGACTTAAGGGATGTATTTTGCTCTTCCTTCTATCTCAGAGGAGGTAATAGGCAGATTTTAATGATATATGCTTGGCTAAATATAAATTCCTTTTATCCAAAGCATTCCTGTTAAAACAAAAAATGTTAATGTGACTAGTGAAATCCATAGCTTAAATATGTAAGGTTATTAGGCATGAACATTTCTAATTTCCTCTGTAGTCATATAATAAGAAAAAAGTAACAACTAATGATGATATCATAACAGCAACTGTTCTATGCTCTTTGCATCTATAACCCATTTACCAACCCAAAAGCTGTGTGAAGAAACTGAGTGGCAAAGAGCTTCTGTTACCTGTCTAATATCATACACCTAACAAGTATCAGAGCAAGGGTTTGGACCCAGTTAATGTGGCTCTAACATCCATACTCTTAACTGACATGTTATATTACCTCCTGATGGGTAGTGAGGGTACCTAATAAAAGTTTCAGTAAAAGGTACATAATGCATAAAAAAATTGAGCTTCTGTTAAATACCACCACTGTAAGATGTAATCCAGATAGAGCTAAGTCCTATTTTTGAAGAACTCAAAAGTTTGCTTTTATTGAAGATGTCTAAACATTTAGCCAAGGTTTACTAATTTTGCTATTTTTAACATAACCCTTCTTATTTCATCCTTAATTTTAACCTTATTATTTCTCTTCTATGAATGTCTTTTGTGATTGATACTATTTTCTGAAGCCTTCTTGAAGTGTTTTATTAGGTAGGCAGTCCCATGTCTTTGTAGAATACCAAGTATATATTAAATTTACTGTCATTCACTGAGTTTTTCATATAAACGTTAGTAGTTCATTTTCAGACCATAAAATACAGACACTTTAGGGACAGTGAATGATACTGGAATTTGTCAGTTAATTTTAGAGACAAGGAGACTGAAATCTAAAGAAGCTATGTGACTTGCCCAAGGTCACTTAGCAGTACATGACACGATGATTAAGTCAAGTCATTGGAGATAATTTAATAGACTGCTACAACATAATTAAGCTGGACTGACTTTTCTTTGAATATTTTATACCTTTCCCGGTTTGTCAGTTTCTCTGACTTACATGTTAAGATTGTTTTTTCTTTGCCACAGGAGTATAACCACATTATTCTAAATTATTACGGATATCGTATAAGCATAGCATTTATGCTTATGAATTTATTTTCTTCAAAAGTTTTTAAATGCTCACTTAATTTTATGGTACAGTGAAGTAGATAAAGATACAAATACGTAGATACACACACAGTTAATTCTTGACGTGGACATTAAATATGTACACATATATAAATCAACAAATATAGCAGAAAATACTAAGATGATTTACATTTTCTACCTAAACTTAAGCTTGATATTCTATAAATTCAATTTGAAACTATCAAAATCCCACAGTAAAAAGCTGAAAACAATGGTTTTTAATTCAAATGTGCCAAACTCTTATCAAAAAGCTGCTCTACTGGTTGACCATGTGCTGTCACTAACATGTAGCACCAATTAAGGAGAGATGCCTAAGCCTTTTCAGGAAGTGAGATTTTAAAGTGTTTTTTTTTTTCCTTTTCTTGCATAGTACATAAAATAGAAGTGTTTCCTAGAAGGAATTTCATCTTAATACTTGAGAAAAAAATTCAAGTTAAAGCTTGCCAAATCCTATGGTGAAGGGTGGAAAACAATGTAATATGATGTATAACTAGGGGAAATAGAGAAACTTGATTACTGTCATCAAAATTAGAAATTCTGCTATTTGAACAAGAAAGTAATTTTATTGTATGAACCATTAAAAGGAATAACTAAAGTGAAGACTTATGAAGGCAGCGCTTTTAGCTTAGAGAAGTTCTCTAATAGTGGAACTGCCCTATACCAGGTAATTTTATAGAACACTTCTGCATTGGGAGCAAATAGGACTTAATGAGTCTCTGCATGGATTCTAGGATTCTCGACAAATTGACAGTAGTGATTTTTCTTTCATCATGTACACATCCCAAACTATACCTTCCACTTTCTTACTTGTGCTAACACGCTGCTTTCCATGGCTTAAACCTGCGTATTAGTGATTGCATTTCATTTCTAGATGTGACAATTCCTTTTCTTCCCATCTAAGGTGATCTTATTAGTATCTACTGACCTGTGATGTCTGTCAAAGGACTACTGCTGACCCGGTGCAACATCTTTTGGTTATTTTAGTTGCTTAACCACCCCTATGAAGCCCCTTACATAAATAAATATATACCTATATAAATAATTTACTTAAAATGCAATTTTTACTTTTGTCTCTAGATTTTAAAGCAGAGTATTATTTTCTACTGGTAAATATGACCCAAATTAAGTTTGTTAAATAAACTCACCATAATCGGTCCTTTAACATTTGAATTTTCAGTGTGGTGACCAGAGTTGACTTTCACATTGCTTTTTCACGAGTTGTATGGGTCTGAGTTCATATAAATAAGAATATACAGTACAAAAGAGACAAAAGGAAAGTGCCTGGGTGTACTTTTAATAAACCAAATGTAAGTATTAATGATTACAGCACCCTGCTGTCTTACTAAAGAAGTCATTGATTTATATTTCTTGATTTATTGACAACCATCAATCTTCTGCTGCTACCTAATCTAGGTTACCATAACAAATATCTCACATCACCCAATCTCCCACAAGGTGTATATAATTGCATTTCATGCTGATTGAAATGTTTGTAAAGATCTTTGTTCTGTAGAAGCTTATAATCCATGAGAGACCCAAACCTTTGTTAGTAAGGATAGATAATCTTTCATTCTGAATATTACTTTGAACAAAGAACATTAAAAAAAAAAAACTTTCTTAATGATGTCTCCTCCTCTCTCTTCACTCTTTCTCAACTGGACTTTGCTTCTCAGCTGGCCTTTGCCAAGCCTTCCCCCAAACCAATCATTATGGTACAGAATACTCCATTATTATTCCCCTTTTCTCTCATACTCATCATTTTCCCTCTTTCTTTCTGCTCTGATTAGTAGTAATAGTAAATCTATACCTAAGGTCCCCTCTCTTCTTTCCCTCAGCAATAATTTACTCTTTCCTAGTACTTTCAACTCAGAGCTATAGCAACCTCCTCCTCATCTCCATCTTCCTTTGGCTTTCCTGTTTCTCTTAATATTTCCTGATGTTCATTTTCCAATATCCATTTATCTAGGGTAAAAGACCCTAAGTTCAGCAATCTCCCTAAATCCTGAAAATCTGAATATGGAGAACTACAATAGTAAGGATGTATAAACTAAAATAAAGTTGATTCAAAGAATGAGGTAATGGATAGAGGTTTCATTTAAATCTGAGAAAAGCTCAGCCCTTCCTTAAGCTATTATTATGGCTTATGACTTTTCAGGAATGGGATAGAAGAGTAAAATCAATCATTTATGTAAAATGATCATGCCAGATATGCAGCTTTAGAGTAAAAAAAAAAATTCAATTCTTAACTAAGCACAGTGACTAAGTTAATATTTTGCCCTTTGTTGTTTTGCTACTCTTTAAAGAGTTTCTTCCTTATTTCTGGTGCAGATTTCTTTCATCTTATTGTTACACCATATTTTCTCCCTTCTGCTAACATCATCACATAATATTCCAACCACAACTGTGCAATATCTGTATTGTTTCTCCCATGTAACATGACAGTATTGAAATGTGACTATACATACACAGTATGCATTTTATACATAAATATATATGTAATATACATGTTTTAAAATTGTGGCTATGTGCCTTAAAACCTCCTTGGAAGGGAAGAAGACAGTTGTTTTCATAAAACCAGATCAATGACCATTGTATAACAAAAATTATTTTAAAGAACTTTTAGTTCCCTCATAAACCAAAGGCTCACGTGAATTCTATCATGACTCAATTCTTTGACTTTTAGGGAAATTCTTAGTCACATCTTTGAATGGTTCAAATCTGTCTCAGTCAGTCTAGTACCCTTTTTTTTAAATCACTATTTTGTAATAAAATAATTTTACCTAGATCTTCAAGGTCATTCCTGAAATTAACTTTGCTCACAGTAAGAAATGGCTTTGGCTGCATAGGATTATTTCATTACAGTCTATAGTCCTTACATATAGAGAATGTAATTATTTCAGACCAGCTTACCCAATGGTGAATTTGAATAATGAGTGTTAGCAAAAAATATCAGAACACAGTTTTCTAGGGTCAACCTGAAAACATAAAAGAAAAAAAACATGTATTAGACACTGAAACTCTCTAGGCCTACATGAGAAATACATAATTGAATTTATTTCCTTCCCTGGTGCTTTTCATCTGGTGAGAAGACCTGATTTGTATATATTATGTGATGTTTTCCATAATATTAGTTTAATATAACAACTATAGCAATCAAATCTCATAGGTAATAAGTGATAAAGATGAGACAGATGATACAATTTATAGAGCTTCCATGGTGTCATTTACAGATGGAAATCATGAGTTTTGACTTCATTTTTATGGACTGTGTTGATTTAGTCTGTATCTGTAAAAAAAAAATCTATTTTATCTAGTAATGCCTCTTTTGATATAAATGTGTAATGGAAGTGCATTGTGAAATCTTAATTCATTCAGAGTAAATATATGTTTGGAACAGCACCATCAACCTTACTAAGTACTGAAGTATCAAAATAATTTGTGGTGTTGAAAATAATTATGCTATTTAAAAATACAGATGGTTTAAACAAGTCAAATATACTACTATGTGCTTATCATATAGTTTGATTTTTATGGTGGCTTTTTTAACTTCTCTGTGATATGGTACAATTTAAGTTTTAATGTCTTGCAAAAATTTAGGCATCATAGATGGACTACATTGCATTGAGATCTTTCCTCATTAAACATCTTATACCTTATGAAAAGTATGTGGTCTATAGGTATGGTAGGATTCCCTTCTTTTGTAAGTTTCATTAGAGAAATGAAACACAAGTAATTTAGAATATATTGCACTCTGTAGTTGTGGCAACTTGAGATTTTCTCATCTCTGAAAAAAATCGGTGAAAAAATTTAGTAAAACTACAAATATGGTACTGTGCTATTTCTCATATAGGAAAAAATGTATATCATCTTGCAAGCAAACTTTTGCCAACTAGAAGCAGTTCTAAACCATATTGCAGAGTAGTATGCTCCTGATATTTTCGATTTTTAACCAATTGCTTGGGCATTGTTCTAAGAGGCAGAGTTGAAACAACAGCCTTATGAAATTCCAAAATATTTTGCCCTTGAGTATTTGGCTATATTGCAGATTCTTATCTGAAGTATTTTCTGCTCAAAATATATCATTCTTTGGCATAATTAGAAATAGAGATAAATAGAAGTGTCGTTTAGGTGAATGTATCCCTTAATAGTTTTCAGTGAGTAACTTTCTTCAAATAAGAAACCTGAACTGAAAATAATATAGAATTGTCTACTGTATTATATGGCTTCTTTGCTACCAAACTAAAGTTACATTTCCAGGAAAATTGAGGTAGAAGTTTACTACTAGACAAGAAGTTATTGCCACAGAGTTGTGTTTATTTATAGCAAATACAAAGAATGCCAAAAATTTGCTATCATAAGCAAATACATATTTTGACATAGATTATATTATCCCTCTGTTCAGAACCCTCCAAAGGATCTCATATCAGAGTAAAAGCCAAATGTCTTCCAACTCATTTACACTTTACCCCCGACCTTTCCTGTAGCAACATCCTTTTTGTCCCCTCTCCCCAGACACATTTATCTCTTAGTCACTGCCTGAATTCAGTTCTATATCTTACTTACTATAGTTGCAAAACATAGTATCCCTAAAACTTAATGGAGTAAAACAACTATTTATTATGGTCACAGATTTTGAGGGTCATGAATTTGGAGAGAACACTGCAGAGATGTTTTACCATTTCTCCGTAATGTATGAGTCCTTAGCTAGAAAGTACTAAGGATGGGGGCTGGAATCCTCTGAAGGCTTATTACACTTACATACCTGGTAAGTGATAATGACTATCATCTGGGGGCCTTGTTTCTCTCCACATGGCCTTCTCCATGTAATCTTTGCACGTGGGATAGTACAGGATTTCTCACAGCATGATTCCTCCCTCTCTAACGGAGAGGGAATTATGACATCTGGACTTGGATAGGACTTGAAACTGTTCTTTTTAAGGTCACAAATGACCTTTGTAACATTTATCTTACTTGAAAGTCAGAAATAATTGGCACAGTTAGCATTACAAGTGAAAAAGAATGGTTATCTTTCTTTTAAACACATATTTAAGGTGTTCCCCTTACAACATTGTCAGCTGCTTAGTGTTGTTTGCTGCCTCAGCCTTCACTGTCCTCTAAAATATTGTGAACCACTGGGGCTCAGACCTTGAGCTGACTTCTCTTATGTGTGCATTTTTCCTAGAAAATCATGTTTATTGCTTTAATTATTATTTCTAGGTCAATGACTTCCAGGTATATATATCCAGTCTTCAGCTCTTTACTGAATTCTAGATACATAGAACCAAATACCTGCTTTATATTTTCATTTGGATAATTAGCACCTCAGAATTAATATGTCAAAAACTAATTTGTTCTTTTTATATTAGTAAATAATACCATCTACAGAGTAGCTCATACCCCTACAGCAAATCTATTGATTCTATCTCCGTAACATATTCTGAACCTATCATTTTCTCTACTTCTTCTACTACAATCTGAGTCTAAGTCATCAAGGTCTCTATGCTACATCACTGAAGTAGTTTCCTAGCATATCTCTTCATATAACAGGAACAACATGCAGTCCACCAAAGACTGTCTCCCCTTCTATCATGCATCATTGCTGCTTTGGCTGTCCAGTCAGTACGTTTCAAAGCTCCTTGCAATGGCACCTTGGGAAGGGATGTGATAATTTATTGCCATAAATTATATGTCAAAATGAACATTACTTCTGAGCCCAGGTGGCTGAGAAGCAAGTGGACTTTCTCTATTTCTTCCTATTTACTGGCTAAACTCAAAGGATTATGAAGTCATAGTGATAGAGCAGCCAAAAGACGGAAGAAATCTCTGTCCCCGAATCATTGCATTAAAAATTGCCAGGCTATGTTGGGGGGGGGGGGGGGAGAAGCTTCCATTGTGTTAAATTACTTGTATTTTGGAGCGTTTTCTATAGTAGTCTCAATTTAGTATGCCATGCTTTAGGATCTAAGGCAGCTCTTAAGAAAATAACTCAAAAAGCATGGGTAAACATAATTGAAGGAATTAAAATGTAATGCTAAAAAATATCCACTCCATAGTAAAGAATTTAGTAAAGGAGAAATAGTCTAATAAGAGCAAGACATGATGGCAGACATAAATTCAACCATATCAATAACAACACTAAATGTGAATTGATCAAACAGTGAAAAGTCAGAGGTTGTCAGGCTGGTTTAAAAACAAACAGAAACAAAACAACAAAAAAACCCTCAAACTATATCTGTGTACCTTTTACAGGAGCCACACTTCAGATCCAAAGATACAATAGGTTGAGCATATATTGTACTTTCATTTTCTATTCCCTTCCTCCAAGCTGTGCTTTATTCAGAGTCTAGTGCTTAAAATCACTTAATGGTTTTCCACTACATATAGAAACAATAAATCAAAATTCCCTGTCCCGTGTTCAAAGACTTAAATCCTTGGTTCACTAGGTGGGTCTTCAGATCAAAAGCATCAGCATCACCTGGGGATCAAATTTAGGACCTCATCCCAAACCTACTGAATTAGAAGTTAGAAGACCTAAAGTAGGACCCGGCAATCTGTTTTGTTTTCTTTACAAATCTTCCATATTTGCTTAATTTTGATAACGAGTACTCATATCATCAACTAACTACCAAACTACTCTCTATTTTCCATTGTCCTGAACCCCCTTAGTTCCTTTCTCTTTGTTGGATATGTGAAATTCATTTAGGCTTAATGCTCTTGGGGTGTTTGGTCCCTCTGCCTGAAACAATCCTCCTTTAGTTTTCCTTTGCTAGTCCTTTCTCTTGTCTCATATCAAATGTCACTCTCGCAGAAAGACCTTTTTCTTATCCCAAACCAAAAATAGACTTGTTCCATTGCCTGTTTCTCTCACTTTGTACCATTTTTTCCTCGGTTACCACTTTCTGAAATTACTTTGAGTGCTCTTTTGGTATATCACTTTTTTTTAATGTATTCTCCTCCTTTAAAGTGTAAGGTCCAGGAAGTCAGAAGCTTCATATCAACAGTCCCTAGAACAGTTCTGGGCACATAGAATGACATATATACACACCTAATAGATCATAATTATATTTTTAAAAATTTGAAATAAATATATTTATATCACAAATTAATTACAAATATATTTTGACACAGTGTAATTTGGAAAACCCCCTCCAAGCCATCTCCTCTCACATATTTGAGATCCTAGGTGCTCATTCCTGAGTCAGACATGTTGTACCCAAAAATATTAATTGGGACTTGGGACAGGGCAGTCTTTCTTTCCTTTTCTGGATTGTCCCTTACTTTCAACATTAACATGCTAAATTGTACTAGTGTGCCATACAACTAACTACACACGAGATAAAGAAGTTTTAAATTATATTCCCTATATAGTTTTTCACTTAGTCTGAAGAGACTTTATGGATGCACCCAGTTCCTAAACTTTGCCTGTCCTCAAGTTCACTCTTCTCTTCAGGACTACTCATTTTGTGTCTATGTGCAAATTTCTAACTACATTTTGAAAAAACCCCACAGAGGCTGGGCTCACTCCACATGCAATTTTCTCCCCTGATCAGTACATCCTACCAAGTGGTCTCTAGCAGAGCTTCTATTACTCCAAAGGAAACAAGGACACCATTTCTGAGCCGCTCCTTCCCCTTCAGAATCTCCCAACCAGTGGGAAATACAGATATTCTATCTTGTTTTTTTAAAGATTTTATTTATCAGAGAGAAAGAGAGATCACAAGCAGGGGGAGTGGCAGGCAGAGGGAGAAGCAGGCTCCCCACTGAGCAAGTAGCCCCATGCAGGACTCAATCCCAGAACCCTGGGATCATGACCTGAGCTGAAGACAGACACTCAACTGACTGAGCCATCCAGGCTTCCCTCTTTATTATTGTTGTTGCTGATATTGTAATACTTTAAGCATGTCTTTTTTAATTGAAAGTATTAGAAATGAAAATTGAAGTGCTATTTGGTAAGTGGACTAAAGTGAGGCAGCTACTGCTATTGGGCCACATTGAGTTACAGAGGTGGCAAATTCTAAGATCATAAATTGAATACATCACTGCTATGTTAACTGTTATGAGGGTTTTTTTTTTTTCTTCCATCTCCCTTGACTACTAAGATTCTCTACTATGACAGTTACAACATATTTCTTATGCCTAGATGGTGAAGAAATCAGAAGTGGAAAGGACATTTAGATTAAGTGCTAGACACTTCTTCAGCTGAAGATGTTGAAGGCCAATGAGAATACCAAAGACAATATATACTTGCCCATTGTTTGGATTGAAACCGTAAGACTTTGACATAGTACATAATTAAAATTGAGATACAGAAGCAGTGAAGAGCTAAATATATGTATCTATATGTATACTAGAGGATAAGAAAATATTAGATTTTCCTTTTAAGAAAAGAACTTCCTGAACAAAATGCAAAGCTCAGAAAAGGCTTAAAGAAAATATTTATTAAAAGGTGAGTACATTAAAAAATGGATAAAATGGGAGAAAATATTTGTGATGTAGGGTTAATCCTCTGAAAATATGTCAAGAAAAAACAGGCAAACTAAAGAGGGAACAGTGCAAATAACTAATAGGCACATGAAAAAATATTTAACTTGTTAAATCAGTGCTATTTAATACTATAATACCAATAGTAAATGATAAGAAAAGAGATGTATACTGTTTTTGATTGATTTCAGACTTTGGGGAATTCAACTAGAAATTGTCTGTCACAATTTGAACTGTGTATATTATTGAAGAGTGATATTAGTATCATTGTGGCATGAGCCATTCCTTTTTTCTCTCCTCTTTGATAAACAACCAATTGAACATCTATAACCAAATAAAAGTATCTCTTCACAATACTGCGGGACACCTGGGAGTTTTCTACCTCTGTGCATCTGAAAGTGGGCAGATGGAAACTCAGTGGGGACTGCCGATCCAAAGGATTTGTCAAGCCAGCTCTACTCCCTGCCACCAGGGAAAAGGAAATCTGAAGAGTGCCAATCTGGGTAGATACCTACAAACTACAGAGAAGTCAGGCAGGCTGGACCTCCACAAGAAAACCCAGCATGCCATCAGAGTAGGATAGAGATAAATTTGGAGTCAGAGGAGAGGGAGGAACTCACCAAGGTGCCTCCTCCTCAGGGCAACACTGCAAGGCACAGGGCTTTTGGCAGAGACAGTGGCAATGTCCCCAAGAGGGGGGAAAGCAAAAGTGATAAGTGACTGCCTGGCTCTTTCAGTTGTGCAGGTTGTGGCTGGAGGGACCTGTGCAGCACCTGGAATTCAGAGGCAGGAATTCGTGTCTGAGAGGAGGAAAAGGGAAGGAGGCAGACAAGAATATAAAAAAGGTTAGAGGGGAAGTGCTTCCTGCTGTCTGCTTTGGGACTTCAGGATGAGGTCCACACACGGCTGACACCTTCTCGCCACTGCTGCCAGCATCCCTAAAAGCCACCTCTGGTAAGAGAAACCACAAACTTGAGCTATTATGCTACCTTCTGGAACACAAAAGACATTTTCCCAATAGTCTCAGGCTATAAGATCCAAATTAAAAATAGAACATTCAGAAAGGTGTCTGCTAATTCAAATGTGAAATGGAAGCCCATATCTTCAAATACTATGGAAAACCAAGGAAATTGGTATCACAAAAAGAAAATGGTAATGCTCTAGCAACCAAACTCAAAGGTATGAAATAGTGTGATCTGATAAAATAGTTCAAGCTAGTTATGAAGAAATTCACTGAGCTTCAAGAAAACTCAGAAATTAATGAATATGAGGAGTTCCTTATCAAGCAGATTGAAATTATAAAAATAAAGCAAAGTCCAGAGCTAGTGAAGGAGATAAAAAATATCATAGACAGCATCAGTAACAGGGCAGAGCAGATGGAAGAAAGAATAAGTGACTTGGAGGTTAGAATGGAGATTGAATTCCATTAGAAGAACAGAGAGAACTAAGTTATTTTAAAAGTGAATAAATCCTACAAGAGCCATCATACTTAGTCACAAAGGCAAACATAAGAATTAGTGAAAAAGAGAAGAGAAGGGACAGAGCATTTATTTAAAGAAATAATACCCCAGAACTTTCCAAACCTAGGAAAGGAATTGGACATATAAGTCCACGAAGCTAATAGAACATCCTATTATCTCAACACAAAAATACTTTCTCCAAGACACATTATATTGAAACTATCAAAAAGTTAATGATAAAGAATCTCAAAGGCAAAGAAAATAACTTACAATAGAACCTATTAGGGTAAGAAACTCTATAGGTCAAGAAAGAGTGAAGGGACATATTCAGAGGGTTAAAAGATAAAAATTGGCAGCCAAGAATATTTCATATGGGAAGTCTGGCTTTGCTATATAAAAAAGAAAGGCTTTCTCAAAAATAAAACCTAAGGGAGTTTACTATGACTAGGACTGCCTTGCAAACAATGATGAAAGGAATTCTTCAGGCTGAAATGAAAAGACAATCAGTGACATAAAATCATATTGATGTACACAACACTCTAGAACAGGTGAAAAATTTCTATTAGAGTGGTGTGTTGAACACTTACCTATAGTATAAAGTTTAAACAAATAGAGTATTAAAAATGTAGCTACTATAATCTGTTAAATACACAGCATAAAAAGAAGTTGTGACATTAAAAATATAAAAGTAGTAAAAGGGTGGAACTTTATAGGCAAGTGAAGATAAGTTGCTGTCAGCATAAAATGGATGGTTTTATTTATTATATGTTTTATATAAGCATGATATGTTTTATAAGTCATGTAACTACAAATCTAGAGTAGATTTAAAAAAACATTTAAAAAAGGGGGAGATTGAACATACTACCATTGTAAATTGGTGATAGTCCATGGTAAACAGAAACTGAGGGGAAAAAGAAACAATGGAGATATAAAAGAACCAGAAGACAAACAATAAGATGGCAATAGTAAGTTCTTACATATCAATAACTATTTTAAATGTAATGGATTCAATTTACCAACCACAAGGGACAGGTGGCTGCATGAATTTCAAAAGAATCAAAAATTAAAAAAAAAAAAAAAACAAGACTCAACTGTATGCTGCCTATAGGAGACTCATTTCAACTTTAAAGTCACGCACAGGCTCAAAGTGAAGAAATGGAAAAAGATAGATATGCCATGTAAGTGGAAATCCTATTAGACAAAATAAACTTCAAGCCAAAAGTAGTAACGAGAAAAAATATTATGTAATAATAAAGGGGTCAATAAATCAAGAAAGTATATCATAAATATATACACACCCAACATTGGAGCACCTAAATAACAGATCTGAAAGAAGAAATAAACAATGATAATAGTAGGGGATTTCAGTACCCCCACTGTCAGCAATGGATAGATCATCCAGACAGAAAATCAGAAAGGAAATATTAGAATTGAACCATACTTAGACCAAATAGACTTTACAGACATATATAAAAAGTCTATCCAACAGCAACAGAAGACACGTTCTTCTCAAGTTCACATGGAACACTCTCCATGATAGATCAAATGATAAGACACAAAAGAAATCTTAACAAATATAAGAGGATTGAAATCATACCAACTATCATTTCTTTTTTTTTTTTAAAGATTTTATTTATTTATTTGACAGAGATAGAGACAGCCAGCGAGAGAGGGAACACAAGCAGGGGGAGTGGGAGAGGAAGAAGCAGGCTCATAGCAGAAGAGCCTGATGTGGGGCTTGATCCCAGATCACCGGGATCACGCCCTGAGCCGAAGGCAGACGCTTAACCGCTGTGCCACCCAGGCGCCCCCCAACTATCATTTCTGACCACAATATAAAACTACAAACCAAAAGGAAAGCTGGAAAATCTACATACGCATAGAAAGTAAACACACTCTTAAACAATCATTAGGTAAAAGAAATCAAAGGGAAACTAAATTATCTCAAAACAAATGGAAAAATATATCAAATTTTATGGGATGCTTCAAAAGCAGTTGTGAGAAGAAAGCTTATAGCAATAAATGGATATATTAAGAAATTAGAAAGACTAACTAAACAATATAATTTCACAACTCAAAGGACTAGAAAAAGAACAAATTAAGTCCAAAGTTAGCAGAAGGATCAGAGTAGAAATAAATAGAAACTAGAAACAGTAGAAAGGATTGGTGAAACTAAGAGCTGGTTTTTTGAGAAGGTAAACAAAATTGACAAACTTTATACTAAGAAAACAAAACTTAAAATTAGAAATGAAAGAGGAGACATTACCATTACAACTGATATTACAGAAATACAGAGTATCATAAGAGACTACTATGAACAATTGTATGTCAGCAAATTAGAAGAAATAAAATCTTAGAAAAACTACCTATAAAGAATAAACCAGGAAGAAATAGAAAATCTGAACAGACCAATAAGAAGAAAACAGATTGAATCAGTAATCAAAAACCTCCCAGTGAGGTTTTTGGCAAATTTGGCAGATTCTACCAAATATTTAAGAATTAACACCAATCCCCCTTACTCTTCCAAAAAAAAAAAAAAAGAGAAGGGTACAATTCCAAGCTCACTTTATGAGGCCAGCATTACCCTAATAATAAAGCCAGATAAGAATACTATAAGAAAGAGAATATAGACTAATACCCCTGATGAATATAGATGCAGAAATTCTCAACAAAACGCTGAGTTCAAAAGGACTATACATTATGACCAAGTGGGCTTTACCCCTGTAATGGAAGGATGGTTCAATATATGCCAATCAATTATTGTAATGCACTGCATTAATAGAATGAAAGAAAAAAAATCACATGATCATTGCAATAGATGCAGAAAAAGCATTTATTTGCAAAATAACACCCTTTTGTAGAAACACTCAACAAGTCAGGTATAAAAAGAATATACTTCAATATAATAAAAGCCATATATACCAAACATACAACTAACATTATAGTCAATGAAGAAAGATTGAAAGCTTTTCCTTTAAGATCAGGAATAAGACAGGATGTCCACTTTCATCACTCTTATACAATATAGTTTAGGAAGTCCTACCTACAGCAATTAGTCAAGACAAAGAAAATACATTAAATTGGAAAGAAAGAAATAAAACTGTCACTATTTGCAGATGATATAGTTTTGTATATACAAAATCCCAAAAATTTAATCAAAAAGCTATTGAAACTAATCAACAATTTCAGTAAAGGTACAGGATATAAAATCAACATAAATCAGTTGCATTTGTATACACTAATAAAAATAATGAAAACTATCTCATTTACAATAGGATCAAAACCACTAAAATACCTATGAATAAATTTAGCCAAGAAGTAAAAGATCTGTACAATGAAACTACAAGACTTTGCTGAAAGACATTGAAGAAGACACAAATGGGAAAACATCCCATGTTCATGGACTGGAAGAATTGATATTGTTAAAATCCCATGCTACACAAAACCATCCATAGATTCAGTGCAATCCCCATCAAAATTTGAATGACGTTCTTCACAGAAATAGAACGAACAATCCTAAAATTTGCTTGGAACCATAAAAGACCCTGAATAACCAAAGCAATCCTGAGAAAGAACAACAAAGTTGGAGGTATCACACTTACCGATTTTCAAAGTGTATTACAAAACTATAGTTATAAAACAGTATGGCAGTGGCATAAACACAGAGACCAATGGAACAGAATAAAAGTCCAGAATTAAAACCCTGCTATATGGTCAACTAGTATTTGACAAGGCAGCCAAGAGCACCCAACAGGGAAAGAACAGTCTCTTCAAGTATTGGTGCTGGAAAAACTGGATAAACACAGGCAGAGTAATAATTACTGTAATTGGTGTTAGACAGGGGTCTAATTTTAAGTCACATGGATCAAAGACTTAAACATACGACCAGATACTATAAAAACTCCTAAAGAAAACAGAGAAGAAGCTTCTCAACGTCAGTCCAGGTGATGACTTTTTGGATAGGACACCAAAAGTGCAAACAAAAG
This sequence comes from Ursus arctos, assembly GCF_023065955.2. Taxonomy (NCBI): domain Eukaryota; kingdom Metazoa; phylum Chordata; class Mammalia; order Carnivora; family Ursidae; genus Ursus; species Ursus arctos. The sequence goes on along the minus strand of NW_026623056.1, from coordinate 58,112,027 downwards.
AAAATCAGAAAATTGGACTATATCAAACTTAAAAGTGTCTACACAGAAAAAAAAATTAAGAAAATGAAAAAGCAACCTACAGAATATGGAATATTTTTGCAAGCCACATATTAAATAAGGAGTTAATATACAAATATGTAAGAAACATATAACAATAACACATTTAAAAATAGAGAAACTAAACATTTCTCCAGAGAAAACATACAAATCGTACAACAGGTACATGATAATAAGGTAACCACGTTACTTATCATCAAGGGAATGAAAATCAAAATCACAATGAGCTATTGCTTCAAATATGTTAAATGGCTATCATCAAGAAGTCAGGAGATAAGTGTTGGTGAGACTGTGGAGAAAAGAGAATCCTTGTGCACCGTTGGTGGGAATGTAAACTAGAACAGCCACTATGGAAAAACAATATGGAGTTTCCTCAAAAAATTAAAAATAGATCTACTCTATGATCCAGCAGTTCTACTTCTGGATGTATACACCACAAAAATAAAATAGGATATTGAAGAGATACATGAACTCCCATGTTTATTGCAGTATTATTCACAATAACCAAGATATGGACACAACCTAAGTGCCCAAAGGATGAATGGATAAAGAAAATGTGGTGTATATGTATATAATGAAATTTTATCATCCATAAGAAAGAAGGACATCCTGCCTTTTGTGACAACATGGTTGGACCCTGAGCATATCTCTAACATAACTCAGAGAAAGACATAGTGTACAGTATCACTTATAGGTGGAATCCAAAGAAGCCAAACTTGTAAAAACAGAGTGTTAAATAGTGGTTATCAGGGGTTGAGGGTAGAAGAATAGATGTCATTTAAGGGTACCGATGTGCAACAAATAGTAAATAAGCCCTAGAGATCTAATGTATAGTATAGTCAATATGGGCAACAATATTGTATTATAATCAAACTTTCTAAGAGACCAGGATTTAATTATTCTAACCACTAAAAATAATTATGTGATCTGATAGAAGTGCTATTGATTGCCATAATGGCAATCATATATAATACATAAATGTGTCAAATTAACCTATGTATACCTTGAGTTTGCATAGTGTTACATGTCGAATATATTTTAATAAAGAGAAATGTGTATTATTCACTTGAATGTATTTAAAAATTTTGTCTTATAATACAGAACTGCAGAAAGTACCTTCAAGAATATTCATTGCAGCATGATGGATATATTAAAAATTGAAGAAACTTAAATAGCAATTTAGTGGAGAATGAGTAAATACTTATGCATTGAAACACAATAACAACCCTCAAAAAGAATACACATTCATATGGATAATTTTATGTGTAATGTATTAAGTGGAAAAAAATCACATTATAGAACAGGGTAGATAGCATGTTCACACTAAATGTGTGTGTACACACAGATATGTACAAGCTTGTACTATCTGTATGTGTACAAAAAAGATCTAGGATAATATATAGGAATATATACACTCTTGGAGAGTGAATTTGGTATAATAGAAAAGTTTACCTTCATATTTTAAAAAAATATATTCAATCACAATGCATTTGTTTTGCAATTTATTTTAAAAATAGAATATATATACAGAGGTCCTTTTGTTAGGGAGAACTTAATGGTAATAGCTCATGATACTGATAAACAGATTATAGTGCTGCGTATTAGCTTTGACTCTGGCCTAATTTAAAAATTGTTGCTTTCCAATTTTGCTAAAATGTTTTTTGTTGACTATTTAATGTTTCCTTTGAGCATATCAGTGCACTCATTAATAACAAAGTAAAATATCATGGTTTGCATGCTGACATTTAATTTTTTGCTAGTGTTATACAACATTTTTGACTGTTTTGCTGTAATGGTTTTAATTGGCTATTTCCTATATTTTTTTCCAGTGGCAATTTAAAAATTGTCCATGAAAGCATATTAAAGCATAACACATTACAGATTATGTTAAAGTGCATTTTACATTTTGTATGCTTTAACTTGGGTACTTATCACATATATTAGAACATTATTTTTAATCTTGAAAAAGTTTTTAATTTTGAAGCTATAATAATGCAGAAGAATGATTGGAAGTAATAAATTAGAATGGAAAGAAAATAAAAGACCAAGGTCACTATAGATATTAACTATTTTAAAAGGAAATAAATATTGTTAATGAATAACACAAATCCGGGACCCTAATTCTGTTCTTCTGTATCTGCATTTAAATGTGCTAAACAGACCTAAGAAAATTAAACCCTTGTAAAACTGGTATTTGAATGAAAGAAAATGTGAAACTGAGTGTTGTCTATGTGTTATTAGAAATGAAGTCTGAAGTCTTACAATCTTCCCTAGAGGGCTATTGAATGAAAAAGAGTGATAAGAGAGAACTTCGCATGACCCCTGCAGTTGAAAAAATCAACTAGGAGTACTTCATTTCATGAATCTGTATAATGCACTGAAGAGACTCAAAATGCCTGGCCACACACCAAAAAAAACCTTTAAAATGAGGATGGATATAGACAGATAGAGATATAATTATTTTTATAATTATTTTATATATATTAGGATATATATATTTAATTAGGATTATTTTCTCTTTTTTCAACTCAACTACTATAGATGATAACTATGGCAACACGGATCACAGATTTGGTCCTTCCTGCAAACCACGGCATTTATTGAATTGTCTATTTAGCCCAAATCATTGCCAGCCTACTTGTCCCAGGTTTTTTTTTTACCTATAGATATTGGTCTCTCAATCTCTGGGATCAGGTACTTTCATTTCCTGAGTAATTACAAATGAAGGCTTTCACGGACATAGCTCTACTTGTTAAAAAGTCTGGAATTAGTTTAGTAGCTGTAAGCAAGGGGTTTCAATCTGAGCTAAGCTAGTAACTTCTCAGCATAAACAAGCAAGCCGAAACATATAGTATAGTTTTAAAAGATTTCAAATATTTTCATATACACACTGTTTTTACCACAGTATTTTCAGTATACTTTATGATCTGAACTAAATGCCAGGCTTTTTGACCTGGGTGTTGACAAATGCTATAGCTCCCCTACTTTTTTTTTTTTTTTTTTTTAATTCCTAGCAGGAATGAGACTTCAACTTTCATAATTCTGGCTATTGACTTCTGGCTTTCAGTGTCCTGCATAGTAACTCATCAGTGAGGAACCACAGCATCTTCTTTTCTAACATTCCCAGTGGCAGAATCTATAATACCTTCATGAAGCAAACATGGCCAGACACTAACAGTGAAGGGGCCAGTACTCAGTAGGGTCCAGGTCCCAAAACTGGACAAAGACCTTATACAAAGTGTCCAGTAGCAACAAGCATCAAAGATGAAGAATTATATGCAAGTCTTATTCTAGGATACACCAGGGGTTAAACTGGGGAATCTAAACTCCTATGTTAATTTCAAAGAGACTGAAGTCATTGAAATAAAACCAATAAATGGTGGGGAGGATGTAAAATCAAAATGATCAGACCATTTTCCAGAAAGAAGACTGGAGTGACTGAGGCACACTGGTTGACATTTGGATGACTGTACACTTACTTGGGCTATGATACAAGTCAATGTTATTCTAGCTGTTCTTGCAGACCAATGAAAAGTATATGTGGCTCAAACATGACTAATACTATTTTTGTTCATATAATACCACAAAAAAATTTTGAACCTTATAGTCACCTATTTAGTAGTGATTCAAGGATTGTGGTCTAGCTATGTACCTAGAAATTAAAAAAAAAGGGGGGGGGTGTCAAACATCTGGCCAGTCTCTATTGTAAATACATGATTCATGATTGTTTAAAGGCACATAATTGAAGCTGATACATCTGGTATCTGGGTTTGAATATTCATTCTGCACCTCTTTGGATTGATAACATTGTTCAGTTCAGATGTGTCATGTCCTGTAGCTGGATATGCTGTCTACTATTTCTCAAGATTTCTCAAAAGCTAAGTCAAGTCCCCTATTTCTATTCACTCCTGGTCCTGAAATCCTTTCTTTTTTATTTTCAGGTTCCTTAAAGATCACTGAATGCTCATTAGCAACAGTTGCTTGAAATATGGCTGTCACTGTGTTAAGGAGGGTATCATAATAAATATTACATCATTCAGCAACCTACAACTTGCTGTGCATTTCTAATGAAATGTGAAAATTCATTGAAAGCATAAGTAACTATGTAATGCAAATTAATATTAAAGCAAATTACATGATACTGTGTGTCTACTTTATCCTGATCAAAAAGGCTGTATCTTTTCCGTTGTACTTTCTTGCTCTGCCATGTATTCTAGGTACTTACTGGTTCTTGGAAAAATATTGTGGGAGAATAATCACCTGCAGTGACCTCTGGGTAAAGACAGGGATGTGAGGGACAAAGTTTGAATTTCTGCCTGTTCTCTAAAATATAAGAATGATCTGAACTTTTAAATTTATGGTTTTGCAGGTTGCCCCTCTATTGCCACATACCCATTGAACATCCACCATGGATTAGCCAGCAAGTGATACCCTGCAGTTTTCTCTGTAGCATTGTTTTCACAACACCTTCTATTCTTCACGCCAGCAATAACCAAGTTCATCAATATTGAGATGTTAAAAACGTAGAATACTTGAAATATAAAAACTGAAATATAAAAAAATATTTTTCTCATCATTCTTTATTTTCTTCCTTCCTTACTTCAATATCATTTTGCAAACATCTAATTCAGTAGATAAAATTAGCCTTTGTTGAATTTGAATGGATTGCCTCACCTGACTTCTCCATCTTTGAGTTATTTAGGATTCCTAAATGTGGAGTCATACCAAGTTCCTCTTACCACCCTTACTAGTTGACTGTAAGTTTAATAACCCCTATGGAGGAGGAGGAGGAAGAAGGAGAAGAAGGAGGAAAGAAAAAAAGAACAGATGACAGAGAATTTAAGATTGCATTGTGACTGCTATGTAGATAACTGCTTGTCCCTTAAATCCAATTTTGTGATAAAAGGACTAGAGTCTTCTGTTCTCAGTCTGATTCATGTAAACATCACCTTCTGAATTCACTCACAAGTCAGCACCTGAAGTGTGCCAAGCTAAAGTAAATAACTGAAATCAATTATTGGTGCTTTTACAGCATAATTTCCTTGCCATCTAAATGAGGATAAATAGAAAATCTAATTTTTATTATATCTCAGCTACAACTTTTAATAAATATTAATGTACATGACTGTGGCTGACCTCCGTCTAGACTTAAAATCAATAGTTGTTGATTAAGGTCTTTTGAGCAGCCTTACAAAGATGAAGACTCACTACTTATTCCTATTGCCTATTCTCTGATCCCTAAATAGGTTAATGGTGGGCCTATTAAGAGAAGTAAAGTATTTGAGCAAAGTCTGGTCATGTAAGAATACTTGAGCTGAAAGATGAGGTATGCCTATCTTATTTACATGGGTTATGTAACATTTTCATTAATTTTTATCACATTTCAATTCTGGTTTTCTAATGACTATAAAGAATACTTTTGACAGTTTACTATACCACATGAAAATTCAGGGTACCATTTAAAATATTTTTAATATACATATGATATATATTTTACATTTCTTTTCTTACTGATTTGATCAAAATCATTTACAGAGTGCAGATTTTACCCAAGGATAATTTTTGTGACCTTGAGTTTGATCACTAAATCATAGTATAAATATTTTTTGTCTTTAAAATATTTTTCTTATGCATATTTATTCTTTAAACAATTACCTGTTACCAGATATGGTGTTAAATACAAGAGACTCAAAGGCAAACACCATCAAATTTCTATTCTTGCGGAAATTATGACAACAAGCAATACAGGGAATACTCAGTAATTATGTTCAAAGGGCAAAGAGTTAAAATATATGCCTAACTGAAACAGTGGGTATGAAACTGGAAGGTAACACAAGTATGGAAAATAACAACGTGAGTAATCTGGGCTTTCATGAAACCTTAGAATCAGATGTGATAATCTAGAAGCCTATGCATCTATCTGCCTACTGCATAATGTAGGAACTACTTAAAATATGTAAGATTCCCCCCAAGATAATGCATATGAAAAAATAAAGGTGCAGCACCAATTTCTGAACTCTAAGAAGACTTTTGAGAATAAAGGAGGATTTAGTAAATGAGATGTTGAATGAGGAAATCAAGATTAAGGCAATCAAGAAGAGGACAGAATTTTGGAAAAACAGAAGTTTCCAGAAGTATCCTTCACACCCCATATTGAGGAAAGGCCAATAGATTATGTTGGACACAGGAGACCTAAGGATCAAGCTCACGAACAGACATTATTATTTTAAGGAAGATCTTCTAATAGAGAAATTGATATATTTCTTCTGTTCTTTAAACTGATAGACCAATTTCAAGAATATCAGTAGATGATATTTATATTGCTGAATATAAATACCTGGGCATATAAACAATTCTAATGAATATTAAATGCCAAATTTAGTGAGTATCTAGCCCCTGGGTCTATGCTGAGGACTTATTTAACTGCGCCCCTCACTAAAAAAACAGAGGGAACTTGGCAGAAATTTTGAACATAATGCTGCTAAGCCTAGGCACAGATACATGAAATAAAGAGAAAACATAAGTACACCATAATATTTTATGTTTTGTACATATTATGGTATAAAGAAAGAGTTTGGTTTCATTAAACTCAGGAGTGGGAGGCCATAAGGAACTTACTAGCACTGTAACATTGTTTTATGGGGAAAAAATCCATCCCATGTTTCAATATGTGATTTCTAAACTTTGAGACTTCCTGAACCTAAATTGAATGATGCCTGCATTAATTATGGAGTTTATGGACTCCATGAAACAATCACATATCAAGAATTTGTCCTGGGTTTTTAGATGCTATTATTATTACTCTTCCTGCTCCTACACATTCACAGCATGTTGGATCCCTTGTAAGGTGCCTTCACTTTCCATGGCAGATTTAAAACACTATGGCTTTTTGCAATATTCTGAAGTGGAAACAACAAATGCAGCTAAGTATTATTCCACCAAGTATATATATTTACTCTGAAGCATGAATTTTAAACTTCACAGAAATACAAAGCCATAATCCAACCTTCAGGTAACAAACTGATTATATAATAGTTTTGTACATTATAGAGAATTAGAAACATTTCTGGAAACTATGCTAAAATGTGGAATAAAAATAGGCACATATGAATTTCAAAGCTTTGTTGCCATCAAGAGGTTCCTGCTGACTTTGAAAATTTCTACGTGATTAACAATAACAACAAAGAAGCAAGCTTTTATTTTGTAATTGGTAGCTAGGAAATATTTTAATATACTACAAATGTTTGTAAAAATTATGAAATAAGAATTAAATATCACATCTCATGTGCGTGGTTTCTGTTTTCAATATATACACATTTTAGTACTCAGAAGGCTGACTCAGCCAATTACATCTCCTAAAGGCAATAATGGGACCTAATAAAAGGTGGTGTTATTTTTAACTTTGGTTCTTGTGCCACGATATTTCTGCTCTGAATTTTTCTCTTTAAGACCAGCCCAAAGCTAAAATTTTAAGACAAAGTTGGTTTTACTTTGCTTCCTTCCACCTCGTTTCACTTTTTCCATTCATTTTCTTTATTCTCATGGTAGCAGTACAATTTGGTCTCTCTCTCTTTTGTGTGTGTGTGTGTGTGTGTGGATACTGCCTCAATTTCCTGTCTTAAAATAAAAACATGAAAACTATGAAGCAAATACAAATCTATTACTTTATTACCTAGAGTTCAACTGGTTATTATGAAAAATTCCCTGAAAGTAATTCCCAATTAGCTGCTTATGATTGATACTATATAAAGTCTGTATTCATATTTTTAAAGATAATTATTAAACTTAACTTTTACCATATTCAGTTGAGGTTGGTATATATTAATAGAATGGATATTTTGTTAAAGGTACTATTTTAGGTTATAGAATGGTAAAAATGAATGGAAGAGAAAAGAGGATCACAATCTAATATTTTTATATATTGTCTTATTTTTATCTAATTGCTGTTTTTTTCAAATAAAGAAACTGAAGCTCAAAGTCTTAAGTTACTTAACCATATATACATATATATATATATATATATATATGTTACTTAACCATATATATATATATATATATTTATATATATTTTTTTTTTTAGGTAAAGTATACATTTGAATCCATGTCATCTGCTTCTATGAGCAGAATATGGCAGTTACTGCAGGCATACAAAAGCACAAATGAGGATTATAGGAAACTGGGGGAAGAGAAATAAAGTGGAAAACAAGATCTTACCTGCTAGTGAGGATAAGAAAATACATCATAATAAATGTGGATTTGAGATTGACTTAAGTATAGGTGAGTAAAATTAGCTAGGTGGGAGTATTACAGTTATAAAATGTAAAGCTTAATGAAAAATGCATTAATAAAAATGTAGGTTGTAATAGGTAATAAGAGATACATTCATTTGGCAGAATTATGGGATATAAGTAGTGAAAAGTATCAGACGACACTGGAAAACAGTGTTGAATTATATCACAAAGATCTAGGTATATAAGATTGAGGGGTTATAAGTGCTGTAGAAGAACATGGGAATCTTTAAAGACTTTTAAGTAAATAAATAAAATTTAATCAGTCTGCATTTTAAAGGGTATAATATAGATACAGTATCTGAATGGATTAAATGGAATTTAAGAGATTAGGTAAGAAGTAATAAGATTCCAAATTAGAGTGGTAGCCATGTAAGGAAAAAGATGGATAAAAGACATGTACATTGTTGAGATACAATTATACTTGGCAAATGATTGGTTGTCAGTAAATGAAGAAGGCAATGTCTCTACTGTGCAGATTTTCCAAGCCCCACTGCTGGCTTTACATCTCCTCTAAGAGATCTCTCTAGAATCTCAAATTCAAAATGTTCCAAACTAAACGTTCTGTCTTTCTTAGCCCTCCTTTAATCTTCTCCATCTCAGGAAGAGTCCACACTTTCTCCCATTAATAGAACCAAAAACTTAAAAGCCATCCTGAACCATTACTCTCCCTCACCTATTCCATCCAGTTGAGACCAAGTTAATGGGCCTCCTAACTGGTTTCTTAGCCTCTATTTTTGCCTCCCATTCCCTACCACCAATCCATTCTATTTTAAGATAATGCTTGACATATTAAAATAGCTAACAGTAATACAGAAACTTAGAAATCAAAATAACTGTTTATTGACATCAAAATAAAACACTAGAATGTCACCAAAAGTACTGTATTTCCTTCACATCCTGCCTTTCCTCATAGGTTACTATTATCCTGAATATTGGATATATCCTTAATTTATTTTGATTTTTCAAAAAAACTTTCTACATGTGCTATATATACCTAAAAATTGTTCATTCATGTGTTGTTTGTTTTATAAGTAGAGTATTGCACTATTTTTTGATTTCTGGGATTTTTCCCCCAATCAACATATTTCTAAGATTTATGGATTCTGATCCATAATTTAAACACATTTAATAATCTTATAGACAATAGATACTATGTCATTTTTCTGATTTCTGCTCTTTAATTGATTCCCAGACCCACTAGCATGACCTATAAGATTCTGGCCACTGACTTTTCTTTTTAATGTCATCACCTGGACATGAAACTGTATTACAACCATCCTGGATTTTTTTAAACGTCCTTTAACATAACCAGTCATTTCCCACCTCAGGTGATAGCACCAATGATCTGTTTCCTTTGCTAGGAATACATTCCCCACCCTAACTCCAAGTTTTTACCTAGGAGATTCCTATAAATTTTCTTCACAAGTTTTTTTTTTTTTTATTCCTGTCACTCAATTTATTCTCTTTCATGAATTTTTACCATCTTTATGAAACTCATTACAATTTCTAAACATTAGTTCTTCCTTTGGTTTTCTAATCCTTAATGTAAGGTAAGAATGCTTATTAGTTCTCTGGACTATAATTCCCATGATGGTGGTTGTCACTGTGTGTTATTCACTTACAACCTAGTACTAGGCTTCACACTAGTCATTAAATAAAAGTTATTGAATAGAGGAATGAAAATTAATTTTCCATAAGCCATATAATACATGGCTGAACAGAACAAGCAAGTTCTCAAATTACAGATTTATGAGTTCTTTTAATATGTATTTATAGGCAGAGGATTGATTAATTGAAAGAGAAAATACAACACTATATTTATGGATTCTGTAGCAAAGCCAAATTCTGCCCCCCAAAAAAATCCTCATTAAAATTTTGTAAGAGTAATGTCATCCAAAGAGTGACAGAGGTCATTCCTGACTTTGATCCCCCCAGCCAAGGATAACTAACAACTATTCATGGACAAGTATCTGTGAGAGTGTCCTAGAACATGGCAGTGATGCTGACACATACCCCTGCAACCACAGAGACCAAGACAGACTGCATTAGAAGGGTTAGAGGAACATCTACACACCAACCTCAGTGCTCCTCCCCTAGGCCCAGCATCACACCAAGAAGTCTCCCCAGAGACCATGGTTCTTCGTAGAAACTAGGAATCCCCAATCTAGTTTTGCTCTACAAGGATTTGGGGCAGAATCTGCAAGTCTTTATCACTGGAAATCAACTGTGATGGGGGTGGGGTGTAGAGTCTTGCAACAAGTAGCACGTGGATCTTTGCAGAACAAGTTGCTACCTGCAGCACTCAAGTAATAATACCAACTAGCAGCTTTACTCACCTACAAAGCCAAGTTATTAGGGCAGTCTGACCAGGAAACTCAGTGGGTATAAATCTACCTGATTTGGGTCCTCAAACAAAAAGCCTTGCCAGCCATGGAGCCTGGTCTGCCCCAACCAAGGCAAGGAAGCTGAGTCATAGTCAGATCTCCTGCTAAGCATAGCCCTCAGCCCCTACCAACAGAAAGCCTAGCCAGAATACCTAGAAGCAGAGAGTATAGCTGATCATTTGCAGACCAAAGCCAGTGACATCATTCAGCCAGAACTTGGGACATTGGTCAGCTTGAGTCAAGACCATATCCAAAGAACTTATCAACCTTGGAGATGGGCAGCAAAACTAATTTGTAGCTTTCCCCATTGATGAAGACAGGCTTCATCCTGCCCTACAAGGGAACCTAACCAGAGCACATGGGAATATAGCCCCATTCAACTGCCTTACTTACAGTGGCACTTGTACAGAGAGCACATCCCATGGCTTTCCCCATCTGCACAGCAAAACCAGAGACTATGTGGCTAGGGAATTCAGTGCATATTCTTGCCTCATTCAAGTCCCCAAACAATAAGCTATGCAGGCCTTAAGGAATGCTCTGCTTTCCTACCAGTGCAGGAAAGCTAATGTATATCCCGACCTATTATTGAGTATAATACCCAGTCGTGACCACCTAGTAAGCCTGACCAGAGAACCCCATCAAGTTTGGAACCAATCCTACATCGTCATTTGGGTTGGGAACAAAGCCAGCAGTCCTATCCAGTTAACACCAGCAGACCCCTCTCTACCCCGCGATCTCAAAGCTTGGGCAATAACCTCATCCCCAAATAGATTCTGAGAGCAAGCTCCATCTGCCCAAGAACATTGCCACCTGACATCCAGAAATCCAAACTGAGTTGACTGGTAAAAAAACTGTCTCTACCAGAGCAAAACTTTTAAGTCTGGAAGAGGAGACAATTACTCATATTAACAGCTATCAATACAAGGAACCAAAGAGCATGGAAAATCAGGTAAACATGATACCACAAAAGGAAACAAATACAAACATATCTCATTTTATTGTGTTTTGCAGATTGTGTGTGAATGTGTGTGAGTGTGTGTGTGTGTGTGTGCTCAACAAATTTTGGGTTTGTGGCAACCCTGTTTTGAGCAAGTCTATTGACACCATGTTTCCAATAGTAGTTGCTCATTTTGTGTCTCTGTCACATTCTGGTAATTTTTGCAATACTTCCAACTTTAAAAAAAATATTTATTTGAGAGAGAGGGAGTGGGCAAGAGAGAGCTCAATAGAGAGAGCAAGACAGGGGGAGGGGCAAAGAGAGAGGGAGAAACAGACTCCCCGCGAGCAAGAAGCCCCATGCAGGGCTCAATCCCGGGACTCTGGGTTCATGACCTGAGACAAAAGCAGACACTTAACCATCTGAGCCATCCAGGCACCCCAATATTTCCAACTTTAAAATTATCATTATATATATTGTGAGCTGCATCCAGTGATTATTATCGAATGCTCAGATAATGGTCAGCATTTTTTAGCAATAAAGTATTTTTAATTAAGACCTAATACTATCACACATTTAATAGACTATGATATAAATATAACTTTTCCAGAATGCTAAATAATCCTCTTGAAGTTTAATGAAATATAAGAACACAGAGACAACTAAATTAGGAAAACAATGCATGAACACAATGTGAAGTTTAATAAATAGAAATCAAAAAAAATCTAGAGCTAAAAAATGACTAAACTGAAGAATTCAATAGAGAGCTTTAGAAGCAGACTTCATCATGCACAAAAAAGAATCAACAACCTAGAAGACAAGGCATTTGAAATTACCCAGTCAGTGAAACAAAACAAAAACAAAACAAAACAAAACGAGTGAAGAAATCCTACTAGCTTTAGGGGACCCAATCAAAAGAAGCAATATCTGCATTGTGGGAAATCCAGAAGGAGAAGAGAAAGAGAAAGGAACAGAAAGTATATTTAAAGCAATAATGGCTGAAAACTCCCAAACCAGGAAAGAGAAATAGGCATCCAGAACCATGAGGCCCAAAGGACGCCAAATATATTAAACTCAAATAGGGCTACTTCAAAGCACATTATAATAAAATTGTTAAAGGTCAAAAACAAAGAATTTTAAAAGCAGTAAGAGAAAAAGATGTTACATACAAAGGATCCTGAATAAAACTATAGGCAGATTAATTAACAAAACATGTAAGATGAGGGAATGGAATGATATACTGAAAGCAAAAAACAAAACAAAACAAAAAAAACAAACAAAAAAAAAACAAAACCTGTCAACTAATAATTCTATATCTAGCAAAGCTGTCCTTCAGAAATGACAGAGAGATAAAGACTTTCCCAAACAAAAAGTGAAGGATTTCATCACCACTACACTTGCCTTAAAAGATATGCTAGAGGGAGATTTTTTGCATGGAATAAAAGGATACTAATTAACATTATGAAAATATAAGAGGTAGCATAAAACTCACAGGTAATGGTAAATATAAAGTCAAACTTAGAGTCTATGATCTGATAATAGTGGTACATAATTTATTTACAACTCTAGTTTAAAAAGTTAAAGAAAACAGATGTAGTAAAATATAACCAAACCACAATAATCTGTTGTTATACAAAATATTTAAAAATATTACAAAATAAACTGTGACATCAACAATCTAAAACATGAAAGGTAGGAGAAGTAAAAATATAAAGTCTAGGAATGGTGTTGAAATTAAGTTATCAGTTTAAGGTGTTATGTTTTTAAGATATAAGCCTCATGGTAGCCAAAAGGGAAAAACTTACAGTAATTACACAAAGAACATGATAAAAAGGTCAAAGAATATGGATGTGAAAAGACATTAAATCATACACATACACAAAGAATAAAAAACAAAGAACAATAAATTTACCAGAGAGTAAGAAGAAATAAAATGGCAATAGTAAGCCCTTATCAATAATTATTTTAAATGTAAAAAGATCAAATTCCCCATTTAAAAGATACAGAATGACTGAATGGGAAAAAAAGACAGGATTCAATGATATGCTTCATAGAAAAGGCTTAATTTAGCCTTGAAGATACACATATACTGAGAGTGAAGGGATAAGAAAAGATATTTCATGCAAATGATAACAATAACAATAAAAAAGTGATCTATACTTATTTCAGACAAAATAGACTTTAAAGATGGTAAACAAGACAAAGAAGGTCATTATGTAATGATAAAGGAATCAATTCATCAAGAAGATAAAATACTTATTAATATTTACACACCCAACACTGGATCACTTAAGTATACAAAGCAAAACCTAACAGAGCTAGAAAGAGAAATAAATAGGAATACAATAATATTTAGGTATTCTAATACCCATTCTCAACAATGGATGGATCATCGAGACAGAGAATCACTAAATAAACTGTGAATGTGAATAACAATGTAGACCAAATGGATCTAGCATTTATAGAACATTCTATCTGACAATAACAGAATACACTTTTGTCTGAAGTTCAAATGGAACATCTTCTAGGATAGGCCATATGTCAGGTCACAAAACAACTCTTAGCAAATTCAAAAAGATTTAATCAGAGGATAACTGGAAAAACTCATGACTACATGAAAATTAAACAACACCCATGAACTACCAATGGATCAAAAAAGAAACTGAAGGGAAATAAAAAAGTATCCTGAGACAAACAGAAACAAGAACACAACATACTAAAACTTATGGGATGTAGCAAATGCTGTTTTAAGAGGGAAGTTTACAGTGATACATACTTACATTAAAAAACAAGAAAAATCTCAAACAACCTAACTTTATTCCTCAAGGAACTAAAAAAATGAGGAAAAAACTGAGCCCAAAGTAGCAGAAGGAAGGAACTAATAAAGGTAAGAGCAGAAATAAATGAAACAAAGAAAAGGAAAACATAACAAAGATTAATTAAAAGTTGATTCTTTGAAAGGATAAACAAGATTGATAAACCTTTAGCTAAACTAACCAAGTAAAAAAGAGAGAAGTCCCAAATCAAGTTATCTATAAAAAAGGAGACATCACCACTGACACCACAGGACTATGAAGAATCAAAAGAAGCTACTATGAACAACTACACACCAACAAACTGGACAACCTAGAAGAAATGGATAAATTCTTAGAAACATACAACTTACCAAGACTGATTCAGAAAGAAATAGAAAATCTGAACAGACCAATTAGTAGAAAGAAGATTGAATCGGTAACCAAAAATCTCCCAACAAAGAGAAGAGATGGCTACCCTGATTAATTTTACCAAATGTTTAAAGAATATTACTGTTAATTCTCAAACTTTTCTAAAATAGAGAAGAGGGAGGAATACTCCAATTCTACAATGTCAGACATCATCATAATACCAAAGCCGGAGAAGGACACTAAGAGAAGACTATAGGCCAACATTCTGGATGAGTATAGATGCCAAAATTCCTGGTAAAATACTGGCAAATAACTCAGCACTACACTAACAGGATCATTCACCATGTTAAAGTGGGATTTACCCCTGGGATGCAAGACTGCTTCAACATACACAAATCAGTTAATGTGATACATCACATTAATAGAATGAAAGAAAAAGTCATATGATCGTTGCAATGGATGCAGAAAATGCCTTTGACAAAATTTAACATGAATTCTCAATAAAAACTCTTAACAAATTAGGTATAAAAATGCACTTTAAGATAATAAAGGTCATATATGCCTCATGTATACTCATACCCAATGGTGAATGTTTGAAAGCTTTTCCTCTGAGATCAGGACTAAGACAAGGGTGCTCTTACCACTGCTATTATACATAGTACTGGAAGTCCAGCTAGAACAATCGATTGAGAAAAATAAAAGGCATCAGAATTGGAAAGGAAGAAGTAAAAATGACTGTTTGCAGATGGCATATTATATATAGAATGTCCTAAAGACTCCACCAAAAAAATGTTAGATATAATAAATAAATTCACTAAAGTTACAGGATATAAAATTAACATGCAAAAATCAGTAATGTTTCTATACACTTACAATCAGTTATCTGAAAAAAAAAAAAAAGATCCCATTTACAACAGCATTAAAAAAGTAAAATACTTAGGAATAAATTTCATCAAGGAGGTGAAAGCTCACTACACTGAAAACTATGACACTGATGAAAGAAATTGAAGACACAAATGGAAAGATAATCTGTGTTAATGAACTAGAATATATTTATGCTCACTTCAGCAGCCCATACACCAGAAAGAATATCGTTAAAGCATTCATACTACCCACAGCCCTCTCTATAGATTCAATGCAATCCCAATTCAGATTCCAATAGTATTTTTTTTTCAGAAGTAGAAAAACAATCTTAAAACTTGTACTGAACCAGAAAAGATCCCAAATAACCAAAGCAATCCTGAGACGAATAAAAGCTGGAGAAATACTCCCAGCACACTTGATGATTTCAAGCTTTATTATAAAACTATAGTAATCAAAACAGTATGATATCGGCAAAAAACAGATTCATATACCATTGGAACAGAATTGAGAGCCCAGAAATAAATCCAAGCATATAGGTCAACTAAGATTTGACAAGGGAGCCAAGAATGAAATTAGACTCCTATTTTATACCACTCACAAAAATTAATTTAAAATGAATTAAAGACTTCTGTACAGCAAAAGAAACCAACCAGGTAAGAAGACCATCTACAGAATGGGAAAAAAAGTATTTGTGAAATGTATTTGAGAATACAACTCAATACCGAGAAAACAAATAATCTAATTAAAAAATGGGCAAAGGACCTGAATAGACATTTTTCCAAAGAAGATATATGCATAGTTAATAGGTTCATGAACAGGTGCTCAACATCACTAATCAGGGAAATGCAAATAAAAATCAAAACAACATTTAACCTCATATCTGCTAGAATGGATAGCATTACAAAGACAAGAGATAGCAAATGGTGGCAAGGATGTGGAGAAAAGGGATGCTGGTAGAAATGTAAAAAACAGTATGAGGAGTCCTCAAAAAATTAAAAATAGAATTACCACATGATCAAGTAATTCCACTTCTTGGAATATATCCAAAGAAAATGAAAACATTATGTTAATAAGATATCTGCATCCCACATTTATAGCAGCATTTACAATATCCAAGACACAGAAACAACCTAAGTGTCCATCAATGAATGAATGAATGGATAAAGAAGTTGGAAACATATATACAGTATAATATTCAGTCATAATAAAAGGAAATCCTGCCATTTGTAACAGCGTGGATGGAACTTCAGGGCACTATGCTAAGTGAAGTAAGTCAGAGAAAGACAACTACTGTATTATTTCACTTATATGTGGAACCTAAAAACAAAAACAAACAAAAAATGATGAAACCCAAAGAAAACAAATAGAAAAAGATATCAGATTTGTGGTTACTGGAGGTTGGAGGAGGGAAATTAGATGAAGTTGGTCAAAAGTACAAACTTCCAGTTATATGATAAATAAGTACTAGGGATGTAATCTACGGCATGGTGACTATAGCTAACATGCTCTATGGTATATTTGAGAGCTATTAAGAGAGTAGAGCCTAAGAGGTCTTGTCACAAAGAAATATTTTTTCTTTTTTTTGTTTGGGTATCCAAATGAGATGATGGATGTTAAGTAAACTTAATTGTAATCATTTCACAATATATGTAAGTCTAATCTTTATGCTATACACCTTAAACTTATTCAGTACTATATGTCATCTCAATAAAACTGGAAAAACAAATTTATATATGTGTCTTTAGACAATATAAGGGTATTCAAGAGCAAATTAAGATCATGTGGTAATTTAAGTATTGTGCCATTACTCATTCTTTCAGGACACCCTCATTATTAATTTCTTGGTACACTCCATTATTATAATATAAATGGAGCAAGCTCTTATTGGAGTACTGTGTTCCATACTCTATGATCTTCTGTTCCTACTATTATTATTTTACTTATACTTATCTTTATTTCTATCAATAACCTGCCAGCCCGTATCTTGAGAACACTGGCCTGCATTTTACCAAAACCTTACTTTTGGTTAATATTCAATTTTCCTTTGTTTCACTAGTAATGATGGAACTGGGCATATGATCAGACCAATAATTTAGCCTCTAAGAGGATTGAAATTCAGGGTGATTAGTCATCTCTGTGAGACTGGTGCCTGGCAGAAAACAAGTATGATTTGGGGAGAAGGCTGAGCTATTAGATGGCTGAGGATAAGCTTGAATTGCTCCCTTGATTATGACCCAGGATCTAGGTTGAGACTAGGCTAAAGGTCGAGGTTAAATAATCTCAGCTATTCTGATTGCATGACCATAAAAGGAGTAAATCAGAAAAGCCATTAAAATAACCTTATGAAATATAGATCATCTAAAATGGGGGTTGAAGAATTTTCTGCAAGAAAGATATTAATAATTATAGCCTAAAGCAATATGCCTGACTGGTTAAAGACTTTTCTAATGAGGGTATGGCCATGGATCCATATAAGTGCCAGTTGGCTTTGAATTTAAAAAAAAAACTCCTCCTAATGATAATGGATGCTGCCCATAATCTAGGTCTTTTGCAATACAAGCTACAGACTCATATCAGAAGCAAGCAAGAGCCTGAAGCAGCTCAGAGCATTCATATGTGGATCTGGGAAATAATTTAAAGCACATACACTATCAACAATAGATCCAATAATAGACCTGTAGTAGCGTCGTTGTATTTGAAAGTGAGCTCACATTTCTAACTGAAGAATAACTGTAATATGTATACTAGTTTTTAATCTCTCAATGTATAATTATAATTTGCTAAAATGTCTTTAAAAAGGTATTTTCAGGACTTCGAATAATCCCAGAATGGTTAGCATCATAATTGGAAAGACGTATTCCATTTACTTTATTTTGAAACTCAATATCTTTAAAAAGTGACAGTCTTGGATTGTATAACAGCTAAACACTAAGAAGCTATTGACCGTAAAATTCATATCAGATAGAGGGCCCTTTTTTATATAAATCCAAATCTTTGTACAGCAATTTTATCAAGGTGGATCTATCCTGCCAGTCAAATGAAATTGATCTGAAGTCATCACAAATCTGAGCCAAGATATGACTACATATTGGATTTATCCTATTTTAGTTGTGGATTCCAAATCTGAACCACTGATGAAAATACTCTAAAACTGATTTTGAAACATTTAATTACAGACTGATTTTGATCCCATTAGAATTAGAACTTCTGTATTGATAAATCACCCTAATGCACATGAACTATTTTAGGGCAAATATTCTCTGATTTTAAAATCAAAAAAGTTATTACTACTTTACCAATGAGGAAAATATATCAGGACAAGGATGCTGATGGTTTAAGTTGACACCAGTAAAAATTCTATGGCTTGTAATAACTAGACCCTCACCACAGTAAAGCAGTTTTGTTTCTTTAACTTGCTCCTGGATAATTCACTTCTGGGTTTTTTTTCATCTGCTCTTTATCCTTTTCAGTTTTTCTACTCATCTATACTTAATTTCATTCCAACAAATATTTTGTCTTCTATATCACAAAGAAAATAAAAGCTATGTGAACTCTTTTTCAATCTTTAAACAATTTACCATTCCCTTATTTCATAAATGTATGGGTATCTGTCCTTTCTAGGTGGAAATCCCTTATTTTGCTTTCTTTATCCAAGAACCCCTCACGTAACCCAAGATCTTGCTATGGCCATTGTTACTCTCTCGTTGCTTTAGTTCTCCAGGTACTTCCCTTTTCCTCAACTGTAAATGTGCTAGAGAAACAAGAAAAGCTTTTACTTTTCCTTCAAGCTACTACCTATTACATTCTTCCGTATTATAACAAAATTTTCTATTCATTTTACTCCTGGAAACATTACTGTCTGACTTGTCTCCATTTTACATAAATTTATGTGAAGAAGTAGCTAAATGGGAGGATATTTTTAATTTATTTGTCCTTGCCATTACAACACCTTCTTTTTGAAATTTCCTCCTGTGCTGATTTCTGCTTTTCCTTCTATTACGCTGACCGTTCACTTTCAGACTTTTCCCTGCTGTTCCTTATTTTTGTCACTTACATGTAGGTGTCCTTTAGAGTTCCATTCTTGACCCTTTTCTCTTCCTGCATTTTCCAGACTCTAAACAGAGTCCACATACTTCCTCATACACCTCATCATCGTAATTCCCCTTTTATAGGCATTATACATTCTGTTTCTAATTATTATTTAACACAAAGGATTTGTGGTCCAGGAACACACACACACACACACACACACGCAAAAAGCTAATATGCCACTCCCTAGAAGACTTCATTCATCTTCATCATTTCAAATGAACCAACTGAAAAGCCCATATCTTCTTTCTTGGGTTACCCATTAGATATGTCATTGAATAAAGAAGCCTATTTAATCAAATATAAGTTCACCATATTCTTTCATATTAGTATTTAGTCTGGTAGTTATTCTACGGCAATTTGTTTCTCTCTTCCCATTTTTCCTGCAGGTTATGTTTTTAGCACAGCTACAGAACTGAACAAACATGATTAGAGATTATAAACACAATGGTACATGGCCTAGGTAGGGATGAGAAACAGTGAAGAGTGGTGTGGATTGTGGTGACCTAAGCAGACCAAACACACATCTGCAGGTGAAGTGTTGCTCACTGACTGCCAGTTTTCAGCCTCTATGCTAACAGTTAGCATTTCCAGTGCTGGACATAGGTCATTTTGTCTCAGTATTTAATGTTGATTATGGCATGTAATAGGTGTCCAATAATTTTTGAAAACAGCAAATAAATTAAGTAATAGTCAAAACAAAATGAAATCCACTTAGACTTCCTAAACGGTTCATCCAGTTCTGAATTAGAATGATGTCCATGTGAAGACACGAACATAAATCATCAAATTTTCTATTTCTTGCCTTCTCTTAAGGGCTTTTTCTTATATTCCTTATCTCATACACACACACACACACACACACACACACACACACACACAATCCATCTTTTAAACACATATGCAGGATTTTCCAAAGAGAATCCCATTGATAGTACTTTTTCACTAGTTGATATCATGCAGAGTTATACTCACAAAAACAAAGTTCTATTTTGAAAGTAAATTTTTGTTCATTCAGAGTAAATTATTCCTTCTGAGATACAAGAAGGTAGACTATAATTTAACACTATATAGGCCCCAGGCAGTAATTTATTAAGATGAGAGGTTTACTTCTAAGAACATATTTTCCTAATACACTCGTATCATAAGAGTAGATTCAATATTAATTTTTATCATGTTAAGAGTGAAGTATATACCAAATTTAATAGATGATCCTATCTCTTCGAAAAATAAAGTGAAAATTAAAATAATGTACTTGATGTTAGTAATTCCTATATTTTGTATTTTGCCCTTGAATTAAAAATAAATATCTTATTTTTTAAAAGATTTTATTTATTTGAGAGAGAGTGAGAGAGAACACAGAGGAAGAGGGAGAAGCAGACTCCTTGCTGAGCAGAGAGCCTGACAGGGGGCTCGATCCCAGGATCCGGAGATCATGACCTAAGGCGAAGGCAAATGCTCAACTATGCCACCCAGGTGCCCCAAAAATAAATACTTTAAAAACTTAAACTCTAAACAAAATTCTTATTTTATTCATCCATATTTTATAGTCTATTGTATTTGAAGAGATGCTGGAGATGTGGTTGTTTGAGACCTCAGCAGACAGGTCTTCATGAACCAGATGACTAAGAATAGAATAGAGTCAAATTAGCTGGGGATTAATTGCCAAACCTGAGGGTTTCGGTAGGGGTGGATAGGGGAACAAAAAGGGGCCCAAAAATTAACCAAGAAGGCAATACAGAATATCAAGTATGAACAAAAAAAACTGAAGAATGTGTACTGAAGGAGGCAATAAGGAAAGAAAACATTAAGGAAGGAATAAACATTAGGTCAGATACAGCAGAGGTTCCATAAAATAAAGACTGAAAACTCTTTTTTTTTTCCAAACCCCAACATGTAGAAGCTCATTTATGACTTTTAAGAGAGGAAATGTGCTACTGATCTCAGAAAACTAAATATATTAGAAGGAAAGCGGAGGCCTGTTTGCTATATGCTATACAAAAAAAATGGAAGGCAATGTTTTCTGGGTTTTTTTGTTTTTAATGTAGAAAAAAATCTTCCAAAAAAAAAAAAAAAAGCTTTCTGATCATGTTACATTGAAATAACTGGTTGAGGTTCCTAACTTTTTTTTTTTTTTTTTTTTTTAAGATTTTACTTATTTATTTGACAGAGTGAGAGCCCTGCAGACAAGCAGCAGAAGCTGCAGGCAGGCGGAAAAGCAAGCTCCCCACTGAGCAGGGAGCCCAATGCAGCTCAATCCCCAGACCCTGAGATCAAGACCTGAGCCGAAGGCAGACCCTTAACCAACTGAGCCACCCAGGCACCCCAATGTCTAACTTCTTTACTATAAACTTTTCAGACCGAGTGTGACTTTTTTTTTTTTTTTTTGGTCCTTGCTACAGAGTGGGTAATCAGTCTTTTTTTGCTTAATTTCATGTGAATATTAGGAAAAAGAGAAAGATGTACATGATTAAAATTATTTATATGAAGATTCATTTTATATCAATCAGAAGATTGATTAATAGATTAATTGACCCAAATTACCTTTCAGTTTGTGAGGGTGTTTTTCTTTTAATATATAGCAGAGGATCAAGTAATATTAACAATTATAAGCATATTGGCGTTACTTAAATCTCCTAGGACTATCTTTGCTCCTCTGTTAACTTACAAAAATAAATATATATAATTAAAGTTCACCCACCTGCAATTTTCTCCAGTGTCAGCATCACCAGATATAAAGCAAATGTTTGTCTATAATAAAACCTAAGTACATTTTTTAAAGTTTTGGATCATTATTTTTTCCACATTACACTAGATGCCTGCCACATCCTGTGTACTGTACTGGTAATATGGTACTCTGTACCATAAACCCCACCATGGCACAAATTAATTTTTAAGTTAATTTGATGCATGGTCTCAGTCTGACCATCTGACTGTGCTATATCTCAATTATAGCTTTTTCTTAGGTAAATTCACATTATTTTACAACTAGATTGAAACAAACTTGAAGTCCTGACTTTGAGGTATATTTAACTCATTATATATTTTTTTCTTCTATGACCATATGAAGAAAAAGAGGAAGAAGAAATGACAGTATTTCCAACTGTCAAAAACAAGATGATTATCATGTAGTCTGGCAATAGACACATTTGAACACCAGCTCTATGCAATGCACACTCAATACCAGGACCCATCTACTGACAACCATAATAGCACAAAGTAATTTAGATCATCTATTTGTGCAAGGTGCTATGTATGATAATCTTCAAAAGACATTGTCCCCCAGAATTACAGCACTGATGAGACCTGGCTGGAATAGATGGGAAGATTCTGCTGTCCAATATGCATCGATGTTTACAGACGCTGCAGTAGCCTCTCATCTGCATGTTCTGCTTCCACTGTTAGCTATAATCCATTCTCATAAAAGGCAGAGTGTTTTTCTTGAACATATTTCCGGTGATATTCCCTGTGTAAAACTATTAATATTCTTAGCATCTCTCATAAAAGATTATCCCTATGCTCCCCTATCTCATGAAGCCCTATAGACCTGTGCCTAGACTCCCTCTGCTAACTTACCCACTCTGCTGCTCCCAACCTGTTTCAGCCTGATTTCAAATGATTCTCATCTTTTATAATTTGAATTCACTGTTATTCTTTTCTTTACCATAAATGTTGTACTTAGCACTTGCAAAATCAGTTCATTCTTAGTACTCATATCTTAGAGAGATACCCTCCAACCACCCAAACTAAAATAGTCTCTCTTTTCCGTCATTTTATGTAATTTTTTGCAAAGCTCTCTACCAGGTAATGGTCTTTTATGTTGACTGTGTATTTTCTCACAAAAGACTCCATGGCAATAGAAACTTTGTTTTTCTCATCCACTGATATATCCTTACCCTCAATGAGAAAAATGAATGACATGGGATGCACATTCAAAGAGATGAATGGAGTGAAGGAATGCCCAAGTATAATTCACTTACACTTACACAATGGGTCAGTGTAGCATTTTAATAAAGTATTCAAGGTTCTGGTTCAAGAAGGTGGCATAGGAACTTCTGAACTCACCGTCTCCCATATACAGTCCAAATCTACAGCTGTGTGTGGAACAATTTCCTCTGAAACAAAATTCCCCAAAAACTAGCTGAGCAACTCCCACATATTAAGGTCAATGAGGAAACACACACACACACACACACATCAAAGTGGGTAAGAGACCCTGAGACACAATTGTACCATAAACCCCACCTATGGCACAGCAACCCACAATCAGGGGGAAACTCACAAGATTCTTCCTGAGGAGCAAAGGGCTTGAACCTAACATAGGGCACCCCAACTATTAAGACCTGCATCTGAGATACAAGCCTCCAAAACCTCTAGCTTCCAAAGCCAAAGGGACTTGCATCCATGAGATCCACAGGCTATAGCGAACTGAGAAACAGTTCTCAAAGGGCTTGTGCATACAGACTCACCCACCCAGGGCCCAACACAAAGGCAGCTAACCAAACAGCACCCAGATTTTCTATGGAAGAGGCTTATTTGCTTATCTTGAAGCTTCAGACTGAATGGCAGGCATTTAACACACATCTAGGGGGCTAATGAAATACTCTATAGGGATGGAGGCTGGCTGGCACCATCTCTATGCTATCCCTCTGTTTTGCTCCAGCTTGCTGATATCTCCTGGAAAGGAGCTTACGCCTACATCTGGTAGCCCAATTTTTGTGGCTGCCACTCACGGAACTTCTCTAGATTGCCTGCCTCTGATGGGCAGCAGGGCTTATACTTACAAGTCACATAGGAATGTAACCAATGGAGAAAATGTTCTTAACTGGCTACCTCCACCAGGACAAAGCAAAGAGGCAACAGATTGAGGTGCCTGGTCTCCCTGTAAAGAGGCATATTAGCTTGTCATCATAGCTGCTGCCTCAGGGGCAGGCTTCTAATTAGCACGCATCTGAGGGCTAATTATAATTCTCGCCAGTGTTCTCAGAGGGCTGGCCTTGTTTTTATGGTTTTCCTCTGTTGTGCTCCAGAGAGCCAGTATTTCCCAGAGGAAAGCTTGTAAACATATCTGGTGTCCCAGTTTTTACATTTGGAATCCACATTTTTGTTGCTGCCAGTAAGGGGATGTCCCTTTATTGCCTGGCTCTGATGGCCAATGGGGCTTGGTTTCTAGGGTCCTACATGACTATAAAAATTGGAGAGGCAGTTCTTTGTCAGCTACCACCTTCAATACAAAGTACAGATGGCAGACTAAAGCACACCACCAGTTTTTCTGTGACAGAGTCCTATTGGCTTGCCCTGGAGCTTTAATATTAGGGTCAGGCTTCTGGTTTGGCACACATCTAGAGGCCTACTGAGGTGTTTTCAGGGTATGGAGGCCAGTGGAATCAACTTTTCACTCTCCTTATGCTTCACCATAGCTCACCAGTATTTTCCAGAAAAGAGTTTGTACCCTCATCTGGCACCTTTATTTCTATGGCTGTTGCCCATAGAACATCTCTGGATTACCTGGCTCTGGTGCCCAGTAGAATTTGTGTTTATGATCCTAAAGGACTTTATATATTTGCATAATCTAATCTAATAGCTGCTGCCTGAGGTCTGGCTTCCAATAAGCCTGAATCTAAGGTGATAAATGAGATCCTCCTCTTTGGGACACTGATAGGCCTTGTTGCATCCTCAACTACTGGGAACCACTAAGAATAAAGCAGGTTTCTGAGACAATCACAATGATTTGAGACACAACTAAGAGTAAGGACAGAGTTGAATAACAAGACTCACCTACATGAGATCACTCCATCAAGACAGGAGAGAGGTGGCTGTTCTATCTAATCCATAGAAACCAACATAGACAGTCAAGCAAACAAACAACAAAAAAGAGCAAAAATAAATAAATAAAACAAAACCCAAAAATAAAACCCCAAACAACAAAAAACCAGAATATGTTCCAAAGGAAAAATAAAACAAGATAACCCCTCCCAAAAAACAT